>NW_027185263.1:18349015-18949015 GCF_022577435.1 Embiotoca jacksoni
GTAGAAGATAATGCCAATAATTACAGAGCTGTATTCAATAAAGAATAAACTCCACGACACAACTGATGTATATTTGTCAGGCTGATGGAGAATGTAAGCTTTTGAAAAAAAAAAAAAAAAAAAGCCTATTTATTCAAACCAAAGTACTCAGCAAGGTGCACCATATAGTAGGTTCAGTAAAACTCTGGATTCCAACTGTGGTCCATCATACAGCTACCACAGGCAGCAACATAATTAGGCCTCTCTATACACCCCAGGGTGAAGAGTTCACCGACAATAAACAAGCTTTTATAGGAGCATGCAACAATAGCCCCCATAGAGCAGAATCAGCACCGACTGCATTAGTCCAGCCTCTCGCTGGAGGAATTGTCTGTTTATTCATTCCAAACCCAGCTGGTGATGTTACCGGGCCTCAGCACAAATTCTGCCCGCGTGAAGGAATGGAGCAGGAACCTGGCGGATCAGCAGATATCTCATCTGACAAGGAGCCAGAGATGACCAAAAGACCAATAAAGGAGATCTTCTGTGTGAGAGGCCGGAGGTTACCGATATTCACGTACTCACTGGTGTCAGATCTTCCAGGTGGTTAAAGAGCACAGCTCCAATAAGGACAGCTCAATTACAAAAACAAAAAAACAAAACAAAGTTCGGTGCACAGAGCAGCCAGAGACAACAAGTAAAATCTGATGGATAAGTGATACAGTTATTAAATGTGGGCATTTTGGGTTACAATACTTAAAAGAAACTTAACTGTTCAGCCTGTTTTGTCAACACATAAACTTTAAAAGTATTTTGGCCGGGTCCACTTTAATGAACCTTCAAACTAACCGCCGGCTCTCATTTGAATGACAAATCCGACAAGCAATAACAAAATATAATGTGCACGTTCTGATTAGATTATTTTGGAGCTATGCAGTTTCAAAGCTACGACTCCGGGCGGCCTGGCGCTCCGGGCGGCCTCACAGAAACGCTATCTTCGGTATCACCGGCAATTTAGGGGTCGGCTTAGTGTCAGGGACACCGAGCCGTCCCGGCAAAGCCCCGTTTATGAAAACTCCTCTGGAATAAACCCATTCCTTTAGTTGGAAAGAGCTCCTCCACAGAAGATGAACAATAGCTGGAGCCTGGAAGGACTGGCTCGTGGTGTTTTTGGACTGCAGCAGCTCCCTATTTCTCTGCTGTACTGTGTTGACGCTTCAGGCTGTGTAGTCATGTGCAGTACGCAGCTCAGATGGTGCTGAGAGAAATAAGAAAAGAAAGGACTGCGAGTAAGAAATAACAAGTCAGGCAGAGGTTGATCGGTATATCGTACAAATAAGCACAGCGGTATCTATTTGGTATTTTCTGATGGAACCAGCACACGCAGGCCAAAGCCGTTTCCTCAGGAAACAACCACTTGGAGCTAAAACAAAGTCGGCACTTCCTGAACACTCATCCTACTTTAAACTGTACACAAAGCTTTTTGCTACAGACAACCTTCCCATCTGCACCTGGTGGCGCTCTGAGCTGAAGCCTTGGTGATAAACAACCCTCCACACTGTCAACATTTGTGTCCATCTCTATGCTCATACAGCATAAGATATATGGGACTCTGAAGGTTTATGATAAGTGGATTTTGGTGCTTTCTACTTCAACTATCAATACTGCGTGTCAGCAGCTGACCTTTTTACAGATAAGTCTGAACATCCCCGTCGCATGCAAACCTCCGAGCAGAGCGAGGGGAGGTTGTGGCTGGAAATAAATATTTAAGTAAAGGTCGTAAACTCATGATGTTACAATGGGCATCACCACACCAATGTGCCCTTAACGACGGCATGTTCTATTTTAAAGGGGTACTCAACTGATTTTTTTCCCCCCACAAAGTTTACTTTACTTGTCAGGAGGAGTTTGACTCGGCTTGTGAACCGATGATTGATCAGGACATCATGGCTGGGCTCGATGCTTAAAAATGACAACCAAAAGACTGATTTACAAACTGGAGGTGTGGAGTTGGAAGGAATAGGCATTTAGGAGAGGGTCAAGTAAAAGACACTGTATTTGAATATGTTTCCGGCCACTGCAGCTCGGGTTCGAACCACTCTTTTGCCAATCAACACTTCAACTTCTTTCATGTCAAATCCACTATATGGCATACAGATGTACAGACGGATCGGAAAAAAACAAACGTTTCTCAGTCCCACTGTGTGCAAATAAAACAAGAAAAGCATAAATATGCAACAACAGAAAAACAACCTTGTGGGTCTCCCAGTTTTGATCAAATTTGAACACTAATTCAGGGAACTATTCATCTATGTGCATTCATAATCAGCATGTGTTTAAATATTAAAAATAACAAACCATCAAATAGGGCGCATGTGTGGCTTTCCTTAGAATGAAACCAACCAAATACAGTCCGCTCTGTTCCCTTCAAAGAAGTCAAGTTAATCCCGGTCGCCTTTTGAAGCCTTTCTCTTCTCTTTATATGAAAGCTTACATTACAGACACTGTGTTGCCAATCAAAAGTGGAATTGTGGTGATTTAAAACACCAAAACACTTTTGTTATTGGTATGTATTATATATGTTTACATCTGGGACAAACGTTTCTTGCCAATTAGTCAACAAACAAAAGTTATTTTCAGCAGGCTACAGTGCTGACAGGTATATGTTAGTGTAGAAGACACTGATGTTTATCTACCAATCAATGAAGAAACGTAGCATTAAAAATATTCTGAGGCAACGACATTTTCCGAACAATTCCAAAAAGTTGCTCGAGAAATCTGTTCAAACTGCGTTCAGGTGGAAAGTGGTTGATTCAAAGGGCAACAACGGTGATTTGTACATTGCATTATGCTGTCATGGTTTGGAAAAAAAAAAAAAGAAAAAAGAAGAAGCAATTCTGCCCCTATTTCTTCTAATAAATATTCAAAACCAACGTGGAGCGAGAAAGGTATGAATATTCATCCGCAGCAATTCACCCTCGAGATAGCATGATATGGTTTAAAGACTCTGGGATGGTGTGCTTGTGTGTGTAACGAGATATGAAGAGCGCTCCCTCCCCTTTATAGTACTTGTACACATGGTGGTTATTCACTTTTGTAATTTTCTCCCTTTGACAAACGATGGCACAGGATGAGTGGGTACCGGGGCTATTAAGTCTCCATGAGCAGTCAGCCGGCACACGGCTTGGCCTTGGTTTATAATCAGCCGAGCCCAAGACGGCAACATGAGGCTCTCCTCCCACCAATGAAATGCTCAGCTGCATGAGAAACACGTGCTCGACTGCAAACCTCACCTCTTGTCCCCCGGTTGCAAAATAATCACTCCATTGCTACATGTTGCACTTTATTTAATTGTATTTCATTTGATTTGATTTGATAGCACCTGACATTTTCCATCCATCCCAAGCTCTATTTATTGATTTATTTGATTTGTTTTTGTGTATATAGTTTGTGTATTTATTCATTGCTCTTTTTTTGTTCTAAAATAATTATTTTTATCCATCTTATTTTATGTATACGTATTTGTAAATTTGTTCTTGTGTTTCCATGCTGCTGTGACGACTGAATTTCCCCACTGTGGGATTAATAAAGTCAAAGTCGAAGTCTAGTCTAAGTCATAGACTACATCTGAACCTGCACCTCGAGAAGCACACCGTGGTGCTGATGCAGTTTTATCTGAACCCAATAGGCACTGAGGACATCTAAAGTTTTGAAAGGAGAAAAAGCCTCGGGGATACCCTTACGTAAACATCTTACCAGTTGGCTTCTTACTATCTCAACAAAGCACCCTAGATGAAACATTGAATGGCGCTAAACTGGGCCAAAAGACCTGCTTTTGTGAAATGCAGATAGATGAAAAAATAAGCATACATGTCCCAAACTGGGTTATCCCTTTTCAGACTTTCACTGATTGAACAGGATGCTCGTGAGCAGCAAAGGAAATATCTGACAGTGACCTGGAAATGTGTAGTTTTTAGACAGGCAGCAGTAAGCCCAGCAGCCCGCCGCTGAGGGAGCACTGGAAGAAACAAGTGAACCTACATGCTGCATGACTGTAGGTGCTTGCCTGAAAACCCAGGTTGTATACCACCTTTACACAATGCTGCTGAATGATGATTAATGAGCTCGCAAAGCACTTACCGACAGAACTTTAACGCTCACAAAAAAAAAACCAGAGCAATTCATCTATACCCGCACGCTGTGTTCCCTCAAATCCAAAACAGAATAGACCTATAAATCTTTTGTGAATATGCATTTCTTCCTGCAGACAACAAAAATCTATATATCACTCTGGGCGCTTTTAGTCAGCTCCCAGACTTGGAGATAGCTGTTTGACATGTCACACACAATCATACTGTGCGCCGATATACACACACTTCACCGCTGCAGAAAAGAGCCTTTGTGCGTCTACGAGATGAGTGCCAAATGAGAGCCACAGCCAATCCCTTCTGATTCCCTATTCTTCTTCAAATAGGCCACTCATTAATTAGGAGATGAGAAAACTTCAAACACATGCTCTTGAGTTAGAGTGGCACATCAAACGGCAGAATCACAGTGGTGTGCTATGGTGAGGGCTTCGGTCCTTCAGGCCCATTACCCTGATCATAACGCTCATACGTTGGTCCTGGAGAGGATAAAAGAAGTGTTTGTGGATGGCAACGCTACGAGGCACCGAACTGATGACGAACTGAAAGTCTCTGAGGCTGCGTTATAACTCCTGGTACGAGCCTGTACTCGTAATGAAACTGGTGATCAAAAAGAATCCGGGTGTTTCTGCAAAAGTGATTTACTGCGTGATCCAAATACTGGAGACTCTCGGCAGCTAAGACCAACTCTGATCTGTCCACAGAAGACTGTCTGTAAAGGAAGCTCGCCAGTCAAACCTGCCGAAGACGAAGATGGCTTTTAATTTAAAATCCCATCTGACAGACACCGGAGAATGTGTGTATATTCAGGTGAAGAATTTGCGCGGTTGAACGTGATGAAGAGCGCTCCTTCGTTGTTGTTTTTTTGCCCACATGACTTTGTTTGCTCCGCACAAGCAAAAGTCAGCCCAGTGTCTTACCTTCAATGCTGAGTTCAAAGCAGACGTGGCAGAAGGATAAGGTCCCCGTTTCTGTCTCTAACTTGCAGACACTGCAGATATTGTCATCATTCAGATCGATGTTCACAAACTGCTCCTCTTCATCCATAGCGCTTCTGGGTAAAAACAACCGGTGACAAAGAGCACATGATTCAACACCGAGAGCAACCTCCAAGCTTCAATTTTAAAATTAGGTCAAACTTTTAAATTCTCTTTTTTTTTTTGGTACTGCCTGTGGGAGGAAGACTTGTTTTGGTTCTCACTATATTTGGTACAGAATGCCGTGAAAGAGGCTTTTTAATATGTTTTTAGTTGATTTATTTAAGGGTACATTATCACACAAGCTTATAAATGGTTCATCTCATTGCTGAAACAGCAGATTGGACAGGACAGCCACTGTGCCAACTTGCTCCCATGGTGTTAATACAATCTGAAGTCACAACAACAATGAAACAACAACACACAAACACTAGCAGGCACGTCCTAAAACGAGTGATCTTTATGGGGCAAGAACATATGTCGCGAGAGTGGATTTATAACAGGTAACTGTGAAGACTACAATATATGTAAGAGGATGTGCAGAAAGCAGGGATTCATTTTAGATGAATAAAAAATGTTTTATCACCGTCATGTGGATGTTTTTGTTCCTTAGTTGAAAGCATGTAAACAACCCATTCCCCTGTGCCTTTGAGAATAATCTGCTCTGGGGAAGCTTTCCTCACAACTCATTTAGCAATATTGGTGTGAGTAGACCAATAACACATCGCAAGAGACCACGTTGTGGAATCTGTATCATTCTTTTGCCCGACAGCTAATCACAACATGCAATGATGTGCAGTTTATTGAACCCAGAACACTTATGATTTAATAAGGGAAATTAGGGACTTCAGTAAGTCTAATGAGTCTTCTGAAAATGTTAGTTTTCCTGCTTTACCAATCACATTAAGAAAGACCATTTAAGGTGGCTAATGGCTTTTTGAGGAAATGAATTCCACCTTGACATCTAGGAGAGGACGAAGCTTTGCCAGAAAACGAAAGCCAGAGAAAACCAGCACCAATTCATGTGCAGACAAATACACGTTTGCTCCCTTTGTCACCGTCCTGTGACATACTACTCATCCTCCTGTCAGAGATGCTGGCTGCAGGTTGTATGAGCGGGTTGTAACAGGTCGGATTCACGGTGATAGCTCCGCGTCTCTGTGGTTTTTAACAACATGAAACGCTTTTTGAGTCCTTAAGACGCAGCACAGACTTCAAACCACAACACTTGAGAGAGTTCCTGAAGGTGATGTCCGGAGAGCGAACAGCTCCCCACATCTCAGGTATTCCTTTCTGACGCTGAAATACGAGTGAGACTCGGTAGTAGACTCGGTTAGTAGACTCGGTAGTAGACTAGGTAGTAGACTAGGTAGTAGACTCGGTAGTAGACTCGGTAGTAGACTCTGTAGTAGACTCGGTTAGTAGACTCGTTAGTAGACTCGGTAGTAGACTCGGTTAGTAGACTCGGTAGTAGACTCGTTAGTAGACTAGGTAGTAGACTCGATAGTAGACTCGGTAGTAGACTCGGTAGTAGACTAGGTAGTAGACTCGGTAGTAGACTCGGTTAGTAGACTCGGTAGTAGACTCGTTAGTAGACTAGGTAGTAGACTCGGTAGTAGACTCGTTAGTAGACTCGGTAGTAGACTCGTTAGTAGACTCGTTAGTAGACTAGGTAGTAGACTCGTTAGTAGACTCGGTAGTAGACTCGTTAGTAGACTAGGTAGTAGACTCGTTAGTAGACTCGGTAGTAGACTCGATAGTAGACTCGTTAGTAGACTAGGTAGTAGACTCGGTAGTAGACTCGATAGTAGACTCGGTAGTAGACTCGATAGTAGACTCGGTTAGTAGACTAGGTAGTAGACTCGATAGTAGACTCGATAGTAGACTAGGTAGTAGACTCGATAGTAGACTCGATAGTAGACTCGGTAGTAGACTCGATAGTAGACTCGGTTAGTAGACTAGGTAGTAGACTCGATAGTAGACTCGTTAGTAGACTAGGTAGTAGACTCGTTAGTAGACTCGATAGTAGACTCGTTAGTAGACTCGATAGTAGACTAGGTAGTAGACTCGTTAGTAGACTCGATAGTAGACTGTCAACTGTGGTTCAGGAGAACAGCAGATGATAACAATGAGGAGATCGGTTTCCATTTTAACTTTTCACTCCCGCTGCATGCACATATATACTTAACCTTCGCCATTGCCTGTTTGTTTTTTTTCTTGTCGGTAGTTTGAATGCCTTAATGGCCGCCAGCTCGACCGTAACCTCAGTTTCATTTCCATACGGTTCAACAAATGCCTGCTAACAAGAAGTTAAGCTAGCAGCACACTGGCATCCTCCGAGTACTCCGGTCGCTCTGGCGGATTCGTGACCGCTATTTGGCGTTTTTAACCAGAGAAGTACTCAATAAAACAAAGGCTCCCACCCGTATTGTTACAGCAACACTTTTGTGAAACTCACCTTTATCTCGTAGAGTATCTTCGAACAGCTATCCCTTTGGTTAAAGACACCTTGGCTCTCCTTCTCCCCTGTGAGCAAACAAACATCAGACAAGACTGCGCGTCACGGCAAATCCAGAGAAGCTACAGGAACCTCGCTCCCCTCTCAGCGGAACGACCCACTACTTTATTTGAGGGGTGTAACTAATAACTCGTACTTTCAACATTGAACATTATTTTATTATGACGATCATGAATTCCAAATACTAATAATTATGTTTTTATAACAAATATATCGCGCATATAAATAGATGAGTTTCATTACAAAAAAAGCCTATGATGACAATAACCACGACTGCACCCCTACTACTGAAACGATGTAAGCCCCCCTAGCGTTACCAAAACATTTCTAAATCAGATTGGCAAAAATCGGGGTCTGATGTCTAGCGAAGAAAAAAAAAATGCCTACATGAAGTGACAGTCAAGCATTTTTCTCCTTGTTGAGTGAATTTAATAAGACTACAAACCTGCATTTCAGGCGTCTCTTTAATGATCCAGGGTTTCAGTTTTTAGTCTCCCTTCTTAGGAACTCACACGTGGGAAATTCCCGCGAAAGATCGAGCGCAACAGCCATGAATAGTTTTGGGAGTAATTGTGCCACATAAGATGAACCGCTTTAAACGTTGTTTAACAAACTGTGTGTTCAATGCACTTTCACCACGGTGGAGCGGTGGGCTATTTATAGAAGGGAGGACACATTTGATCCCACACTTCCCACCCCCACTTAAATAGTAGCCTACAAATTATTTCATTTAATTCAATTATTAAATTAATTTGATGTGTAGCATGAATTAATATTTAAAGTAAACACTCAAAGAAAATGGCATAAGCTCTGACGGATGGTCAGCCTTTAAATGCAGACACAGTTTCATATTGCTGATTGCTGAATGTTTGGGGTCTGTGACTGTAGGCTGTTTCTATTTATTAAAAACAGCACAAGAGCTACAGTGACACCATTAGCTGAGGTGTCGGCTTGGCTGTCATATTAGTGTAATATTATAGAACAATGAGTTCTATATGAACAATGAAGCTATATATATATATATATATATATATATATATATATATATATATGTATAGAGCTTATTGAAAGTCGTTGTCTGACTATGCTGGACTGTGACTGTGTATCGAAGCTACAACCGGAGTCAAATTCCTTGTATGTGTTAACATACATGGCCAATAAAGTGATTCTGATTCTGATTCTGATAATCCAGCAAAAAAAGATGTCAGTCAGCTCTTACAAAGACTTTGCGCCATCTCCTGGCCAAACTACAACATTACAACTGCCACCAAAACTTTACTCCTCCTTGTGTTTACGATGCGTGATAAGGACAATTATAATAATCACCGCCTTAATATAAACCTGATTATTAAAAAGAAATGATAATAATTCTCATGAAACAGCTCTCTCTCTCTCTCTCTCTCTCTCTCTCTCTGTCTGCTGTGCTTCCACTTTAGCATGTCAACAAAACCAACTATAAAGATCCAGCTGTTTCACATGGATGGCGCACACCACTTCTGCCCCCTACATGTCCTGGAACACATAGCAGACGCACAGCCAATATGAAGGCTCCGTGTTCACGTTGTAATGTGTCTGTTCACTCGAGGTGAAGATATGTGCGTTTCTCTTCCTTCTGGCAGCAGAATCAGCTATGAAATCACTGTGCATCTAAATCACAACTGGTAGGCTACAATCAGGTATTGTATTGACCCATCTGTCTTCAGAAGTAACAGACCAACCAACAGCGCTTCAACAGGTCAGACTTCATTTGGTAATCATTCACGCGTCACTTCGTTGCAACGCTGGAATCAAATGTGCCAAGACTGATGTCATCAAGAAACAAATCCTGACACGTCCCCGAGCTGCTCAATTAATGAACAGGAGGGACACATGTTGACACAGTGGCAGCACACCGGTAAATATAAGGGCACATTTTCCACTTCACTGGTGCTTCCCACCTCAGCGTTGACTTTAACCTCTCCACTTCCAATGACTGTCCTCAGACAACTTTCTAAGCAACTACTTCCCTACTTCTAATCAACAACTACTGTACTTTAATTACACAGTAGTAGTTGTTTAGACAACATCAGTAATATTTTAAAAAAAAAACTTTCTTCCACATGAGCTTAAACTATCTGCCTTAAATGTCGCTCAGTAAGTTATTTTCCGTGACATTTCAGCGGTTTATTCATCCTCTGCTTCGTTACCCATAAATCGTATAATGCACACACATTCATGTGTTCCCCGAGGCTAAATCCACATGTTGCAGCTTGTCTCACTTCTCAAGAGACACGATCTCCTATCTTGTTCAGCGAGTTCTGAGGTTAAAATAAGGGGAAAGGAAAAAAAAGAGTGGGGAGAAAAAACAGCCCAGAGCACACTTCTCCCACCCATATGAGGACAAACCTTTGTGAAAAATAGACTTTAATTTTGTTCCCTTTACAGACGTTACAGGCAGGAACTCTTTACTCACCATCGCATCCTGAAAAGGGACTTGCGTCACTTTTGTAAATGTTCAGCGTTTCATGTTGCTGTTGGTTTGCGACATTGGCCTCACGGAGCAGTGAGGCGTGACTCAGCCAAACTGAAAAGTCCCTGTCACTGTCAAACAAAGGAGCAACCAGAGACCTCATCTGACAATAAGGAAGTCTTTGACACCATAGACTGTATATAAAAGATAAGTCACAGACACAGTGATCATAAATACAAACCTGTGATACAAAACTGCAATACAGTAACACAGAGACACAACGTTATCATATCAATTATTCATCATTAGCAAATTAGAAAACTTGAAGGTCAGAATGTTGAAACCTGCCAGTGTTATTTGTCACTTAATTTCACAGGGAAACAAATTAACTTTCACCAACTCAATGACACTGTATTACTTACATAATGTGCTTTATGGACCTCTTTTGAGTTTGTGACATCAATCAAAGGTCTTCTTTGATTGCACTCTACTTGAATCCCTCAATGTGGAGTTTGCCCCAATAAAATGTGGATTATGCTTTCTGTGGCCATTGAACCATGGGCAGCAGGCCGATACAGTTTGACCCAGCAGACCTCCTGGCAGATGATTTGGACAAAAGGTTGCACCATGTCTTGTCAGCAAAAAAAACATAGACAGCTCATGGTCTCATTTCTGAGCACCTTTTGGGCTGTTCCTCCACATAATGCAGCCTGAACCCCTGGGTGGTTTTCTTCCCCCAAGGCAACCTGACTAATGTGCTGCTAGGGACTGACCTCATCCATCATTCATTAGGGTGTGAGGAAGAAGGAAAGGCTGAATTCGGAATTAAAGACAGACCAATAGTAAGAAAGGGAAATGCCTTCTATTTGTTAAACTCTAAAATGATAATTACAGCTACCAAAAAAATGGTCTGACAGTCAAAATATGTCTCCATTTTCTTAAAATGACAGAACTGTCTACAAAAACTGCTGTAAAAGGAAAATATGAAAATGAAATAATTGACAGTTAAAAAACAGATTGGAAAGCAGTTGACCTACTAATTAAAATTGAATGTGGTAAAACCATTGACTCGTTTCACATAGTTCACTTTCTGTAAGTTGATATAAATCCTGATAGTGAAAATAGCCATATATAAACAGGGTTTTCTGTTTTACATGGAAATGTTTTTTTCACGTCATTTTGAACTATTGTCGTTAAAATATAATTATATTACAATATAAAAATGCACTGTCTGCCATAACAATCACCCAACATCAGTAAAACAAAGCTTAGAGTGAGGCTATGGTGTCTCGGGTGCTGTGATTAAATACGTGGGTGCTGCAACTAACCCTCACAGAAAAAACACGAGTTAACCATGTTTTCCTCATGGAACTCTGGAAAAGTTTTTACACGGAAATCTACACATTACACCATGAAAATGTTTCAAAATCACATGTTTCACAGGTGCACAATTACATGTTTTTTTTTCCAATGGAAGTGTCATAAATGAAAACCACCATGGTTTGTTTTCTAATTAAAGACCTCTTTCTCGGCTCCCACGGTTCTCGAGTACACTCGACAAAATTCTTCATTCACATTGGTGGAATTTGTGGGTGCTTATCAACTGCAAAAGAAAAACATTGAAGATTCATTGAATATACAGTAAGGTACATTGACCACTGCTTCTTAACTTAAAAAAATGACGTAGCTAACTTTATTAAGGGTTCCCTGTTCCTCAGGGGTTCCTTTAAGACTCAGTGTTCAGCCCATCATTGTTTACTGGCTACATAAATGATACAGACTAGGTTTTCCAAATCCTTAAAATAGCTTTTATCTGTAGATGATGAAAGGTGTTTATTTCACGCAAAATCTAATATCTTTAACAATCACATAACAAATTTCTAAAACTAACCTATGATGAGATGTTAAAATATAATTAATCTTTGAGATGATTGGATGTTTGTCTTGAAGTCAAATCAAGCATTTTATTTCTTGTCAAAGTTACCAGTGATTTATTTGAATGAAACTATACATTTTGTGGCAACAGAATATTGGTATTTTAAATTACATAGACAGACAGCACTATAGCCCAGAATAAAAAAAAACAAAACACAACACTGTGAGTTATTGTATCAAACACAGCAGCGGCTGTGACAGAAGATTGAAGCTCTAATTGAGCAACAAGAGCACATTATCTTCCCCACAGAGCAAAGACAGAACAACAGGCAGGATAGAGGCCTGAGTTAGCAAAACAAAGGCCTCGGATTACATACACTTCACACTGTCATTTTCTTGGTCTCCACAAACATGAACTATAAAAACAGGACAATTACAAGCGGCAGCCACCCACACTGCGTTTCTTGGGTTACAAAAAGCCGAGCCCTGGAGGCATCAGGGATGGTATGTTGGTTTTAGGGAGTGATGAAAATTTAAAGTGGTCTGAGGAATTAGCCAACAGGCTGCAATTGTAGGTAGTACACCAGTACCCCTTTCTCACTCATCCATCACACTGCAGCCTGTGATCCCCCTCAGGGGCAGTTCCCATGCTCTTTGCCAACCTGAACATGCTCTGGTGTAGAGGCATGAAAATAATAACAACACTCCAGGAGAGGCTGCAGATGCAGACATGCCAACTCCATCAGACATCAAGGCTGATAATCCCTGCACACGTGCAGGTGGAGCACTAGCGAGTGTACATTCATGTCTGAGACTCTGACACAAGACACTTTCTCCAACAAGCCTGCAGCAACGTGAAGTGAGACTCTAAAAAAAAATACTGTTTGGTGAACCAATATTAAAAGAAGACAAGAGTGCATAGATTCAATATCGTACGCAATTTTTTGTGCTGAAGAGTCAAATCTGTATCACTTTCTGTGTTGCATTCATGTTTTTTAATGAGTTGATGCTATCAAACATTTTGTTCCCATTATCAGTGACCATATTAAATTAAATTTAAACCAGAATTGAATCTGTATGGTTTCATTTAAAATGGAATAAAACATTGCATATCTACTTTTTTTTAATATGCATATGTTGTGTTTTGAGTTTGTATACACAATAAGAGCACAGTCATAAACTGTTTAAATTTAGTTATTATCTTTTCTAAACATTATCTTGAAAATGACTTTATTTATATTTTTATATTCATATTCTAGATTTCTTTCCTCATAATTTGGTGTAAAATGATAAAACTGACATAGACTAGTATTTTCTTCTTGAAAAATTAAAAGACTTAAATTTCAGCAGTTCAATACTCGCATGCCTTAAAAATCAAACTTTTGCAAATACAAATATAATTGATAAATGTCAAGCAACGAGGTCAAACAAAATAAAAGTTTTAAAATGTTGTAATGGATGACGTAGCACTGATAGGTAACAAATACAGAACACTGAGTGTTTTATTAATAAATTCAATGGCTCTGATGATATACAGCATTCATCTAATGAGGCTTCGGGCCAAAGTTTTTTAATACAATTTACAGGCATACCAGCTGCAGAGTGGTCGAGTAAAAGGTCCCCATAAGACAACGGTTTCCTGATAATAATTTCGATACACAACATGTGCTTGTCAAGTAAAAAAAAAAGTAAGAAAAGTCATAATTCACAAACACAACACAGTATTTATACTATTTACAGTGTACATATTTACATCTCAGCTTTTCAAACCATTCGGGAATACAATGCTCAAAGGGATTTTTAGTCCAAAAAACTCTGAATTGATAGATTGGAATGAGCATCTCCTAACCAACTCCAAGGCAGCAGAGGACAGGAAAAATCACAAGGGAGACAGTACAAGTTGTGTCTCTTTTGTTAGCAAGGCGCTGAGGCACAGTGCGAGCTGGTGGATTGGGAGCAGTCCTTGTCGTTGTGCTCTGTCAGTTTGAGAATGACTACTTTCCTCTGGAGCGTCCGTGCCTCCAGCAGAGTGGGCTCTTCAGCCGCCGGCTGCACTGAGCTCTCTGTAACCAAGTCCTGGCAGTCCTGTGGCAGCAGCATTGTGATGACGTTCGAGTATCCACCCTGCACCGCCAGGTGTAACGGGCTGAGGCCCTGCTCGTCCGACATGGTGCCGCCGTCTGGACAGTGGACGAGCAGCTCTTTCAGGACTTCACAGTGTCCGCTCTCTGCTGCCATGTGGCAGGGAGTGCGTAGGGCCTGGTTGGACCTGTACGGGTCTGCCCCCTCTTCTATCAGCATCTTGACTGTGGCCAGGTGGCCTCGCTGGGAGGCGAGGTGGAGAGGAGTCAGTCCCTGGGCATTCTGGGCGTGGATATCCGCCTGGTGTTTGGTTAAGAGACGAGAGGTGCTGGTGTGACCCGTTTCTGCCGCCACGTGCAGCGGTGTGTTTGACCCAGCTGACATCATGTGGACGTCTGCTCCCAGCTCAATGAGGATCCGGGCCACTCGATACTGCCCCCTCTGGGATGCCAGATGCAGCGGTGTCCGGCCATCTGTGGTTTGGCCGTCCACGTCGGCGCCGGCCTGCTTGACCAGCAGCTTGACGATGCCCAGATGCCCCTGCCAGGCAGCAAAGTGGAGCGCCGTCCAGTTGTCCTTCCCCTTGATTTGAACATCAGCACCGCGGCTTAGCAGAACCCGGATGACGTTCTCCTGACCGTGCTGGCAGGCTACGTGAGCTGGTGTGCGTCCCTGGCCGTCGATCTCATTGATGGCCGCTCCCCGGTCCAGGAGCAGCCGTGTGATGGCCTCATCTCCATTCTGGGCTGCCCAGTGCAGAGCTGTGTACTGGTCCTCGTCTTTGGCATTCACGTTGGTGCTACGCCGACCCAGCAGAAGTTCTGCCAGCAGCTTCAGGTGCTTTTCTGTGGCCAGGTGGAGGGGTGTGGAACCACGGTTGTTGGCAAGGTTGGGATTGGCGTTGTTCAGGAGGAGGAACTTGACGGCCTCCTCATTGGCCAGGGTGATGGCGTGGTGGAGCAGGCTGCCTCCTCCATCGAGGAGAAGGTCAACATCCTGAGGCTGGAGGATCTTCATCAGCTTGGCAGTGTCTTTGGTCCTGATGGCCTCACACAGCTTCCGCTTCTGGACCTCAGCAGAATCTGGGCAGGAAGGAAGGAAATCTCAGTCTAAAAACTTACACTGTGGATTCATGCATTCATGATCATTAGGTCATTTTTAGGTTTATACTAATAATAGTTCCAGTTGCAGCTCTTACCGAATGTGTTTTCTTTCTCAAAAGACAGTGTGATGGAGTCTTGGGAGGAGAAGGCTGAATCTGCAGAGGAGATGCCAGACAGTCTCTTGCAGGTACTCTCCTTGCTGTGGCAGCTGTCCTCCTTCACTCTGTCGAAGCTCCTGGAGATCCCAGAATCCACCTGGCTCAGCAGCTCTGACAGACTGTAATCTTTTTCCGGCAACATGGCCGACTTCGGACGCACCGGCTTGTTGTCATTCTGTAAAGGAAAAAGCCAGGTAAGCATACGAAAGTTGGACGAGCTGTTCATTCCATTACTCAGGCGTGTAGCTCGCACTCGTCTAAAGCCACTCGCTGTACAATGGCTGCTGAATGTTGATATCGTGATAGTTTATCAAAATCACTTGAACACATGGAAGTTTAAAACAGCTCATCTCCCGTCCCTACAGAAGAGATATTATTGAGTAACATCTGTCCCTTCCTGTGACCCGGATGGTTGTTTTATAGTCACGTACACAACAGTAAACACCACGAAAATGACAAAGCAGCACACATGTGAAACAATCCCATCAGTCAGCATTCCTCTTTTGTGATGCAACGGAAGTTTAACACCAAACACACGACTTATAAAGTCATAATCATGTAGGGAGCACTTCAAAGATAAGCCTGTTACTGTCTGAGTAGTTATACATTGATGGAAAAAGCATAAAATCAGTCTGTTTTAAAGACAAGATGGGAGTGAAGAAAAGTGACATCATACATTATAAGATGTGGGCAATCAGTGTTGTTAGGAGAAACATTTTCATCGCTGTATTTACTTTTAAAATGAAAATTGCTCATGAGATCCACTGTTGTCAAAAAGTAAACAAAACATGGCCTCATCTTCCAGAGAGACCAAAATGTTTTTTCATCCGAAAGCAATAAATATCGGTGCCGCTGTGTCACACCTGATCACTAGTGAGTGCGTTTGAGGACGTAGGCTCTGGGTCTGATGTCGATAAGGTTGGCGTCTTGGGCTCCTCTTGAGGTTTAGAGCAGAGCTCCTCAGCTTCAGATGTGATTTCTGTAAAGACGGCAGGTGTGAGTCAGGTTTCACCGATCGCAGGGATCACATTAAAGAATAAAAAAGGGAAGAAGAGTCCTGTAGTTTAAAGAACATGATCACGTTTGTGTCACATTCATTTTCTTGATGTCATCTGGATAGAAAAAGGTTGTTTGTAACAATAGTAGAGAAGCACAACTCACCCTGGAAGCTGGGTCTGGCCTCAGGTTTTGTGGCCCAGCAGAGCTGCATGAGGCTCAGCAAACCCGCGCAGGCTGGAGGTCGACAGCGCGGCACTGCTCCGAGGTCTGGACGCACCCCTTTCACCACCTTCACCATGATCTGCAGGATATTGTTCTCTCCTGAAGGGGAAGAATAGTGACATTTTTCAGTTTCATCACGAACAAATCATTTATTTTTTCATTCACAAAGCACATGGTCATTCATTCTCATAAGGCACATGGATCTGCTCCGATCAGGACAAATGGTTTGAAGACATATACAAATGGCTTCCTGTGTTTTCATAAGTCACATATTGCAACACACGGTGTGACAACTTGACATAAGGTGGTAATAGGCACCGGTGCCTTTGCAGATAGTCAATTATGGGCAGCTTTATCACAAACTTCCTGTGTGCTCAGACAGCAGAGTCTGTGCAGTTGTTTCTCATGGGAGCAGCGGGTGAAAAGCTCTCAGAGTTCCTGGTCTGACCTCTTTCTATCTGACTGTGGGATCGGCCAAGTCAGTGATTCAGAACAAACAGGTAGAGGCTTTAATCACAGCTGCTTCGCCTCCTATTGTAGCCGTAATACCCTTGGCAGGTGGAGAAGGAAGACGGGAAGGATTGGTAACCGGGACACTTCTCACTTATTAATTATGTCTGGATCAACACAGGCGGTGCCAGTGCCAACCCGGCTGCCCTGTCTACACTCTGGTCCTCAAAAAGTAAACTGCTACACGATACGCCTGGGAAACAAAATACTGCCTGCACTGGAATCCACAGAGTAAACATGCTCACTACACACACACAAACACACACGTGCACACACACACGCGTGCAAACGAACAAACACACATACACACACAGAGGTTAAACTTGTGTGTTAACCTTTTGTTTACTGGAAAGGATGAAAGCTCACTTCTGCTGGCAAAATTTTCTAATTAGACAGGAGCGAGTGGAAAGTAAAAATCCTGAAATACCAAGTCACATGTTGGATTTAGGATTTCATCTCAGAACTCTAACTTGTGTAGTTATGGTTTAGAATATAAAGAAATATGTGTAAAACAAACCTCTCAATGATGTATTTTGTCAGTTAATCTAGCACTTAGATATCTGAAAAGCTATTGGAAGGATTGCCATTTAAGTTTGTACTTTCATAATCCCGCAGATGACGCTGACTTTATTGATCCTCTTGTGGTACCATTTGTGGTTTAGGTGAAATGTTTGGATGGATTGCCATGAAATTTGGGACACACATTCATTCCCTGCTAAGAATAACTTCTCATTATCATCAGGTCAGCGTTTTAATTTGTCCTGTACTCTGGTTTACAACCAAACACCTGCAAAGCTCATGACATCCCTGATTATCCTTAGCTGTACTTTTTTTGTGCCAATCAGTATTTTTATCTTTAGCACTCCAACCTTTTTCTTTTTCTTTCTAAAACATGCTGTTTTGCATGAATCACACAACAAGGCTCACCTTGGTAGGGTTTCTTCTGTGTGAGGATCCCCCAGATCACGATGGAGAAACTGGAACAGAGACAAAATGAAATTGAAAGGTGCGAGTTCAAGGAAAACAACAAACATTATAATTCTGCTAAGAAAGTGGCACCTGTGTTTAATTTAAAGCTCCCAGTAAAACTCTCAGATTGTTCAGTCAGTAAGTGAGTGAGTATATCGACTTCTTCCAACTGACACTTTATTGGCTCTACTTTAAGAAAATGAAATTCAGTTCTTCTCTCCCATGTTAGATATTGCTACAACATATCACACCTAATCCATCTCCTACATTGGATAAATCACAGTGTGAGTCAGAGCTTAACTGAACATACAAAAGGCAAAAAACACCTATGAAAAAACAAAACCCAACATTCACACACAAAGCTTAATGTGCCTAGAATCTCCCACCTGTATACGTCATGCTTGGTGTCCGACACTCGGTCCTTCTCTATGATGCTCTCGGGAGGCAGGTAGGCGATCGTCCCACAGAAGCCATCTCTGCTGATGTCATCAGCCCGTGACAGGCCGTTCCAGCGGGCCAGGCCAAAATCAGATATCTGAGACATAAAAGAGATCAGACCTTCAAACAGAGCAACCCCTCAGCCTTTCCCATCAAATACCGTGGCAGTGATGACTAACTTTGTCCACTGCGTGTGACAGGCAGCTAAGCTCTTATTATGTGCACTCAGTGGTATGATGAGGGCAACTCAGCCTGTCTCAGCCTGTAGGAGAGGAGAGGCCCTTCACGTTTGTGTTGGAGTGCACACCACACACACACACACACACACACACACACACACACACACACACACACACATACAGAGAGGGAGATTTAACAGGAGCTCAATGAATCCTGTCGGGACAAGCCCAGGTGAGGTGTTTACATCCAAGTATTAAACTTTGGAAATGACGGTTCCCTCCCCTTGCTCTGAGTACAGTTGAGCTGGTTACAGGTTGGACACAGTGAAAGACACCTGTCTTCCCAGAGCGTGTGCAGGGCTGTCATTTCAACATGGATGAAAGTTAACAGCCAACACCTCACGGCTGAAATTCCCCCCAAAAAAGCCACACATTTTAAAGACCTTTGAAGCAGAGGACCGTATTTCGACTTCATGTCAAATATTTCTTCCAGCAACAAACACATTAAATCATCACATTTCAATAAATATGCTTTATATTTTTCCAGTCATTCTTCTTCTTTTTTTTTTTTAATTTATTTTTTTACATATTATTAAAGGAATGAGGATAGTGTTCTGTGGCAGCTGAGTTTGATCGTCCCTTTAAATGAAGAAGCCATGCTGTCACATGGTTAAAACTTTCTACCTTGACATGGTAGTGAGCATCCAGCAGGATGTTGGCCGGCTTCAGGTCCAAGTGGAGCAGCGGTGGGTTCATGCAGTGCAGGAAGTTCATCCCCACCGCGGTCTCGTGGATGATGCGGAAGCGGAGCTCCCAGGGCAGCGGCTCAGTGGCCAGCAGGGTCTCCAAGGAGCCCGTCTCCATGTACTCCATGACGAGGCCCTGGGGGTCCTCGCAGATCCCATACACCGGCAGAATGTATCGAAACTTGGCCGCCTCCATCTTTTTGGCCTCCTCGAGCAGCTCCAAACGCTCCCTGTGTTGAACAACAAAAAAAAAAATCACTTTAAAGCTCCATTTCATTAGGTTACTGGCTTCAGTGAGCCAGGATCGTATGCTGGGGTGACAAAGCAACTTTAAAAGCTGAAATTACTTTTTAAGGTATTTGGGTCATCTTGTTTTTGACCAACACTTTCACATCTCTTGGCTCACAGACTTGCCCTCCCGTGAAACATTAACCTTATGAAGCTGAGGTCATGCTCTGCTCATTCAGCTGCAATATTTGGCATGTCTTTTGTCCTAACTCAAATTCCAGCACGTTACACTTCATCGTTATGGAACGCTTAGCTATGCCAAATGTCTTTCACCGTTCACCTTGGAGGCCATGAAGGTGTGATTTCTGCAGACATCTATAATTAATTTACCAGTGTTCATCCCGAGTGTGTGGATCATTCTCCTAACTTCCCCCAGGTTCTGTAGAGGCCTCGAGGACATTCCTGCTCAGCCTGGAACGCATCAAGAGAGCACAGGAGGCTTGAACGTAGCTCTTGTTCTCTGTTGCTCAATCTTTTTCACGACACCTTTATCAGCCCGCTGGCCCTGCTGACATACCTCCAACACTAGTGTACAGGTCGTCCATGACCTCAGTGCACCTATCTCAAGCAAAGGTTTGTTATCAAACTGCAGCCTCTTAATGAGGACAGAAGAGCTCAAAATAAATCACTACTACTTCATAGGAATGTGCTTCAAAGACAGAATTAGGTGAGCTGGACTGGGAATTCAGTTTTTCTCACATTAATGAAATGAAATCAGATGCACATAAGAGCCTCAGAGGAGGAGTCTATTAAGTGCATGGTGTATCACATTACCTCAATAGTCAATAGGAGGACGCCTGGCTAGAATTTGTCCTTTATGGTGAGTTCAAGAAAAAGAAGCACAAGCCCCCCCCCCCCCCCCATCTGCTAGAGAGGAATAATCAAACATGACATGGGCTAATGGGCAAGCACTTGTTTGCTAAATCCTTCATCTAATCCAAAGTGCTCCTCAGCAGCTCCTCAGAACCAAACAATGTCCCTGCTTCAACAGAGAGGCCCAGTAAGACCGGTTTTACAGCTTCTTACATTGTGTGTGCCACACAGCAGCCTCACGCAGACACACAATGGTGGCTTTGAGTCCCTGTTGCTGGATGCTATGTGACTGTTTATGTACTTTGCAGATGTTTGGAGGTGATAACAGGTTTGGTTCAGGTTCAGTGGATGATATAAAATGCACCACTAGTTTAGGGGAAGATTTCAGACCTCAACGTTCGTGTTTGAAATGTTTGGTAATGGTGACAAAATGAGAGATAATAATCTCACAATCCTGCTTCACCTGCTGTGACTGGGGCTTGATTCATTATGGAGAAGGGGCTTATTTTCCTATAAACTTAAAAAAAATTAAAGGACCTGATGAGGTAAGATGCATAACTTGTTCGATGAAGCCAGCGTGTGCATGCGGAGGCGAGAAGAATGGAAACTTCCATTGACAGGTGGGTTGTGGTGCTGCTTGACGGGACAACCTTCTATAACGGCTTACAGGGAACTCGACACCAGCAGCACAACTCAGACACTCACACACACACACACACACACACACACACACACACACACACACACACAAAAACTTAAAGGACCAACTTGGCTTTCTTTTGTGAGATCCGTGCAGAGCAGAGGTAAGATTCATAGTTGTGACAGAGTTCTGGATGGTTGTGTAATCTCAAGTACTGCCTGAGGGGAAAAAAAACACTTTGCTGCCCTTATTGAAATGTACATTGATGTAAATTAGCCCCTCCCTGAGATCCCTACATGATAACATCACTGTTTATTGGTGACATCAGCTGTGAACCATTGATATTTGGGTCTCGGAATAAACAAACAGCGATAGCCTTGAGCAATGTGGACTTGTGCTTCCCCCTGGGGATGAATCAGCATGTCAATGCTCCCTGCCAGCCTACTTAACAGTGTCGAAATATCTGAAGTGGCCTCTGTTTGCTACCGAGACACCTTTCCAGCCACACTGTGTGCCCAGACTGGAAGAGAGTGAGTCATACACAACCTGGTGTTCACGCTCCCATAATCTGAGCCTCTTGTTTGTCTGCTATTTGCCAATAAAGTGCTCATCAAATGTTAAGATGAGAATCAAGAACCTGCTGAAGACAGATTTGTGCATCTTAGAAAGTACAAAATACAGAAGTAAAGAAACATCTGAACTGCAGGAGAGGAACATCTGGAGGTACATTCTCTTATACTACTTTAATCCACACCAGCAAAGAGATAATATGGCCAAACAGCTGTAACTTACTTTTCATCCATATGAAGGCAGGGAGGGCACTTGATAGCCAGCCATGTTTTCCACTGTACATGCCGGACTTTGTATACTTGTCCAAATCCACCTGAGCCTATTTTCTCCCAGCTGCCAAACTCAGAGGAATCAAAGGTCCTTAACAGCCCCATATTCCAATGTGGAGAATCCGGGACGTCCATATCCATGTTGAGAAACCCAGCAGCAGGGTAACCTCCTTTTTTATTTGTCTCCAGGACACAATCTGGGGAAGTGAGCATACACACACACTCAGAGAACTGCCCGCTTGTGAGCTCTTCCTTGTTTTTCCCCTTGTGTAGCTCTGGTGTGGTCCCTCCCTCTCTTCAGGTGAAAAGAGGGGCTGGGCCTACTGTTGTGACATCACATCCTGGTTTTGAAACACAGGAATGAGATGGAAGTATTCACTGAATGGAGTTTAACATTAATACTGAGCACAAAACAGGATTTTGGGATTCATTGGGTGGTGGTAGTGTTTATAATAGAAGCAGGATTAGGAAATGGGTGTGATACACACACACACACACACACACACATATATATATATATATATGTGTGTGTGTGTGTGTGTGTCTATATATATATATATATATAGTTTTAGTTTTTCAGACAGTATTCAGTTAATCTAACTAATATAAGAAACTTTTTTTTATAAAATTTTTTTTTTTTTTACTTATCAACAAAGCCATGTAGTGGAGATTAAACCAGTTTTATCTCAGGCTGCCAACTTTTATTGGCTGATGTATATATTGTAGTACAAGTTCCTTGAATACATCTGACTGATGTCATATGAACTGATGCATGGCTGCAGTAATCTATAAAGTTGCCTCAAGAAAACAATTTGCTGTGAGTCCCTAAATGCCAGACATCAGACTGAAATTGCAAAGTGTGACTTTTACTGCAGGTCCTCTGCTCCACATGTGTTGGCACGTCTCTCCAGCTCAAATTATTTGTTCCGTATTGTTTCTTTCTGGCCATTAATTAGTGACAAACCTACTTCTCTGTTTACCCCTACTTATCCCCACTCCACCCTGCTCACCGGAATCACTGAGCAAACTGGAAGGACGAGGTGTAAGGACTAAATAAAAATATGTCATCAGGGAGGCTGTTGAGACAATAAACCATCCTGACTGGTACTTTGTTGTTAATCTGATTGTTGAAGCCAGGCTTCATTTGCCGTCTGTCGTCGCTGCAGCAGTGATCAGTGTTTTGTCCCCTGAGGCTGCAGCTCTGCAGACACACAACAGTTTCAACGAGCAGCAGTTCAAGGGTGAAAATAACAGCCAGTGTGAATGAGGGCCCTTTCAGGTGAGTCTACCCCTCATTTAAAATGTAAACGTGCTCTCTTTGGCGGCACCACACCCGTTGATCATTAGAATGAAATAGTAGCTGTTATCTCTTCATCTGCTTCACCTCTCTGATTAAAAACAAGGACAGAAATCAGGACCTGTTTCCTGCAAGGTGATAAAAAAATGCCTTATTTTCTTCTCACATTAAAATGAGCATTATTGGTCTGAAATAATTTGATATGCAACAGGGAGGATGAGGTGCCAAACAAGGTCGGATGGCAAGGACAGCAGAAAGCTGATTATAAATAATCTTATAAAAGATTCAATATATCAATAATAGGATCTTAAAGACAAATTAACAACTGTGATCTTGAGTTTAGATACTTCATTGAAATTATACAAACATAAAAGTGCAAGAACAGCAAATATAAGAGAACATAAGAATAACAGTACATTGTAATGCTGTGGGGGTGTAGAAAATAAAAATAAAAATGTATACAAAAATCTTTAACTTAGTGCAAGCTGATGCAGTTTTAACTGCTTTTTGCTTTAGAGAATGTTGAATTGAGTGAATATACTGATTGAACTCTGTTATAAGCCGATAAAGCTCAGCTTCTTATCTGTAAATACACATTTACTGATATGGAATTTTGCCATTGTAATGATAATATTTGTCAAGTACACAAGTGTTTTTTCGTTCATTCAGGAGACCAAACAATACATTCCTTGACTTTTTAAAATGTCCTACCGGAAGTGTCAGCCAGTGACAGCATGTCAGTCGATGGCAGTTCAGGTATGTGTGGGCACATTGTTCAGTGTTTATGTAGCTCCACAGTGTGATTGTGTTCATACCAACATTCAATGCGTTTCCTCGAGGAGTTACATGAAACATCTGTGTGTGAATACAGATTATTGTAAGAATGCAGCCGCTGATGTTCAGTAAATGTAGCAGATGATGGCGTCTTTATGAATGTTCTGAGATGGGAGTAAGAAATTCTGGATATATCCTGTATCATCTATTAGATATTAAATCTTCATAATTTACCTACTATGTGCAAGATGTTGCTGGACTTTATCGCCATCTATTGGACATAGTTTCATATTAAATCATTTCTGTATAAATGAGCACGAGTGCTCATTTCTAAAAACAAATATGAAGCCACAGCTAATTTCACATTCTAATGACATGTAACTCAGTCTGGTATGATACGGTACTTTATCAGTAGTTGTAGGTCAGTGCTGGGTTATGTCTCTGTTCCAACACTACCAGCTGTGTTTGAACATATCCAACAGGAAACAATTGTTCTAGATATGTAGAGTACGAAGGTCATGACTAAACTGTTTCGTGCTGCTTCTCGAGGTTTTTTAAGGATTAAGTGAAATATCCTGTTCCAGATTATCCATCATACTTTTGCTGACGTTTTGTTTTTTTGACAGCTCTTGTTGTGAGAAAATCTAAAGTCTGGTATTGATAGAATAAAAAATACTACTGTATTCATGTATCTCTGCACAACATCTGCGCTGTAGCCGACCTGCATTTGATCTTTTGGTACTGTAACAGAAGGCTACAGATACTGTACCTCCTAAAATGTATTCTGGTCTCATTGTGAGTATTATTTAACATTTGTAAAGTCTCTGTTGTTGGCGGAGATGTAAGGGAGATGAACTCACTCTGACTTATTAAAATGTGTCAAACAAAGACTGTTCAGGCTGTTGTTAGTGTGTCTGAGAGGCTATTCATACTGTAAGTGACAAGAATCAATATCAAACTAATACAGTTAATCGATACATAAAGGTAAATGGGATGGATGCAGCTAAAGGGAACCCAAAGTCACCCACTGACTAAAAAAAGAAAAATCCCCAATACAGAGTTTTTAAGGTATTTACAACTAAAACGTTTACTAAGTGAGAGGATAAAATCATGAATGAAATAAAGATGGGGAAAAATGATTGTTGTGTGTTTCTTTGACTTTTTTTTTTTCAAGACCTTAATATGGCTGAAGATGAAGACACATAGTGACATTACAAGTTACATTAACGTAATAAAGAAATAACCAAAGCCCCTCCTCACCATATACTCACCACTCTCGCAAAACACACTCATTGTGTCAAAGTTCAACCTGCCTCAGGAGCTGCTGGTCCAGTTCTGCACTGCTCATCCATCATTGGTTTGGATCCAATAAACAGGACAGGAGCAGATTCAATGGACAGCAAAGTCTGCAGAAAAAACACCATTAGTGACAACTTCAGGAAACAGGTGGAGTGGATGACTGCAGAGACGTCACACCCTGGACATGACCTGCTCCAACACGTCCTCTGTGGGAAGTCTTAAACAGCAACGTCACCAGAACTCGCAGATACAAGACCAGACTCTTCCATCTTGCTATCACCCTGATGAACAGTTAAACATGTTACTGTCAAATATATATCCAAACCGCGTGAAGTGTACACAGACATGCTTAACGACTGACTGTATGTATATAAAGTAACTTATTTCATTACCCATTTATTTCTGCTCTTCCATCATACTTCCATCTCTGCACCTCCGCCTGTATAATAGTCGGCAGAACTATTGATTCACGTCTATCTGTTCTGTATGTATGTATCTGATTATCTAATAGTGTATATATGTATCCCAGATCAGCTTTGTTGTCCTCATTTCATGTTGTGCTGTGTCTCAGAACATTGAGAGAAACGAGGGCTTGGGTCAAACTCCACGTCTTCATGTGTTTGAACGTACTTGGCCGATAGAAATTCAATTCAAATAACACATTTACAAAAGCTCATTTTAAATGTATGCAAACATTTCCAGTAAAGATGCTGAAGATCTCCCCACGAGATAATTCCCAGTATGATCGCTGCAACATGTTTATAGGCAGTGTGACAAAACAAGTTGTTTTTATAAAAGATTCACCTGGGATATAGAATCTGTTTTTTTAAGGATCTGTACTCGTTCTTATTTTACAAACTAGGTCTTGTGTTCTCCATGTTGTTGCTGGTTTTTGTCATTTATTGTTACTTGTATTTTTTTCCTTTTCTTACATTTTTACATGTACAGTGCATCCAGAAAGTATTCACAGCGCTTCACTTTTTCCACATTTTGTTATGTTACAGCTTTATTCCAAAATGGATTAAATTCATTTTTTTCCCTCAAAATTCTGCACACAATACCCCATAATGACAAAGTGAAGGTTTGACAAAGGTTTGTTTAAAATCTTTGCAAATCTATTAAAAATAAAGAACGAAAATAAGAATACTTTCCGGATGCACTGTATACGTACCAACTGGAATAAAGGTTTCTATTATATCAAATTCATAAGTAAAATTAAATGACACAGACACTCACATTGTTTGCTCACTGTGTGTAGGGGCCCGTCAGCTTCTGACTGAGTAGAGGACAAGGGGAATCGCTGGTCTGAGATCTGAAGAGATCCAGAGCTGTTGCTTCATGATTCAAACGGCATTTGTAACAGGATTTAGAAAACCATTCTGCTGAAATGTTTCCCCCATGTTGGCAGTTATCACTGCATCCCACCCTCATTAAAAAAACAACACCATAATAAAGAGGTATGTTTTTTTTACAAAATAGTACAAAAAAAGATTCCAGTATTTTTCCAGACAGGTCAACAACAATAATTACAGTTTACAGCTTTAAAAAATAGCATTTCATCAGTGAGCTGCTTTTAGGAATATGCCAACCACACTATATTACATAACCTGGTGGAAGTGTTTTCACTTGTCACAAAGTTTGGTTGGTACATTTTCAGACTTTGTGTTTTGAGCAGCAGGTTTATCATGCACATTTTTAAAGGCTGGTAAGGCATTTGAATATTCAACATGTTGCTTTGGTTTCAAACGTAATCTTCAAGAGGAGAGTCAGTGATTTTGGCGAAATGTACCATTTCTCTTATTTCTCAATTAGTAGAGTCATTATTAACTTTGTTTTGGCAGTATAAAAACTGAAAAAAAACCCATCATTACAATTTAATTTGCTTCCACGGGGCTGGAGAGGCATCTGGGTGACAATGAGCAAAGCTTTGTACAGTTTGATAAAAATCTACTCCACTACATAACAATGTGTGAGTGAGGCGACCTGCACCTCTGAGTCTGCTCAGTAGCTGAACATTTGCTGTGCGGAGCCGCTCTGCTGCTGCTGCTGGGTGGGTGGCTGGTTGTGGCCAGGCCGGCCTGCCTCTGGGCCCTGGCTCTGGACCTCCTGACTCTCCACCTGACCACCCTCCACCACTGGCGTGACCTGGGTGCCTTCAGCTGCCGGTACGGGCCTCCAGGCCAGAGTCGGAGCCTCCAGCTGGTGGCTCATGGGGTTGACCAGAGTAGTGAGGTTGATGAAGTGGGCGACAGACTGGGGCGTCGCGCCTCCACCGGGACCCACCGTCTCCGGGACGAGTTCGGCGGGTCGGTTGTGGAGCATGGCGGAGCCGCTGACGGTGTCGAAGGTGACGGTCAGGATGGAGTTGTCCAGCGTGAGCGGCCGGTCGCTGGCTGTCAGGTGGCCCACGGCTACGGGCTGCAGGCTGGTGAACTGGGCGGGGGCGTGGCTGGTGATGGGCGTGACGGTGATGTTGGTCAGCCCCACTGAGCTGTTGGAGGAGGAGGCTGATGGAGCGCTGGGGTCTGTCAGGACCACCACCTGGAACAACAGCAGGTAGGTCACTTAGCACAACTCAAAAAGGAAAGATATTCATACTTATGATATAATTACTTTGGAATCTCTTCCAATTTTTTCACAGGGTTACATATTCAGTCCCATCTGGGCAGCATAAGTCTCCTTTGTCTTTATGATTTTAACCCTCGTGTTGTCCTCGGGTCAAAATGACCCACAGCTGTGTTCAACCAAGTTCTATTTTATTTCTATATTTTTTGGGATCATTGGTCATCATTCTTTAAAGAAACCCTCACAGCCTCCTTGTCACCAATGATCCAAAAAAATATGAAAATAAAATAGAACTTGGTTGAACACAGCTGCGGGTCATTTTGATCCAAGGACAACAGGAGGGTTAATCCGACTGGATGAACTACTAAATTAAACGTAATAACTACTGTCAGTTATGACTGTATGAAATGTAAGACCACTTTTAAAATATAATAATAGTCTGACAAAAAGTAAATGATTTATTACTATTCCAATGATTTTAATAGGATTCATTCATCTTTTCTTTCTGCAGTTTTCCTGTATTTATTATGTTTGCTTTGTTCAGACGGTGTAAAGGTGCTGTGTAGTTTGTTAACATCATTTATTGTTGTGTCCTCAGTTTAATACATCTGATGAAGTCATAACTGCTGAGTAATGTAATAGTGAGGTGACATTACTTCATGGGTTATACTTCATTTTTACCCATTTAGTAGGACATGTTATTGTATAATTGATAACAATATCCATAACTGATCAAATGATCAGTTCATATCAACAAAACAAAGAAAAGAAAACTGAAAGCTGGAAACACAGAGGCAGAGCAGAGATGACATCACTACATCTGTGGGTTTCTCTTTGTTCTATTTCCATCAGCGATGTGAAGTCAGCTACTCTCTGGCCGTGTTTCCTTTTTTAATCAGGTCGCCCGCCTCTTTATCAAGCCTTCATTTATTATTGTGTTCTTTAAAAAAAAAGAGATTGCACATGTTATTTAAACAATGAAGTGGTATTTTCGTGACGATCTCCAGATGTACCTGTTGGATGCTCTGCACAGCAGAGCTCGTCTCGGTCTCGTCGCCGACGATGACGGTGTTGAATTCTGTCATGGGTTCGTGCCTCGGCTCGGTGAAATCGACGTACTCGTCGGACTCTGAGAGCTCCGGCTCAGCTGGAACTCTCTGCTTCTTCCTGGAGTGTCGGGACGGTCGGCTGGGCCTCTCCTGAGACAGGCCGTCTTTCTCCAGGGTCAGAGTGGGCTGAGGAGAGACGTGAAACATTTCACCAGAGGAGAGACACAGTGATGGTGTCAACGTTAAATCCAGGTCCTCATTTTATCA
Source organism: Embiotoca jacksoni (assembly GCF_022577435.1). Taxonomy (NCBI): domain Eukaryota; kingdom Metazoa; phylum Chordata; class Actinopteri; family Embiotocidae; genus Embiotoca; species Embiotoca jacksoni. The sequence continues at coordinate 18,378,196 of NW_027185263.1, forward strand.
TACAACAGCACGGACATGTCAGAAAGGATGCATGTGATGACAGATGCAAAGGGAGTTGTAGTCACATTATAATGATTCACAACTCGTACTGCGAATGAACCGGAAGTCTGTTTTTTTCTGCCCAAACAGCTCAGTATTCAGGGTGCAATAAAATGATACCAGAAGAGTCTGAGACACTGATGTACAGTAATGTCTGGTATTAAATAAGCAAACTAATCTGAAAGCTGTTTGCCACATTAAACCCAAACTGGATTTCTGATTTATAGCATGAGCGAGTCTGTTGCCGTCTTGTAAACCAGGACGTTTCCAGAGAGATCCCCCGAGCTCCTCCAAACACTGCTTCAATGTCAATGTGCACCGCATCATCCAGAACTTTAGTCTGACCTGCACAATGCTGATAGACGAGTCATTGATTGTCGAATTTTCCTGGAGATCGTCAAACTCATCGATTCTCACGGACACCACCTGCAGGCAGAAAGGAGAACAATGACACTTCAATGAATCTGCATGTTAAAGTCCAGTACCAGCAGCGGGCCTGTTCAGACTCACCTCGGGGTGTTTGCGTCGCAGGTGTCGGTTCATGGAGGCCCGTGTGGACACTTTGGTGCCGCAGAGGTGACACGACTGGGCCTCCACCTTCTCGTGGGTCAGGTGGACGTGCTTCTGCAGCATGTACTCCGTCAGGTACTTCTTATCGCATGTCGCGCATGTCCACGTCTTACCCACTGCAGCGAGACAGACACACAGACACACAGACACACAGACACACACACACACACACACACACACACACACACACACACACACACACACACACACACACACACTGGGTCACACAGTTGTAAATACTTTGCACACTACTGGTTACCATGGAGCCCGAAAATGAAGGTGATCCCACTTGACACAACGTAAAACCGAACACATCACTTAGACTGTTAAATCATTTGAATGGACTGCAAGAGTGAAACAGAAAGTTGAATACGTGTCGCTTTCAAGGAAGAGGAGATTAGGTGAGATCATTGGTGTCACTGTTTGTCTGTACCAAGCAGCTGAAGACGATACCCCAGCTCAAGTTGACAACTTCTAGTAATACTGAGGTAGTGATTTTGTTAAATAACTCATTCTGGTCTCAGTCTCTTAATTTGGGACCTCCAAGGATGCTCACTGACCAAATGCTCTAACTTCAGGAGTCAAACGAACAGATACTGTCACTCCCTGAAGTGTCCAAGCTCTATGATTCTCTGTGTTAAAGCATTTAGCTCAACATACAGACTAGAAACGGAAAGGAAGAACCCAGCTGTTTTTACCCTCGAGTGTAAAACTGAACGATTCCAGGCCAAAAAAATAGTCTGACATATAAAACCTTAGCTTGTGATTTTTGGTGAATTTTGTTTATCTTTGGACAAAACAGACCCAGCTGTTTCCACCTGTTAGCAGCTTTTATGCTGAGCTAAAATAAGAACGCTTCAGCGGTATCAATTTAATCTATTGCCAAGTTTATTTTCGACACTTTAGGTTTTGTAATTTCTTGGTCTGAGAACCTGTTTAAAAACATAATAACAATTAAAACCACACCAGCTGATGTTTGGCATGTTATATAACTAACTCTAATCAGAGATGTAATTTCATATTATTTTTTAATATATGTTTAATATCATGACACAGCGGATTTAAATCCAAAACGTATTGTCATTGAAATACCTGGCGATGAATAATCAGCATAACAAGCTAACTTTGTTTCATTAGGTTTGTTGGCTAAAATGCCGGACAGTAGCTACAGCTCAATTTAGGGATTTACCAAATACTATCATTTATTGATGCTGATATTTGTGAACCGTCTGAGGACTTTTTACCATCTTGACATGGAAGGAATTTATTTGTTTGGACAAAAGACAGGAATAGAAGAGAAGTAATTTAGCTTTGTGTGTTGAAGTGATTTTTTTTTTTTTTTCATTGCTTTTAAAGTAAACATTTCCTGGAACTTTTCATTATTTAATGGATTTTCTTTTGTTGCATGAATCACTCTTTACTCTACTTTTCATGCTCTGAACACACACGGAAAATAAAATGCCACACGTCCGTCCCCTGTGTTTGTTACAGACAGCATAACAACCTGAGCAGCCGGGTTTTATGATGGCGTTGACACACGACACACTTGCCTGTGTGGATGAGCTTGTGTGTCTCCAGAGTCGTCCTCTCGCTGAACGTCTTTCCACACAGCTCACACATGAAGTCTTTTATACCTGCAGGCACAGCGACACCAGAGCAAACACACGGGGTCATAAACGCTGATGTAATGCACCCTCTGTGAAGTTTACACTGTCAGAGTCACTCGGGGTGAAAATACACGTGCGGTAAGACCACGAATAGGGAACGAAGCTGTGACACACACACACACACACACACACACACACACACACACACACACACACACACACACACACACACACACCAGCGGACTCACCTGTGTGTCTCTTGTAGTGCTTCAACATGTTGACCTTTTGAGCGAACTTGCGGTTGCACTCTTTACACTCGTACTCTTTGATGCCTTTGTGAAGCTTCATGTGGTGCCTCAGAGCGTGTTTGGTCTTCATGCCTGCAGAGGAAAAAAATCCTTTAGACGACATAACAATGAACCCAACACCTCCCATTAAACGTCCGCCGCTCCTTTCACACACAGAAAAGTAAAAGAGGGAGCCCGACCTTTCCCACACTCTGCACACAGGTAGTCTCTGTTGTCGTCGTGGACCCTGAGGTGCTCCTTCAGCATGTCCTTCCTCGCAAATGATTTGCCACACTTATCACAGCCGTGGCTCTTCACCCCTGGAGGATTATACAAACACACAAGATACTCAATTAACATCATAGACGAGATAGATAGATAGATAGATAGATAGATAGATAGATAGATAGATAGATAGATAGATAGATAGATAGATAGATAGATAGATAAGACTTTATTAATCCCACAGTGGGGAAATTTAGTCATCACAGTAGCATAGAAACACAGTTAGGAAAAAAAAAAGATGCACATAATAAGAAAAAAAATTACAAATACGTATACAATAAAAAGAGATGGATTAAAAAAAATAAAAAATAAAAAAATTGTACATACAAACTATATACACAAAAAATAAATAATTACAACTTGGAATAATAAAAAAAAAGTGTCAAATGCTATTCAACACAAAGGTGTGACATGTTTTCTTTCTATAAATGTTCACAAAATGTTTCATTTGGAATAAGACACATTGTTCCAGATTAAAAAATTATTTCAACCATTTTCTTGTGAGCATTCATTAAAAAAAAGAAGCAGATATTTAGCATTTGGGACCTTTTATCACATTTCAGATGTCTTTGATCTACAAGCTGTCCCCTCTAAGAGGCATACAGTACGCCCTCAAAACAGTCAGGCCCCAAATATGTATTTTACTATTTTCTATTATTTTATACGACTTTATTAATCATATGACAGTCTACACCTGTCCCTCTTATTATCGGCCTGTCACTCTAAAGCACTTTAAACTACACTAACCTGGTATGAAAACTGCTCTATGAAAAAAATTTGATAGACTGATGGATACTGATTTTTTTTTAAAGATGCTTTAAAGCAAATTCCATGATTTGCTTCTCAGTACATTATATACGTGTGAAATGAGTTGCTGAAAGCATGTGCAAAGCTAGAAAACTTTGTCGCACTGAAATGTGGAGTTAGACCGTTAAACAGTTTCTCACCAGTCTTCAGCTCAGATTTTTTTTACACGGGGCTAAAACCCAACCTATCTACGTCACAACAACCTTTCTACGTCAGATCACAGCCGGTTTATATAACCTTCTGCATGGCTCCTCCTCTCACACGGTGAAACGCTATAAAAGCCTGGAGCTCATTTGCATAAGAGGTCATCACACTCGACTTCAGTTCTACTCCTGCTGTAGTCAGATTGTTATTGTACATCAGCTGCTACAGGACGCCTCCCTCCACCTGCAAGTGCATCTGCAGCAGGAGGCTGTGGCTCAGACGGTAGAGTGGGTTGCACACTAATCGGATAATCCCCAGCTCCTCCTGTCCACATGCCTAAATTTCCTCTGAGCAAGACACTGAACTCTAAATTGCTACCAATGGTGCACCATCAGTACGGTGTGAATGTGCTCCTGATGGCAGCACCCTGCATGGTGATCTGTCTCATTAGTGTGTGAATGGGTGAATGGGAAAACCATGTTAAAGCGCTTTGAGACCGAAAGGTGATAAAGCACTATACAAGTACAGACCATTTACCATTTACCATCTTTCCTGGAAGCAAGAACCTCCAAAGCTGCATCGCTATTTAAATGTCCTACTGATGAAGGATAGAGAGGTGGATTGATGTCATGAAGAGCTGAAGGAGACCGTAGGATTAACACCAACAGCCGCGTCTGCAGTGATCATTTCACGGTGGATAGTTTCAACTTGGACCGGAGACGGACCGAGTTCTCCTGCAGCGCGGAGCCGATCCGAGTTTCACCCTCACGGCCGTTCATCTTCCGCTCGCACCGGCACCGTCCACCGCCGCCGGACCGGACCGCGGGACCACCGGCAGTGTTTGCTGTCGGACCGCCGGCCGTGTCCGCCGCTACCCTCGGCAGTCTCGTCCACTACCGCCGCCGGTTCACCACTCAGAGTAAGTTCTGTGTGCTTGTTATAATTATACTAGATAACTTGTCCACAGTAACTCTGCTATATTTAGTCCGCGGTGCAAACCGCTAATGTGATTTGAGCTAATGTGCTAATTAGCTTCTATTGAGCTCGTAGCAGAGTTCAGAGGAAAATGCTCCGATAACCGCTGATTGTTTTATGCGTCTCAATAAAGCTCCGATAAGGAACTATAATATATGTAACTCTGTATTTTACATGTCGGGGTGATGGTGAACATGGACTAGAGGAGATCTAGTCCTCACATTAATGAGGGTTGTTGTTTTTGTACTCCGGTGTAACGTTACAATCAGCGACCCTCTCGGTTACATGTACCGGTACCGGTCCGGATAAACGAGCCCGACTACATGTGCAGGAGGCCGCAGAGAGCAGGAGGAGGAGGAGGAGGAGGAGGAGGAAGTAGAGGTGGAGGAGGAGGTGGAACATCAGTGGAAGAGAAATACTTTCGGCTCGACCTGAGCAGGTTCAAAGTTTGAATTGACTTGATGTAATGAATTGATGTGATGTAATGAATAGACATGTGATGTAATGAATTGATGTGATATAATGAATAGACATGTGACATAATGAATTGATGTGATGTAATTAATTGACATGTGATATAAAGAATTGATGTGATATAATGAATAGACATGTGATGTAATGAATTGATGTGATGTAATTAATTGACATGTGATATAATTAATTGATGTGATGTAATGAATTAACGTGATATAATGCAGCGTTGTGCATGTCGCAGTCGTTACAGAACTAAATCAACTCCTCCTCTCTTATTATCTCCATGATTGTAATGCTGGTGGTTAGAAGTAGTTGGAGACTCACTGTCTTCTGTCTCTGGTGTCCAGTTTTACTCCTGTGTTACAGCTCAGGGGGACAAGCTTCATTTATATGCATCTGTATGTTTCACTCATTGGACAAATAAATTCTGATTCTATTGTTTTCACAAAGCAGGCTGCTCCAACCACCAGAGAGACAGAGTACCAGTGTGACATCATGCATAAAGTCACCTAGAAGTTGGATGTCAGACGGACCGCTTCGTGGGGAAAAGAACTGCAGCCACAGGACTGTCATACAGGACACTGAACACCTTCCAGCGAGGGGGCGGAGCTTCAGCTCCTTCAGGACACGCCCCCACAGTCTCAGAGCAGAGAAGACTGCTGGTTTTCTCACAATTTCAAACCCTAATTTAACATACTTGTCTGTGTTTTTTTTTCATTCAAATTTGGATGGATAGTTAACAACCCATACTTCTGTTGTGTGATGAACTTAAAACTCATTTTCATTTCTACTTTACAGCATCTTTAATGCCCAGGATGGGAACTACTGGCCTACACAACCAATTATAAAACGATTAACAGTAGCTCCACTTCCTACAGTAGTAAAATACTAGTTGTTCATTAATGAATGTCAAAAATAATATTGTTTCAGTGACAATAAGAACTTTTTGTTTTGTGGGATGTTAAATAATTATAGGATGGACTGTTGACGGTATATAAAATAGGATGGACCCAGTCTTGAGACTTCCTATTCAATACAATGCAATCATGAGTTTTGCTTTTAGTGTATGAAGTTTTGTAAAAGGAAGGCACGTGTTTATAGCATTAATTTAAGACAATAAACGTTTGATCAAATCTGTTTTTCTCCCAATCGGTTTATCTAAATATGAACCTCAAGATATTTGATCATTCAGGATCACACACACACACACGCACACGCACACACACACACACACACACACACACACACACACACACACACACACACAGATAAACAGGGTTGGTGCTCACCAGTGTGGATGATCTTGTGCCTCTCCAGGTTACCGATACTATTGAAGATGCGGCCACAGATCTCACATGGATGGATGTACCTCGAGAACAGAGCAGGAGACTTTAAAAGATGGCAGTAAATTTGTTCTGCAGCTTGGAAAAGTAATAACTCAAGTTGAACTTTTTTTCTGTTTCAAATCAGATCATTTACTTTCGGCTACAGCTCTGATAAAATCCCGAGATCTCACACATCCTGATCTGAATTTGGGATTAAACTTAACCCTCCTGTTGTCCTCGGGTCAAAATGACCCGCAGCTGTGTTCAACCAAGTTCTATTTTATTTCTATATTTTTAGGGATCATTGGTCATCATTCTTTAAAGAAACCCTCACAGCCTCCTTGTCACCAATGATCCCAAAAAATATGAAAATGAAATAGAACTTGGTTGAACACAGCTGCGGGTCATTTTGACCCGAGGACAACACGAGGGTTAATGTGCCCCTGATTAGCAACTCATCTTCAGTATGCTTCACACTTGTGTAATGTTACACAATCAGTGCACAGCAGACCTCAGCTGACATTCTGTCTACGTCCTCATCCGGTTGTTGTGACCCACAATGTCACTTGCAATGCGTTTTTTTTTGGTGTGCTTCCTGCGGTCTTACTTCTGCACTGCGGGGTCGGGCAGCTGCTCTCTGTGGATCACCAGGTGAGCGTTGTACGTGGCCTTGAGTGCGAAGCGTCGGTTACAGATGCCGCAGCCGTAGCCTCTCTCCTTGTGCTGCTCCATGATGTGCTTCAGGTACTCTTTGCCCTTTGCAAATGACAGCTAGAGACACATAAGAAGTGAAAATGGTGTTATTTGTATGAGACTCAGTGAAACAACACGCCTTCCATATCTGCCTGTGAAAGTTTTGATGATCCTCCAACATGTTTGTGAACTTGCAACACTTTGTTCAAGATAAGTTAAAACATTTTGTAATCTAAATTGAGCTGCTGGATTTCTTCATTTCTTACTTGACATTTCTTGCAGTTGTACTTGTGATGTTCTTGATCGTCTTCCTCCTCGTCTTCGTCCGTTTCGTCGCTGTCATCGGCTGAGATACCGATCTTCTTGATGAACTCTTCTCTCTCCTGCTCATCCATTAAGGCGATGTCCTGGAGTAGAAACAAACCTCTGAGGTTATTAAAATTGTCGGCTGCTGAGCCGCCGGAGGGTCGCAGCTGATTTTGATGAAACGTGGTGGGAGGGGAAGGTGCTAGTGACATCTTCCACTTATTCATCTAACATGGTGCCTTTTAGTTTTATCTACCTGTCTTGAGCTTTCCTGATTGGTGAAGTAAGGCCTTACATTAGGAGTGCTTCACCTCAAAACTATATTATGTCCTTAGCCCACGATGGCATGTGACAATAACAGACTTTCAGAAGGTCTTAAATTTGGTGTCTTTGTATTTTTACACTTATCAGTTTGCTGGAAAAACACGCTGGACGTCCTGAAGATATGAATATGTACTGGAGATTAGGTAGAGAAGATTTTATGGAGGATGATGTTGTTAATAACTACTCATTAGCTTTAATGAATCAGAAATGACGACCACATTATGAAGGAAGGAATACACTGCTGAAGTATGCTGTTTATAATATCAAACAAATGAAGATACATTTTCAATATTCATTTATAAAGTAATTTATCCGTCTTTCATCTTTATTGTCCCTGTTTTTATGGAAGCCTGGTGGTAATGTGACACTACTACCAGCAGGCGGAGGTAAAGCACCTAAAAGCTGTTTGCCAATCACCCTTAAACAATAAAAGAAAGAGAAGAACAAGTCCCTACCAGCTGTCAGTAAATTGTGTCGTGCTGAGGTTAGATGCTGTCATACAAATAGCAGAAACTTGCAAACACTACTAGAGCTGTCAAAAAAGTTATTTTTCTTCTTTAAGTCTTTAAATTAATATCAAATAGTTCCCAGCGAACATCGAATAGTAATTTTGCTTGAAAAGCTCATCGTTAATTTAAATCCAAAGTGTGAGTGGAATAGAAAGCAGACGTCCCTGCTTTAAATGGTAAATGTGATGGTTAAACATGTGCGGCACATCCAGCTTAATATTCAGACATTATATTTCATTTAGCTGATGCTTTTATCCAAAGCGACTTATGACACACTGATGGTACACCATTGGGAGCAATTTTAGGGTTCAGTGTCTTGCTCAAGGACACTTAGGCATGTGGACAGGAGGAGCTGGGATTGAACCACCAACCTTCCAATTGGTGTGCAACCCACTCTACTGACTGAGCTAAAGCCTCCCCATGATGGCATCACGCTGTTACTCAGCTCAATGTGCAGTAGAGATGTTCAACAGTGAATATAATCGACTCTGAATTTTTCATCTGTCCGTCCTGAATAATTTACACTGCTCCGTGAGATGCAGCTTTTCCTCTGTGAATCCAGTGTGGAACAGAAACCGGTCCTCATGATGAAAGGAGTAAAAAAAAAAAAAAAAAGTCTCACTAGGACGTTATAATCCAGCAACAGCTCTGATGTTGTTGCAGATTTCAGTCTCACCTTGAAGTGCACGTGAATGTGATCTCGAAGGACGTCCACGCGGAAGAACTTGCGGCCGCAGATCTCACAGGTGTACTTCTTATCACCGTGAGTCAACAGATGCTTGTTCATGTTACTCCTGCAGGAGAACACCTGAGCGCGCACACACACACACACACACACACACACACACACACACACACACACACACACACACACACACACACACACAGAGTCATGAAGTACTTGTGTACACCAACGCTACATGTTTTTCACCTCCTGGTTTTCTGAAGAGGTATTTGAGATGCTGCTTTAAGAGCCATTAGTCTCACCTTGCCGCAGATGGGACAGGGTGACGGCTCCTTTCTGTACTTGGTCCCTTCTTCTCCGTTGGCCTCCAGCTCCTCTCTCTTCATGTGCTTTGGTCCTGTCCACATGCAACGTGGGTTCAGTTCAGCAAACGGTTAAAGGTCCAACAGAAGAACTACAGTTGTAGCTTGGTGCACCAAATTGTTCAGTTATAACTCAGCTTTCTGTCTGTTTATGCGGGAAACATTAAATGACCGCGGTTCTATCGACCCTGTGTGTTCTGGAATCCTTTTTGGTGTATTTGTGAAAAAAGTGGAAAAAAAAAGTGCTGTTGAGTTTGAAGGACTTCATCCAGTCTGGGACCGTTCAGCAGGTCATGTGGTCGGATACCAGGAAGCAGCTTGCTGACTGTTTTAAACAGAAGGGGACATTTGCAGTTGTTCCTCTGAGGAGTCTCAGTGAAAGTGTAAATGAACTAGACAACAAAGGACTCTGGATCATCGAACCTGGTTCGTTAAAGCTGCATCTTTAAACCTGTTAAACATGTTTGTTTTCTGCACCGTGTTGTTCTTAAAAGAGAAACCACATTCGTCACTGTGCATGTGTGAAGGCGGGTTTTTAAGTAGGTCGCTGTTATTGCAGTTGCGCAGAAGTTTATGAATAAAGTCTGTAAAAGGTACAAATATTGTCGTACTTATTGAACCAACACCATCCAGTCTCATACATGTTGAGAGGATCTGCAGGAAGAAGAATGGAATAAACTACAAAAATCCAGGTGTGTAAGGAGACCGACCAGGAAGACTCAAAGCTGGAACCGCTGCCAAAAGCTTTTACAAAGTATTCAATTACGAGTCCGAATATTTCCGTAAATGAGAGATGACCGCTTTTGATTTCTAACAACTCTTTAAAAAAAAAAAAAAAAAAATATATATATATATATAATTATGCTATATTGTGTTTTGTCATTATGGGTGATTGAGTGCAGACTGATAGGAGGGGGGGGAATGGCAGTTTTATGTACTGAAAATAAATCTATAAGAGAATAAAGAATGCAAAAAGTAAAAGGATCTGAATACTTCTGAAGCGACTGTACAAATAATAAAAGACAACTGTCAGTCTCTGGCTACAGACTGTGATTTCCTGGAGAAGCCTTTATCCATTTGTTGAACTATTATCCATGTCACTGTGATTGTCTCAGCTGCTTCAGAGCAACCCCCCCCCCCCTCCCTCCCCCGGAACTCCCTCCCCAAACACATCCGCATCATCTAGAATGTAAATGACGCTACTGAACGTCAAATTCATTTCTCACCCTCACGATAACATTTTAAAAATAGAACCGAACTAAACTCGGACCGACACCTTTGCCGTCGGCCGCCGTAGGACTCACCCACGCCGTGCCTCCTGTGGTGCTCCTGCATCACGTCTTTGCGGTAGAACATCTTGTTGCAGATTTCGCAGGAGTAGAGCTTCTCGCCGTGCTTCTTCTTGTGCTTGGAGAGGTTGCTGTTGGTGGAGAAGAACCGCGAGCAGATGTCACACTGGAACGTCTTGTCGTCTGGAGAAACAATCAATTCAAATAGGACCGGATGAGACGGGGGAAAAAATATGTTCAAGAAAATAAAACTAAACGACAAATTTAAAAAGACGCCTCTACCTGTCCGGCAGTTGTGGAACTTTAAGGCATTTTCCAGGCGAAAGGATTTCTCACACGTGTTGCATTTATATTTATACTCTATGTCCGGCTGTTGGGAGCACAAAAAAAACAAAACACAAAAACGTGAAGCGGCAGAGGGACGGCAACCTCTAGAAGCGAGCGTTTGATTGGTCACTTACCACGTTCTTGCTGTGCTTGTAAGAGATGTGCTGCTTCAGACTCTCCTTGCGGCTGAACAACTTGTCACATTCGTCACACTTGAACAGTTTATCTCCTGAGAGGACACGTTCCAGGGATTCTTTAATATTTTACAGCCACTCATTCTGAAGGGTGATTTTCTCTGATTTGACGAAACCAAAGCCAGCAGTTCAAATGTGCACGTACCGTGAGAGCGGATGTGTCTGTTGAGGTTGCTGCTGTTCTGGAAGATCTTGTTGCAGAGGGAGCAGCGGTAAACCCTCTTGTGCTCTCTGGTTTTGTGTCTCTTCAGGACGGCCCCGGTGTCCGACGAGCTCAGCAGGCTGCTGCTCTCTGCTGCTACTCCCGCTGCCTCCGAGGCCGCCGGCTTGGACCGCTCCATCGAGGGCTTCACGTCTGCACACAGCAGAAAAACCCAACGTCACAAAGAAATCTACTCCAGATTCATCAACGGTGGTTGTCTAACTGGTAGTGGTAGTCTAAATGATACTTCATTTCTGAAGACATGTGGAAAGTAAAAAATGAATAACAATATCCAGTTTATATTATATTCTTTTTTTGAACATTAAACAAGGTTTTTACTTCATTTTAAGATACATTTCCAATCACATAATGCTGGTATGTCAGATGGACCTCAAAATGTATCGTGAATGAGTCTTGAGATCCGAGATGCCCATAAAACCAACAATAAAAGGACCTCCTGCAAAATGTAGAATATGCCCATGTGCACATCTCCTGACGTATCGACTAACCAGGCGCTGAACTGGGAATCTTCCCTCAACCTGCTCAGACAACCTCCAACGACAACAGTGACTATTATAAAAGCAAACAGGTTCCTGAATACCTTTGTCTTTTGAATTAAATTGACCATTCTATCACATGCGATCGGAAAATGTTCAGAGACTGTCGTGCACGAAGGAAGCAGAGCAGTGATGTGCACAAAGCAGGGGAAAGAAATACCTTCTGTGAGTCAGTATTCCACGTTAAATCACTTGATCAGCGTCAGCACCTGTGTGACGTGACTTTGTGACCAAGCTGTGTAACTTGAGCAGAGAGCGCACATCAGATTCAGAAAATCAGCAACAGAAACACTTGAAATATTTAAGAAAGCCGATGTCAATAAAGCAATGAGTCGGAGTCGGTGTTTTAAATGGCAGAACGTCACAGTCTTTGATTTTTGTGAGGTTGCGAGTTGTGTATTCGCCCCCCGGGGTCAGAGAGTCAACACCGAGTCTTACTGTGATGTTCTGACACGTCTCAGCGTAAACATTTGTTGACGCCATGGCGTTCCCCGACGTGACAACACGCCCGCTCACAAAGTTTCTCATCTGAAACAACACAATCGTCGCTCATCACTCCTCCTACTCGCCAAATTTGTCTCTCTGCAACTTCTTCCTGTTCCTCAAAACGTCCAAGCTGCAGCGTTTCTGTTTTGATACTGTGGAGGAGACTTGCAGTCGATGCTCGACGTGGTTACAGAACAGAGCCTGTCAGGATCCCTCGGAGCGCTGCACCGGGGATGATTAAAGGGACGGAGGCCGGATTTAAATCAGAGGCACTATTTAGTTTGTTATCGGGGAAGTCTCTGAGCTTCTCACCTCGTGCAGACAGTCAACAGCAGACTAACCGTCCACAGCCCTGTGAATTCTGTTTATTTTCACAATTTATGGATTCGGAGGTGAAGCCGTGCTCCGTTGTCTCCTCCGCTCTGTGTGTTCTTCTTGTGTGGATGTGGGAGTTGGTGAGCTGAGCGGAACGAGAAGAGACAGCTGAACTCGGCGACCTCAACAGACTCGTACACGAGAGGCAGAATGCAGAGCACACATCACTGTGTACTTTTAAACGCAAATTCAAATCATCTTCACCGATCTTCAATGCAAATTAAAAGCGAGCTTTTCGTTTTCGCCTGCCGACTTAACACCATCAGCGTTATTTTGCTGCCTAGACGACTTAATGTCAGTCGATAATCCTGCAGGTTGTGGAGCGTTCGATTAAAGAGTTTAAAACTAAAGCTCATAACAGCTGACAGACACTTTTTTTCCCCTCAAGACAGCCGCTCTCACCTCTGCTACTCTACCTTCATTTGGTCCCTGAACATTATTTCAGCTGCCAGCTTTGAATGAAAAGCCAAGAAGGTCATTTCTGAGGACAATACCAGGCATTTTCCAGGATTTCTCACCCACTTCTCACATTTTCCAGGAGTTCTTCAGAACTGGAAAACTAAGACCAAGACGAAGTCACGGTAGCCCTTCTGAGGCAGTATCAGAGTACAGTGGTGCTTTGAGCTGAACGCAAACGTACTCATATTGTTGACATCTTTATGGTGATGTTTAACATGTTCAGCATCTTAGTTTAGCATGCTAGCATGCTAGCATTTGCTCACAAATAACCACTAAACACAAAGTAGAGCTGTTGTAGATGGGAATGCCGAGACTTTCACAGGTATGAAGGAACAAACTAAAATGTTAACCTTGTGACAGCGCTAGATTAAAAGTCAGAGGTGATCCCAGCTCAAATGGTCGATGAGATATGGCAGTTTGCACCACAATGATGTAAAAAAGTGAGAACATCTCATTGGAAACTGTTGACTTTTTTGATCCATTTGGACCAGAAAACATTTGAGCCTTTTTGACACTCAAACAAGATTGCAGATTCCAGATTTGGTGTCAATGATTAGAAGCATGTCAGTGGGTGACAGGAGGAACGTATTTAAACCTCTGACTGTCTGCTGTTCTCTTTGCTATTGAAGTGTGCGGTGTCATCATGTCAAGATCTGAAGAGCTCTCGCAGGCATTCAGGAAAAAAAGGTCTTGGAGTCCGACAAAGGATTTGAAATAAATCATTCACCTGTGAAACCTCGACAAGCTGAGCAGATTTCAAACAACTGGCATTTTGTTAAAGACGTTCCAGCAGATTCAGACAGAAAGCAGAACGATGAAAAGAGAAAAACCTGAGAGTTCAGTTTGACCTGCATGAAAGGCATCGCTCGGAAAAAAAAAAGCCTTTGCTGCCTAAAAAGACCATTTGAGTAAAACCTGAACATTCAGGCAAAGAAAAGGCCTTTTGGTACGATGTGCTCTGGACACACTCAAAAAGAAGTTGTAGCGGTGGGCGATATTGCGCGAAAATAATATCAGGATATATCTGGGTATTTCTGCCATAACGATGTTCTTGACGATGTGACAAAATACTGAAAAATAATTGATTATTAATTCAAGTTATATACAATTTCAACAAAAGTGTTATAGATTTATGTCAGCATGAACGTAACATTATGCCCTCAAATATTCACTAAAAACTAAACAAAAATGATCTCTTATTTCTTTAGTTTGTAAACAGCAGTAACGTAAAGTGAGATTCAGATCTTGTTCTCCGGGGATTCCGTCTGATCTGATCTGATCTGTCAGGACAAACATTATCACCTGAAGAGCTTCTGATTACTTCCTCACCACTGTCAGCAGATTCGATGATGTTTAGGTCGGATTTTCTGAAGTTTAGGGTCGACGTTTGCCATTAATAAAATAGGAGGAACGGAGAAAAAGCGCGACCATGATTTTGCATGGAGGAATGGTAAAAAAAAAAAAAAATCAACAAGACCTATACTGTATGAAGTTATTTCTGTTCAATGGAGCTTTTCGGCCAAGTTACATATAGTGATATTTTTTGTTGAATTTTTAATTAAACAGCAACTTTTCCTCGTCTTTATCAACAGTCACTGCTTCAAAGATGTCAAAAAAGACAACTTCAATTTGACCAGCTCATTTCTTTTTTTCAAGACTACATAAAAAAACTTTAATACTGTCTATAATACATTTGAGGTCACATATGTTGTGTTATTAATTCAGTTTACTAATACTTTGGCACTGGATGTAAAAAGTGAGAGCTGAATCTGAATAACTAGTCGCTTTGCTTTTACTTCAGGATGCTCAATATTGCATGTTTTTGCCGATAATTGATCTGCCAACTTCTTCTAACTCTTTTGGCTCCTGCCAGTACATGTACTTATTCTGTTTGTTCTTTACAAATTCATAGTTCGTTTGAGATGAAGGTTCTTAAGAAGGAGAATTAAATTTGTAAAGTTACAGTAATGCTCGTCCTCGTGTGACCAATACAGAGATTTTTGCAAACTGCAATCTGTTTTGGAAATCTTTTTTAAACCACCGCAGATATAACGTTGCACCTGCTTTCTGACACCAGAGATGGAAAAGCACCTCGAACCAGGGCCATGGTGTCGAGCATCGAGCATTTAAGCATAATTAAACTTGTTTAATCGACCTCTCATATCTGCAGAAATGTTTGTTTTGGGTCAATGCCATTACTTCCCTTTGAAGCTGATATCGGCCGATATGGATGACGCATTCGTAGTTTTTCTGACATTCATTTCTAATGATTCTGGAAGATTGTTGAATGTCTGTACAGGACAGTGAGTCGCCATGAAGCTTCGTGAACTGACCCCAGCTTCGTTTGACCAATCGCTACCTTTCCTGCTCCAGGCTGACTCTCTTTTCTCTCCCACCTTTGCCTTTGCTGGCAGCAGCTGTAGCTCCGGGTCTGCGTCCCTTCGCTCTCCTCCCTCGGCTCGGCCCCCTCTTGAGGCCAGGCGGAGCTGCGGGGGGGGCATCCTCCTCCTCCTCCTCCTCCTCATCGGGGCCGACCAGGCTCTCCTCCTGGGGCAGGAGCGGGTCGACGGGAAGCACCGTTACCGTCTTCGCCTCGGTGAGGTGACTCAGCATGCTACCTGTGAAAGGAAACAGAGGACTCGGAGTGGGCAACCGTGACACAGCATTTTGTTCAGCTTAGAAATCTTTTGTATGGGTGAACAGTCTGGGCTTAACTCCAGCTGGACTCACGGTGAATACAAAAAACCATCAGAAGACTACGGCCTGATGCAATTAAAAGCTTTAAAAAGATATATATACACTACCATAAAAGTAACTAAAAGAAGAGTAAACATTTGTAAGACGTACTGAGTGGAGGTGATGGATGATCTGAATGCTCTTACATGCATCGATGTCTTCAGCCACTGGGGGCATCTGGGCTCCACTTTTCTCCGAGGTCTCTGTTTTAGCAGGCGAAGACGTCATATCTGATTAAAAGAGAGGAAACACTAAGACAAACAACTCGCACTGTTGCCATGGCACCTGCAGCGCAGCATCTGTGCCGTCATGTCTGAATTAATCTACCTGAGGGAGGCAATGGTTGTTGAAGAGGAGGCTTCAGAACGGGCTTCTCCATCTTCTTGGCATAGAAAGCTCCGTACCAGACTCTCAGCTCTGTTCCTGGCAGCACGTCCTGAAAACACAGCAGAGGCCAGCAGGTGTACAAGAGGAAGACTGCAACCATCTCCAGTTAGAAATGAACGAGCTGAACGAGCTGCATGAGCAGCAGCAGCAGCTCCGAAAAGGCGCGAGGAGGACGCAGGTACCTGGGAGGTGTTGAAGTACACGTCGTCGTCCTGCTGGTAGGCCGTCAGATTCTGGTGCTCGTGTTCGGTGGCGGGTCGCACGAGCATCATCCAGTTACAGTCCTCCTCACTGCTGGAGTCAAAACACACCACCACGCCGTCCTTCAGGAAGATCTACCCGGTAGCAGATGGAAGGACGTTCAAAGTTAACAATGACATCCGCGTATCCATGTTATAAAGCAGGAGTGTCTACATGGTCGCATCGAGCTGCACCTTCAGAGGAAACGGTCCCTCCCTCTCCAGGTGGGAGACCCTCTTCGCCTCAAAGGGCCCAAACCGGGTCCTCTTGACCAGCCGGCGCAGGACAAACACGCCCTCCTCCCCGTCAGCCACCTCTCTGATCTCCAGGCTGTTTGGTAGAGACGACCTGAGCAACACAACATGTATGATAATAAAACAGCAACCTCATTTTCATAATACTTCCTACTTTGTCTTTTTTTTTTTTTTCCCCACACACTTTGCTCACCTTCACCTACTGCTGAGTGAGCATTTCCATTTTATTTTAAGGGCCACTTAAAAAATGCTCAAAGTTACAAATTTAGCATGTGTGGGATGAAACTTCACAGGCCAGAAAATCAACCATCTGCAACGGGACACCTACTCACACAAATCTCTGTGCCAGGTCTATAATATTAATAACACCTGACAGCCCCGGGGAGGAAATGATCCAACACCCATTTTTGCTTTTGCTCTGGTTGAACCTTTAGTCCAATGGACGGAGGACATCGCCCCTCGGCTGCCACTCACCGAGCTCGGCTGAGGACGAAGGAGTCCTGGACGGTCACCAGAGGTCCCAGTTCAGGACACTCGGAGTCATGGTACTGGGCACAGTCCTCGCACCCTGTGACACATATCACACCTGTCACCTCAGTCCGGTCTCACACTTTTGTCACACACACACACACACACACTACAGTGGGGAGATGGATTCATACTCACAGATGAACTCATCTGGTGTCGGTTCAGCCATTATGCCCACCTGCAGACAGGAGAAAAGAGTTCACGACAGGAAACAAGGAGGGAGCTGAGCAGCTCTCAGGTCAGTGAATTTAGTAGTAAATAGACATTTATGTAAAGGAAGTACTTTAAAGAGTGTGTTAGGATGTAACTGAACTTCCGAGGCTGAATCCACATTTAATGTGGGACTCTTCAGCTGTACCTGAATGCATCAGCCCTCCCGGCTGCACAGCAGTGTATTAGTGTATTGTAACAACACGAAGTGGTTGTTTTTTTTTTGGTGTATGCGATACAGCTGGAGCAGCATATTAACGAATGCAGTCCGGGGAAGAGACAGGATCCGGGATTCGAGTCGTTCCCAAACTCTAGCCGGGTTTTAACTCCGATCTGACGGCTCCTCTCCGCTACAATGTAACAAAGAACAGTCGGCATGGCGGATGGACCGGAGACGCAAACCCCCAAACCGGAGTCGGTGCTTTTCAGCGCCAAGCAGTGAGCAGAGGAGGCGGCTCGGGGAAGCTCGGAGCGGACCGGACGCAGCAGCTGCACCTTCGCTACGACACTGCGTCGCCATTTAGCGGAAAACCGACGTACATTTGTGGGGAAACACGTTACCTTTTCTGCAGAAGACCCTTCATTTATCGAATCCTGACTCCGGGTTCCAATCCGCTCCAGAAACGGCGCAGGACCGGAAACGAGCAGTGCCGAGTGCATTATGGGGATTGAAGGCGCTCGTACAAAGCGTCCCAATCAAGCATGAATTTATCAGCATATTTTTCAGTGCAGTAAAAATTGCTCCACCTAGCTTTTCATTGCAATAAGCTTAAAGTATATTATGAAACCGTTTGTGAAATTTCTTATCACAAATTGATTTCCATTGAAATATTACTGGTAAAATGGCAGATTTTATATTCCTTGCACTAAGGTTTGACTTCCAGACTGAAATGAGATTGTTTTGTTTCCCCTCAATGCATGAGAATTTAGAAGCTGATTGTTTTGTGTAAAAAAAAAAAAAAAAAAAAAAAAAAAAAAAAAACCCGGCAAAAATAACTTGTAGCTATCAAGATAAGATCTAGTGGGGTAAAAAAAAAACCACAATGTTTTCCTCTGGAATGTGATGCAACAGTACAAAGAAGCATAAACTGGAGATATATGTGCTGTAAGTATCCACTGCTGATGCCCCTACATGTACAAAAGCCTCTCAAAAATGTAAAAAGTGAAACAGCACACCCACATGTGTAGATTTCATAGCAACGCAAGCACCGCCGAGAATTCACAGCAGCCAGAACATTCAAAGTGCCACTGCAGTCTCAGTTATTCAATCAATGTTTATTGCTGAAAATGAAATAACTCGATATGTATATTAGTTACAGTCCCTGCAGGGGAATGACTGATGCCTCTGCAATGACAGTTCAGTCAGCCGGTTTCTGTGCACAGAGCAGATGCAGATTACAAAAACATCAGGAAGCAGTTTATGAATCACACACAGCCCTACTGCTCGCCGAACGCACCACAGTAGCTGATTCTGACAGGCTGTAAAAGGCTGCGAAGCTGAGTGGGATTGAAACGACCCATTTACCTTCTCCACTCAAGAGTTTAAAGGTGTTTCTGTCTGAATGATGAAGCAGTTTTTCTTTTTTTTTTAAACAGACTGCAGTCAGTGATAGTGAATGAGAGCAGATCACAGCGTTGCTACGTAAAGACACAAAAGACACCAGCACCGTATCTGCAGAAGAGCGTTGTCGTGAACAAGTGTTTTTTTTTTTTAAAATTTATTCTAAGGTAGTCTAATAATGTAAACACTCAGTTAGCAGATATGTTATGTGCATAGGCTTCTTAATTCTAGACACTACCGATGGTGAAGGAAACACAGTGGTACGCTCGTCTCACTACAGTCTGAGAGTGGATGCAGCCTCTGGGCCCAAAGTCACGTCAAGTGGAGGAGCAAGTCTAGAAGAAGCCGTGAATTCCTCCTCGGAATAACTGTAAGGCAATCTGTTAGTTGTGTGCGTCACAGTGCTGCATCAGTTCTCAGAGCAGAACTTCTTGATAAACAGTAGTTAACATGATGTAGAGAGAGAAGCTGCTCACAATAAAAAATACAATCATTAGCTGGATTAAAAAAAAAAACAAAGAAAAAAAAGCAGCAGCCCAACAAGATTGGTTGCTCTCAAATGTGTTCACTTTCTTTTGTTCACGTGTTCGAAGCTACATCTTTTAAAAACAATAAAACATGAAATGACAAGACGGAGGAGTTCATTCCATTCAGCTGTGGTTCAGGACCCAAACACAAGTTTCAGGAATGCGACAGGTATGGCCGAGTGTATCCTCACAGTCCCTGGGATCAAGCTTCATTCGCTTCCCTTTTGACACATTAACAGTCCTGCTGGCAACAGTAGTGTGCAGGAGGAATCTTTTAGGAAGACAAAGGAGAGAAAGTTGCATATTATCTGAAAACACTACAAAAAGCAGAAATCACTCTGCTTCTATTTTCAGATGGTGGGTAACTTATTTACGGTCGGTGGGCGCATGACAACATGACCTCTGTACATGCCAATCACAACTTACATTAAGGTTTTGCCGTCTTTATTAAACATAAAGCTCACTTTTTTTTTTCTGAATTGCTACGTTTTATAGCTTTCATTATGCACATTACATACATGATTTAGTTTAATTTGTCATAAATTTAGGAGGACTTTTAACAAATAAATTCATAATATTAGTGTCAAAAAGTAGTTGTGTTATTCTCCCACCTGCAGCGGTCGTGCAGTGAAAAGATTATTTCCATGAACTACGGAAAAGTCTCGATCGCAGAGTAGCTCCTATCATTGCACTTTAAATAAAAGGTACGGAAAATGTGCAAATCATACAAACACCACTCTGCTCTTCATCTTTGGTCCTGTTGGTCCACCGTAGGAGACCTACGGTTTACAGCAGGGAGAGTTTCCTCTTCGCCCTCAGCGTCAGTGAGGTAAAGAGTGATGGCCCACAGTCCCGTCTGTCCATAACGAGGCTGTAAAAGCACTTAAAGATTTTCCAAAATGTTGCATAAAATCAAATATAAGAAACATGCAGAAATATTTCCTCTGAAATGCCACCAACTCGGGACAGGATATCTTCATCCACACATGCACGCACTTGCTTTCAGGTGGAATGTCGGCTTCTTATTCGAAGCGCTCGAGCGCGATCCGGCTGTAAAAAGAGGATATTTTCCCATCTGCGCCATCTTCCCATTTACAATGCAGGAGCCCCGGAATGCAGGCCGGGCACCAGAGGGGGAGAAGGGCTAGCCGGGATGTTCGCCAGTGCAACTTTGAGGTGGAGGTGATGATGGTAGTTGTTGTGGGGAGGGACTGAGGTGAAGGGCAAGGTGGCAGCGAGGGGGAGTGGAGGTGTCACACATGTGGCTCCCCTATGGAGGTAGAGCCGTTGGCTTTGCTCTTATTCTTACTCTTGCGGTTGAGCATGCGGCTAAGCGTGGCTGTTCGGCTGGCCCGCTCCACTGCGGACGGAGACTCCAGGTAAACCAGGTCGTTGTGGGACTGGCTCATCCCCGGGTCTTTGCGCTGGTGACGTCGCCGGAAGAAGAGCTTGGCACTCTTCTGAAGGAAGCTGCCTGTGACAAGGGAGTGGACAGGAGATAGTGTAAAACATCACCCGAGACAAGATTTCACCACTCAAGAGAAAGTAATGATGAAATAATAAATACAAAAATAAAACTTAGGCATGTGTAGTATTCCTTTCAGCAGCAATATGAAGACAGCCGAAGCAGCAGCGGCACAACATTTGTGTTAGTTGGACGACAAAAAAAATAAATAAATAAATAAAAAAATAAATAAAAATCTGTCATAGAGGGTTGAAAAAAAACAACAAAAAAAAAACCAGTGTATTTTGTCCTCTTTCCTGTACTAGTCTTTCCTCTGTGTTGGAGCTCCGTCAACCTTCGGATGGGGACACTCAGACTTTGTGTGTAATCACCAGCGAACACATTGTAGGCTGTCGGTTCAGAATGCTGCAGCGTGGCTCCTGATTGGTTCGTGTCAGCATGAGCACATTTCAACATCCTGGCGTCGTTACGTCGGCTGCATGTTCAGTTACGGATTCATTTTAAGAGTTCGTTAAGAGTTGAAGTGCTCAAGTAAAGCAGCCCCGTATTATCCGTGTGACCTGGCGCACCTCTAACACCTCTCATCGCCTGCTGAGGTCACTGAACCAGCAGCTTTTAGTAGATCCTAAATCCAGACTGGCTCCTCAGGTCGATTGGGTTTCCTCAGTGACTTTGGAACAGCCTCCTCCTTCAGATCATCTTCAACACCGGTGTTCAACTCTCAGTTAAAAAAAACCAACATATTTATTCTCACTGGCATGTCCCCACATTAGACCCAATTTAAATTTAAATGTTCTTTTTTGTTCATAAGTACTGCTTATGTGTGTTGTTTTGGATAATTATTGCTTTTAATTTTTGTTTGCTTTACTGCTGCATGTGTTGAATTAACGGTTTCAAGTCGGATCTGTTTGACGTTGTGCAGCACTTCTGTTTTGTACAGATGTGCTTTATAGATAAACTGACTTGGCACTAAACTGTACCAGCGGAGAGCAGCCTCCCAGTCCAACGTGGCTGCAAAGATTATTCCTCTGACTCAGCATGGAAGACGTTTCTGTGTCATCCTCAGTATCTGTGGCTTAGTTTAGTCAAGTGTGAGACTATGGAAGTTAATGATAAATGAAGAAAAAAGGACATCAGTATATGTTGTAGCACACACTGACAGAAAAAGGCTGAACAATACACTGAACAGCAAACAGATTTTACAGATACTGAAGTATGAGATGTCAGATCTTCATCACGTGTGATATTTTAGTCCGTATCAACAGTCCTAACGCAGCATGTCATACTGGAGGTAGTAATATAACAAAATATTCAGTGTCTATATTTTGCAGCCTCACAAAACTTCTCAAGTCTAAAGATGGATGCTAAAAGTGATTTTACAGGAACTAAAGAATGAATTTGACTGAAAAACAATGTTATCTAATCTACTACTATCAGAAACTACATATACAAGAGTACCGAGGACACTAGCAGCAACTCACGATGTGACTTACTCATCAGGACATAATGTGTGCTTAGCAGTGCTCTCCTCTAAGATGGGAGTGAAGATAGTCGAGTACAGAAACGTTCAAACAGGAAGAGGGGAAGAGAGAAAACAGACTGCGTCACTGAGGAGCATCAGATGGACGTCAACACAGCAAGACAGAGAAAACTGAGCAAGTTCTGCCTTCTTAAAGAATTCAAGAACAATACTCCTTTAAATGTGAGAGACTCCACTGGTGAGAGGTGCTCCCCCCCTCCCCCCCATCAGTGACCTCTCACCTCGGCTCTTCTTGCAGCTCGCCTCCGACACACACATGGAAAGCGAGCTGTGGTCCAGTTTCTCTCCGGTGTGGCTCTCCCAGTCCTCTGGAGGCCGGCCAATTCCACTGGGGCCTTCCTGGGGCTCAGACTCGTCTGGAGGACTACTGATCCCCGACGCGATCGCTGTGGTCACATCCTGAGTAGAGCTGCCCTCTGACATGGAGGCATCCATCGCTGCAGCGTAGCCCGCCATCAGAGCCAGCTCGTCATCCTGAGACAAAGGCGTCTGGAAAACAAAGCACTTTTAAAAATCGATTTCTACCGAAACCATATTTTCTTTGACAGTGTGATGATGGAAACTGTTTTTTTTCCACTGGATGGCCAAGTTTTAATGACAGACACATGCAGGGTACTCCAACAAGATGTGGAGTCTCTTCCTGGACTTACGTCTGAAATCTACAGCTCTCCTCGTCGTGATAAACCACAGGAGCACCAAACCTTTTGGAGGAAACTAACTTCTTGAGCAGCAAATATGAGCGACTGTCCTCACCTGAGCTTCCAGGCTTTCCCAACTCCTTTACAGCCATTTATACTAAAGAAGTGCGACAGCAACTGATGTGAAACGGTAAAGTTCACCAGTTCCCCTCGTACAGTTCATCCTTACTTTGGCGATGCCTGAGATGATGATGGTGCTCTTCTTCACCGGGGACTTGAGCTTCTGCTTGGCAGACTGGTGGAGTTGTCTGATGGCTGCTTCGGCCACCGGGTCGGTTCCATTGAGCATCAACAGCTCGGTGTCGGAGGAGGACAAGGCCTTGCTGACTGTGCCCCCCAGCATGGACACCTGCTCGGAAACACGACGCTCCACCAGCTTGGGCTTGCTGACCACCACCTTCTGGGCGGGATCTGAGGGAAAACAAAACTCTCCCATCACTTCAAGGACATGTTACGGAAGTTCAGAATATTCATTTCTGTGATATGGTGCATTGGGAAAGAGACTGTGGAGAGTTGGGATCTTTCTGTTGGCATCCAAAATGTCTATCTGCTATTGTTTGATAAAGATGTGCAAACTTAACCCTAGCTGGGTATATCACACTTACAGCAGACATTATCGTATAATGAACCCTTCATATCTACAGAGGGAATAAGTCGTCCTCCAGGGAATGTGAAGGGACAAACTAGACGCTGACTGCAAAGAGGGCGTGTCGAGTTTTTCACGACTTTCATAGCCGACATAAATTCTTTTCCACCTTTGAAAGAGGACGGTGAAGCGGGAGGTGATCAGTTGATTGCAATTTGCAACCCCACTGCTAGATGGCACTAAATCCTACACAATACTCCTTTAACAACACTTCACCTTCAAGTCCTCAAATACTCGCCTGAACATCTGGATGAAAAAATATTCTGTCTGTAGCACACAATGAAACTGTACGAAGTGTTCAAAAATGAAGTGTCGCCCAACTCCAACTTGTGACTGTATTCCTAATACAGCTTTCTTATCTATCGTATCTGATGTCACTGCATGGGAGGCACAAACTGGGCTCTTCTATTTGGTTTTAGAAATCATCAACGCAGAGCTCATCTTGGCACATATGTGCACATCACATTCGTGGTACAACCATGGTACAACTCAGAACTACGCTCTGCTAGGCAGCGACTAGAAAGCTGGAAAGGAAATGGCGTTCCACTAATTTAGAGGAATTTCACCTGGCCTGGAAAAGATAGTCTAATGTTATATAAGAAAGCTCTTCGTAAGGCCAGGACTTTATATTATTCATCATTAATAGAGGAAAACAAGAACAACCCCAGGTTTCTTTTCAGCACTGTAGCCAGGCTGACAAAGAGTCACAGTTCTGTTGAGCCCTCTATTCCTTCAGCTCTCAGCAGTAATGACTTCATCAACTTCTTTATCAATAAAATTCTCACTATTAGGGAGAGAATCGGGCCGACCCTTCCTGCCACAGTCACTGATGTGATGTTAAGCACAGCAGCCCTGGAAGCAACTGTAGGACCAGATGTAAACTTGGAAAATGTCTCTCCTGTTGAGCTCTCTGAGTTAACTAGGATTATTTCTTCATCTGGATCCTCTAGCTGTCTGTTAGATCTCATCCCAACTAAACTTTTTAAGGAAGTCTTCCCTTTAATTAATACTTCCATATTAGATCAGATCAACCTATCTATTGTAACTGGCTATGTACCGCAGGCTTTTAAAGTGGCTGTAATTAAACCTTTACTTAAAAAGCCGACTCTTGATCCAACTGTTTTAGGAAACTACAGACCAATTTCCAACCTGACGTTTATTTCTAAAATCCTTGAAAAAGTTGTTGCAAATCAACTTTTTGATCATTTACAAAGGAATGGTCTTTTTGAAGATTTTCAGTCTTTAGAGTTCATCATAGCACAGAAACAGCTCTGGTGAAAGTTACTAACGACCTTTTATTAGCCTCAGATAATGGACTTGTCTCTGTACTTGTTCTTCTGGACCTCAAGTGCTGCTTTTGATTGATCATACGATCTTATTACAGAGATTAGAAGACGTTACGAGGATTAAAGGAACTGCATTAGACTGGTTCAAATCCTACTTATCAGATAGATTCCGGTTTGTCCATGTCAACAATGAATCTTCCAGACAAACAAGAGTTAGTTATGGAGTTCCACAAGGCTCAGTGTTAGGCCCAATACTTTTTTACTTTGTACATGCTGCCATTAGGAGATGTCATCAGGAAGCACTGCATAAACTTCCATTGTTATGCAGATGACACTCAGCTAATTCTTTCTATAAAACCAGATGAAACTAATCAGTTAGTAAAACTTGAAGCCTGTCTAAAAGACATAAAGGCCTGGATGACCAAAAACGTCCTGCTTCTAAATCCAGACAAAACAGAAGTTATTGTACTTGGTCCTAAACACCTCAGAAACTCTTTCTGTAATCACTTAGTTACTCTAGATGACGTTGTCTTGGCCTCCAGCAAAACTGAGGAACCTTGGAGTCATCTTTGATGAGGATTTGTCCTTTAGACAGCATATAAAGCAAATCTCCAGAACTGCCTTCTTTCATCTACGTAATATTCATAAAATCAGGAAAATCCTTCCTCAGCGTGACGCAGAAAAACTCATTCATGCGTTTGTTACTTCTAGGCTAGATTATTGTAATTCCTTGCTGTTAGGATGTCCAAATTACTAATTAAAAACCTTGCAGCTGATCCAAAATGCTGCAGCAAGAGTACTGACGGGATTTAGCAAGAGAGATCATATTTCTCCAGTTTTAGCTTCTCTTCACTGGTTTCCTGTTAAATCAAGAATAGAATTTAAAATTCTCTTGCTGACTTACAAAGCTCTACATGACCAGGCTCCATCATATCTTAGAGATCTTATAGAACCATAGAATCCTAGCAGAGCACTTTGCTCTCAGTACGCTGGTCTGCTTGTGGTTCTTAGAGTTTACAGAAGTAGAATGGGAGGCAGAGCCTTCAGTTTTCAGGCTCCTCTCCTGTGGAATCAGCTCCCAGTTTGTGTTCGAGGGGCAGAAACCCTTCTAGCTTTAAGATTAGACTCAAAACGTTCCTTTTTGATAAAGCCTATAGTTAGGGCTGGCTCAGGTAGACCTGAACCAACCCTTAGTTATGCTGTTATAGGCCGAGGCTGCTGGGGGACCTCGTTACATGCTGAGCTTCTTTTCTTTCCTCCGACTCTTTAACTGACTCATACCTCACCATCTTTTTCTCTCCCATAGTTTCTTCTTATTATCTGTTGTCTCCATTCAGTTCCCTCGCTCGCGTAGTTTCTCATCTTTCTTTTGCAGATGTCCCGTCATGGAGCTGCATGTCTCTGCCCTGCACTTGTCGTCTCCACCAACAGTTCTTCTCTTATATCTCTATGCTGTCCTTTTCTCTCTCTGCTCTCTTCTCACCCCAACCGGTCGAGGCAGATGGCCGCCCACCTCTGATCCTGGTTCTGTCGGAGGTTTCTTCCTGTTAAGAGGGAGTTTTTCTTCCTTCTGTTGGAGGTTTTTCTCCCTTAAAGAGGAGTTTTTTTCCCTCCTAACTTATGTGGGAATTGTTGAATTGTTGGGTTTCTCTGTATAATATTGTAAAGTCTTGCTGTAAGGACTTTAATGTGTTAAGTGCCATGAAATAACCTATGTTGTGATTTGACGATATATAAATAAAATTGAATTGAATTGAATTGAATTAGAAATGTCACATGTTTTCATCTTCAGACTTAGGGTCAAACTGGTCTCAGTGTTTTTGAGCTGTTAATAGAAAAGTACAGTTTTAGGTACAACTCACAGGAACCTGTAATTACTCTGCTTTGTTTTCAGTGTTTTGCTGTTCCAGATGTTCGGTCTGCTCTCCTACTGACACTGCGTTGTAGTGAGAATGACTTCTCGTCAATCAGGTTTAGCAGGATCTTATTGCAAAACAGTAAGACCGCTAAAAAAAACAGCTCCGCTATTTACAGCTCTTTGCCGGCAGAGACTTTGGCCAAATTTAATTTATGAATCAATTAAAAATAATGGTGCAGATATTTTTAGTGACTAAGGATCAGCATACTTTTGGTCAGTGGCTCTAGAACAGACCAAAGAACTCTGGCTTGCAAACTGAATTTCAATCTTTACTTTTGTTTTTAAAAATAGGAACCATTCATTCATTCATTTCAAAACAATCTCTCTGTGAGCAGTTTTGATTTGCAGCTGTTACAGCAGCAGTATTAGAATCAGTACAACTCTTGGTGTGCCTCTAAGTCTCTTCTACATATCAGTTGTGCAAGTTTCTTGGAGTACAACTCATCCTCGGCACCCTGTACAGTCTGACGGTTTCCAGTGGCGTACCCAAGTTGAGTGGGAGCGGTCGACCCGGCTTGCTCTTCACCGCGGTGATGGTGGTGACCACCGTGCCGCAGGGC
This sequence comes from Embiotoca jacksoni, assembly GCF_022577435.1. Lineage (NCBI taxonomy): Eukaryota > Metazoa > Chordata > Actinopteri > Embiotocidae > Embiotoca > Embiotoca jacksoni. Next base: position 18,406,033 of record NW_027185263.1, read on the forward strand.
ATGACTGTCCGGTCCATCTCCACCCTCTTATTGGAGGCTGGGGTGGGAGGGTGCCAGGACCTCACCTCACTGGGCTCCAGGTAGGTAAACTGAAACACACAATTCAAGTTAACACTCCAATTTCGTGTCAATAATAAAAAAACAAAAAAACAAATACATGATAAGAAGTCCACTAAATCTGTTTATGTTGAAGGCAAACACGTGAGGAGATCCCCGTGTCAACTGGGATGATGGTCTCACGTCAGTAGTAAGAGATCCAGTCACTGTGTCTTTGGCCTTGAGTGCAAATGTTTGCTGTCCTTTGGGTTCCTTCTTCACGAGATCGAAAGGCACCGACACCTGACCGAGTAAGGAGTCTGAGAAAGAAAAAAAAACACATAATTTAGTATCAAAACATGTGACAGCCAGAGCTCGCAAACAAAATCACTCATTCATTAACAAATACATCAAAACAAATATATACCAGTAACATCCTGAGTTCTACTTACTCTCTTGAGCTTGTCCATCATTCATCAACTGAACATTGAGCTCTTTTGATCGTCCATTCAATTCACTGGCGAGACAGAAAAATAAAAGAGTTTAGCGCATATTTGTGCACTGTGGGGTTAAAAAAACAAAAAACAAAAAAAATGTAATTTAATTAATTAATAATGTTATCTGCTGTCGAACTTACAAGATAAAGGGCTGGTCCCAGGCAAGACTGGCTGTGTTCTTCAAAACAGACGTGTTGAACCTCTGTGGAGGATCATCCAACTGCAGGACACACAGAGGATTCACGCTGCCTACAAACACACAGCAGTAAACATCTTCGTCAGCATCACCACCACAACAACAACAACAACAACAACACACAAATCAGGTGATCCAAGAGCTGAGTGAATATTCTTTCACTCTAATTGACAAAGGGCGGTTAATGTACGTTGTATGTATGATGAATTATGCAGAGGTTAGAGGACACGGTGTTGGTTGAGAGTTCTTCATCAGCCTTTTCTGTGGAGCACATACAGTAAATTGAACTTCAGGAGCCACGAGCCAGACAAGAAGCCCTACAGACAGAAGATCCACAGCAGCTGCTCGGGATTTCTTTTAGTCTCACAAACTAAACTGTCAACTGTTCCTCACTTAAAGGACGGAAAAATATATATAGTGAAGTGCTGAATGCCGTGTCCGTGTGTCCCCTCCGCTATATTTAAAGGTGATCAGAGCACTTAAGAGGATGTCTGGAGTCCCGAAAACAGCTGACTCACAATTAGAGAATGACTCATCACCAGAACTACCAAAACACAACTGCTGTGGCTGATGTTATGATCCAAGACTTCATCAGTGGACAATCATTTTAAAACCTCTCGACGACTCAGAATATCTACTTTCTTTAATGGCTGACAACACGCTCAGTAAGTGAATCTTACTAACAGTATGTGCAGGTCTGCACCACCACGCTGGGTGTGTGTTATTAATATACTGCCAACATTGTTTAGCTTTAACCAACAGTTCACCAAAAAAATCTCCTCAGGATGCACAGTCTGTGATGGCAAAGTAAAACCTTTTTCTTTACATCTTAAATTTGTAGTGCAACTAAAAAGGAGGGCAGTTAAACAATTACTAGAAATATGCTTGTTAACTGAGAGTCGATGAGAAGAGCAACACCAAACCAATATGTACACACAACACATTGTAGGTTTATGGAGGGTTATGGCTTGATTTCTTTCTTGGCTGAGCATCATGACTTCATGTTGTCACTGTAAAGTTGTAAGCAAGACGTTGCAGAGACTTTGGGAAGTCTCTGAGCCCAGGTAAGAAATGATCAGGCAGTTTGTAACCTCATGGAACAAGCCAATATATATTCTAAGACTTCGATGACACAATATTTCACCTTTGGAATAGATGTGGTTAAATAAATCTCTTCATAAAAATATGAATTCAACAATGTAGGTGAAGGTTTCTTTGTGTCTGATGTGTGCTGATGCTTGTGTTTCTGCTCGGGTTACTCTGCCGGACCTCCAGTTAATATGATTTGTTAGAAAGAGGTTGATGGATGGAGTTTATATGCAGCTAATTATTCTTCAATCAGTAAATTAATACCGGCTTTACTGACGCTGCTGCTGGTGAGGCTAATACTGAGGGACACCACCATCCAATCAGAGGCCTCTGTTCTTTTGCTTCAGACTTTATACTTTGACTGAAGTGTTTTTTGAAAGACGAAAAGCTTATCCAATACATCCCATCTTCTACGGAGGTGGCTGTAAAATGTTGGCACTTCTTTGAAAAGGTTACAGTGAACTAGATTCATGGCTCTGTGATGTAGGTTTGCTGGTTTGTGAAGGACGGAAGGCTCATAAAGAAGAATAAAGACACAGCGACAGTGATTTCATCAGAATGTGTAATAAATCAGACGAGCAACCAACCTGCAGCATCTTCCTCCTGATTGAGTGTGACCCGGATGTTTTTCACTAGCAGCTTCCAGTCGTGGGCGCGGGGGGGTTTTGGGGGTGATGCAACTTTGTTGTGGGCTTCCTATTGGAGAAACCATACAACACTAAGTAAACTAGAGGGCCACTCCAAGAGCGTCGACCTCGGCCGAGGCAAACAGTCTTCTATGACATGCAAGGCCTGTGGCGATGTTACAATTGAACTCATTCCTGACAAAATGAAATGACAGACCAAATAATACCCATCTTAAATCAATGACTCAATGAAGGGCCCATTGATTGACAGTAATATTACACCTACATAAACCGGTGCACTACGTCTCCACTCTGCTTGTTACACGCATTGGAACTGCAGCAGTGCACAATCAAAGGAAAAAGAATAAAATGGTTATAATGCAAGTTATTATTATTGTGTACATTAATTTGTGCATGAGCAGATCAGTTTCCTCTGCAGAGAACTGGTCTTTCCTACTACTTGTCACATCTGCCGTTATAATATAAATCTGCTGAGGTGCAAGCACCCCTGGCTCTTAAAGGGAACGGGAGACAACACTCTGGTTTATTATCTTTTATGCCCAAAATGTACCTACGACTAATTAAGCAAATCCCCATTGAACAATGCACTTTACTTTGAACTCAGATCGTTGACCGTAAAGTGAGAAAAAAGTGGATTTTGGATAAACCTAGAAAGCTCCTTGTGCTTCACAGCGTTTGCTTATACTGTTAAAACAGATCCCATTACATTTATACAGTTTTTTGTGTTCGGTCACAATTGAACTTCGCAACCAAATGCACCATCTCACAGTGTTAATGAGAATTAAAAATAATTTGTGGATCAAACCCGTTAATCTGATCTATTCCAAAATATAATGGGTTCTTCTTTGGCCCCTGCGACACCTTTCCACCAGGTTTCATGAAAATGGAGTGGGTCGTTTTTCTGTCATTGTGCTCACAGACACACAAATGAAGAAACAAGCTGCACAGAAACACAACCTCCTTGGTTGAGGTAAAAACTAATAGATTTATACATTTAAAGGTGTATTCATAATAAATGAATGATATTAGAGGACAACAACCCTGCTGACAGAAGTGTCTCTTGTTCATAATTTGCATTGAACGTATTCTTCTGTCCTTCTGTGGCTTTGATAAAAAAAAAAAGAAGAAGTGCGCATTGAAGTCTGATTTGACAAATTGCAGCAGGCTGAACGAGAAGGACAGTTTTGCACGAGGCGTGACTCACCTTCATCTCTGAGGCCTCAGCAGGCCTGCAGCTCAGCAGCACAGAGGGACGCGTCACGCACAACAGCTGTTTCAGCTGCTCCCTTATGACCACTACACTGGAAGTGTTGACATTGTCCTGATGGAGAGACATGATGCCATCAGACATGCACAAACATTTATTGTGTCAAACTGGAGAACAGAATCTCCTTTTCTGGAGAATAAAAAAACCAAAATGAGATCTACCTCACTTTGACGGTTTCACTAATTTAATATGTTCTTTGTGAACTGTTCTGATCCAAAGAGATTTGTTTTACATTTAACAACCCACAAAGTGTTTGACCACAATGACTCCTGTTAATATTTCTTTATGAAACTACTAACGCCACATTTACGTGACTATCCGCCATGAAAATCAAAAGAAACCAATTCATATGAACTCAGATTATCAAAGACTCACATTCGATGTATTAAAACACAGTTTCAAGAGTCTATTTCTTCTTGTTTCTGTACAGTGAAACATTTCTCCATACGTTAGTGTGTTACACAGCGTTGTCTTACCTGGGTGAAAGTGGGCGTCACCTGCAGCTCCCCCGTCTTCAGGTCAGAAACTTCCCAGCTCACCTTGACCTCGTCTTCAGCTTGTTGCATGTGTAGATGAAGCTGAGGAAGAGAAAATTCATGATGCCTTATTTTTGTGCAGTTACACTGATGGTCAATTGAAGATAAAATAACACAAGTTCTGAAGCAACAACCCAAACATACAGCGACTCAGGTGTATGTGGGAATATAATCAAAAGATTTTTGAGGATTTTGTTCCCTCACCTGAACATTCATAACAGACTGTTGTTGATTGATGATTCTGATGGACAATTACCCAACTATTAAGTTTTAAATATCCACCTGGGCAACACTTTTAATAACATAAAACATTAAGCATACGAGCGCATTTGTTCTTTTACATTTGTTGACTCACTTCAAAAGCAGCGAGTGATCTTATCACGCCTGATAGAACTTGAGACACTTGAATACATCATTCTGTCAATTTATTCCAAACTGCAATCTGTAGAAGAGATTTTAATTTGCAGTGGGATTTGTGTCTACAGTCTGATTGGAGATCATTTGGAATGAGTGTTGACAGGAGATGGTTATTGATGTTTTCAGCTGGTTAGGATGTTAGATATTATTACCTACACTAACAGTGATGGCACCATCCATTCTGCAAAACCTTTATGAAATTTCTCTTTCATCAACCTGACGCACAGGAAAACTGATTCTTAGGGAAAGTCAGCAAGGTGAACGCTACGAGAATAAAGTGAAAGAAGAAGGAGAAAAGAGATCAGACCGGGCCATCCTGCCCCAGCAGGCCTGGATTCCAACGTAAGACTGAACAGGCGCCTCTGATGCCAAACAAAGGCCTCATCAGATAGAACCGGGAATGCTGAGATTGATTCAAGATCATACAGAAGGCCTAACTATTTAAACTGGAACACTACGTTCTAGTAATACAAATGAAACTACCTTCCATAAACTGAACAACAGAAACTGTCTACCAGGTGGATGGTTGTTGCCTTCATTTATTAATTGGCCTTGTTAATGGTTGATGGCTCCAACCACCTGACTCAGAAGTGGAGTCACAACACGTATGCAAATGTTGTTTTTGCATTTCAAAGACGAACGCATCATTTGGATGATGCATGTCACATGCAACAGGTCATGTGGTACCTGTAGTGTGTTAAAAGACAAATCACAGCCAGCAGCACACCTCGGTGTACTGGCTGTATTATTGTGTCCATATACTCTACGTGCCCCGGGGGCTTCTGTTCCACATATCCCAGCACTCATTCCACGACGAGCCGCGAGTTTTCTAGCTTGGATCTCAGTCAAAAGCTGACACACGTTCCAGTGGATGGATGGAAACATTTGAAAGGGCTTTCTGACTTTTCCAGACGAAGCCGAAACAGTGAGAGGGGAAAAGGGACGAGGCTTCCTTTATGTCACTGCAACAACAACGGATCCACAACCAAAACAAAAACGCACGACTCTAATCCTGACTTTAGCTTTCTAGCCTCTCACTCAGGTTGTACTTATGGCACAATGAGCTCTGGGGGGTGACAAGCATCTTATTGGTTTAAAAATAGCCTTCACACAATTGGGTTAACTTATACAGCCACTTGAATCCATATATTGCTGAAGATTTCAAACTGAATCTGAGAAGAGGATAAAAGCTTACCACAGCGTAATGTACAGTACCGTTACATATCCTAACACATGAGCTGGGGCTCCACTTTATTTCAACACTACAAGTCGAAACAGGAAGGGTGAGGGTTAGAAAAGACAGTGGATGACCCATAGGAATATTCATTTTAAGAGATAAGCCCTGTCAGTTTTTGGCATAATGAATGACTGTACTTCTCAGGTAAATGAGTCATTAGTGTCATAACTTGAGAGTTTCATCATTCCTGTATGGATCCCTGACAAATGTGAATGTAGCCCTACTGCAAATGGGGCTGACAGGGGTGTTAATGAGGCCTTTGGGACATTTGCCAAGCACAGAAAGATACCTCAACCATTTTATCTAATAATGCGGCCAGCAGTGAGCCAGCTCTGGCAGCACATCATGTTCAATAAAATCTCCTATTAAACCAAACCACGATGACTTCCAAAGGACATATATCCATTTTCAGAGGCCTTACTGTCAAAGGGATATATAAAAAAGAAAATGAATTGACTGCATTTCGATGAAATCCACGACTTAGAACACAAGGAGAATTTACCTTCATCTCCAGTGGAGCGATACACATTGTGTATTTACAAGGATCTGCTGTAGCCATATCTGTCAATCCAACACCGAGAGAAAACTGAAGCTTCTCCCCAACCACACTGCAGCAAGCATCCTGTGGGGAAGACGGAGAAGGCATTAGTGTCACCTAAACCTGCTGAGAAATAAAAAGCTAAGCTATTGACAGCATTACCATGCTGCTGAGATGTAGTTATACAATGTCATATGAAAGCAACTCAAACAGGGAGAGAAACCAGAATTTGTACTGGACTAAAAGAGGCTGTACGTGAATCAATATGAGAGGAACACTAAGTATCATGCTTCATTAGTAATATATTTATGTTTCTGTGTGTGTAGACAAAACAGTATTGAAATAAAAACCAGAGGGGTGTGTTTACACACTGGCTTTAGAAAGAAATGATCCAAAAGTGACATATTAGCCTCTGGAGAACTTCACACTAAACACTGTAAAAAAGAGAAAGAAAAAAGTGAACTAGCTTTCAAAGGCATCATCAGCAGATTCTTTACACTTACTGCACTTACTTTAATTAACAATTCTAGCAATGATTAAGTGTCCTTTACTAGAAACACATTTCCGCAGTGCATTCCTTCTGATTTTGAGAACAGGGTGAACGTCTTCGAGACCGGTTCAGCATTAGATCACTATGAGGGGAAAACTAAACATAAACATAGGCGCTGGTGCATTCCTGTCTGCCCGCTCCTCCTTAGTGTTGAGCTTGACAGCTATATAAGCTTCTTAAACACACACACACACACACACACACACGCACGCGCACGCACACACACACACACACACACACACACACACACACACACACACACACACATGCACACTCACACACACACACAGTCAGTCACTCACTCACTCACACTCACACACAGCAGGTGGGTTAAAATAAGCCTCTGTTCATTAAACTCCCCACATCCAACAACAGAGCACCTGGTATTTGTGTCCATATCATGATGATCACAAAGAAAAGGGCTGAGTTTGCATTGGGAGCACCGCAAAGCTGACTAGGCCAGCAACACAGCCAGCAATTTGTCCCTATCTGACCTCTCTGAAAAATAAAAGCCCTCCGGTGGCAGTTTGGTTCACACACATTCTCCAGCAGTCCGGCCCGTAATCTATCAGACTGAGAAAAGAAGGAGCAAGCAAGTGTTTCATAGCCTCTATAAGCGGAAGTATCGAGTCATTGTGCCTTTTGATTATCATAATCAGCATGTAGAGTCCTGAAAAACTATTACGCAGATTAATTTGCCAAATTGAAACGGATGGGGAAATGATGGTACCAAAGTTGGGTTGTGTGCTGCTGGCTGTAATGCAGCCCTGAATGAGGAGAAGCTCCCTCTGCACTGAATTAGTGAAGAGACTGAATTGACAGGTGAAACTGCCATGTAGGAAGATTACTTTTTCAGAGGCACAACTAATCTATTTTCCAGGAATAAATATACTCACTGATCACTAGAAATAGATAATCCCAAACAGCCACAAACATATCGTGCAAAGCCATTTTTGATGAAGGAAAATGAACTGTATTAATAACACTATTACTTTACTGCCAGCATACCTTGTTCCTGGCAGACTTCTGAAAGCTGGACACTTGGCAGACCGTGAGCTCTGACGCCTCAAGACCATCCTCTTCGAACGTCAACAGAACCTCACCCTGATGAGGAAGGAGACAGACGCTGTGAAACAGCAACAAACATCTATTGCACAACTCGCAGATCTGGAATAATGTTGCCAATAAAATAAGCAATGATCTGGGCAGAGCTGTGTGACACTGGCAACGTCATTACTTATGTTCTGACTCGATGAGATAGAAATAGAAATAGAAGAAAAAAAGAAAAGATGATGGTTCAGAGGTGGTGCAAGAACTCGCATGTCACACTTGCTCAGTGTGCAGTGCAAGAATTGTGTTTTATATCAAAGGGTGGGGGGTGAGATTTGATTCAAGTAGCTGCGGCTAAGATTTATGGATTATGTTTATGAGGGCACGAGGAGAAAGCGGTCACAATAAAAGCCAAACAGTACTTTCTTTATTGAAGTCACCTGCCACACATGGGACTTACCCCTCGCTTCCTGGACTCGTCGTTCAACGCTCTGCACCACGCTCCTCTCCACTGACTTCTCCAGCTTTTCAGTGACAGCGCCCATCCCAGCAGAGCGGCGGCTTCCTCCTCCTCCTCCGCAGCGGCAGCATTGTCTTCAGCTGCTCTCGGCTTCTTTCCTAAGATCCCATGTTGGAAATACTGGAGGAAATACACTCCCAGAGTCACCAGGGACGCGACGAACAGTGTGACCATGCACAGCCACTGCGGATCCTCCAAACCAAAATATGAACTGGAACTTTCCAAGTCGGACATTCTTTGCAAATGAAAAACAGCTTAACGCACCTCCTCTGAAAAATGTCCTGGCAACCTCATAGCAGAGACTTGTTCAGAGAAACCGATGGAGGCTTTCACCTACAACTGATATCAACCCCCGATACAGGTTATGCTTATTGACGCCCATTCTGCAGAACACGCAGCTTGTAAAAAGCCCTGCAGAGTTCCCGACCTACACGAGGTGGTTACAGAAAACTACACCATTGTCAAACAGCTGAAGGAAGGCAGATAACCCTGCAGAGCAGCTCACTCCTCCTCTCATTGAATATGCTCGTTAGCTTCGTTGGCTAATCTTTGCCACGGTTTCGCTTAACGAGCTACTCTGCATTAGCTATAAAGCCGCCAAAGTTTCCCCGAAATGAATTATATCCAAAGTCTGTAATTATGCTCCACCAGACGACACCCAGCCATAAAATAAGAGTCCCGGAAAAACATCCTGAAGGCGAGGAGCGCTGTCCCTCCCGCTGGACGCGTTAGCGGCTCAGTCCGACTGGACAAAGTTGCCGTTTGGAAACGGATATGTGGCACAAACTGTATCTCCCAGCATGCACTGCGACAAATGCGAGCGTTTGTTTTCGTTGAGTGGTCGCGCGGACATATTTCCAAACCGAGGCTACCGTGTAGTTTATAGACGATTTACATTAGCAATGCGCTTTCATAGTACATTTGCTGCTTTTCGTCGCATTTAAAAGTCAAAGTTGAGGGAAAAAAACAACTCGTATGAGGTATTTTGAGCCACGCGACTTACCGTAGATTGTCCCTCTCATCACCCTCTTATCACATCTCCTCTGCTGTTTGTAGCAAACATTTGTCGAGCTAGGTTTTGCCAGAATGTTGTTTTTGGGCCCAGATCGCATGATTGTCACGTGGATGTAAGTTATTCTTAGTAATATAAATCTTTTTTTTGTATTTTGATAAACGGTAAAACACTGCTTTGGATCGTCTCTACCATTTTGTAGAGGTAAACAAACAACATCGTCAATTACGTGATCGAGCTGCCACAGTAGCTACCGTCACTCCACGCGTATCGTCCTTTGTAAATGGATATAACTTTAATTTCGCCATGAATTGTCGCTCGGAAGTTCTCGAGGTAACAGTGGAGGCGAGGCAGGTGGAAGAAGCTATGCTGGCTTTACTGCACACCATTTTACTGCACCGCAGCACCGGGAAGTTTCACTACAAAAAGGAGGGCACCTACTCCATCGGCACCGTGGGCACACTGGACTTTGACTGCGACTTCGTGGATTTCACCTTCGTCAGGGTGTCCTCCGAGGAGCTGGACAGGGTGATCAGGAAAGCTGTGGCTGAATTCAAGGTAATGGGTGTTTGCAACAAATGATTGTTGACTGTCATGTCTGGAGAGGCCTGTAATTATGACTGAACTGTATGATCTGCTTTGGGTTACAGGATGCTTTGAGCAACTCCGGCAGCGACGGCATGGGACAAATCTCTCTGGAGTTCTACCAGAAGAAGAAGTCTCGCTGGCCTTTTTCCGACGAGTGCATTCCCTGGGAGGTGTGGAGCATCAAGGTCAACGTTGTCAACCTGGCCAATGAGCAGGAGAGACAGATCTGCAGGGAGAAAGTGGGCGAAAAGCTGGGCGAGAAGGTGATCAACGTTGTCGAGGTCATAAACCGCCACGAATACCTGCCTAAGATGCCCACCCAGTCTGAAGTGGACAATGTTTTTGACACCAGTCTCAAAGATGTCCAACCCTACCTTTACAAAATCACCTACCAGATCACTGACTCGCTGGGCACCTCCGTAAGCACCACCATGAGAAGGCTGATTAAGGACACGCTGGCACTGTGAGGATGCTCCATACAGAAGATCGGGATCATACATAACCATCTATGGTCATGTTTGTCATTTGTCTTTCTTTTTTTTTTTTTCTTTTTTTAATAACAAAGACATGGTTTGTGAGCTCTACTCCTGCAGTGTCGGTATTATCACTTTTCGCATGTGTCCGCTGTGGTTCTGGTATTGCTTGTACCTTAAGATCTTGATTATGTAATGTTTATTGTAAAAATGTTTTGCTTTTCCAAATTGTCCCCACCATCCACCATCAAGAAACACAACTAAAACGAAGTAAGAAATAACACCATTAACACCAGTTAAATCCTTCAAAAGGTTGTTTTGCTGATAATGTCAATTGCATTGTAAATTTTGACAATAAATGTTCAATCTAGTCAACAGCAATGGCCCTTTTGAGCAAATGATTGCCTCCATACACCTTTCCTAAAATGGGGTCAGATTTTCATTATGTAAAAGATGTGGTTGAGTTCGGGGCCAGATTTCCTCACCTATGTGAAAACTTCCTCTCTTCAAGCATTTCCACAGCGAGAGTGACCTTACACATGGAGTAGGACAGGATTTCCAGTTTACCATTTTTCCAAATTAAAAGCAAACACTTCCTAAGTTCACTCCCTAGTTTCCAGCCAGAAACTGTCACAGTGGCCTGCAGCTTGAAAAACATCCCCCTGGTTCGGGCTTGTCTGACTGCCAACAGGAAAACAACACCAGCGTGAAGACTTCAGTTCAACACGAATATAAAACCAACTCCTGTGTGCTTCATCAGTTCGTCAGTGTGACGACTGGCAGTTAATATCTGTTCTTTAGTGAACAAAGAAAAGGTTTGAAAGGTGTTGATTAGGACCCTGGCAGATGTGTGTCACTAAATCAAATGCCCTGTACATTTCCTATCGGGTAGTTGCAGCACAGTTGCAGTAAGATGCATCAGAATTGAGAAGTATGTGTTTTAAGAGATAATAACAGGAGGAAGACTACATGTAGAGCCTTAGTGTAAAATACTAAACGTTCATCTGATTTAGAGCTTCAGTGTTTAGTGGATTAATCAATCAGCCTATTGGTTGAAAAGTAATCAGCACTTACTTTGGTGTACGAGAAGTATTTTTGAAGCAAAAATGTCAAACATTTGGTACTTTCGTATTGTCAAATGGCAAGACTGAATCCTTTTTCCTCATCACACACCATAGTAAAGGGAATGTCTTTAGGTTTTAGAAGTTGGATGGACAGCATATGATGTTTAAATATGTCACGTTGGACTGGGAATTTGTAACTTGCATTTTTCTGACATTTTACAGCCTAAAATGATTCATGAAGAGGCTGTAGTCTGATTGCAATGTGTCAAAGTTTAAAGGAGACAACGTTCAGAGGTATCAGACAAGTTAGTGAAAGTCACTCATAAATGATGATATGTTTGCTCAAGATTCAAATTGGCTCTGAGGTCTACATAATCTGACCTGAGGCATAGTTCACACCTAAATCTAAATAACTCAAATACCACAAATGGTTTTATATATATATATATGTATATATATATATATACTCCATTGTTACTCTTTATTACAGAAATGAAGCACAAAAACTGTAGAAAAACCTAAACACTAAACAGCTGCAAGTCTCCAAAAGCAACAATAATGCAACCAATGCTGATACAAATATTCGTTATTGCAGTGAGAGCACAGGAATACTAAAAAGATCAAACTTTTGTTTACTAACAAAATTGGTACAAAATCCAGAATACAAACACTTCCATGTACACAAGTCTAATCATTTCTTCCAAACTTTCTGAAAGCTTTTCTCACAGGAAATTAAGAGCACTAGTATCAATACAGAATCTCTGCAAAGAATTTAACATCACACTGCAGTGTACGTTGCTCATTCAGTGGAAAACAAAGTCCCGAAGTTTGTGTGGAGCACTCTTTGAGTTCTCCCAAATAGTAGCAATCGTAATAATTTATGACAAAGTTCTAATCCATCAAGCCAAAGCAGAAGTATATACTTGTACAAGAATACAATTGTAGAACAACTGGAATACAATCAAAACACAATCTTTTACAATAAATCTTTAGGAAGTGGGAATACTCTGTGACCACTCAGAATAAAAGATTCTCATGCCTCCGTCTTCGTGACTTCACCAGCTCGAAATGCCTGAGTCATAAGTCGTCTGAAACTCTATTGTGCTTTCATGTCAAAGAATACTGACAAAATATTTTTTAGAGTTGCATAAGGCCATCGAAGCACTGTAAAGCTCGGTTAATTACCAAATGTGTTCAATTGCAAAAATTCTATCAGTGTGTTTGCAACACTGGTGCTGCACGCAGGTGGCAGACTTATACAGGAAGTCCTATTAGAGGTTTTATATTAATCGTTTCTATACTGCAGTGCTTTTTGTTAAATCTTAAAATCTTGCTTGCTGTAAATATTCCAGGTTGATTTCTTGCCAAATGCTTGTACAGTGTTATCTAATATTTCGTATGCTATCAAATCAACCCTTTCAACTCTCCGACAGCCCACATGGTTATCAGTAAGCTGGTCTGAGCACCTTTTACAGCAGATCTTTTCAGTAACATTTAGAGAGTTTATCATCGTTTACCTGCAAAAAACAAAACTTTAAAAAAAAAATCATATTACTGAAGATTACAGTGATTCATATTTTTAAGTGGAAATGATTATAATCAGGAAGATACGCAGGAAGGGATGAATGAAGTCTATAAGCAGGTAATCAAGGCTGCATGCTGAAATGCTTAAAACAACAGGCATCTGAGGTGTGTTTGATGTACATTATGTGTTATAACTTTATTTATTTTACTGAAAGTCCTATTTAATTAGCCCATTAAACCAATATGATCCAAAGTCAATATGAGAATCAAATATAAAGGAATGCCAAGCATGAAGAAACAATACCAAAACATTTCGGCCTATTTAGTATTTTTTATTCCTGCAGCCTAAAACCTCGGTTAAGGAAACTAAATGATCCAAGGAAACAATTTGGACTATATATCTCCCCATAACAGAATCAAACTGTTAAACAAAGTGCATATTGAATACATTGTTGAGGCCACCAATATCATCTTAAGAGAAGTCCCTCACACCAAGAGACAGATCTGGTATAAAAAGCAAAAGCAGTAATCTGTAACTGAGCTGCAGTCTCCCCCAAAAAGCACTCTTTCTACACTCTGAGAGAACTATGTATACACCTGTCCCTTCTGTCACGGTACCTTTAAGTCAAACTCTGGAGTTATGAGGGGTGCAATTCTGTTTTCTCAAAACACTTACATAGGTAAATAAAAGTAGACAACTCAAAGAGGTTTAAAACAGTTCAATTCTTCTTTTGAAAGAAAAAAACCCAAAACATTTATAATCATCTCGTCTCACAGAGGAATCTAGCACTTGATTGCACATTCACGTTTACACCTCTAATGAACATGGCCACTTTAATATATGACATTGGAGGCAAGCGAATAAGCGATACATTCAAAGTCTTCCTTTTGTAGGTTGAGGCGTGTTTATTCCAATATCAGGTATTGTCTCTCCGGGAGAAATGCACGGCTGTCACTGATGCTCACATGTGGCTGTGACTCTGCTCGTGGCTCCACAGGCTGAAGGCCGTCTTGAAGGTCCTGTGGCAGAGTTTACACATGTACTGCCTCTTAAAGGTCAGCGCAGAGAGAGACGGTGCATGGTAAAAGAGTGTGTCTGATTCCTGAGAGCCACCTGGGTTCTCCATGCTGTTCGATCTGGACAAGGGGCTGTGGCTGCTGGGCTGCCGCTCCAGCTCAGGCCTCGTCGTCTGGCTCACCGAGGAGCTACAGGGCTCCGGGCTGCTCGACTCCTCGGCCATCACTGCGGCGACCGGCGCCGACTGGGTCGACTTGAGCACGGAGGCCTGTGGGGAGGGACGCTCTGAGGTCTGAGGCGTCAGGGGAGGGGAGGGAGACAGAGGTGAGGGTTGTCTGTCGATCTCTTTGGTTCCAGGTTCGTTAGCAGTCGACATGTGGGACTGGAAGTGGCTCCAAAGGCGGAAGTTGGTCCTGAAGGCTTTGTTACAAATGTGACAGATGAATGGTTTGATGTGGCATAGCAGCTCCTGGTGTCGCTCCAGGTCTTTGCGAGAGCTGAAGAGATTTCCACATTTCTCGCATGGCCACACACCGGGTTCCTCCGGCCCGGTTTTGGCAGACTCCATGTTGTCCCTCTCGCTCACAGCCTCCTCTAATGGCTCCTCCTTCACTACCAGATTGCCTTGGTGGCCCATACTCAGGTCCTCAGGCACATAGGATGAGGAGTCTTCGGAATCGTACATGGGCGGACCGGACGAGTCGCTGTAACTGATGTTCTCTCTAGAGCTCCCGGTTGCGAGAGGCTCGTCACTGTAATGCTCCTCTCTGAGAATGTCAGACGCCTCTTCGCCGTCTTCGTGTTGCTTCAGGTGAATCTGGTCTTTAACAGTCATCATGTTGTGGTTGTGGACCTCCACCTGGTGGCGCCATATGCTGAAGGAAGATTTGAAGGTCCGCATGCACTCCAGGCATGTCAGCTTCTTGTACTTACAATGTGCCTCGTGGTCCTTCTTCACAACTGGACTGGAGAATCGGAGGCCACAGTAAGGGCAAACAGTGGCATGGCGACAGCCTCTCTCGTGGTCTCCCTGCTCTAAGAGCGATGACAGCTTCATGTTACAAAGTCTGCAGGAGTAAACACCAGGGTCAGCGTGTTTCTGCTGAATGATCTCATCCTGTTTCTGGTAGAGGATGCTCTCGCTCTCTGTGTCCTGGTCAGCCTTTTCAGCAGGATGTGTCCTTAAATGCTGCCTGTACTGAGACTGGAATACAAATACTTTCCCACAATAAGGACATATGAAGCTGGGCCGTGATCTCTTTTTGGTAAGTGCAGGTGACTGCAGACCCTGCTTATTCCTCTTTAGCTTCCAAAGCAAAGCTTTCTTTATTTCCCTCTCTCGCACAATATCTATTAACTTCTTTTGAAATTTCTCATCGAGCACAGAGGAGCTGGAGGACGATGCTGGGTTTTGTACTACACCATGCTGAGTTTGGCAGTGTGTCCACACTTTGAAGTTGGTATGGAAGCGCTTGTGGCAGATGTCACAAGCATACGGCTTTTCTGGGTTGTGATACATATTTACATGACGATGTAGTCCTGCGCTGGAGCGGAAAACCTTTAAACAATTCCAGCATTTGAAAACCTTGGTCTGAGGTGGCTCCTCGCTGTTCTCATTAGGGTCGCTGCTGGCGTGCTGAGGTACTGATTCTGACATGCTCACATCAACAGAGAGGGCATGTTCTTTATACAATTTGCTCTTCTTGAATGGGTACCTTCTGTTGTCTGGCCTGTCCTTTCTTTTCCCAAGAGGATTAAAGTCTGGCCTGGAGCCTTGGTCATAATTTGTTTGTAAGTCTTTCATATTGACTGGTAAAGCATCTCCAACTGTGATGCGAATGATGTCCATGGGGTCAGCCAGCGGACTGCTGGGCTCGGCTTTCACACTGACCTCTCTTTCTACCTGAGTTTCTTCATCATACCTGCCGGTGTACTTTGACCTGAGAATCAGAGGAGACGCTCTCGTTGTTTTGCCGTTGTGGGCAGATGTTTCCGGCCCAGATGCTTTTGACACCATTTTAACAACTGACTGTTCTCGATTTTGCAGCTCCTTGAGCTCCAGTGTGGGCGAGAAGACTGGAACGGGGCTGTCCATGGATAAGGATCTTCGGAGTAGACTTTTTATGAGCGGCCCGCTCCTGTCAATGGTCTGGCTTGGCTCGATGGCCTGACCCTGAAAGGGCACTTTGGTATGATAGTGGGACTCCTGCTCCTCGTTCTCCTCTTTAGTGTCCTGGTCAGTGCCAGACTGCAGCCGGATGTGCTGCACTTCAGCATCGCTGAAAGATACGGATGATGTCAGCTGGGGCCTGACCGAGGTGATGTGTGATGGATTCCCTTTTAAAATGGAGCTGTATGGATAGGTGGACTTCCTCTCAGAGGCTTCACTCTGTCCAGATGATTTCCTGCTCGATTCAGAGTTCCTGACTGATCCATACGAGTTGTGTACTGACGGAGGTTGAGCCGACCCTGGAGTAGAGTGGGGAGTTGATGATCTCTCCGATTGTTTTCTCTGATAATTCGAGCGGGAGGGATGGGCTGTGTCATTCTGGACCCGACACACAATAACACTCCTTGTCTGGGCATCATTGTCCTCCCCCTCTGAGAACGAAAGCCTTTTTCTGGACACGCAGTAGGATGCATGTGGCCTTGCTGACACTATGTTGGTGAGGAAAGGGATTCCAAGGCTGTAGCCCAGCTCTTGAATGGCTGCCAGGCTGTCTTTGTCCACAAAGAGCGAGGAGGAGTAAATGTAATTCAAAACTATCTCGAAGGCGTCCGGCTCACAGAAGTCCAAGTTTACGATTTGCAGTGACTCTGTGTCCATCCGTGTGAAAAGGGACTGGAAGTATTCACTGCTGGCAGACAGAACGCTCTTATGGGCCTGGTACCTCTGGTCCGCCACAACCAGGACCACGTCACACAGTTGGCCCCGCAGCCGCTGCTCATTGAGAACCCCCAGGACTGACAGGGCATGGGAGGGATTACTGTAATGCACCAGGCTCTCCATGGCTGAAAAGCAAGACAACATTAGATTTTACTTCAGCCATGTACAAAAGCTGATGATAAATAAGTTTTCATACAGATATATATATATATATATACACACACACACACACACACACCCATATATATATATATACACACCCACCCACCCACCCACACACACACCCACACCCACACCCACACAAAATAATAACTGACTGGAGCTCAGACCCAAGACATTGCTCGGTTATGAATGTATGTTTGCGTCTGTACTGGTCAATTCTTTGTGATCAGTTAAATATTACATGGAATAAATATCAGCATCTATGACAAAATCAATACACATTATCTGAATAATAAAAATACCCACCACAAGATATTTTATCTTTAAATGTTTTTCGTTCAAAGCAACTCGATTTCACTGCAGTTCTGCATGAACGTTGACACGTTGTTACAGAATTCTTGAAAACGATCTTTTTTTTTTATGCCCACACTTATTACAAATGTCGATAATCTACAAGATATTAGCTGCCACCTGACGGTTACCAGAGGCAACTAAAAGCCTTGAAATTCACTAGCAGTGTTACCTGCACACGGTGCTTAATAAATGTGGAAACCAATTATTGTTTTACACCCCACTAATGATACAATATAAGCTGCAACATTTACTTGATTAAGGATCTGTAACTACTTTGTGATCAATTCATTGTTTAAGATATTTTTCAAGCAAAGATGCTAAACAAGTAGCAGCTGATCATTTGTGAATAGTCTGTGCTTGTAACTGATCTGTATCACTGTAAACTGAATAGCATCAGCTTTTGGACGGCTGGTCTGATAAACAATGAATTAACGTCATGTTTTCTTTTCTAATCAAAAATATAGTAACAAAAACTTTTACTACATTCTGACATTTTATGGACCAAATGATTTATAAAGATTGATCGAAACGAAAACGATTGTTATTTGCAGTAACAAATGCAATCTTTATTGGGCCTATTTTTTTTTTTTTTTTTTTTTTTTTAAATTATGATAATCAATGATTTAAAGTCCCCTGTAATAGTAATCAATACAGTGATGAAATCCTATTTTAAGTAGAGGGCATAAGTCCATTTGTCTCTGACACTTTTATCTGGTTGTTGTTCCTGATCACTAAAGGTCAAACTTGAACCTTTCAATTGATTACAAAATGGCACACTACAGAGCATACAAGTTCATGGCCATTACATCATGGTAGTAGTCTGAGGCTATGAAAATGCAGTTCTGTCAAGTCACCCTCATTGACACAGGCCAATGCAGGAAGTTTAAAACGTTTGCCCTAAAAAATAAAATGTGTGCACTAGTCCACCATTACATACAAACTTTTAATTTGTTTTTATGAAACGCATTTTTTGTAATTTATTGAAAAGCGCAGCAACACATACATGTATGACATTAACAGTATTGACAGTACATAAAATATTATTGTTGTATCAATGTTTATATTACTGTTATTGTGTACTGTCTAAATATTTGGACAAACTGTGTTTTGATGCTTTGTAAAAATTACCCTTCAAACATTCATGCCAATACAGCCCTTTGAATGGAATGGTTTATTTATACAGCAAATGCCACATATTTAATTCGCAAGGTTACTGTTTATACTGTCATCTACTAGTTAAATTGATTATGGGAAGATATCTATCAGGATCTGACTGGTAAACTAGTCTAAACAATGTCATGGCAGAGACCCTTGATTACTGACTCCACAAACAAACATTCACTCTGGTAAAGACATAATGGCATTAAATTATTAAATTACATACTAAACAGATAATTTATAAGGAACACCAAACTAAAACTGATCCAGTCTATTTCAGCAACCCCGCATTAAATTCTACTTGCATAAAGATCACAATATCCCATTTGTATTGACAGTAATTTGTGTCAATTACTATTCGTTTTGTGGTTTATGGTGCTGCAGGACCTCTCTGAAGTTAGAACACATCAGTGCGTTAGCTTAAACTCTCTATTCCAAGTTAATTACAGTTGACATTATTCAGTTTTTATCTACTAAACCAAAATTAATATAAACTTATTCAGGTTTGTTTGCATTGTTTGTTTGTGTTTTACAATGAACACATGTACATCAAAATAATTGTTGTGACATTGATATGGTCAAAAACAGGAGTTATATAGAGCATAACGTTAAATCTGAGTTAGCCTTATCTTTTTTTAATAGAAACACAACTCCATCTTCTCATACGAAAAGATATCAGGTCACAGCGCATTTATTTTGAAAATTGTGACCGGAAGTCACGTCACTCGTGTTGAATACTTGACACTTGCTATATATGTTTATGGGCACAAGCTTCATTCATTCATCAAAAACTAAAACATCCCTTAGTGGACTCTTGAACAACAATTTATAGTCCACGTTCAAAGATGAACGGGGGGTCTTCCGTCGTGTCTGGTTCCTCAGAGGAAGCTGAGCGAGGCTGAGCGAGGCTGTCGGCATTAGATCATCCATGAGACGTGGCTCAGTTTCTCCTGACATAACTTCTCCCACCGAAATGCCGCTTTCACTTCGGAGCGCGCTTCGCTCGTTTGTCTTTCCGAGCGGCTCCGCGGCGACAGAAAGCAGATTATAACCCGCTGTAAAGAGCTCCGTCAAATCAGAGGGAAAAGTTGAGCGCGTTTCAATGGATTCCGCCGCCAATGAAAACACGGTCGGTGCGATGAGAGACGCGGCTGGAGTGTGTGGAGTGAATTATAACCGCTGTCCCCGGAGGAAGTGGGCTTTTTCTTGTTGTTGTGTTTGTTTTTGTTTTTTCAAAGGCGCTTCCACCTGGCCTGACACGGCGCTGTTGCTGGCTGCAAAAACAGGTTGTAGCTGCTCAGGTTTTTACAGCTGCACAATCCCCCCTTACGAGTTACGTCAGGGAGGAAAAGGAAAATGCTTCTCGTCAACAGCCTTCCACCAACTCAGTTCCCCTCCCTCCCCGCTCCTTTTATTCAACGGTAACTTCGCGAGTCTGTCCGCACTTACCCTGCCCGTCGTCAGTATGCTCCTTCCTCCACGCAGCCGGACTTTATTCAGTGTTGTGTAGATTTCTGCGCGTTGGTCGTGATTCCATCCATCTTGAATTTGACGTCATCCCACACCAGGGATGAGGTCATCGCAAAGAACGCTCGTCACGTGCACTGCGTGCTGATAGGCTGGTGACGGAGCGGGAGGCGGGGGAAACGGAAGACTTCACACCGAGGCTAATTTAAAGGGATATATCATATTTTTCCGCTTCATCAGGATATATGGCGTATGAAAATTCTTTTAAAGTTATAATCCATGTAGTCATGGATTTGTATCTGAGTTCTGTAGACTTTAAGATACGTGATCAAGTTTATAGTTGTGTTTTGTGTGATGTTAAGTCACATGAGTTACAGGAAACATTGCCGAGGGTGGATACTTTAGTGGTGACGAGTTGTCACTAAAAGTAAATATTAGGCGGAAGTCACGGTTTCTTGTGTGTTTTTTTTTTTTTATTGGTTTTCATCTGCATGTTTTTAAAACTTGTATTCAAGTGCAATCATTTCAAAAGGGATACAATGCAGTTATACATTCAGATAGATCCTATTATCAAAAAACAGATATGAATAGAAACATTTGCTCATGAGTGCAGAGAAAACAGGTGAATCTATATTGCAATAAACAAATTCCACGTGTAGTTTCACTCTGTCTTTGTTCACATCAGTTGAAAAAATATAAATTCATTGAGGATCATCTAGTTGCAAATACATTTTCAATTGTACCCGTGCAGTTATGTTTTGTATGAAGTTGACATCTTTAACGTTCTCCCTGCATTGTGTTACCATGAGGGGCTGTGGCTGTAGTAGAAGGACCCTCAGTAGTTGTGACTTGTTGTCTCCAATATTTTTTGGTATTATTTCTAATAGGAAGTACAGTTGTACAATTTCTCTAAAGGCAATTCTACCTATAAACATGATTTCTCCAACATGAGAGGTGTCACTGAAATGTGATGTGACACGATGATCCCTGAAGAATCTCAACTTTCTATTCTAAACTCTTTCTTGTTTTCAATTCAGTTAAATTTTTTTATGTTCCTCTCTAGTTTCCAGTTTTTATTTAAAATTATGATCTCCAGTTCCCATTTCCTCCAGAAACACATGCGCATTAGTTAATCTTGTACACGTGTAATATATTCTTCTTTTTAATGGTCCCTTTCATAGTTAACATAAAGAAATGTTCTATAATAGATGGTGAACATGTTTGTCACACTCTTTGTGATTCTGTAATGTCTCAGCTGTTGGTATTTAAAAAAGCCATGGACTTGGAGGCTTTCTTCATGCTGAAGCTGATCAGATGACATCAGGTCTTCCCCCCCTCAAAGGACAGACCCTTTTTTTTTTTTCTCTTTTTTTCTTTCTTTTTTAAACTCTGCTTCTATTCCATTTGGATGGACGTAATTCAATGTTATGTGCAATTCTCATTTTCTTTTGAAGAGTGATTTCTTTTAACCCTCGTGTTGTCCTCGGGTCAAAACGACCCGCAGCTGTGTTCAACCAAGTTCTATTTTATTTCTTTCTTTTTATATTTTTTGGGATCATTGGTCATCATTCTTTAAAGAAACCCTCACAGCCTCCTTGTCACCAATGATCCCCAAAAATATGAAAATAAAATAGAACTTGGTTGAACACAGCTGCAGGTCATTTTGATCCAAGGACAACACGAGGATTAAGTTTAATTCTGAGCCTTTTATTTCTCTATAAATTTAAGCAGACGTGTTCATTGTTTAAAATTAAATGGAAATGGGGACTTCTAAGGGTGAAGACTGGACCATCAAGCGCAACATATTCATTTGTATTGGTCCCACCTGCCCTATTAGGGGATAAGAGGAGGACTTTCAATGTTGTAAGGTCAGGTTTGATTTCATCCATCAATATCTCATAGTTGGCCATGAACAGCTGTCATGTGTCAGAAGTTATAAAAATTCCTCTGACTTCTTGGTTAGACTGGTGGAATTTGAATCTTTCTTGTGCAGGTTGACGCCCCATCGGCAGCATTTCTTTAGACTTTGACTTGTTAATTTGAATTGCCTGACAATTCTCCCTATTAAAAAAAAAAAAAAATCTCATCAATGCAGGAAAAGAGTAATCTGGTTTGCTAATACATTAATCCACTGATTATAAAAAGACCTTTTTATCTTTTAATCTTATTAAGTGAAAAATAGTATGTGTAACTGTTAAATGTTATGCACCAAACAACAGAAGCGATTGTCTTTAACTGTGCTTGTATAATATGCATGTTACTACACGCCCTCTTAACCCCAGTGAAACTAATTAGGTCCCAGACCGAAAATAAAATAAAACGTCACTATAGCACAGCAGTAGACTTGTGTCATTACTGGCATCCAGTGGGGCCTCGTCGCTATGTGTGTGTGTGTGTGTGTGTGTGTGTGTGTGTGTGTGTGGCCTACAGGCCTCTTCCTGAAACGTCATGTCAGCTCCAGTACCTAGCAACAATCTCATGACTCGGTCAGGTGCAGCACTTCTGGTGAAAAGAGGGATTGCACAACTCCTCATTGGCCTTATTTTCAACAAAATCATGAAATACAGTTGCCGTGGTGTAAATGTGGAGTGACTTTACTACTTCACTCAACCTGAAGCCCTGAAATTCTTTGCATCCATATGCATCAGCCTGCCGGCATTATGATTATTGCTTAATGACCGCAGGAAGCTTAATTGGGCCCATTTTCACACCTCATTACAAAGAGAGAAACACCACCGTACGAAACACTACATTTAGTTGGAGTTATGAATTAAGAAACGTGCATGGCGAGATTTAAAAGGACGCAGAATGCCTGTAGAAATTTCTTTCATCAAACATGCACATGAATTCACATCGATAATGTCAAAGTGAGGCTTGACGTAGTCTTTTTATGGAATTTATCTTCGCCAGCCAAACCGTCCCGCTGTTCTTTCATATAATGAGAATGAAGACATGTGGGAAGATGGCAGGGAAGTTCTCACTCCTCCATACTTGACATTAACGGCTGACACAGTTGACTGTTAATGCCAGCAGCATAGAAAGCACTGCCATGGTTACCTGTGTGGAAACCAAGCCATTAGGGACTCCTCCCATCTTACATCTCTCCCTGGCATCATAAACATGTTTACTGAAACTGACGCAGCCAAAGAAGGAATAAAATGACAATTTATTGACATAAAAATATAAGTGTCTTTGTGAAATTAATATGAACCAAATATTTTTCTCTTTTGGATATACTGATTGTCCTGCTGACAGCTGTAATAGCAAAATTAGTGATCAAGATGTTTAGATTTTGCAGGATCCTCGCAAAAAAATATACATAATCTTAGTACGTTCACAAATGTTACTCTAAATATTAACATTCATAATACTTTACCTGCTGGCTTCCTGGATTTGTGATCCATGAGGGACTGATGGTGCCGTGAGGGGTGGAGAAAGACTGTGCCACAGAGGATTTGGTCTTTGAATACACCCTTGACAGTCCTTAGCATCATCTCGAAGTCCGACATGCAGCTACAACGTGGTGGTATATACGGTGGAGATTCTGATCTGTGAAACATGAGTTGGATGCTCTCCATCTGGGTGGCTGCGGCCCTGCTGCCTCTCTGTGTGGGACAAAACACTAAGCAAGAAGGTAGGCCTCCACACTGATGACAGATTCACATAAAAATAATGTTTGACCAAAACCGAATGTGGCATTTAGTTTTAAACCACTTTCTTTGCTAGGTATAGTTTGTTTTGAACATATATAATGTCACGGATGATAGACGTGCATTATAATTTATGAGTAAGTCACAATCAAGGAGCACTGTTTGTGCCTATAGCTTAAAATTTCGAAATCTGATGTTTTTACACAGCAGGGGTGAACTGCCGATGAAGATAAGATATCTTTTGTTTCAGGAAATAGCCTGTCTTTATCTGGCTACCATCTATGCACCCGCAACAAAACCAGGACTGCAAGTTTCCTCGTGGTGCACAGGGTCCCCTATACTGTGTCTCAGCCTTGTGGCGGATGGCTCCTCTGGAAGACATGTACGGTCACACTTTACAGAATGATACATCAGACTGAGTTCAAGACAGTAGAGGTGCAGGTGACCGGCTGCTGCGACGGCTACGTACAAGTTGGTCGTTACTGCGCCTTGTGTGAGTGTACTGCACTATATTCATTTCTGGGTTTGAGGATGATGGAAAAGCACAAATATATCTGACTGCGAAAGAGTCCTTGTGTTTGTAACATCTGATGATATAGCACCACACACTGCAGACAGCCAGGCAACCAGAATGACCTTTCAGTGTGTGGTTCTGCGTACAAGACACCAGATGGAACCTCAGAAACTGCAGTTACAAATATATCTGCACTAATATATGGCTTGTAACATGTTATTTCCTTTGAATGAAGCTGGAAACAGGAGGGCTGAGTTTACTGCCAAGCCAGGATTGTGTCCAAATACAGATGGATTGTGTCCCAGATCTGAGGACTGTGAGTTGGACATAGGCTGTCCAGGCTGGCAAAAATGCTGCCAGAGATATGGCCGCTCTCTCTGCTTTGACCCTGCAGGTTAGTTTTCATCCTGATTGTACCGTTATTTAACTCTACCGCCACTTTGGGTTGTTGGTTGAAGTCATGTGCTCTTCTTAATAGATCTTTTTTTTTTCAACTTTTCATTTAATGTTAGAAAACTTTTACTGTACAACTGTAACTACAAGTGACCATAATAGAATAATGTTAAAATATAGCAAGAAACAAAACAGTGATTTCAATTACACAGCAAATGCTAACGTAAGCTAACGGACCTGACCAGACCAACATGGCTGGAGCAACAAAACATTTGAGTAGAGTGAATGGACAAAAGTGTGTTTTAATGCTTTTAATTCACATTTTCATTTCTAATAAGAGGGATGTTATTTTTCTGTTTGAAAATGTACCTGGTCTCTCACTTAAAATGAAACAACACTTTATAAACGCGTAAACTGGGTGCCATTTTTATTGGAACTATTTTCAGCTGATGTAATAATGAAAATTAAAACATTTCAAAATTATATACAGAGCTGCTGCCTATTCTCGGGTCGTTAAGTAACTGGAAATAAAGGTTCAGCTAGTGTCTCAAAAAACAGGTTCACTGGGACACACTATTCCAATGCGAAATTTAGTGGGTATTGTAACAATTTTTACTCGTTTACATTGGAAGTTTAAACTAATACACAATTTAAACTCCTCTCTCCATATATTTTTGCACGTTTTTATGATCAAACCAATTGTGAGAATTCGACACGATTCATTAATTCTGGGTGTTCTAACCGAACTAGGGACGAGCCCGACAAATCCTAAAGTGAGAAAATATATTTCTTTGCAAGTTGTGTGAACTGATCCTTTTAACTCTACTTTCAGCCAATTCTTCTGAGAACGGAAGAAACCGTTGGAATGCAACAGTGACCGTGAAGGAAGATTACCATCAACTAATGTCCGAGGACGAAGGGCTTCTGAATCACACAAGACTGCTACAAGCAATGGTAAAGAAGTTCTAATAAACAACTTCTACAGATATGAAGACAATAAGTCAATGAGACTATGCTTCTAATAATAAGACTATGCTTCTAACTATGCTTCTAATAATAAGACTAGTCAATAAGACTATGCTTCTAAGAACACTAGTCAGGCATCATCACTAGTATTAAAACACTTTCTTTGGTAATGCTATTTAGAAAAGAAAAATATGTCATGCTAATATTTCATTTGTATTAAATTTCGACACCAATTATAATATTTTTGGTCTGTCATTAGGTGACTGGAGCTCTGCAGTTTGAGATTCCCATCTATTACCTCAGCTCATGGCCCGTGCATCCTTATAGAACTGCCACCTCTCTGCTGATTGACTGCAGCGCGACTCTGTCGCTGTACAATGTCACATCAAAGCTGCATCTTCTTCTCAAACACATAGAGGAGGTGTCATCTGTGACAGTGCAAGGTGAGCAGACACCCTTGTTATGTTCAGCAGCACTGATCTGTCTGTGAAGCTTTTTTTCTTTAGAGAAATGACATTCTTGTAGAGTTCTGAGAATGACTCATGTGGCATAGAACACGCCGTTCAGGAAAAAATGACTCAGTTGCACCACAGTTTCCTTCTCCCACCACTTGTGTTTGAGTGACAGTCATCTGTGGGATGTTTCCTGCAATAGCGGAAAATAACACCAGAGCGACTGCACACACATACACACACACACACACACACACACACACACACACACACACACACACACACACACACGTAGATAAACACGCAAACACACACCCACACACTCCGATGTTAATCATAGATCAGTCATACTTGTTATAGTTGCACAAAAGGCAGTAACAATCACCATCATGCACATAAAATGGCTTCAAATAGGTTCTCTTAGAATTAATGTCCTTCTTACACTGAAGGCTTTATTTCATCTCTTGATCTGTAAGATACAGTACATCTAAACTGCTCAGCCCTTAAATTAAGGATACAAACAATCAAGGCTGACGTCAAGTGTATTTTAAGTAACAGTTTTCTTTCCTTTCTAAATGTCTCTACCAGTGAATTATACAGTTTAGTAATCCTTTAAATGTTATTTTTAATGTTCACCTTACATTTTCTAATTATTAAAACTACTTAAATAACATACACAGACGTGTGTTCCTGTCTAACGCCATGCATTTTTAATTGCAGATGTAAATGAGTGTGTTCACCCTGCTCTTCGTCAGTGCTCCCTTCAGGCAGACTGTAACAACACAGTGGGCTCCTATCAGTGTGTCTGCCACCAAGGATTTATTGATGTTAACCCCAGCAACCCTGGAACCCGCTGTACAGGTTAGACTGTGTGTGTGTGTGTGTGTGTGTGTGTGTGTGTGTGTGTGGGGGGGGGGGGGGGGGGGGGGCGGGGGGGGGGGGGTCCAAACATATATTATTTAGCAGTTGTATGTTTTTTTTTTGACATATTTAGATTAAAAAAAACATTTGATTATCTTTCAATCAGTGCCTACACGTAAAAGTGGTATACTTGAACACAATCACAAGGAAAATTAGCTTTTACAATAATTTATCCACTGACTGTATATAAAAGTGGACGTAGCTTCCAGCGGTGCGGAAGTGCCTTAAACTGCAACAAAACCAAGTCCCACTAGAGGTTGGCTCCAAAAAGCGCTGGTTTACATTGATAGCCATTCAACTTCTCTCATTAAATTCAATGTCAATAAAAAATTTCCACAATTCCCTGTATGTCATTCGCTAAATTCTCTCCTCCAGATTACTTTTCTGGAGGTCCATCTGAAAATAATCCCGTTAATAATTATAAAATAAACTTCAAAAAGATTTGTTTTTGGGGGCATGTTTGACAGGCCTGTGGTGCAGTCAGGTTACGGCTATCGGTGTAGATCCACCACTCACCCACATAAAGAAAGAAAGCCTGCATAAAATAGGCTTATGTGCAGTGTGGAATAAGTGAAAACTAAATGACTTGTGGCTAAAGGGCCTCGCATGACGACCGGCCTAGGATCTAACAAGGACCCAGTTTTTCAGTCAACCCAATACACATATGTGATGCTGTGGAATCTTGATTGTAAAGGTATTGTCCAGGAAAAATGGTGGTCAGCCAGTGTCAATGGCCCAAACCATAACATTTAAGGATGGCCTTTAACTGAATATTCACTGGTAAACTGTAATGTTCTTTTTGGGCAGCAAAGGCTTTTTCCTGGCACACTTACCACGCAGGTCAAATATGCACAGTCTGTTTCTGATTAAAAAAGCAGCACTTTGACACCAACAGTTGCAAGAGTTACTTGCAGATCCTGTGATGAATTTCTTTTAGCATCAAGTGGGCTGCTCTTGGGCTTAATTTTCAGGAGCAGATATTCCTGGACAAACTGGCAGTCGTTTGAAACCACACTGCTTGTCGATGATTTTTGTTACAGTTATGTGATTTACGTAAAATAACTTGGAGATCTTTTTAAATCCCTTGCTGGATTCATATACATCTACAGCCGTTTTTCTGAAGGCCTTGGAGAGCTCTTTAGATCATGACGTGATGACAAGACACACTTCAATAATTTCCATGACTCTATGTACTGAAAAATACTGTTGGGAGCAGGATAACAGAGGTCCAGTCCCTTTAGAAGAGACTGGACATAACAGAGGTGCTTTCCTGCATCATATGCAGGAAAGTCGAAAAAACTGATTGAAAGAGAAAGATTAGCAAACAGAGCAAGTTTCATCAATGAGCTTTTCTTTGGGGTTAAAGAAAGTCAATGCACGCACATTTGTATGAAAACATCAGTTTTCTTTATATATTGTCATAAATAAACGTGAAAAATCCTGTTATTCTAAATGATGGTTTGATTACATGTCTGTTTGGTTTTTTTTGTGATTCCTTCAAACATGTTAAAGGATCTGAAATGATACAGGAATTTCAAACAGCTGACATTGAAAATCAGAGCTGAGCGCAACATGTGAGGTGGAGCAGGTTTCTTTAAATTATGATTTTGTGGATTTACCATTCTGTGTCTTATCCGGGTCTCATCAGCAGAAAAGGCCCTTAGGTTCTCACCCTTTTGCCAAAAGGTGAAATTTCATGAAAGGAAACGTGTCTTAAAAGACAGTGGGGGAAAACTCATCGCCTATACACCAACAACTGTGTGAAAAAATAAAAACAAAACATTAACAAGAAACAGTTAAATCTTCTGGTAAGGCAAGAACAACAAGGTTATGGAAGCCTTGTCTTTGGCACAAAGGAAGCTGTAGGGAACAAACCACGATGTTAAAATGAAGCAAATTTACAGTAGGAGGCTGCAGGACAGCCCGAACCAGGAAACTGTGGTTAGTTTTAAAGGCAAAGTTTCAGCCATCGCAGCAAACCTTGCATGAGAGGCTTGGCGAGGTCTCCAGATTTCTCATATTTCACCACTGTGATATCATCCTATGTACACAAGCAGGCTTTATTTCTACTTAATCTGTGCTGACAGTCACCTGGTAAACAAAATAGAGTAACGGGCTTGACCCACACATACTCAGGACACATCAATATTTCACATCAGCTTGTATTGTTTGTTCCCAGCTGACGACAGGGTGTCGACCACCACGGAGCACCCGGTGACCTTCCCTCTGGTGATGAACACAACCCTCAGCCCTGCTCCCAGCACCACGCAGGACTCTCCAGGCAACAGCAGCACGGGTATCTTCAACTCCTCTGAGACTAGCACGACCAGCTCCAGCAGCTCCGTCCTTTATAATTCATCACATGCTCTACCGTGGACAAGCTTTACACCTCATACCAGCCTGAGCTCAACTGTGGACTCACCTCTGCCGACAACCACATGTTGTAAGATATTATTTATTTGTTTCTCAACGCTGCTTAGAATCACGCATCTTGATTTACAAGCCAAAGTAGTCCTTGTTGTATCCAAATAAAGATGTCTTTTTTGCGAGGGAGTATTACGTTTTCTCAAAAGCATTTAAAGGAGCAGTGTGTAAGATTCAGTGGCATCTAGTATTGAGATTGCAGATTGCAGAACACCCCTCTCCTCACCCTCCAAGTTTTCCAAGTGCGTAGGTGAATCTATGGTGGCCATGAAACTTGCAAAAAGCACAAAAGCCCCTCTACAGAGAACGTGTTTGTTTAGTCTCTTCTAGACTACTGTAGAGACATGCCGGCGAGACATGACAAGCTGTGTGGACGACGACCCGCTCCCTATGTTCATATGAAGGGCTCATTCTAATGTCACGAAAACACGACAATTCTTAGTTTTAGGTTATTATAGAATGATAAAAAATAATAATCATTTTCATCCATAGAGCCCACTGAACCTACACACTCAACCTTTAATTGAACAAAAAACACATGACTATATTTTGCGTTGAATTATTTCTTCGGCTGATGTCTCCAGCAGAATAGATATCGTGAAGATTGTCACACCTGTAAGCTAAATATAAATCCCGCACTGCACTGCATGGGAGACAGAAAGTCACAAAGAGTTCCACAGAAAAGTTATGGAAGCAGCTGCTCAATAATGGAGCTAGTGGGAGATTAAAGTAGACCCAAATACAGGGGCCTACATTTATGTAATCAAGCAGTAACCTCTCATCTTTCAAGTCTTTTCTTTTGTAAACCTTAAAAATCCAGTTCGAAACAACTTCTGATGAAACATAAATCTCACCTTTATGTCACTTGTCAATAAATTGCTTTCACCTCCTCAATGACAGTGGAGTTGCTTTCACAGCACCATTGTTTTAATTCCACCCATGCTTTCCCCACTATAAAAACTCAAAATGTCTTCTGTGATAAAGGTCTATTGTAAGCCAAACCACGGTGGGCTCATTACTGCTCCCTGAGGCTGGAGGGAGGTGGCTTTAAAAAAAATGAAATCTAGTGGGTGTTTATCTCCCCCAGCAGCCACTCGGGGAGACAGTGATTTCACACTCAGAAACAAACTTCAGCCATCGACACAAAGTGGAGCTGAGCGTTCAAATAAAAACTATTCAAGGATGAAGACTGGTTTCACACGTACATGTGCTTAACTTGCCCACCTCCGTTATAGGGGAGCATACAGCTGTTTCCCTGAGCTTTTCTCTAGACTGCCTCTTAAGCAGTGAATGAGGCAGAAAGCTAGGACAAAACAACAGTTGTTCTCAGCTGGAATTTAATACTTTTGGACAGGCTGTTTGCCTCTGTTTCCAGTCATAATAGTACAGTGGTATTAGACTTTTCATGTAACCTTTGGCAACCAAGCAAATAACCGTATTTCCCAATGAACATCAAAATATTTCTTTCACTACAATTTATGAACAATAATCCTCATCTGTTCCATTTTCCAGCTCCTCCCAGCATCAGCAGTTTACAGTCCACCAACGTCACTGGAACCTCCTTCTCAGTCTACTGGTCCGGTCACTTTCAGACAAACCAGACTTATCAGGTTTTTCTAAGCAAAGGGTCAGAGGTCAATAATTCTTGGGATACCAATCAGACCTTGATTGAGGTGACGGGACTGCTGCCTGGGGTGATCTACAGTGTTACCATCACACCTCGTGCCTGTGGGAGCCAAGGCGTCGCCCTTCGTGTGTCAGTCAAAACTGGCAAGAACTGAGTTTTTGCAATGACTTTGAAATGTGGATCATTTTTTATTTAACATATACAGAAGCATCATAACGGCTATCAAATTTACAGTAAATTATTACTTTTATCCATTGTGATTCGTGTAGCTGTTATATATCATATTTGGATAGTAGGACAGGTCATATCAAACCCCAAGCTGTTAAATTGTTGAAGTTGCTAAAATGTGCATATGAGACTGAAAATTCTCAATTGATGTAAGTTGACTACAAGGCAATTTAGAGTTGTAGATCTTATTTCCTCTATGTGGAAGTAGCTCTGGTCTGTTTTTTTCTTAGAAATGGGACAACAACAAAGGAAATGTGTTTTGCCTGAGCCACAAGAGAAAAAAGAAGAAAAATAAAATGCAACCATTGATTACCATCAAGTAATAAGTAAAAGCAGTCAAATTCTCCTTAATAATGAATGTGCGATGAAGAAAAGACTGCGTTTTAAAGCACTAGGCCTCGGGTTGGTCCAAGGGCTGACATTTCATTATGGAGAATGTGGTTATTGAAATAACCCTTTTCTTTGCAGATGCTCAGAGTCTTGACGCCACGGCACGACTTACTAACATCGAGTTCACTGATGACCTCCAGAACACTAGCAGCCGGGCCTACAAAAACCTCACGGAGAGCATTGTAGAGGAGGTGGGTGCGTTACGAGGATTATCCACTGACTGAATATAATCTGTTTAAAAAAAAAAAAAATCCTCAAAATTCCTCACACTTCTGACAGTAGACCTGTTTCCTGTCACCAAAAGATCTATCAGTCTCTCTCTCCAGAGATGAAATACTTGGTGAATTCGGACCAGGTGAGGATCGAGATCAGAAGCTTCTCCCTCGGCAGCGTGGTGGTCAATTTCACCATAATCTTCATCCCCAGTCAAAGCCAAGATATAAGTAATGTGTCTATAGCATTGCTGCACTCCCTGATCAACAGCTCCAAATACACTGTGGATGAAAACAACACAAGCATTAATGGTATGACTCTTTCCATGCTACACTTTAAATCAGTTTAGGTTAGTTGCTTACAGTTCGTACTATTCAGCTCGTGAAAACAGTTGTAAAATGTCTTCTGTGGAACCGGGGGAAGGTTTGGCTTGGAGATTTTAAATTGTGGACAGCACATCATATTACAGTGGCCCTAATTATCATTTATCACCAGCATTCATGTCAACATACAATGACTCATATAGACTCCTGTTTAGCAAAGTTTGCTCACAAGGTAGGATGACATTCTTTGAAGAAATGGACCTAATGTTGGTGTCTGTTCTGTCTGGTTAGTCTCTGTTGATTAAGGCAGATGAAATGTCCAGTGATGAGTGAGAAGCAGCAGCACAGGAACACAGACAGCTGCCATCTTTAGTCATCTGGTGATGTGAACGCTTGCAAGTTATAAACATGGAAGTCTTATCCATTGGTGGCTGAATCTAAATATTTACCCTTTGGAGTTGCGGACTGAGCTCTGGTGGACTTTAGTCGTACGCACTGTAACATGTTCACTGTCATGTAAAGAGGGCAGGAGACTGCAAGGCTATAAGCCTTTGATAGACAAGACTACAAAAATAAATTACATTTTGATTACCTCTATAGGCCATTTTAAATAAAGGAAAATTGTTATGTTAAATAAAAGAAAAACTCTACAATGTCATGTCCATATTGCAATGAATTGAACATAATTAAATCAGTCTGAAGTCTGATCAAGGGTTCACCCCAAGCAGACTCTCTGGAAGTCTGCAAAAAGTCCACTGGATGACTTCTAGGTTTGGACGTCTATCAGCACTCACAGACATCATCTGGATTCAGCTGTACCTTCCCTTCAATATGACAGGACAGTATGAAGTTGCACTATTGAGTTGCATTTTGGGAATTGTAGGATCTAGCAATTTTGGACTCACACCTTGGCCTAAATGACAAAATATGTCAGCTCACTGCTGCTTAAAGTTTAACCATTTTTAGTGCATCTCTTTTAAGCCCCCAAACTTTATAGTAGTGAATCACAATATAACCACAATAATGCAGACATGTTGGAAAATACAGACTACAAATGTTTTTTCTTGGTCTTTTCAAAAGGCAAAGTGTGGCAACTGTATCTGTTTGGTACATCATGAATGAAGATAATTCAAAGACAAGCCATTAGTTAGCACAGTTGTATTTAAACAGAAAAAGTGCATGAAAATACTAAAAGGAAAAAAGAAGGAAACTTTTTCATGGGAAATAGTAGAAAAGTATTGAGTTTCACGCCTCTTCGTGCTTGAAGAACAACAGTTTCTCTCTTTTTCATGCCTCAAAGCAATAAAGTTTTTTCTGTCCCAAAGCAAGGTTTGCAAAATTCAAAGCGTCGTCTAAACTAAATGTAATGATTATAATCATGTCTGATTATAATGTAGAATCTATAGAACAATATCCAACAAGATAAAAACCTGACTTACTGCATAATATATATTTTATAGATTTTAATGAATGTGCGCCAGGGGAAAATGACTGTTCCCAGTGGGCTACATGTACAAACACCTGGGCCTCCTACACTTGTGTCTGTCTGGTTGGATTTATAGACAATGACCCAGAAAGGCCCGGACGAGCCTGTCAAGGTAATTTTACAAAGATTATTTATATTCACTATAACAGAATATCTATTCATTTGGTAACCAGTGTCTTGTCTTGTTCAGCAGCTGTTACCATGGAAACAACAACACTGACTGTCCCTCAAATAACACCCTCAAGCAGTGATCCAGCTGTAACCACGGTAACTACCTCTCCAGGGATAAATACACTCATATCAAGTGGAATGCTTCCCAGAACAGTCTCAAGCATTGCTCAAGCTTCCACAACCATTACTACCCCAACAACAACCACTACTGCTACCCCAACAACCACCACCAGCCCGACAACCACTACTGCTACCCCGCCAACAACCACCACCACCACCCCGACAACCACTACTGCTACCCCAACAACCAGCACCACCACACCAACAACCACCACCACGCTGACAACCACTACTGCTACCCCGCCAACAACCACCACCACCCCGACAACCACTACTGCTACCCCAACAACCACCACCACGCTGACAACCACTACTGCTACCCCGCCAACAACCACCACCATCCCAACAACCACCACCACCCCGACAACCACTACTGCTACCCCAACAACCACCACCACGCTGACAACCACTACTGCTACCCCGCCAACAACCACCACCATCCCAACAACCAGCACCACCCCAACAACCACTACTGCTACCCCAACAACCCCCACTACAATGGCTACTGCCCCACCGACCACCACTACTACCCCAATAACCACCACCTCTACTACTACAACAACCGATCCTGCGTTGACAACAAATGCAAATATTGCAACCACAACCATTACTACCCCAACAACAATCACCAGTAATACTCAAACTAGTTCTGCCCCAACAACAAGCACCACAAATACTTCCCTGACAACCACAACAACTTCTTCAACACCCACTACTTCTCCACCAACCACTTCCATGCCGACAACCACCAATGGCTCCATGCTCGGGGCCCTCTCAGTCCAGTGCAGAGTTGGTGCCATCACTGTGACTGTTGCCAAAGATTTTCTTCTCAACGCCAAGATCCACGAGAACGCTTTGTACCTGGGCTTGCTGGGATGTAGCGTCAACGGAGGCAATGCCACACATGTCCAGCTGACCGTGGCGTGGAATGAATGTGCCACTAGTCTTGTACATGTAGGTGTCTTTTCTCTTCAGAAAAAGCATTTGGGAAATGTTTGTATTTCCCAGTGCTCTTGCATGTTTCATTGATGCTATGCATGAAAACATTTTGTGTCCAAAACTGACGTGCATTAACTCTGTAAAGAGCCTTAATTGCTTTTGACATCTGGTGTTTCAGAATGAAACCTACTACACAGCCACTGTGACCTTGTTTAACACCATGGATCTGTACTCACCAAGCGGAGCTGAGGAGGTGCCCAGAATCCTGCTGGAAGTTCCCATCATGTGTACCTACATGAAGAGCATGCTTATCTCTGCAGACTTCGGCTTAATGGGGTATGTTTCGCTTGGTGTCATGATTACTCAGTATGCTTAAGCATTTTTCAAAATAGCTGTTAGCTGAAAAATACAGAAAAATACCCAGCAGCACTTATCCAGCATAGGAACATAGCAAGAGTGCTCCTGAATCTGGTTTCATTCAATTCTTTTGTTGCAGTGTATTTACGGCTGTATGCCTTTTTTTTTCTCATCCATCTTAGGTATGACATGATCAAAGATGTCATCGTGGGCTCAGGGTCGTTCAGGGTGACATTGCAGCTGATGAATGGTATAATGCCTCTGCCTCACAACTACAGCCTGTCCTCCAACCAGGCTGTGGTGGTGGAGGTCAGCCTGAACACCTCCTCAGAGCAGATTAAACTGGTCATCAACAAGTGCTGGGGCACTCCCACCTTAAACCCTGAGGACACCTACAGCTACACCTTCCTGGAGAACAGGTACAGTTACGGTTACCCTTTCTCTCATCTGAATTACAGATGATACTCTCTTTTAGTAATACTATGACCACTACCATTACTGTTACTTCAGATTATATCAGCCAAGGGATCAGGATCCATAATGGAGTCACATGATGGGCATATAGGGTGCTGGCAGACTTCTAACATTGTATTTTTTTTTTTTTTTATTGTTTTTTTTTATTCAATATATTAGGTAACTGAGATTATTTTTGTAATTATTTTTTTTAAGATTACAAGTTCTTTTATGTTTTTAAATATATTTTTTGTTTAGTTATTTTATTTTGTTATCATGAGATGATATATTTATCCTGTTATTGCAAGATAACAGGATAAATACTGTGATATGTGAAAAAGACAAGATAACCATGCTGTCATCATAAGCAAGGCATAACAAGGGAATTTAAAAAAAACAACAACTATTGTTAGCATGTCTGTAGCTTTTGTAGATCTTAAAATAGAGACGTGAAGTCACCCTGCTGAGGCAAGATGTAACCTAGCACAAAACCGCCATGAAACCACAATATGTTTTAGTTTTTTTACATTTCTACGTAATTCCATCGAAGTAATCTAAAATAAAATTCAAGTATATGAATCAATGAGCTTTAGAGGTGCTTGTGTTTGGATTATGTTCCTGGAAGCAGTCGTTTCCCCCCCAAAGTCTTTTTGCTAAGTCAAGTAAGCTATCAAGTAGTTGTAGCTTCCTATTTGCTGTATTGTATTGTATTATATTGATGTTTTTTATTACCAAAAATGTCATGATGCCATTTTACATTACAATTATTTTTGTTTAATTTGAACCAGCTTGTACTCCAACTGAACAGCAGAGAGACTATATGAGAGAGGATATGGTGATGATGTCACCTCTGAATATAATTAGAAACTGATTCGTGCTCGCTGAAAAGGAACAACTGTGAACCAGTGATGATTCCATGCTCGAGGCTCCAGAATTCAAAGTAAAGTCTTTCCAGTGCAATATGTCCAGAAAAACACAGGGACATCAATGAATCAACAGTAAATTAGTCAATGATGTAACCATCAATTTAAGTCACAGCAGTTTATTCAGACAGTTATATATTTGTTAAAATGTGGATTTCATATTCTAGTTTAAAATCAACAGTTCCGACACAATTGATAATCAGATGCAGTTTCAGTTTCCAGTGTCCCGTGTGTGTTTCCACAGCTGCTCCCTGAACACATACACCAAGGTGTTGATGAACGGGAACTCCAGCACATCCCGTGTATCCGTCCAGATATTCTCCTTCGTCAACCTGAAGTTGATCTACCTGCACTGCCAGGTTCAGATCTGCCTGCAGATTGGATCGGACACCTGCGTGCCTGTGAGTGCTTTCTACTCCGCAAATATAGCCTCACAGCCTTGAGTCAGAAAACAACTGACCCCTTCGACTCACAATAAATCAACTAGATGTTGGAACATTCAAAGATCTGCTTTTCTTTGATATTCTCATGATTTCTCTCAGGATTGTCTACAAAGAACGGCTCGGTCTTCAAATTTAATTGGAAGAGGTTTTGGTTCTTTGGGGCCTATAGTCAAGTCAGATGAAGGTGAGTCATTTTATACAGAATTAGTATTGGCTTTAAAACATTTGACTCTAGTGTGATGTGTGTGTGAATTTTTTTTTTTGCTGTATTCCTCTTCTGTGCTTCAATTCGAGTGAAGCAAGAATGACACTTCTACTCTATTGCTGATGATCAGCTGGCCCATAGAGTAGAAAATGCTCTTAAAATTTTCAATCTCCATTATAAACTTGACAGTCTCAATTTGAATAAGCCAACTTGCTGTTGAATGAAGGAAGAACTGCTATTGTCTTTATCATCCGTTTGGGGGAGAGGAAAGTTCAAGTAGTTTTATGGAAATCAGACATTTCAAAAAGCCTGAACTTCATAAAATATATTTGAGTTGTTATCATTCGAAGTGAATTTATTTCAGGATAGACTCATGTGTAGCTGAATTGAAAATTTCAGTTGTTTTTTTTTGGAAAGTGTGCTGAATGGAAGAGTTTGTGATAAGATCACGAACTTATAAAAGTCACAACATTTGTAAGATCACGTCATTTTGTCGTTTGTAGTTGATTTTCTCTCGTTTTCCTTTTCTTTTTTATTGATTTTTACATGATGCATATATTCTTGCAGAGTCTCTTGACCGCGACTTAAACACTCTTCATGTCGTTGGCTTCTCCTGTCTTGGAATCGGCCTATCGCTCTTCTTCATCGTTGGCTTCGTCTGCCTCTTCTATTACCAAAGGAACCGCATTAGACACTACAATTTCAGCGTCAAACCCAAGCAAGAGAACTTCACCTACCTGATCTTCAACACTTAGTGGTGCAGCGCCACCAAAGCCACAGAATTATAAACATGTTTGCTGCAGCAGATGAATTAGTTATTACAATGTAGCTGCCAATAGGTTTCACTGTTGCATCATTGGCACTTTAGCTCTTCACAAACACTGGCCTCTTTGCACATTCAAACTATTTATAGATGATATTTACATTTTACCAAGTTAGAGAAATTTAAATGATAAAGTGGTTGTCAACAGAGACGTCAAATTAAGAAACTAGAAATATATTTAATGGATATCTTAACAGTTTGAAGATATGTTTTTCCTTAGTTGAGGCAAAACATGTTCATATAAGCATGAGACCTGATAATAATTTACCAGCCTACATTAAGATTATTGAAAATACTCAGTTTAGAGAATATATTAGTACATAGTTCACATTTGGAGTTTATTGCAAATCTGTATAAATGATGAATTCATATGGTTAAATCTGCTTAAAATAAACGATCTGTAATACTGCACAGTTATTACATTATTGCGTCTTAGTTGCTATTTTTTTCTATAGTTAACGCTTTCAGAGATTGTTGTTAGTGGAATATATGTTGTGTTCACTGACTTTTATGCTGCAGACTGCACAATAAACATGTCTTGTATGCAGGCAGACACTTGGGGGTGCTGCTGACTCAGTTCTTCAGCTCTTCCAAAAAAACAATGCAAGATGGCTTCCTGCTTTCACATACAGTACATAACATATTCACACTGTTTTCAGAGGACAACAAAAGGAGGCAGAAATGAGGTTTGAGCTGGTATAAGAGAAAAGTTGCTGTCAGATCCGACACTTTTATTGTTTTTTTAAGTATGGATGAAGGCCGTAAGGGTCGCAAAGGGTGTCACGTCCCTCCTTTAATCAGATTAGTGGTTAGGAAAAACATCTCCAGTTAGCTTTTCTCAGTCGAGCAGAGCTGAAGAGTAGGATCCAGCTTTTCCTCACCCTTCCCATAATCCCACACTGTTGACAATAGGGGGGCAAATGCAGCTCGTGGATGAACGGGTGAGGCGGTGAATAGTAAACAGGAGAGGCTTTCTCTTTGAGAGGAGGTCCCTGGAGACCTGTGGTGAAGGAGGGCTCACTACCATCTGGAGAGCTGCAAATGCTCCGCCTCCTCATTAACCCATTCAGCCTCGTTGTCTGAGACCTGGCAACCCGTCTCTATGGCAACAGCCCAGTGCAGGGATGGAGGGAGTGATGGATGCGGGGAGGGAGAGAGAGCGATCAAAGGGGACAACCATTTCTGCTGAAACGTGCGTTCATGATTTATTCAAAACAATTACTCTGCTCAGATTTTGTGTGCAAATATTTTGGCTCCAACTCCACTTTTCCTCCACCTCTTTTATTGAGTGTCTTGGTAGTGGTTTACAGTTAATCTGAATGGCATTGGATTTCAAAAAGAGCAATGTGTTTGATCATTTATAACCCTCACTCACACAAACACAGTTAGCCACAGCTAAAAACAATCCCCATTGTTAAAATACAGAAAACAAATGTCTGAGGAGTAATTCCTGAGGCCGTGAGTCAGGCTGTCGGGATCATTTGGAGGCGAAATGACTTTTTCCACTCTGTATGTCTATATTCCGGAAGACGACGCGGCTACATCCTCAGTTATGGCTGCAAATTGACCCGTGTGTCCTTCCTGTTTTTCTCCCCCTCCTCCTCACGTCTCTCTCTTGTGCAGGTCAGGGGGGCTCTGAGACACAGTCATTCATAATGCTTTCATCTTTGTGGATGTATATGTGTGTGCGAGAGATATGCAGGGATCCCCAAAGGCGTTCCCTCACACAGGTCATATAATTAAACATCCTGATTGTGTTTTGATAGAGCAGCTCAGGACCTTCCTCCGAGCACCAGGGCAGGGGAGAGGATTTATGATGGAGGTGGAGTTGTGCTGTCGGAGGACTTATTCACCTTTGTGGTTTTTACTTGTTAAATCCAATCTATTGATATACATGTATTTCAGCTGTGAAGTATAACTAAATACATTAAGTAGACATCAGAGGGAACTACAGCTGAAGTTGTTAAGACTTTTCAAAACAAACTCTTAAAGGAAAAATAATGTTTCGTTTTAGATTTAATCAACAGTGTAAAATGACCAAA
Source organism: Embiotoca jacksoni (assembly GCF_022577435.1). Lineage (NCBI taxonomy): Eukaryota > Metazoa > Chordata > Actinopteri > Embiotocidae > Embiotoca > Embiotoca jacksoni. Next base: position 18,446,383 of record NW_027185263.1, read on the forward strand.
ATGAATTATTTCCTGGAATTTCAATTGAATATCTTAGATATTGTTTATTAGTCAGGTTGGGTTCATAGAGTCAGTAATTTGCTAATAAAGTGTTACCAAATTAGCTCCACTGCAAAAACATGCTAAGTACACTTTAATGAACCAGCAGTAATGATCTAATAGTATATAATTGTGAAAAGTTTTCTGCACTGCACTTACATTTTTTATAAATAAAGTATATTCTGTTGATAAGACTTACTTAAATCCTATTTTAAAGGATTTATAGTTGTGGTGAGTATTTTTACAGTGAAAAGTAAAGAACATGAATACTCCTGCCTCCACAAATGGATTTGTTGTAGATTTGTATCAGTGATCTTCACTTATTGCATCAGAAAATGATTTCCATTGTGTCACAGCAAAAATAACGGTATCGGAAATATAAAACAAAGCTCGTGGAATAGACTTTCACTTCAATATTTGTCTACTACCAACATGACATAAAAGAATCAAAGGTGATCTGCTCTCTTTGCACACTCCTCTGGGTTTTAAATGCTTCATCAAGATGGCTGACTTGCTGATTAAGACTGACAGATTGAGAGTGACTTCCCCTCCCCTGGTGCTCGTTAGAGGCGAAAGTCTCTCAGAACACAATTATCCAAATCCCAGCAAATCTCCAGCACCAGTGGAGGCTGTGACGCCTCACCACCTCTGAACCTCGGAGCTCGGCTTTGTTTTATGTGGGCATTGTGTGTATACATGTGCCTGTGAGGCGGATGCGAGCACAGTCATACATATTGTCATTTCCCATAAAGCAAACAGCAGAAATGAAGGGAGGCAAGTCTAATGTGTCTAGTGTGATGTGGAAACAGCTTCTTTACATCCAAAATTCAAAGCAGCTGCTTTCTGAAGTTTCTTCTGCTGTCTGATCCTGTTCTTTAAGCTCGCTTTTACTTCTGTAATAGACTATAAGCCATAAATTAAATATGAGTTGTGGCTTAATGAGATGCTCCTTGTGCTTTTTAAAGAAAGTAGGTGATCCGTTGCTCCTTAGCTTTTGTTGTAGACTTCTGGCAGGAGTGCACATAGCAGTAGTTCAGTCCCAGTTTTCATCCAGATACATCAGAGCTGTTTGACCAAAATGACCAAAATGTGTCAGTGGCACAAACAATCAAAGAATGTCAAGTTCTGAAATCTGGTATTTAATGGACAGATCTGTGATCTAGTCTGTTCACTGTTTGATCAAAATGTCCTGATTCAAGTCAAAATATTGCCAATTTTAGACAAAGGCGGAGCTATTGTAGCACTACGCGGCTTTAACTTTCTGAGGTTCCCAAAGGACGGTTTAAAAAAGGCTCAAAATCAATGCAGCTGAAAATCTCATCTTTGATACTGCACACATTCTTCTTCCAGTTCTACTGAAGTTTAGTGTCAAACTCTGCACACATCTTTTTGCACAGTGAAGCTCCAATATCCAGGGGAGGTATATTTTTGGAAAACACTTTATAATACAGCTCACAGTTTAGAGTGTAATTTATTTGTATGAGTCAGGTACCAAAATACTGCTAAACAAAATCAGGACTAAAGGGAATGATTGGCCACCTAAAAGGACAAGTTAAATAAATAATATGTATTTTTGTGTACCCATACCTAAAACGTGATGATAGAAAGTGAGGAAGCCAGATTTTACAGTTATACCATCAGCAGAAAAGCTGCACCCACAGTACAGGGATTTATTAACATAATCGAAAAAGGTAATATTATTTTAAGATTTGGAGGAAGGACAAGAAGAGAAATGGGTCTAAAATGTTGCATCTTCATCCAGCGCTTGATGATAGGCTGGAGTACAAAGCAAATGTACTTTTGGTCGAATGAAAAGCTATGGAATGTTTCTATTGTTATCTATATTGTTATTGTGTAAAATCTTCAATTACACAATTAGAACAATGTACATTGGCTGTGATATAATTAAATGATGTCCACTTTTCAGTCTTCAATTATGCATTAAGAAAAAGGTTGTTGACACTGTTTTCCACCAGCTTAAGTGCTTTTCCTCCCCCCCAGTATTTATTAGAATACTTATAGGTGTTGATTACTTTCGTTAAAAATTGTCCAAATGTTTCTCTCTTGTTTATCTCCACTGTACCCACATTTACAATAAGTATCGGTAGGAACTGTCAGTATTTAATCTGTATCTGATTCCTACAATGAAACTGAGCTGTAAATAATGGGCTTGTAAGTGTCACTGTGGAAATATATGTTTGAATCAAATAAGTTATAGCTCCAGTATCTTACAGGCACAACCCCTGAAAATCATTTATAATTGTAGTTTTCCCTTTTGTTGTGGAGTATGACGTCATGCATGTGTCTCCTTTTAACCAAACTACAAGTCTGGAGTCTTTGCTGCATGCTACAATTTTTCTCACTTCACAACTTCCAAACCCATTATATAATGACAATAATCATCTAATGATAATAATTACAATACAGTATGGCAATCTGCAAGTTATGCTTGTTTATTTACACTAAACCAATCAATGTACAGTACAGTTATTTGTAATTATTAAGCACTTCATGGTGTGGTATTGGTACTTATATTGACATATTCTATTCAAACAAATTGCATGAAACCAGTAAATGATATAGCACCTTTGCAATAATGCCATGGGTCAAACAGCCGGGACCCTTGAGGCAGAAGCTGTTTCAAACATGCGTGTTTCAAATACGTGGATTTCCTCTGGGAAAGGACTTTCTTTTTTTGTGGGATTCACCTCTTTTTCTAATACAACTTAAACACTAGGTATTTACAGTACAGAGCAGCAGTCTCTGCATGAAGGTGCGTCTGCTACTCAGTCTGGTTCCCATCTAGGGCAAAGCGTACGACTCCGCCGCTCCTCCGAGGCTCAGGTCTCTCCAACAGAGGTTGTGGCTCTCCTCCAGCAGCACCCTGGGAATGACGATGACTGGGTCCGAGAAGCTCGTCTTTAGCATCTCTAGGAGGCAGCACATGGTTAAGACACCAGAGAAGGAGACAGAAAGAGACACACGATGAGGCATTTCTCTCAGGCGGAAGCACAAGTCAGGTTGGGTTGAGCTGAGCTGAGCACCCTGTGACCGCTCATTTCAGATGAAGAAACATGCTTCTTTGCTTGTTTATTTGCCTCAGATACTACGTAAGAATGCCTCAGGACAATCTGCATTGAGATCTGGGACTAACAAATTACGTGACATGTAACTTTGAAAACTTTACAACACTATAAAATGCATTGTGTTGAGGGAATACGGATTTCCAATGATGTACTGGTTCAAAATCTATACTTTGACCCATCCACTTAGTCACAGCGCCATTACACACTACAGGATGCCAATAGTGCAATGAGGGTCTCGGGGTGTTCTTTGAAAAGACAGCTTTAAGATGCAGCACACAATGGAAACATCTAGCACATCTGACAGGAAATAAATTAGGAGTACAAAATAGATCATTAACATGCACTTACAATTTCCTTTGAAATGTCTCTTCCCAAAGCAGCGTCGCTTCCCTCATTCCATTCATACTTACCCGTCAGCTTTCATCCATGCTAATATTCATCACATGTTCTTGAGTGAGAGCAAAGCCTAGACCGAATCAGTGAACAGATTGCAGGTCCAACAGAAAACAGTGGCAGCATGCTTTGGGAACAGATTTTAAATGAAAAAAAAAAGTCATAATGTCCTTATAATTATAATGAAACTTTTACCTAAGATGAACATTGCTACAAGGTAAAAAAAAAAGAAAGTATTACATGCGTGACCTGTCTCATAAAATGATCGGGGTCCTTCCTGAGTTTAAAATTCAACAATTTAGTCATGCAATGGAAGGTGGGTACATTACAGCAGCTGGCTCAAGAATGGTTGAAGATGACTAAACCTGAGGCCTCCTTAAGAAAAAACACCTTAAGGAACCGTACATGTAGGATGTGACAGCAGGCAGGCAGGCAGACAGCCCCCTTTCAACCCCCTAATCTTGTGTCCATATGGAAGAGAAAAACAGAAGGGACCGGAGATAATGTGGTGGTGCACCAGAACAAACAAAACTGTGCCACTGCATTAGAAAACAAAAGTAAATCACGACTCCATGAGCATGTATGAATGGGAATGAGTGGCATTTGTGGCGCTACTTCTTTTTCTCACTGTTTGCGATTGATTACCTGGGATTGGGTAGTGCACAGCCCCACAGGTGTTGCTTTAGAGTCTGCACCCAGCCAATATCTCGGATTGGCTGGCAGAGTTGTATGTAGTGGTACTGTTTTAGCACAACCCTTCAAATGAATCAGAATGTCACTCATTAGCACAGAACAGATTGGACACAGCATCATCCAAAATGTGACATCCTCAAATACTCTTAACCATGAAACCAGACTAAAGCAAGTGTAACATCACACATACAGTATGCAGTTGTTTTGTTGTTGTTTTTTTTTGCATCACTTGTACTTTAACCACAGGCCTAAGAAGCACATGACATCTTATTCTGGGATAAGTTTCTGGACATCCTTTTACATGCATGTTGCTCTACAAATCAAATGAGTTCTTAGAATATATTGAGACACAATGCAAAAATAATATATTCTTCAGTTCTCACAGGAGGGCAACATGCAGGGCCTGGTAAAAGTGTCAGAGCTCATGCCAGAATGCGGCGCAATCTTGGATAAGCATAGAAAGAAGTTGTGGGAGCAAAATTCTCTTCCATGTGGATCTGATTCATAAATGTTTTGTCTGTCACAAAGACAAGGACTGGGACAGGAGAAACGCTGACAGACACCTGCAATCACTAATCTTTCACTGTTCCTCTTAACAAAAAGAAGCAAGGAAGACACTGCTTTTTCTGCTTTTTGAATTTATTTGTAATGTTTCATTAAATATGAGCAAGCAGATAGAATCACAAACACGTCACAGTTTTTTTTTTTTTTTTTTTTTTTTTTTGTTGCCCAACACATAACTTTCTTTACCGTACTTTCTATCCTTATTTATCTAGTAAACACAGAGATAGCACCGGGTGTGTGGTGTGCTAAGCACGGTTTACATTTACTGCCCCTAGAAGCCCCCCCCTTGTGTTACATGACAAAGCGTCCCCCAACCAAAGGCTGCAAAATGGGAATGACTTTGGGTGCTCATCCCTGACGGGGCGCGTGATCAGCTTGGACACATGGTGGTGGTGGTGGTGGTGGTGGTGATGGTAATGGTTGCTGCTGCGTCAGACGCCACACTAAACAGAGATGGTACGGTTGCCCATTTAGCATGGATGGAAAGATGCTGAGTAGCAAAAGCTAATGAGAACAGTGAGGTATGTGTGTGTGTGTGTGTGTGTGTGTGTGTGTGTGTGTGTGTGTGTGTGTGTGGGAGTGTGATTAACCCATGACAGTCCTCTTCTAGTCCAAAACAAGGTGCCAAAACAAGGATATGTGTATATATATATATGCATACATATATATATATATATATATTTGTATGCATATATATGTATGTACATATACATACATATATATGCTTGGACTTGGAGAAAGCAGCTGGATGCTTTGGACTGCGTGTAGAGCCCACATGTAGCCCTGCTATCATATATAGACAAATATAAACTATACATACAAGGGAGGTTATAATTAGCTCTAACAGATAAACAGCTTCAACACTACTTACTACCCCCCCTCGCCCTCTTTTCTTCAACACAGCTCTCTGAGGACATTTGGATTAACCAGAATTTTTCACCTTCGTGTTGAACTTGCAAAAATAAATCCAGAATAGAATCAACATTTTATGAATAAACTCAGCCTCATCAAACCAGTTTTTGGCCTTGAAATTTGGGTAAAACAAGCAGAATATGGATTGAGAAACAAGAGAGTGATGAACAGTATAATCCGAGTTACACTGACCATTACATCACTGTGTCCCTATTGGTTTATTTTGGAATACAAAAAGATAATATGAGAAGTATATTTGGATTATTCCCTAAATACAAACAAATGTGACAAATGGCAGCGAACTCTTCCTGATTTATTTGGAACGCTAATCTGCGCTTCAGCCAAACAGCTCCTTCTTTAAAGGTGATGGAAAAATGGCTATTGAAGCAGCAACATGGCCCATGGCAGCCTAATCACATCGGCTACGGTCACCCTCGGCAGAGTGCACGACAGAAAAAGGAGGCGTGTGTGTGTGTGTGTGTGTGTGTGTGTCTGAGTGCACGCCGTAGAACTGCTGCTTCACTGGGGGGATCCGCCTTGTTGGTAAAGACCGTGTTGGGGGTGATTACACGGAGTTATGGCCAGTGAGACTGACAGCTCAGTGCGCTGCGTGCTTGGCAGACGGGATACAAACACACACACCGCTCAAAACAACATTCTCCAGCTCCACTCAACTCATCCCCGTCTGGTTCTGAGAAGTGGTGTTACTCTAATGTTAAATGTGATTATCTCATTCGGTGGGAACACCCAGCTGCTATGTAAATAACTGGTGTGTAATGCATAATCAGTCCAGTGTGACCCAGATGGGCCGCTGGCAACAAATTTTGTGTTACAAAACAGCACTGTATGAATGGGCTTCACGTGAAGAGAGCAAATGCTAAATGGGAGGACGAGCTTGGGATGAAGCGAAAGCAATTTTCTGGAGCCAACAACAGAGTTTAGTTCAATATGAGACATTGCATTACAAAATAACATAGAACAATGCTTTGATGGTGATACAGCCCGACACAGACTCTTAAGCACCATGAACAGACAACAGTAGCAGAGATAACAGAGCAGGTACAAAACAAGCCGTGGATCAGACACTCATCATGATTAACCAAGCAGGACACTTATCAAAGATTTTCAGATTTGCTGTTAATTTGTGCAGAAATCATTTTCAAAGTGCCAATTGGATTTACTTTCTCCAAAAAAAACAACAAAAAAAACCAAAAAAGAAGCAGATGAAAAAGCAGAAACAAATCTCTGATAAACGCAACAAAGCAATCTGTTTCGTTGATCAAAGCCAACCCTTCAGAATTGCTTGTCACTGGGCCCATGCAACAAGAGCCATCCATTGGCTAGCCAGACAGCCAGTCGCCATGGCAACCTGGAGTTGGAGGCGAGTGGGGGGGGGGTGGGGGGGGGGGGTGGTGGGTGGCTTCAAATGGCAGAGAAGGAAGAGGATGGTCCCGCCCACTCGTTACTATAGCGATCTAGTACATAGCGGGAGGAGCAATGGCATGTCATGTTCAAACCGCGACATCTTATTGTGTATTATTGTATTGTATGTGTTACTGTACAAAAGGTAGCCAAGAGGTAGTGACAGAGGACAGAGAAGAAGAAGAAGAGAGTGGAAGTGAGAGAAGAAGAGGAAGATGAGAACAAAGAGGAGAACTTTGAATCAATTTTGCAGCCTCTGTGTTAGTTTTACCCACAAAATAAGAAAGAAAAGGAGAAGGAGTGCTTAATGGTTTTACTCTTTTGCCTCAGCCAGTTTGTTGTTCATCTCTTTACTTTTCTCCTTGTCCCCCACCGTCGGCCGGTTCTCAGGCTGGTTCTCCGAGGTGGTCTTCTTGGAGCCCCTCAGCGTGGCGCTCTGCTTGTCTTTGGCTTTCTTTGCTGGCTTGGCCTGGCCTGCCGCTGTGGCTCCAGACTTTTTGGGTTTAGAGCGAGAGGGACTATACCTGTCAACCTGAGGAGGTCGGATAGCGGAGAAGAGATTCCTGAGCTGAAATGACTCAGTTATGGCGAGATACTTCTAAAACTGTGTCGTGCAATGAGATGAACATGGTAAGACTTTTCACAACATTTCAGTAATATAAATATATATTTCAGCCCTCATTTGTGGCCCCCGTTACTAGATTGATTTAAAGCCGTATTGCAAAGTCGGACTGGTGCGCTCTCACCTGTTTGCTGGGGTCTATGTAGGGCTCACTGTACAAGCTGCGTATCCTCCGCCTGTCCCGGGCCTTGTTGTCGGCGGGCTGCAGCGGGGCTTGGCCCCTGAAGTTGGCACTATAGCTGGTCTCCAGGCTCGTCCTCTCGTGCGGTGGCAGGTACTGGGACTTGGCCCGGATCATCTTTACCGGCTTCACATCTCTGTAAGCCTTGAACTCAGTTCTGTCGGGAAAAGAAACGGGAAATCAGCAAGCGTGAGAAAACATACTTTGCTGTCGGCTTTTTCAGCGGTGTCAACATTCTTATCGTTATCTTTCACCAAGAATGCAGAAAGATAACGATAAGAATGTCTGTCTGTTGAATATACAGCCAGGGGATGGTTAGCTGAGCTCAGCATAAAGACTGAACGGAGAGGGGAATCTTTGCTGGTTGTCTGGCAATGTCCTGGTAACACAAGACTTCAGGAAGTCAATGCACCAAGGAAATAAACAACAACAACAAATAACCTGCACATGACACCCTGTATTTCAGTGTGTGTTTATTTTACTCTTTTTTTTTTCTTTGCTGGACCGTCACTTGAAGGAATTCTATAAAATACAGTGTATATATTACTTTTATTGTGGAAACAATGACACCCGTTTTTATTAATGCAAAAAAAATGAAAGAAGTGGTGCATTACTACTGTGGAGCAGAGTATGTGAGAGGTATTGCAGGTGGGAGGAGGTCTGCACCACAGTCTGATGGTGCGATACAGTGTCGTCCTCACACAGCAGTTCTGAAGAAGGTCAGCAGTATGGTATCCACACAGCAGGCTGGCCTGCAGCATATGATCCGCATCAGCCGCTCAAAGATGTATTAATATACACGATGTAACACAAAGGACAACCGCAGCTTCTGGATACCGAGATGCATAATAAAGGACTGGTTTCAGATCAAAATAGTTTTTGTCTCGATTGATAAATCACCATTTTAATTGTTGCATATATCACTTTATCATTAGTACAGAGAAAAAAATACAGAAATTTGGCTTACAGAAATCGAGAAATCCTTTTCTTTAATGTTGCTTTTTGTAGGGCTGTTTGCTCTTCATTTAAAAAGTCTATCGATTGATATATTATGAGACAAATCCATATAAATATATGGATGTTTTTATGCTGCTCTCAAATAGATTTGAATCTTAACGCAACTTTTCCTTAATTATAAAAGTCAATAAAAAAAAAGAAGGAAGAATCAACTATATTTGAACAGGAAGCGTTAGTCTGGTGGTCTGGTCATGACTGATTTTTCTGTGGTTTGTATACTCAGATCCATTTTTATTAGTATGTATAATCACAGCATGAACTGCAATTTTGTACATCTTAACAGTCACATAAAACTGTTAAACCTACATTTTGTGTGGATCCTGGACAGTCAGGTTTTTTTTCCTCTTGATACGTGAATGGCTTTGTTGCCAATTTCCAGAGTTCGACACACAATGTGATGTGAGTTCTCTGCTCAGGTCCATGCTGAAATCAGAAAATGCACCACTGATCACAAAAACGCCTGGAATTCAGGTGCTTTACGGTGATCAAGCGATGTAACTTCAAATATTTACTCATGAAGGTTAAAGCTTCCCCGTGCTCCGAGCCCGTCACGGTGCTGCGCTCCGTTTTCACGCAGAAGGAGCAGTTTTGGACATTTTTGACTGCCCTTCATAGTTTATCGAGAAAAGAGTCAGCATTAAACAGATTTAAATTGTCTCTGCACAAAGTCGAACGCAACTGCAGTCGAGGCTCAGTGAAGCGTTCCTGTTGTCTGAGTGAAGACGGCGGAGCAGACGAGGTCGGGCTGCTGTACGCCTCATTAGAACAAATGATAAGCCCGAGTCACGGGGAAAGATACACAATCACTAACTGGAAACAGCCTCGGAGGCCAAGTGATCCAGAGACAGGTGCTTCTGATGAGTTGCATTGTGGAAAGCGAGCTCTGATATTTATAGCTGAGCTGCATGACTTTGCATTCGAGTGCGAAAGCTATGGCTCTGACCGCTAATGTTTCTGGGATGGCAGGCAGGAGGGAAACCATCATCAACAACAACAACAACAACAGAATGTGTCAAAGTGAGACTCAGTCCTGGATTCAGAGGACTCAACACTATTGAAGTAAGTTTGTGGTTGGTCGTCCGTGACGGGACCGTTCACTCATTTACGCTTCAGGATTGAGTTTAAATTGAGATTTCTGATAGTAATCATAATCATTTTGCAGCATCACTTTCATGGAGGTTTTAACAGAAGGTGGGAAGAAGGAGGCGGCGCTGTGTTTTAAGGTGGATGGAGGTCTGTGACTGTTCCTGTTGTGTGCCAACACCGGTTAGAGATTCTTCCTGCTTTGTGCACGTCACTGAAACAGGAGCCGTCTTTTTGATCCACCCTCATCAGTAACTACGTACTTAAACCATATCCACACTGACATTTGCTTCCTCACAGACTGTTAGATCCATGCGATTACCCCAGACCTCCTTACTGAGCAGACTTTATCACTGTTCATGCTTCCATTATATTCCATACATTACCTTGTTCTGCGTGAACTTTTCACACCTTGGTGAGGCTGACACACCAAGCACACTTGACAGGTGTACCGGGCTGCATGGGAACTACTTTTCCTGCACTACACTAAAGTAAATTCACACACTGGCAATTTGAGGACTCAGGATAAAATGGTGCACTACAACCTACAGTGAATGGGAAGTGATTTTGAAGCCTCCACCTGTGCTAGGAGCTTTATGAGGCTGTACAAGCTAAATGCTAATGTCACCGTGCTAACATTCTCACAAGGACAATGCTGATATGTTGAGGGTAAAAGAGATCGTGTTTACCATCTTAGCATGTCAACATTTGCTAATTAGAAACACAAGCTTTGGAGGTGAAGTAACTCGAATTCATCAAAAAACAGACCAACACTGGCATCCTAATAGAAAAATAAAAAAATATATATGAATTTCACTATCTGTTATCCAAAGTGCTCAAGTATTTCATCTAACCTTTGTGAAACGGTCTCACCAAAACAACAATAAATACAAATGACATTTTACAATGGATTTTTAATTAAAAGTCAAGGTGATTTATCTTACGAAGTCTCATCTAAATATATCATTATTTTCCATTCATCTAAACTTACATTAGCTGTCACGCGGTAACATTTAAGCTGTCCATTCATTAAACAGAACCAACGCATAAAATGTCCCGTTATTGTGACGTGAAAAGAAAGTTATTTACGACACAAAGGCTGGTGACAGCGACAGGGCTGCTGAATACAGAAATCCCCTCCTCCAGTGGTGCAGAGGAGAGGTGGAAATCACACAGAGAGCCATTACATAACAGGACTGAAGTCCACTGTGAATGCTCGGCCGGGGCCAAGAAGCCACGATGCAAAGACAGGTTATACAACAATGTCCGAGGCCAAGAGTATAAAGTGTCCACATGACACCACAGGCTGCGTGTATGTAAAAGAAAAAGACAGAGAGAGACGAATGTGAGCGCAGACAGGGTTGGCAGTGTAAAACACCGGCCTGTACTGTAACATCGCTGCTATTCATGAACATATGACTGCGCAACAATAAAGCCTGTGTCTCTGAGGTCAGCGTGTACTCGGTACGTGATTAAAAATGAACGTTGAAAAAAGCTTTCTTGGTTCAGTAGCTGTCTTGTCACGAAGCTGCATCGAGCTCCCGCGCACCGAATGAATGTGGAAACGTAGCGGCGTGAGGTTCACGCGCGACGCGTCCGCTCTGCGCGATGACGTTGAAGTAAAGCTTTTTTCTTTTCTGGCTATAGTTGCAGCGTTGGTTGAATTTTGGCGCACATGGCGGTCAAGACCGATTGGTTAAATGCTGACTCGGCAGTTGTCCAAATGAACCCGAGGCCTACGCCCATTAGGATGCAACAGCTGGAGGCCATTCCCTATGCAGCATCGCCAGACCCATAATAATCACGCAGTGACTTTGGGTCAGACTGTCGGAACAACGTCCCAAATACATGAAGGGGAGAAGAGCCGTGTGCTGAGCTTTGATTTTGACAGATTTACAGTGAGGCTCCTGCTGTCAGAAAATAGTGACACATACGGAGGCATTTTCTACAACCCAACTTGATGCCTCGAGTTGCTTTTTTTAACACTCAAAAAAAAAAAAAAAATCAAAGATATTCTGCTTATTATTACTTAAAACAATGGCCCCGCAGAAAATGCATTATTCAGAAGCTGTAACCAGAAAATAATTGGCATTTCTGCTGTCAACATGATTTATGATGATTTATTATTATTTATTGATTCACAATCTATGTTTTCAGCTTAAAAATGAAATGACCCGCCCCATCTATTTTCTCTTTTTATAACTATTTCTCTGTTTTCTTTCTTTCTTTTGGTAAATGTAGTCTCCGTCTGTGAGTCACTGAGGCCCAGGATGTGCTAATGTACCGCCCGGTATTCCACACTGTGTGACTGAAGCTGCTTTGGGGGTGCTGACCCTGCTGACCCGCTGCGGTGGAGGGGCGGTGAGACCTCATCACTACAACCAAACGCTGCCACTGACTGGGCTGGAACGGCGCCAGAGTTCAGCACCGCTCGGTTTCATCCAACCCTGCTCTTAACATGGCACAATCTGGACCTTTCACAGGGGGAGACGTAGAAGAGTAATTAAAACAAAAAGCCTGCAAATTTGGAATCAAACGGTGTCGAGATGTACATGTTGAACTGACACATTATTATTATTATTATTATTATTATTATTATTATTATTATTATTGACAGGACACAGAAGGCCAGCCAGGAGTAGGGTACAAAAATAAAGTCACATTAAATTTCCTTCTGTAAAGGAAAAAAAAAAAAAATCTAACTGGGTTTTACAACATTAATCAATAATTTGAATCAAGCCTTTTTTTTGCAGTGGCAACTTCCAGGGGTGTAAATGTAAATAATATACAGGAAGAACTTCAATTAGTTCAAACAGCAGCATATGGCTGGATGGGTATGAAGCGCAGAGGGCTCTTAATTTGAAATGGTATTTGGCCTAATAATGGCGACTTCATCAGTCAGTTATGTGACATTTGGCCAACTAATGGTGGAACTTTATCACTGAAACAATTACTCGCTAACAAAAACAAAAATGTCAACATGGTGCAAGACGAATATTGAGGAGATCACCAAAGTCAATAGGAGAGATTATGAATGTGTGTACAAAATGGGTTGACAATATACATCAGATTTAATCAGAGTTCAGATTCGTACAAAAGTACAAAAACAGACAGACAAACTAAACACGGGGAGCAGGCTGAGGCAGAATCCAGATCACAGGCAAGGTCCAAAAAACAATCAAGGCCCAAACAAAGAAACAAACCACTGGCACTATAAGAAATGGCACTATAGGCACAAAGACAACCTGGCAAAGCTGGCGTCCTGTGACTGGAGGTATAAATACTGAAAGGCTGCTCAGTGGGAAGGTGAAGTGATGCAGCAGCCTTTTTACTTCAATGGTTTACAAAACACTTTACAATCTTTGTCTTTAATTCACACATTTTCCTTGTGGCTGTCTTCAAGTATACCACCTTTATGTGTAGACACAGTTTGGACCACACACACACACACACACACACACACACACACACACACACACACACACACACACACACACACACACACACACACACACACACAGAGCTGGCATGCGAAGTACTTGCCTTCAGTGCCTTGCCCATGAGGCTGTCAGGATGCTGAACTCTCTCCCCTCTCCCCCGTAAACTCTGAACTTTTGCACTATGGACCCATATTTGCCCTACGTTGTCTGACTTATTGTTTTTTTGGTTATATTTATGCTTTTCTTGTTCTGTCTTATTATTTTGCAAACTGTGGGACTGTGACAAACAGTTATTCGATCCATCTGCATGTCATGCTGTGAATTCACATTCAAGAAGTTGAAGTTGAAGCCAAAACTGTGACAGAAACCCGTGCAGGAGGTTTTTAGATGTGATACTCTGGATCGAAGTTCTAAACCAACACGGGTAGCCTCCGTTGTTTTAGTCTCACATCCATCTGTCCATTCGAATCACAATCCAACTGAAGTCATGAGAACATGTCCATGAGTGCTGTGATAACAACTAGATGAGCAATTAACTACCAGACTAACAAAAACTGAATCGCCAGCTACAGTATTTTTATCCATCACTTTCAAATGAGATGATTTGCAGCTCCGTCCATATATGAATGCAGCATAACAAGAACTTTTGCCTTTTATCGGTGACCCTGTGTTACAGTGGACGTTAAAATTACATAAGCTGACACAGCTGGCTCAAATTTCTGGTCATTTGTCCCTCGTGGTGACTCGGACTCTAATTCTACACGCGTGCTGGCAGGAGATAAAGAGCTGGCCGGCTTCTCTCCGAGTAATCCAGCGGATCGATCTGCAGTCGCACAGCTTCACCTCCTCAGTGTTTCTTGGTGTGTCAGCTGGTTCGGATTCTGGCTTCTACTCAATACTCCCTCCTTCCTTCGGGGTTAGTTGGCCTCCACTCAATCTCGCAGCCTCTCCGTAGCCTCTCAGGCTGTGGCTCAGTGCAAACCGTAAATTATGGCATTAGAGAGGGACTCTTAATGGGTCACGTAGGATGGCTGCCATGCTAATTTTTTACAAGCCAATGGCAACAAGTCCAGACTCTGCTCATTTAGCCAGACACAACAATCACAGAACAAACAGCAAAGGCACAACTTTAAATCTTCCAGTGAAGTAATGCACCATAATAATAATAAAGCAGCAAGTTGGTGATTTCAGTGGTTTCAGACATTACCAACGGTCAGTGTTTAGTTACAACTTTGTTACAGTATCTTACATAATGCAGTCATATCCACGATCAAATCAGAGGATATGTCCTTGGAAATTTACTGTAATCAGATATGACAAAATCAGATTAGACTGGTTACATAAGACAGTTAAATTTTAATAGGCAGAGCGCTGGACTGATGTGACGACTGGACGTCACCGGAGATCTCAGGATTACAATCGGGGAACAATATGTGGAAATCCACCACAACTAAAGCACACCGACTGTATTTTCAGGAAGCAAAAAAAATAAATAAAAAAGCAGTTTTAGAGAAGAACTCTTTCCTCGTTCCTCCCTGACTCTCCGAATCAGAGCTGAGGCCGAAAGGGTGTTTCTGCATTCACTGCTTGTCAGTAGAAACATGAGGCTTTGCAGACTTCCTAAGAGGATCATTTTTAAATCCACCAGAATCCATTGGCTCCTTTACTGCGTACTGTCTGCTACCGCGTATCGTATGTTCTGTAAACGTGACATAAAAGACAGTTTTTTAAACAGAGTTTATCGGGCGTCATTGTCTTAAAGAACGAGGGATTTGTGTGCTGAGCCGAGAAATACGAGAGCAGAAATTCAAAAGAAGAAGCCCCTGAGATTTTACTGCTGGAAATATGTCAAATGATGATACGTGACACAGATTAAAATTCATGCCACCGTAGTCTCTGAACTCGGTGAACCTGCTCTACGAGCTCACTGTTAAACAGTACTCGTGTTCATTGTCTTGACGTTTCTTTTTGCGGTCTTCTCTTTGAAAGTCTCTTACTTCGGGACGCACGTCGCATAATGCAACAAATAACGCTGACAAGATGAACAATGGTCTTTTGTCTTTTACAGCAGTACTGCTAACAAAAAGCAAACACTAACGAAGACTCTGACGGCAGCCACCGCCTGAGACACCCGGCTTCTTCTCATGCAAAACTGGCATTTTAAACATCATGCAGCGAGTTGGCGGTGAGATGAAGGTTGGATGGGACTTGTGACTGGAAGGACGGTGGTTGAAAATGAATAGTTCACACAGCGGTTGGCCGGAAGGAACTCTAGTTGCCTTTAGCTTTTTCCCAGGTGCACTGCAGAGGGAGAACCTTTGTGTTCAGCCAGCTCTCTGTAGCCAAATAAGAGTTCAGAATAGAAAGCTGAGGGGAACATGGCTCCATGTTTAATCAGCACAAAGTTATGGACTTTAAACACTTTGTACTGTAAGTGTAGCCTGACCAATACACGGCTACCAACATCTACCTTACTACGATGCAGCTGATACTTATGTTGTACATTATAACACAAACATTAGAAAGATACCTTAAAGACGAATTGCAGTTTTTTTCCACCTCATGTATTTCCCATTAATATAGCTGTTAGTACTCTATGGGTCATGCTAATTTGCACAAAGTCACACAAAACAGTGTGCGAACAGCGTTTATTGGGGCAAAAAACACCAACAGTCAAACAGCCAACAGACAAAAAAAACAGCTGTTCCAAGTTTCTAATTTCTGTGTTTAGTTTTTGGTTAAATTGAAAAAAACTGATGGTGTTTTTGTCAGGATCCCTGTCTGACCCTGGTCTGTCTCCATCTGTTTTGTCCCCAGTCGCTTCTCCTCGTGTGTGCCGTCATTCCCCTGTCTGTTTGTTATTGTCCTCCCATGTGTTCTGTGTCCTCCTCTCCCCACCTCCCGTCACCTCCCATGGCCACAACCCTCACCGGTCTGTGCAGCTGCCACCACTTTCTCTGATCACCACCTGCAGGTGGCTCATTCAACTGATCACCTCCCCGGACTATGTCTACCTGCAGTCATCTAGTGTCGGTCCATACTGCCAGTAAGAGGTTGTCACTACTAGTCACCGCTCGGCTCCCGCTCCTGCAATCAGTCAGTGCTCCCAATCTCAGCTGATCACCAAAGCTAAGCAGGGTCAGGCCTGTTAGTACTTGGATGGGAGACCACCTGGGAGTACCAGGTGCCTTGGAGCTACCAGCCAGCAGAGTCGGTGGAGTTTCCCTCCCGACTCGGGAAGAGTAGAGGGAAGACTTTAGGTACCTGGTCTGTACCAAAATGAAGACTGTTTTGGAACTTTGACCCGTGTCTGCGTTTGGGTCCAGTCCAACACCACATCATAACAGAATGGACTGACCATTTATGGACCCAGCGGCCACAGACTCGGGTCCCAAGTACATGACTTTATTTCAGTATTCAGCTCTGGCCTTCTGGGACCCCCCCAGGAGGGGGCGACGCCGGGGTCACCGGTCCCGCCGCCCAGCGGGTTCCTGCCCGGCGACGTCCCTAGCCTCGGGTTTTGTGGACTACAGCCCCGTCAGTCGCCACGACAGAGCCTTCAGCCGCAACGACAGAGTCTCTACCCCCGCAGCCCCGACAAGAGATTCAGACGCCATTCAGGCCAGGGAGTTGGTCCGTTGGGTCTTACAGGGCGGGCTACAGGGCAAAGACGCCGTCACTCCTGTTCCTGTCTCCGGACGGGTCGCCGACCCCGGGCCACCAGCTTCTGACTGGGTCAACAACGCCGCTCCTTCGTTTCCTGAGTCCAGCCAGGTCGACGTCCGTTTCCTGTCACCGGACGGGTTGCCAACACCCCGCCTCCTGTCACAGCCTCCGGCTTGGTCGATGCCCCGCCTCCAGCTACCAGTCGGAGCTACCAGTCGGAGCTACCAGTCGGAGCCTGTCCCACCAGCTACCAGTCAGCAGAGTCGGTGGAGTTTCCCTCCCGACTCGGGAGGAGTGGAGGGAAGACTTTAGGTACCTGGTCTTTACCAAAATAAAGACTGTTTTGGAACTTTGACCCGTGTCTGTGTCTGCGTTTTAATCCACTCCAACACCACATCATAACAGTTTTTTGGAAAGCTGCAAGGAGCTCACGCTTTCTGCCCCCATGAATACCGTTTTGTGTGACTCTTTGTTTCTCCGAATCTCTACAATGGAATGGAGGTGCAGAATTACATACAGTATGCAGAGTTAACCGAGTTAAAACCATCCATGAAGAACAAAAAACAATTCTTTCATCTCCGCAGTGTTGCCAAGATCAGGAACATCCTGTCTCGGCGCGATGGGGAGACATGAATCCATGTGTATATGTTACTTCCTGGCTGGACTACAGTAATTCTTTATCGTCAGGATGTCCCGGTCGCTCGCTGAAAAGTCTCCAGTGGATTCAAAATGCTGCTGCCATAGTGCTGACTGCAGTTGACCAGAGAGAAAAAATGTCCCCCATTTTAACTTCCCTACAATGACTTGCAATTAAATCTAGAATAGAATTTAAAATTCTGCTTTCATTTAAGATCTCTAGGGTATGAAGTTCTCTTTATAAGGATAAAGAGAATTGTACAGTACATAACTAAAATCCTTAGTTCTCCACTACCATTTCCTTGATATTTAAATGTGGCTGTTCTTTGTGTTTGTAATGTGTATTGGGACCATGTGCCATTTGGATTTTTCACTGTAAATAAATACAAATTATACTGTATCCCAAATTAACCACTTGATCAACATTAGCACCTGATAAAAATGTTTTTGTGACCACTGGTAAGCGTACATTTGAAATTTCACCACTGACCCGAGCACCTTGTCACAAGACAATAGTGCTATGTTAACATCTTGACAGTGACGATGCTAATATGCCGATTGTCTTTGTCTCCTCTCCTTGCCGGAGACGGCAGACAGTTTTGGTGCTGTTTGAAAAATTTGACAAAATAAGGCGTTTATGAGGCGATAGTTTATGAAACCCTGAGTTTTTATCAACTGGACGCCATCTGCCTGTAATCAGAGTTTTTAAAGCAATACAGTCTGTTATCCTGTGAACAGAACGTTAACATAAGACTGTGTTTAACAGCCAAAACACAAAGTAGATAAAAACATCACATTTGAAAGGTGAAATGTCATTTTACAAAAGCATGTTGTCAGAATACATTATTTCAGGCAAACTGTAGTAAAATGAGTTACGTTTCTCTTTTACATGTGGGATTAGTTTTGTAAAATGTTAGCGTAACATAAAAATATGATTATTGATATTGTGATATTAACTTCAAACATATCCCCATGCATTAATTGAGGGATAATTTCACCTGCAGGAATCGTCCTGTGCTATTAGCCTATTTGTTATAGGTTAGTAATGAAAAAAATGACTTGGAAAAACATCATAACATACTGTACTTTAACACAAATATTTTTTTCTATAGGTGTATGTGTGTGTGTGTGTGCTTAAGCGTGTGCACACTATCCGTGGCATTACCCCACAGTTGACCTGCTTTGAGTCTGCTGGCAGCGGAAGACAGAGGGGCTGACTGGGCTTCTGCTTGTCACGGTGCAGCCATTTCATGCCATGTGGGGGTAAAGAGCCCTGAGCTGCACCCTGCCGACGTCTCCACAACACAGGCACGCCAGCGAGGCCCCAAACAGCTGGAAAACTCCCTCCCTGATCTCACATAGCGCCACTGCCACAAGAGTCCCACTTCAGCCAGGCTTCCTACCCCCCCCCCCTCCAACCAGACCACACCTACATTCTGTGACGCATTTCTTTTTTGAGTGAACAACGTGAACTAAACACTTTTTTCAATGGAAGGATTTAAAGGAGGTTTTTTTTTAAGATAAGACAAAGAATAAGAAGTCGAATACTTCTTATTGCAGCGGTCACAAAAAAAAAGTACAAAAATCCAGGTTTGAGTGTGTAATGGATTTCAAATATCACATAGCCTCACACTCTCACAACCACCGGCCTTCAGTAAATGTGAAAGCCACCGATAAAAAGCAGGCTGAGCTTCGAGAAGCGAGTGTCCAGCGACAGTGAGGTGCATGATTTGATGTTCATACATCTACCAGTCACCATCATCCTTGGGAACATTGCATAATAGGACAGAGATTAGCCCCCTAGACATAAACATCAGCGTTTGACCCCACACCGACCTTTCCAGTCAATTAACCTATTATTATTATTATTATTAACCAATTACCTTCTGTGCAGAAAATACAATCCGACTGCCATGTAATTCAAATGCTGTGTGTGAATTAGTTTGTGATACAAAAACAATTAAGTACTGTATTGTGGAAAGATTCTAAATGATCAGGCCTGCAGAGCTAAACAGACACCCAAACTAGTGGATTTCCTCTTTGGCAACGTATCTTCTCCATTAAAGGTTTGGATAGGAACTTTCAATTAATGAGGAACTGTATGAACATGATTCAGCAGAAAAATTGTGTGTGTGTGTGTGTGTGGGGGGGGGGGGGGGGTGGGGTGGTGGTGGTGTTAGAGCTGTTGGTGTTTTGTTCTTTTTGCTGAAGGAAGGTTTGTTGACAGTTGGTGGCTCACAGTAGAGAAACATGTGGGACAACAATGTAAATGTGTCATATAATGTGACAATAACTCCTTTTGTTTCAAAAAGAGTGGCTGGTAAGGATGCTTTTTTTTTTCATAATGAATTGCACTTTTATTGTGTAATTCAGTGACTAAGTGAAAACAAATTCATTTTAAAATGAAGTGCATTAATTATATAATGTTATATTGGCCTACTTTAAAATAACAGTTTTGACCCCTTTGACCCCTTCATGGACAGCCAGGGGCTGTGGTCAACACACACACCAGTGAAGGACAGTGTATAAACTCACTTGTAGGAGCTACCGGCTGATATCTCTTCTTTGATCTGTCTGTTGACCGCATCCGCTGCGGCCCTCCCTCTGCCCTCTCCTTCCACCTTCAGGACTACTTTCTTCTCACCCTCGGGCTTATTGGGACGTTTTTTCCTCTCTTGACCCTGCACGAGGTCTTTCTCCTGCACCTTATCAGCGATGGCGCTCTTCTCCACGCCACTGTCCACATCTGCCAGCACCACGTGCTGCTTAGTGTGCCTGGACCTGTCCGGTGCCCGGTCGTCGCCGGTCAGAGGGGGTTTGGGTATCCAGGGGTGGTCGTACCTTTTCGGGATGGGCCAGGGCTTGAAGTCCTTCTGGTACTGGGTCTTGCTGTTGAACGGTGTTTCTGGTTCGTGGTACTGGTTCTTGGGTTTACAGCTCGGTTCGGGTCGCACTTTCCAGTGTTTAAAGTCCTCGCGCATCACCGAACTACACACGCGCTCCTCCGAGACGCATCTCCGAGGCGCGCGTGCTGCTATAGCTGTACGGGTCTCTGCACGAGACGGCTGCGTTTCTATGGCGACCCGGGCCTGGGGAGGGTGGAGCGGCGGCTGCAGCTGGATATGCTGCATCTCAGAGGCGTCCGTGTACTTGGTGAAGACCAAAGGCACCGCAATGTCAGCCTTGTCCAGCTGGTTCCAGAAGCGGGCCATGCAGCACGCCCTGCTGATACAGGGCCACGCCATGGTGAAGAGTGTAGAGCTCCGTTACCGCACAATTTCTATGGGTCCGAAACGACGGAAAAAAATATGCCTCCACACTCCGGTATCCTGATAGGAAAAAAAAAAAAAAATCAAGATGTCCGTACGTCAGGCTGCACGGATGGCTCCAAAGCTGTTGACGTTAAACTCGGTTATTAAGTAAATCCATTGTGCTTGCAGAATATAACCTACTGGTGCAGATTTAAATGAATTTATGAAAAACCAACCGTACAAACGTCTGCTGTGCTTCGTCCGCTCTGTCAGTATGTCCTGCTACATCACTCCACGGCAGGGCACTGCAAGCAGAACGGCCCCGCCCGCCTGCTCAGCATCCCGGAGACACAAATTGGAGCTGATGACAAAAATACAAGTCATGTTAGAGAGAATGAAATGGACTTCCGGTTTAACCTGCAAACCCTAAATCCTGCACAGACGCTATTATGAAGTCGTGCAATTACAAGTCCCCCAAAAGAAAACAAAGCACATTGAAAAGTCTGTAAATTATAGGTTGGCAGGCTCTTTTAAACCGCGCATATCTATTGGACACAAACACTCAACAAGGTCTGGAGCTTTGATTTTGAAATGTGAGTAGTATTAATTTCCTGTCGGTGTGAGGCTGATAAACGGGGTGAGCTCTACATACAGTATAATATAATAGAGAAGTTTTATAATAAATGCAAACAGCTATTTTTTTAAAATAACAATAATAAAGCTCTTAAGCTTTAAAACATGACATTGTAATTTAATTTCCGGGTATTTCTGTATTTTTTTTGTCAGTAAGTGCAAGTAAAAATACTGATTAAAGTGTTCATGTTAAGGTAATTTATGTAAATAAGCCGCTAAATTAATAATTTATGAAGATATATTTACATAGCATAAAAGAATAGAATCAAACACAGTGGCCCTGGGAAATGTCAAACTAACATATGCTAATGAGATCAAATACAAAAAAAAAAGATAGAATATAATGAGGATGTGCGTATTACATTCCTGTGAGTGTCTGTCTCAGTCAAACAGACATGTGTGTTGCAGTGCATGAATTAAATAGCTCCCCCACTATCTCCTCTTATCTAGTTTTTTGTTCAGACACAGTTGATAACTCTTCCGATGATAATAAAGGTGTGTGGGCTTGGTGATGGAGCTGTACTAAACCACACAAGAGCACTTTACTTTTAAACAATATTGAAATCATATCAAAGCATTTCATGCCACACTGATAAAGTGATAAGAAAGGTGTCCGGCCTTTCTGCAGGACCTTTATTGCCATCCGTATCTCACTGAACTGCAGTTGCAGGATTGTCAACCAGATGGGGCTGCCCTTACGTCTATAAAAATCCACATATTGTGCAAACAGGCAAACCGCTGACTACACTTCATGAATTGCAGGAAGTTCAAGCACAATAAAAGCAGAACGAAAAGTCTTTTTGACAGACATCTCTTCCACTAACGCGTGGCTCGTTGTTTTTGCCTGAAATCTCCATTTAAAGTCTTACATGCAGGGTCAAAAGTCTGATTGCTGCAGATACGGATTGAGAAATCAAACCTTGCAATGAGTGCTTAAGATAAGCCTGTCAAAACGAGGTAAGAGGGGAGAGTTGAAAGGGGGCAGACTTTGGACCCAAACTTCATTTGCTCTCCTTCTTCGCCCTCACTGCAGCGTCTCGGTTTGTCTCTCTTCTCCTGTGGGAAAGATGAAGATCAATTTTGCCCCCTTGGATGTACCGCTCCAAAGGAGACTGCAGACCAGCTCGGTGGTGCTGTGGGTCTTCTCCTTCCTTTTCCTTGGTGAGTGTGGATGTTTTCTAGAAATGATGGAGTATTAATGGGATGAACATGATGCACAACTCTGGCCCAGTTGGTCTTCAGTGCATCGCAGAAGCTGTTGAAACATGCCGGTTAAGCTGCTTTTTTGGTAAAAGCGTGTGTTAATACAAACGGCAGAGAATAGTTGTTTAAAGTGACTTGAACTGCCAGCAGAGGGTGCCAAGCAGGACGTGACCGGAGCAGAGAGCATTTGAACTTACAGTAGGTTACATTGAATATTGAATAGTTACAATATCTTATCAGACAGCATCTCTACTTTTGTTCACCTCTGAAAGACAGGTGGTATATCAGTGATTCTCAACATTTTTTATGTGACACACCCCCCATTCTTCTGTCATTGTTTGAATCAACTTTAAACCAGATGCTATTTAGCTGTGTTAACTACACATAAGAAAGTGAATAATGTCAGCATTTAGTAGTTAGAAGTAAGTACTTCTTTTCATGCAAAAATCCTTTTTTTTTTTTTTCACTCAGTTTGTCAAGTTTGCATTAATACTACTGGCACTCGAAGTGACAGACATTTCCAGCCATTTATCCTTTACTTATAGCTAACTATTTCCTCATTTTCGAAATACTTTTCACAAACTCTCAGTCGCAGGAAATGAGACAAGTGACTCAGATAGCTGGTAGTTTAGTGATTGTTGTGACAACCATACACACTTGATTTTAATCATTTGTTTAACCTTTCCTTCAGGCTAAAAAAAAAAAAAATAGAATATAATGTGAATCATACAAATACACAATATGCCACATCTGAATGCAATTATAAATAATTTCTCATACAACCAGGTGAAAGACTCACTGCTGTATCTCAACGCTAAAACAGAACAATTTTCAAATTCTACCACACATTTGCAGATAATTTGATCTCTGATTTAAAAATATTTTATGAAGCATTTATTGATGCTGTTTTTGAAAAAAAATGTTTTAACTGAACTGTGAAACCAATAATACCAAAGCTAAACGTGAAAACAGCTAAATAATAGGGATGAATGATCTCCTGTATCGGTCCTTGTGACAGCGGAGCTGGAGGAGTCTTTTGGAAATAAAGTGCTCCGCTGTCCCTGCAGTAGATGGAGAGGGTGGTCCGGATTATTCAATATGGAGAACAGTTTCTTCTGCGACCTCCTCTCCACCACCTTTTCCAGACTGTCGAGTTTACAGCCAATTATGGAGCCGGCCTTCTTAACCAGTTTGTTGAGTCAAATAGTGTCTATTGTATGATGCCAGTTCGGAGTGGATGGTTGTATAATGTACCTGTTTACAGTCTGATCTTGCTGCTGCTCACTACACAAATCCTTTCCCTCCTCAGCACCCACCTGCATCTTGCTCTTCTTCTACCTGCTCTTCACTCGCTTCTGGCTGATCAGCGTGCTCTACGCCATCTGGTGGTTCTTTGACTACAACACTCCGTCACGTGGAGGCCGTAGGGTACCCTTCTTGTGTGGCCTCAAACTTTGGGAACACATGCGGGATTACTTCCCCGTCAAGGTGAGAGAGAGCATTTAACCCTCGTGTTGTTCTTGGATCAAAATGACCCGCAGCTGTGTTCAACCAAGTTCTATTTTATTTTCATATTTTTTTGGGATCATTGGTGACAAGGAGGCTGTGAGGGTTTCTTTAAAGAATGATGACCAATGATCCCCAAAAAAATATAAAAATATAGAAATAAAATAGAACTTGGTTGAACACAGCTGCAGGTCATTTTGACCCGAGGACAAGTTGTTCACTATGTACACCGTGCATGCCCCCATCACTTGTATAAGCAGCCCTGCAGTCCACATATGGGTTTGATTTACCTGTGCAAGTCTGAGAAAAGAACATCAGAACATCTTCAAGTCCAGGTGCTGTAAACACAAAGCCTCCCAAGATCTTACAGGAAACTGTTTTGTTGTCTGGTGACTGATCAAATGCATTTCTGTCCACTGCATCTTTGTAAGTGATATTGAAAAAAATGTTCACTATCTAGTCTAAATTACAAGAATTTGGATATATTGTCAATATATATAACCAAATATGTCATTAGTTTTGACTGCACATTATGAGCTTGTCTCCTGCAGCTGATTGTGTCCCTCTTGTGGTCATGTATGAGGAGTGTGTCTGTGACTTCAAATAAAAAAGTGACTTCTGGCTTTTGATCATGAGCCCGGTATTTTATAACAAATTCATCAACATCAGATGTCAGCTGTGAGATTTCTTTTTTTACCCTTCAGAAATAGCTGAATAGCACCTTGTGTGAAATCGACAGTGAACTGAACTCCTGTTGACAACATGCACCACATTACATGGATATACTTTTTGCTCCTAGGCAAGACATATACTTTGGACTGTGCTGATAAGACAGAGTGCAACGACAACAGTGTTAAATAGCTCTGCACAAATGAACCTAAAGAGTTGCTACAAACATGTTATTAAATCTACTATATCATGGTTGATGTCTCAAAATATGCAGAATTTAAAGTTATTTACAAAATTTCACAAGATGTTTTTTTTTTTTTTTCAAAAAACCCACCTACATCGTCTTCATCATGGAGCTATCTGAGCTTTTTTCTATTTTCCTTCTTTAAAAAAATTTCCCCTTGTGGGATCAATCTATCTATCTATCTATCTATCTATCTATCTATCTATCTATCTATCTATCTATCTATCTATCTATCGATCTATCTATCTATCTATCTATCTCTCTCTCTCTCTCTCTCTCTCTCTCTCTCTCTCTCTCTCTCTCTCTCTCTCTCTCTCTCTACATATTATATATATATACAAAATGTTGGAACAAGCCTCCACAGCTACTGTAAGTGTACGATAGCTGCAGGTCATCTACGTTGTATACAATTTTGAAGCAAAGAACAAAAAAGTGAAATACACTAAATTTGTATGATTTTTGTCTGAATGCAACACTTTTGTTTTGGCTCCTATTTTGACCTGGGCTCCTCGTGTGTTTCAAGTCTTTCAACATCCATTCTGACATCCCAGTGAAAAAATGAGGGAAATCCGCTTATCTTCATGCACAGAAATGAGAATTATATATTGACTTTTTTGCTTGTCTGGTAGTCCTGTATTTTCATCAGAGATCTCGTGTGACGCAGATGGAGGTTTGTACTTGAGTCACTTCTGAGAAAAAATTAAAAAAAAACTTCTAAAATTCACCATTTACCCATTTCACAGTGAATCCAGGATCATCTGACTGTATGCCACATTAAGGCTGAAACAAAGAGTCCATGTAAGGGTGAAGAGAAGCAGTGTGCTTTAAAGAGCCTAATTAGTTTCATCGGTGTGTCTTTTCCCACCGTTTCTAATTACACCATCATCCACTCTGACTAAGAGCTCACCAGCTGATGCGTGCTCACGACAAAAGTACATTTAGACGAGAGAGTGACGCAAATTCATTCGTAAGCACCGACAGCACATATGTCCACATCTTGATTTTACAAAACCTTTGAAAAGGATCTGATTTACAACAAAATACACACTAAGACATACAATTATACTAACTGGCTGTCGGCAGCCCTGATTTTGTGTGTCTACATCCTCTAAACATCAGGAACATCAGGGCTTTACACAAGAAAGGGTCATACAAAAAAATGATAAATGAGTTAAGGCCATTATCATTATATTATTATATGAACTGTAATGTAAATGTAAAGGACTATAAAAAAAAATAAAAAAAAGTGTGTTTGAAGCAAAAATTTGATATTCTGGGATGTTCACTTTTTGCTTTAGTTGACAGTTTGATGAAAATATGAACAAATAAATAAAGCTTATGGGCTTAATTATTTATAGATAAGCTACAGCTACAGCCAGATGACAGTTACACAGCAAGAGTTTTTTTTTTTTTTTTTTTCTGATGAAACATTTAGAAATATTATGCAATGCTCTACTAATGTTTGCAGAGGGAACTTTCTTTTTGGTTGCCAGAATGTTCTTCTTAAAGGTGTGGATAATGTTCTCTAAAAACGTTCTAAATATAAAAATATTTTGTCATAACATTCTTAAAATGTAAAAACTCTGTTTCGGAACATTATGCAGTGATTCTTAAAATGTTTTCAGTAGCAAGTTGCTATTTTAGAGTAAGATGACATGCTTTAAAACATCAAATGTTTTGCAGAAATATTCATACAAGGTTATTCCAATATCTACTTAAATGTTTTTAGTGAACATTATTTAAAATTCAGGGAACAACAATAACAACAACAAAAAAAAGATTCCATGAACATTGTATCATTGGGAGGTTGGTAGATATTGTATTGGTGTGAAGACTACAAACCAGGAAACTGTCAGCCAAAACACAAGCACATAACCTCCAGTAAAACCACAACTGTCTTTTTTTCATTTTGGTTTTTGTATGGATTAAACACACCAGCCACAACATGTTGATTAGTGAATTTGAGAGGTACGTGAGGTGGTTTTGGAAAGAGCGTGGCTTTCCGTTTCCCCATGTGTCCTGACTTTATACAGAGCTACAGTATGCGATTTGCCTGTTGGCTCCAGCGTCTTATTGTTAAATTTAGCGAGATGTTGAATTAGAATTGAGTTTGGGATGAAAACAGTGGAAAAAGGTTTTCAGTGGTAAACTAGGAAACTTTCTGGGTGTATATGTGGATCCAAAAAAGGAAACACTTTTGATCCAGTAAATTTAATAAACTAAAATCATTGACCTTAGCGTGAATTACAGAATTATAAAAATGATATCGTGATCCACCTGGTTACAGAAGGACGGTTCTTTGAGCTTCATTAGTGGGACTCGAGTTAATGATTAACTGTGTGACCTGGTGGCAGGAGGAACCCACAATACAAACAACTCCCACGCAGAACAACATGGCAGCTTTGTCTTGCTTTAACAGTACAGACGTGTTGATTTTTTTCACCTTCTATATCTGATTGCTACGAGAAAAAAATATTTAACAAAAACATATACTGTGTCAGCACACACTCCAGCACATGACGAGTAATTCCTTATCCTTGACCTTTCTTATTTTTCTACTCGATGTGGGCTTGTCGAGGCACACAAACAGCACTCAGTCCAGATAGCTTATCAAGCCACCAGCGGTTAATGATCAGAAAGTGTTATTTCAAACACCAGAGTTTTACTGTTAGCTTACAGGGTTGCAAAGGCTCATTTTGACTGTAGTAAACCTCTAAACTCTCATCCCCTCTTTTAGTGAACAAGCTAATCTGTACTAATCAATACTTACAAAGCATTACAGGGAAACTCCACCAATTTTAGACACTGACATGCCTCTGAAATTTAAAAATATGTTTGTCAAAGCTATTTGTCTCAAATGTTTGAGCTTTACGGTGCAAAAATGATGTAAGAGTTTGAAACCAGAAGCTTTTTTCAAATATCACTGCTGAAAGTGAAACGTTTTGTGAGCTCACCAGAAATCTGAGGTTTTAAGGCATGTGTATGTTCACAACTCTAAATTTTGAACACTTTTAACATAATGCACCTGAATCTCAAACCGACGTGTTTACAGTGGGTTATGGTTGATGGAGGCTCCAGGTTTTAAAGAGAAAGAAAAATGTGTGGAACGAAAACGATGATAAGCCTAGTTTCGATTGATTTTAATATTTTTTTTAACAGTCTGTTGTAAATTCAGCAACATCATTGTAACTCCTGGACAGATTAGGTCAGAATCTGAAGTATAATTGGTTGTATAGACAACAAGAGGCAGTGTTATTGTGCAGAAAATGCAGACCAAATAATAGTTAGTGTGGTATATTCATTTTAAACAGTGCTGCACAGGGGGAGGAGAATAAAAGCAACGTGTAGGAGGACATTGACTGCTTGGGGGAAGATTTTTTTTCAGGTCTGGTAAATTTGTCTTAAAATAGATTAAAAAAAGTTACAGATTTCATAAACAAAACTTTTGTGAAATTTAACCTGCAATCAACTCTATAGTGATTTAAATTAAGATCATATATTACACAGAAACCCCGGTGAATTTAAAGGTTTTACACACTTTCTTGTGCTAGTGTAACTGTGAAATTTAACTAGAAGTAAGTAGCCCAATATTTACCTCTGACAAGTATTAAAGTAAAAGTATAAAGAAGCACTAAATAAAAATACTAAATGAAAAAAGAAAGAAAGGATGGCTCAAAATTGGGCTTTTGATTGCCGAGGCCACAGACAAGGCAGCTGAGAGCAGGTTCAGAGGGTCGGTGTTGAAACTGGGATATTGAGGCACATGTTTGGACTGCAGCCAGCGGGGCCACTGCAATACGACACTGTTAACCTTCTTGGAAAGAATCACATAATCAATAACCAAATGTTCACATGATTAACTTCATGTCTGTACTTTATAGTCCATAATATGTTTATGAATATGCATCCATATTCAAATATAAAGTAGAACCAGAGTGGGACTGATGGTTTAATATTCACACGGTTCTTTTTCTTCCCACAGCTGGTGAAGACAGCTGACTTAGACCCCAGGCACAACTACGTTCTGGGTTTCCATCCTCATGGCGTGCTAGTGGCAGGAGCCTTTACCAACTTCTGCACCTACGCTACCAGCTTCAGACAGCTGTTCCCAGGCATCACCAGCTACCTGCTCATGTTGAACCTTTGGTTTAGATCCCCGTTCTTTAGAGACTACATCATGTGTGCAGGTGTGTGCCAGAGACCTTTGAATCACACTTCAACTGTCTATTTAACTCAAAATACATCATATTTATACTAAGAAAAATATACTGGGTTTGATTACATTTGTTAATTGACTTGTTTTTTGTTACAATGATGCAGGTCTGATTCCCTCAGACAAAGAGAGTGCTACTTATCCTCTCAACCAAAGGCGTGGAGGCAACGCTGTTGTGATTGCTGTTGGTGGGGCTCCAGAGGCCCTTGATGCCCACCCCGGGACCTACAATGTACTGTTGGCCCATAAGAAAGGCTTCATCAAAATGGCAATGGAACACGGGTAAGAGCAGACAGCCTCGCAGGGATGAAGGAAGTTTTCTGCCGCCGCTAATTCTCTGAGGTCTTATGGCTTATTGAAAGGATTGTGTCATACTATTCATTTTAGGTTCTTGCAGCTTGAGTGTGGCCTTATGAAACAGAGGCTTATTCAAGTTACTTGCATGGAATTTCCTGGGAAAGCACATAGTCTGTTTTCGAGATTAATTTTGAAAGAGGAAAAATAACTGAATAAATAATGTATAGTGTAATAAATGTAAATTACATGGATTTCAAGCACTGAAAAGTATTTGTTTAATCATCAAACAACCTTTTCTCATTACAATGTCTCAGAGCTCATTTGGTACCAGTCTTCTCTTTCGGAGAGAATGAAGTGTTTGATCAGGTGGAAAACACGAGGGGGACTTGGCTTCGATGGACACAGGAACGGCTGCAAAGCCTCATGGGTATCTCCCTGCCTCTCTTCCACGCACGTGGCATTTTCCAGTACTCCTTTGGTCTCATGCCCTACAGGAAACCCATTAGTACAGTAGGTGAGTAAGCAGCTTTGATAATTCACCACTAAGAACAAGAAAAGATGCCTTGCTTTAGATATCATCCGGCAGGAAAAATCTGAACTACAGTATCACTGCACTTTTGCTCATATATTTCCCAATGAGTTAGCAACTTTGGGAGAAGCATCTAATGTCACTGAGTTGAGTTTCAGTGAATGTGATCAACGGTCAGATAAAAAAGCAGGGTTTGCTGAAACCACACAAACTGATGCTGACACACACTACGGCCTTCTGGGACTGGTTGACATGCATCCCTGAGTCATGCCATCGTGTTTTAGATGAAGATACTGTACGTCTTGACAGTGTCACAAAAGCCATACCGCAAACCATAGATGACGTGAAGCACTGACACGAAGCTCGCTGCACTTTGTCACCTCTCTGCAGTCGGACGGCCAATTCGGGTGGAGAAGAACAAGAAGCCGACCGCCGAAGAACTCGACGCCCTCCACCAGCTGTATATGGACGAACTGAGCAATCTGTTCGAGGAGCACAAAGGTGACTACGGAGTGGACAAGGACACGCACCTGAACTTTGTATAAACTAGACTGAGAATGGAGGATGAGGAATTCCTATTTATTTGTAAAACTCTGGTGCTGAAGTTTAAGATCATTTGACCTTTTGACATCTGTACAGCTGAATTTGCTGTCAATGGGCCTGTTTAATTAACGGAGGATATGTAAAGTCATATATATCCAGCTGTACCTGTTTATGTATGGAAGGATTCAACTAGACTGTAAAATGTAACTTCTTATTTCAACTAAAAAATTGGGAGTCAAAGCGCTGCCTTAAAACTTCAGGTTGAATGAAAAATGTAACTTGTTCTTTTAACACATTGCATTTTACTTGTGAATCTTTGTTTTAGTTTGCTTAATTTAGATTTGTTAATTTATTGAACTGCTGAGATTGTTGTTTGAATTTGCGAATCTGTTGCAGCTTAAATGTTATGTTTGATTTGAACTGATTTGAATGTGTTCATCAATTAAAGTCCTTTGAACTGAAATATCCATTTCAATAATGTGCCCTTTTGTTTGTTTGTTTGTTGTGTAAAAATGTCATGTCTATTTACTTCCAACTGCCAACACATAAGACAACATAATCTCTATAACAATGTGTTCCGCTAATGTGCTACATTTGTTTCTTTAAAAATATAAAAAAAAGTTGAGTGAACTTTCAGAGCAACTCATGTTTATACAGTAAGTTTCAAACTAGTCTGAAAATTGAGTTAATGACAAAAGATGAGTTGATTCCATTTAAATATCTGCATGATAAAGAACAAACCACAACAGAAATGGTTTGTGCAGTCAGCCTGCTGCTGTTCTATCAGGCTTGTGTGTGAAACTTTCACTTGTTGCATTTAAGCTTGCATCAGGTTGGATTTTGTGCAAGGCCTGACACTTTCTCAACGGAGTCATAGGTTGAGGTCGGGTTGCTTCATGAACACTGTCAAAAAACTGCAATAATCTCATAATATCTTTCCAAATGCTTCTCACCTCATACTCAAATTAATTTTCTTCTCTTGTTTCCAGAGAAATAAGTACAGTGCCATTCCATTAATGGGAAGTAACTAAGTATATTCACTTAAAAACTACACTGAAGTACATTTTGAGATACTTGTATTTTACTTGAGCTTTTAAAATAAAATATCTGAATACGTCTACACCAAAATTTTGGAAGATTTACATTTGCTTTTTTGCTGAGAGTTAGATGAGAAGCTTTATCACATGTTCATTTCTGTTCCACAAGAAGCTACTACCAGGAGGATTTTAGCTTAGCTTTATAAGACTGAAAGCAGGAGAGAACACCAAGCCTGATGGTTTGGTCCACTGGTAGCAGGTCAAGAAATAGTCTGGCACATGACCCATAAAACCGCAGTGGTTTGTTTTTACACCTTGGCTTTATTTCACGAGTTAAGAAATTGGACCGACGTGTTGATTCATAAGCTTGAGAGGTGCTTTCAGCAGGTTTTCTGAACCTTTTGACAGAACCAGTCTGTTTACAGTTAATATGTTAAACTAAGATATCATTTTATGTCATTTTCAACTAATGCTACTTTGATATTAATTCTGACATTGTAAGAACATAAAAACAATATAGTTATTCAATTAACAGACATCTGATGAATAAACATAAATAAGTGTGTGATTTATTGATTTATCAGATCCAAATTACAGTTTGAAGGTTCAGTGTCTGGTATTGGATCAGGTTTCCAAATGATAAGAATGTCTGTGAACTTTGGCAGACAACTTTTAGATGAGATGGCAGAGTTCTAATATTTCCAAATGAAATGACTGGCACACTGGACGATGCCCTGGGCCTTTCAACACGCTCTGGCCACGCGTGCGTGTGTGTGTGTTTGTGTGTGTGTGTGTGTGTGTGTGTGTGTCTTGGGCTGATGAAAATGCTGACTAAAAGAAACATTTACAGCAGGACTGCATGAAGAAAAGGGAGGCAGGTTTGGCTAGAGAATGAAAGACACAGATTGCGTATTATCAACCAGCTGAAACACCTGTGGAATCACCAGCAAACCAGTGATAAGAATGAATGTGTAATGCAGCTGAACAACAGAAAAGACTTTCATTAAGTAAACATATTCTTGTATTAAAAGCTGAGTAAGTTCTTTACACAGTAGATGATCCGCCTGAAACCATAATCATAACATATCATTGCTGTTTCACATGGCTAAATTTTAGGCTTTAGGAAAAGTCATTGCTATTCAGGTCATTGTGGTTGGAAGTGAGTTCACACAGTAGATCACGTTACTGACTGGTGTTGGAATAACGCTGCTCACAGTTGACAAATTAACACTCGACTTTATAGGACTTATGATGGCAGTTTTTAAGTGACAGTGTGTATTATCTATTCCTACATATGACATATGGCTGTTGTTACACTTAAAATATGAACAAACTTCTAAATTGTAACAGTGTGTGACTTTCGTCTATATTTGGCCTCAGGAACACACACACACACACACACACACACACACACACACACACACACACACACACACACACACACACACACACACACACACACACCAAAAAAAAACCTAGAAATTCTGAAAGTATTTTTGGTTTCAGAAAACTATATAAGAAAGAAGTATTGTTTTACATCTTTGCAAACTTGTTAACAATCTTTCTTATCCAGTGTTGTTTAGTGTCAGCCTGCTGTAGGGTGGGTCCGAGTGAAGTCCGGATAACAACATTACTGACTTATTTTTGAAGAAGGTGTTCAAAGTACAGAAGAATCAAGGCCCTGTATTCGTGCAATCTGATGGGGGCGTATCTTATCTTAGCTTTTTCTAAAAATAAAACAGCAACATAGATGAAGTGCTGGTCCCTCAAGTCATTAAAAATAAATACTATAATGGTGGCACTATAACCTGTAATGAAGCACAGAGTTTAAAAGATACCCAAAGCACCCAAAAAGCCATCGGAACAGAAAAAGTATGAATAAAGAATATTAGAGACTGTACTGATTACATCACTGATGTCTCCAAATTGTTTCTCAACAGCAGCCTCATGTCAAGGACTGTAGGATGGATTTAATCAAAAGCAATTAAGACTCTTGGCTTGGTCCCACTAGATATGTGGTATCAGCTTTGGGATGAACTGCATTCGATACAAAGTGCAAAGGATTCCTTCCCACTAGAAACTGGGGATAATATTTAGTTTGATAAAGTTATCGGGGGTAAAGTCACAGAGTAAATATAAAAAATCATGACTTCAGCAGAAACGTTATGTTAGTCCAACACATGAGGATGTATTAATTTATTTTATAGTTCAATGGTTTCATTTTATAAACCCTGGCCTCCATTAATAGTTTCTGCTGATTTAAACTTGACTCGGCACTCTACATTAAGACCTGACTTCATCTTGAGGCTGAGTTCATTCACAAACAAATCCATCCAATAATGCCTCCAATTCACGAATGTTCTTCATGATTTCAGCCAGAAGGGCCGTTTGTCTGCATAATGAATATTTTTCTTTTTGGAACTTTAAGTACAGTTTGTCTCGAATCCTTATTTACTTTCACTTAACAAGGATGTTTTAAATAAAGTTAAATCGAAGATCTGTTTGTTTTATTTTCATTCTTCTGTGGGTGAAAACGTACTTTTCCTACTCCTCCATTTCCAGTCAATTTCATGTTCCTGTTTTTTAAATGTTGTCTTATGTCTGTCATTCTTTCGTTCGTTCACCTTGTTGGAGGTTTTCTTCCTGTTAAAAAGGAGTTTTTCCTTCCATCTGTCACTTATGTTGGATCTGTTGAATTGTTGTGTTCCTGTGTTAAGTGCCTTGAGATGTCTTGTGTTCTTGTGTTGTGATTTGGTGCTACATATTTAAAAATGTGTGTATGCTGTGCAGGATTTACCTGTTAGCATCCTTGCACACATGGCAGTCGCAGTAGAATTATTACACAATACAGCCCACAGTCAGTGACTGGCGTGTTCATTGCTGATGCAAAGTGCTTTGTTCAGTCTAAATTAATATCCAGTGCAATTCAGTTTAGCAGCCAGACAACATATTCCACAAACAAATTCCTAAATATAAAGGGATACATCAATACATTTAACCTCTAATTTAAACCGGAGAACCTGAGGGTCAGGGTTAGGAAGTTCCCAATTTGAAAAGGTTCATGCTCAGTGTCGGGTTAATAATCACTTGGAACAAATGCGATGACTCCTATTGTTCGGTTGTCCAGAGTGGGAGCCTGCAGGCAGAGCAGGAGACTCTGGATAAAGACAAGCTGTCTGGGAGCACAGTTTGAACTCGATTTCAAACATTTCTATCAGACCAGACAGACTGCAATCTCTCAATGTGATGCAAGATATGCTTTTGGCATCAGTCAAACAGTGTTGCCTTGACATACAGTTGCCAGCTCAACACTGTAGAGAGTGTACTTTGTTAGATTTGTGGCATTGACAGTTAACACGTAAAAGAAGGGTTTACAGAGTCCATCAGTTTGGAAGGTATTTTATTGCCGATGCAGGATACAATAAATTGAATTAGAAATTTATAGGAAAGTTATATCATTATTCTACAGGAAATAAAGTGATACCATTGGGTAAATGTCTAGTACTCCTACTGTTGAATGTATGAAATCAATATAAAAGCAAAGTATGGCATAAAATGTGAAAGGATATGCTGGTATGACCTGATCATTGAGACCACACTAGAGGCAGTAAATACAACTGTAAGTTAGATTTCGTAGCTTTAGGACAGACATATTATTTGATGTAGGCCTAAAGCCTTTGATGATTGCAACACAGCTCATCTGTTTCATCCAGGCTTCCAACTAATGAGGGGTTTTGGACCAAATGGTCAATAGATCTTTTTCACAGACAGTTGACCCATAAACCCTCATAAATACAGAGAGTCATGCGCAGCGGCCACACATCTGCTCCAGGTGGCCCACCTGCACCCCCACCGTGCTGCCGCACAGAGAGGACGCCCTCACGCACACAGGCTCCTCGAACTCCCCATCCAGCGCTGTTGCTCTCGCCTCCGTCCCTCTGGCTCCTCCCCGCACTGATTAAATGCCCGCTCTGCACTTCAGTCAGCTGCTGTTGAAGGCAGTCATGACAGAGGACCTGTAGGGTTGGACTCCTAACAGCAAGCAAGCTAGGTTTTTCTCTCTTTTTTTTTTTTTTCTTTTTTTTTTTTCAAAGTCTTTCGGACATCCTCACCATCCAAAAAGCCTCAGCTATGAAGACCATCCTTGCTGCCTACTCTGGCGTGCTGAAAGGTAAGGGGACGGTTTGGGAGCTTGAAAAGTGTAACACGGGGCTGCAAGCAAGCCGACAAACAGAGGTGGTCAAACAAATCAGGAGAGGAACAGGGAAGAGGTCAGCGGGACATGGCACACCAGTTTGGATCTATTATTTTGTGTTTTATCACGTGGATGACAACAGTATTCAACTTAGGGAGATATTGCTATTCAAAATCGTATTAAAAAAAACAACTGGTTGAAAATAAAGCGCACTATAATTTAGTGTGTGACACTACAGGAGATAATAAATACTTCACAATGAAGTGTATATTCACTGCTGAACACATTCATTGTTGTGTTTAATTTGTATTCTGAGATTGATTATTGCACTGTTTCCAACAAATACTGAGCTATACTGACAATGTGACCTGATTTTGCCCATTTTGCATTAGAAGCTGCGTTTGGTTAGAAACTGAGACTTTTATTATAAAAGAATGAGAAGTGTTCATGAATGTATCAGCTCAGGAACATCGTAGTTGCACTTTAGAAAATCCTTTTACATTTTTTCTAAGACTATCTTGATGCAATACTTGCACGCCCATGAGTAGAGTGAAAGAGTGATCGGTTTCTCTAACTTTTTCTGCTGTCCATACTTGCCTCAAGTACATCCTTTCCTAAAGGGACTTTATTGCAATTGATGAGTGGGCCAACATTCACAGTCCTGGTTATGTGTAAATCAATCCCACTGAAGTTCACCCATATTAAACAAATCAAGCAGTTTTTAAAGTTATCGTGTTTTTTTGTGTAAATTCCTTTTTTGGGTAACTGATCGTTACGTGCGCCTCGGCACACATCCAACAATAGCTGAACTTAAGAAGGCTGTAGATTGTCTCCCATCATTTTCTGCACATTTGAAATGCAACTCACAGCGTGTATGGACAGCAGAAACTCCTTTTTCACCTTTTCAGTAGCCTTCATTGTTTTTAAGTTTAAACAATTTACTTAACTTTAACTTTAAGTGTGTTTTTCCTGTCAGAGATGAGTCCAGCTAGAATATTGACGGGTACAATAGCTGGCCATGTAACTCCCCACACATGTCAGCCAGAGGGAAGATGGGTTTTTGCAGGACAAGCACATGGTTCCCCTGTTGGCTCCATCTGCAGGGAAACACTGTTTGTGTACATCTCCACCGGCCTGCATGGTGACCAGTTTGATCTGGCTCTCAGTGGGGCTGTGAGTGGGCAGCTTTAGCCATCACCAGTTGATTCTTGGACAACGCTCTGTCCCTGGACACACATTCAGACAGTGACCGTCTTAAGGAGTCATAGCATCATCGTTTACAGGTATTACCACCACAATCCCTGTGCTGGGTTATTTTCAGTGAGCACAGATGGGATTAGACGACAGTGTTTTCCTGGCGGGAGGATTTTCTTCTTATTGGCTCTCAGCTGTACGAGCTTGAGCTTTAGTCGCTCTTAATGTGGCCGTTACTTTACGCTCCCTCTCCTTACATAGTCTCCTCACGTGTAGCTGTATGGCTTTGCTTTTATGGGCTGGTGACTGAAAAGGGCTGGTGAGTAGCTGACTCCGTGTAGCCGTGGCCTGCCTGAAATGTACATTGATGTGGGGCTGCTTGGTGGAAATGTTGGACACGGTGTTCTAGGAAATCATTAACTTTGTTTTGTTTGATGTCCACCTGTGGGATGGAACAGAAATCAGCAGCAGGGACATACTGTATATGCTAGGAAAGTGACAACTGTTTCTTTTGAGTTTGATTTATCACCAAATTCTTCTCTTCCTCACCTATGATCATCGATGGATATTTGGCTCATCTCGCATATTTTAATCTCGAAGGCACTGGCTCCAGCATCCTCTCTACCCTGCAGGACGTGCCGACAGCGCTCTGGCCCTGCGGATCCAAGATGGAAAAACATCTCCAGGCCATCTCTGTCCTGCAGTGGGTCATCTCCTTCTTAGCCATGGGTGAGTCAGTGAGTAAATGAGTGCATGGATGAGGACCTTTGTGCATTTCACTTGAGCTGTAAGAAAGCAAAGTAACCTGCATCAGTTGGATCATTAGTCTCACATTAAGGAGGTCACATCATTGAGCTGCACATATGCTTATTTATGGCTTCTCAGCGTTGTCACCTCTGATTACGCTCAATTCACACCATTTAACCTGTGAATCTATTGAGCATGACTTTAGATGTGATTGTTTCTCCTGTCTCCTATAGGTGTTGCCTGCACTGCACTGTTGATCTACATGTTCTGTACTGATTGCTGGCTGATCGCTGCCATTTACACAGCCTGGCTCATTGTCGACTGGAACACCCCGAAACAAGGCAAGACATTAGATAATGTCTAATCTAATGAATAAGAAAGTCACGGTTACCTAATAGTTGGATTCTGGACCACGTGTGGAGACACACCACTGGTCTGATGATGAGAAAATTTAGAAGTGAAGCTTTTTTTTTTCTGAAAAGTGTTGGATCTAAAATGTTGCACTGATTAATAATTAATGGTTAAAATTTCCAACAGTGTGACAGGACATGAATAGATGCACACACTTGCCTTGGCTATCAGCATGAAACCAAACAAATGAAGACACTGTTACCTAATCCTTGGGTAAGGTATTTTATAATGATTAGCACAAAGACTATATTATGTCTGATAATAGTTCCTATCAAAAAGAGACACAAGATGCATAGATCAATGGATGTGTCATATAGTTGGTCATTCTATTACTTTAGTTCTCGGTGAAATGAGTCGACAACTATTAGATGGATTGTCATAAGATTTTGTGTGTTATATCTGTCAAGTTCATTATGCTCTCATTTACCACTCATTGCAACAATTTCGACAAATTATAAATTATTTAAAACACTTTTTAGGCAAACCTGTTTAAAAAACATGCTGATTAGTCAGTCAATAAAGAAAAATGTTTTTGTCAGATTGATGACGTGTCATATGCCTGACACGGAAATAAGTTAAAGCAAAATGATAAAACACATTGTTATTATAGTGAGCTCAATAAAAACAAAAATAATTAAGTTCCTAATCTTGAGACGAAGTCTCTGGTCGACAAGATAGCGGTTGATATTTTACTTCAGAGGTACAAATTTCCCAAAAGTTTGCGACTGAAGACATTTTGCAGACAGAAGTAGGCCTAATGTAGAGTCAACCTTTGGCTTCTGGGGATGCTTAGGATGTGAGGCTGCTGTGCAGTTGTGCAGTTTGGCTGGTTGTCAATCCAGCATTAATGCAGACATTCAAGATGACCAGAGGATGAATCTCACTATATTTAGGTCTCTAATAAAACATCAACATTGGTTCCCAGACAAAGAATTCTAAGGACACATGCTCACTGTGTACTTATTAAACATTAGCGTGTTGCATTTTCATTGTAAAAACATTAGCATGTAGCTTGAAGCCCGGTGCTCTTGCATAGTACAGCTTCTCTGTGCCATGGACATGGCTCTGTTTAGCTACATCTAATTGTAGAACTGAAATGAATTCCGAATGCCAGTAAAACAGTAATTTGACAATTATCATTTAATAATTGATTTAAAGTAGTTTATCAAACAAAAAAATTCATTCATTTGTTCCAGTCTCTCAGAGGATTACTCTTTTGGCTAAATAACAGAAGCAATATGAAGATGTCTGGATGTCCATTTTTCAGTTTCTATTACATTTTGTAAACTAAATAATTCTTAATTTTTTTTTACAGAATCATCACATTAATGGATAAAAAAATAATTGTCAGCTTCAATCTGTTCATTGATGCGTTTGATGTATAAAGGAGTGGTTTGTAATCTGTAATGTTCTCCTCAGGAGGCAGGAGGTCCTCGTGGGTGAGAAACTGGACGATGTGGACATATTTCCGAGACTACTTCCCAGTTAGGGTGAGTAAATATGTCATGGTCTTGATGAACCATTGCTCATGTATCCAACCGCAATCGAGGGAAATCAAGAGCAGAGCAGAGGAATGTTTGTTGTCAGGATCTGCACCACTAAGGAAATTAACCTACAAAACCTGCCACTTGTTGTTGGCGGATGAAAAGTTACTATGTAAGACTTAACAATTACCAGTCGTACACAGGTTTGACATTTTAGATAATCTTATCGGGGGTGGATTGGGTATCAGCTGTTCGCTCCATGCTGTTCCTTGTCCGGTGCTGATTATGATGAAGGGTTGACGTTGGTCGGGAGTTTCAGACTTCGTCCTGGAAGATAGTTAAAGAAGCAATGCTAAGCCTTGTCCTCAGGTAGTCCCCAGGCAAAAGGGGAGTGTGTTATCACCAACTGACACGCATACACACACACACACACACACACACACACACACACACACACACACACACACACACACACACACACACACACAGTGCCTGCAGGGGGTGCAACAGTAGCTTTGCGTGACTAAACTGTAACAGAAGAGAGCACAAGTCAAGGTTAGAGTGCGTTTTTAAAGGAAGGAGATCTGTCTGTTTTGTGTGGCTCAGTAGCCGTAGGATATAAGTGAATCATACGGACTAAAATGGAAACAATTCTCCAGTTAATAAACTGGATCTCCAGAAAAATATCAACTATGTACATTTTTAATCATTTGCGGTCATTTTCTAAGCGAAAAAAAGAGAGATGTCAGCTCCAATGAGAGGATTTGTTCTTTTGTATAGTGATAAATAGAGTAATTCTGGGTTCTGTCTGTTTGTTGGATAAAATACTGTTGAGATGGCTATTTTTTCGTAGGCCCTATACGATTATATATAGGGCTGCAACTAATGATTACTTTTGTATATTCTGAAAAAAAAAAAATTATGTAATGCTTTCTTCAAATGTCTTGTTTTGTCTGACCAACAGTCCAGAATCCAAAGATAAATCATCATATTTGAGAGGCTAGAAATGAAAAATATTTGACATTTTTGGCTAAAAAAAACAACCTTTAGAAAGTAGTTAGCATTCATTTTCTGTTAACTAATCTCTACAAATGTAAGTGGACGAAAGGATTTATCAGTTAATAACAACAAAACAATGATGGGAATAAAACTTGACGTGAAAAAAAAAAATCACTTCTTTCTTTTAATGAGTCATAATAATGAGTCATTTGTTTGTCCTTCAATGGTCTAATAAAACAGAGGCTTTCAGCTTTTGTATATCGCTTTAGTGTAAAAACAAAAAAAACCTTCTGTCCAGGTGTTGATGAGCTTATGTGCTGCGCTGAGGGAAGGCAAGCCAAGTTTATTTGAAGAGTGTGTCTAAAGGAAAGCATTTCTTTACATACAACATATATACAACAAGGAAATATAAAAAGATGGTTAAAAAAGATTGTAAAATATAATACAAATGGGATGATTTTAAAGGTTTGATGTCCCAGCTGAACTTAGTACACTCAGTATATATCAATGCAGCGACCAATGTACCTGTTTGTCTTGGTGGGTTGATGAGATCATTCTTCTGTTACTCAGATACTTGATGCAAGTTAGTGCTCATAGTTCTCTTGTTTTAAGAAATTCTGATATTGCGGTATGACATAAATGAGCCAATGCTGCTGTTTTAGCTTAATGCTAAAATGAAGCCGGAATTTTTTATTATAAATTACAGACAGACTGAACACTCGGGTCTGCAGATGAACCTAGTGAAACTTGTTTTTGCTGTTTCACATCTCAAAATGACCTGAAAATATGTTTTGGGGCATTGATTAGTGGAAGGGCCAGTGTTCTCTATCTAACATGAGCATATGACTATTATCATTTATGAGTTGGAAGTCAACTGGTCAAAGTACGAGCCAATGTAAGAGTCGAAGATAGAACAACAGGAAGTCTGAGAATGGCACTGTTATGAAAACTGTTACATGAATGTCTGTGCCAGTTTAAATCTAGAAACAAAGATTCTTCTGCATTATTGCTACCTATTTGCAGCAATCAGTGAATCTTGCCTCGCTGCCACGTCCAGTCTTTCCTCCAAGTGTTTAAACCTTTAAATGCTGGCTAGATCTCGGTCCGACTTTAACACCTCACCTCTGCGACGCCCGCCAGGTGGACTCGTGCAGTACGATGGGGATCATGGATGATCTCCCAGGCTAATATGATTATACAACTGTTGTGTTTGACTGGCTAATAAGGGGGCTTTGTGTACACTCTGTGATGGATCTAAATCAACACTGCAGATCAGAGTTTCCTATGGGATTGTGCAGTTTTACAGCCTCAGCATGAAACTAAGAGCTTGAAATGATGCTGAAAGTTTATGTTCATTACTGCCAGCCTGAACAGGTGCACAACCTGTTTATCTGCCTCATTATTTTACGAGTGGACTGGAGTGGACTGTGGAGAGTCCTGTCTGGTTTGAGCTGATAAGAATGTCCCAGTTTTACGAAAACAGCTGTGGCCCAGATCACTCAATCTAAGTAGTTTTTAATATGTAATGTGGTAACAATTGAAATGACAGTAAAAGTAGCCATACAAATACAGATGTTCACTTGTACAGTAAAAAAGGGTATTTACATTAAATATGTATTGAATATATCAGAAAGATAGAAAGTAAATATTATGAGGGAATGGAGGAGCTTCTCACAACTGGCAAAAATGTAATCTAATTATGGATAGTGAAACGGCGCCAAGAACAAAAACAACAAAATGGTACAATAAATAACTGCATGGCATCATTCTAATGCTCAATGTTGATTAGTTCATTGATTCATCTAAAATTACTTAATTTTTCAATAAGTTGATCATCAAAAAAGAACCATGGACAACTATACTATACTATTATCAATTTCTGGTTATCTTTCAAGCAAAAATTACCTCCTTAATGTGAAGATTGGTCATGTTTGGTGTTTAAACTGTGTTTAGACTGTTAGAAAGTGAACTAAAGATGTCATTTTGAGAGATGTTTCTTATGTCAACTGTAAAAATTATATGATAATAACAATAATAACAATAGTAATATTAATATATTGGATAATACCTCATAACACATAAAATAAGTTGAAATAGCTCAATATAAAACCGTAAAAACAAAGATACTGGATTAAATTAAGAATGCAGGAATTTGTAAAACATCAGCATTAGATTAGCATGCAGTGTATTCATAGAAGACAGATTATTTATGGCATAAGTCACATTTTAATAAACCTTTTAGCTATATTTCCCTATTGCATGACTCTAGTGCCACAGTGCACCCCTCATGGAAATCAGCCTCAAACTGCTCGTCTTTGTGCTTTTGTCCTTCAGCTAATTAAAACCCACGATCTGTTGCCCAGCCGGAACTACATATTTGGCTACCACCCACACGGCATCTTTTGTTTCGGGGCTTTCTGCAACTTTGGGACAGAGGCCACGGGCTTCTCCAAGAAGTTCCCGGGCATCAAGCCGTCCTTAGCAACCTTAGCAGGAAACTTTCGCTTGCCTGTCCTTCGAGACTACCTGATGTCTGGGGGTAAGATGATTTGAGAAGCCATCGAGTCTTGTTTGAGTTCTTGAAATGTCTGATGGCACTGATAAATGTATCCACACAGGGGCTGACCTTTGTCCTGTTGCACAGCTGAAAAAGTTTCTGTTTACCTGGATCTGCTGATTTCATTGATTTATAGAGCTTAAACTGTTGTTTGTTCTTCAGGCTTCTTCTTTGCACATAGATGCTCTATAGATACTCTGTTAGGTTACTGTAGGTTATTGTACATGCTGTTTCAAAAGGGGTCATTGGTGAGTAAACCTTAGAGGATACATTTTTTTGTCTAATGTGTATTGCAACAACCATATGTGCAAAGTTTCAGTTTCAAAAATGTTTGGGCTCACTAGATCAGGTTTTTGTCAGGTTTGTTCACATGTTTACCATGATGAGTTTAATTCTGCCTAAATATTGCTATTGACTGGAAGACTTCAGGACACAAAAGAAGCCAAAATTGTATCAAAACTAATCTTTTTTTTCTTTCTTTTTTTTGCCTTGTAGG
The DNA here is from genome assembly GCF_022577435.1 of Embiotoca jacksoni. Lineage (NCBI taxonomy): Eukaryota > Metazoa > Chordata > Actinopteri > Embiotocidae > Embiotoca > Embiotoca jacksoni. Next base: position 18,490,345 of record NW_027185263.1, read on the forward strand.
TATCTGTCCAGTGAACAAGAATTCAATCGACTACCTGCTGTCACGTAACGGGACAGGAAACGCTGTGATCATTGTTGTCGGAGGTGCAGCGGAGTCGCTGCACTGTGCACCCGGCATAAATTCTGTTACTCTGAAGAACCGTAAAGGCTTTGTGAGGCTGGCCCTGCAGAAAGGGTGAGCTGGCTGCACACTATTCAGACACAAGGACACGTGCAGGATTCAGTGACTAAACACTGAATCCTGTGTTTCAGTTATGATCATGAAAATGTCATTTTCTGCGCCGCGGCAGCTCCCGGGACTGAATAAACCCTAGATTATCACTTCCATAAAGTTTTTAAAAATGATCTAACATTGAGCGCTACCAAATCTTTTATGAATGTGCAGTGTTGTCCCTGATTGAAGTTGGAGCTCTTCGTGGTATGCACTACTCTTTTAAAAGGTTCAGACTGTGTGAGCACCTCAGCTGTACAATAAACACTATTACAAACTGTAGGGTAAAGTGACCTTGGTTTGTCTCACTAGCCCAAACAAGCCTCATTGCTTCCCAAATACAACCGAGGATTATCATATCACTGGGTGTACCTCGTCCAAAGAAGCTTACAGCTTACTGGAACAGACATACAGTTATGCATACCGGTGTTCATAATAACCAGGTTAGCATTCTAGCTCATATAAGCCTGAAGTGTAAATTCAGGTCACTTAGGATTCATGTTCTTTCTTTCATGACTTTGTATTTATGTGTATGAAATAGAGGTGATGGTAAATAAAATGGTATCTACTTTATAATTTTCAAAAAGGGATCACTGATATTTGTCTTTTTCTTATTTTATGTAAAAAAAAAAAAATAAAATAAAAATGGATGAAATCATGATTTTTATATCCATTGAAAAAAACCTTGAATTTAGAAAATAATAATCACTCTGAAATTAACTGGTCCTGTGGTCCAATAATATGCACTGAAAATGTTTCTGACTTCTGGTCGAAGGTTTGATTTCCAACTTGGCCACAGATCAAGTTAGATTAAGGAATATCAATCCATAATGTTTACTGATTGCATAATATCTTTCAAAATTGTTATACCCTGCCAATAGGGAGACTTTGTTCTCTACCTCCAATAATATTATATATGAACTTTGATAAAAATGTCTGTGCTTTCGCCACCAGTGACCTAAACTGATTCATGACAATCAGCGAGCTGTACACATGAAAACATGCCAACATCCTTCAGGATGTTTTGTTACTGTCTGGCCTGTTGGTGAGGTAGTGATTTGTCGTAAATCATTCAGTTATTATGAATTATTCAGTTTAATGTCACGTAACTGAGCTTTCTAGTGTAATAGTTGTTTTTAAAGCAAGAGGATTTTACAGATATGACTGTAATGTAACAATAAACATATAAATTAGTAAAATGTGGATAATTCAGGTCATATAAATAATTGTATAACAAGTCTGCAAATTTCAGCAAAGGGAACATGAAATGTTTTGTAACAAAGTACTTAAAAAAAAAAAAAAAAAAAAAAAAAAAAAAAAAAAAGAGTCTCCAGTATTTGATGCCACTTGCTTCAAACTATTTTACATGTTTTACTAACTTCTTTCTTTACATTGTTGCTGTTTAAAAAAAAAATAAAATTCATAAATGCAGCTCTGGAACTTTTGGGGACATTTGTTGAGGTTTTTCCCTCTGTGCTCCTTCAGGTCTGACCTGGTTCCAGTCTATTCCTTTGGAGAAAACGATGCCTATAAGCAGGTGATCTTTGAGGAGGGTACCTATTGGAAATATTTCCAAAAGAAGCTGCAGAAGATCTTGGGTTTTGCCCCGTGCCTTTTCCATGGATGTGGCTTCTTCTTTGACAACTCCTGGGGCATTGTGCCTTTTTGCAAGCCGATCACCACAATAGGCAAGTTTGATTCTGAGAGTGCTTAGATTAGAGCTTTCTATCACCTACGTCTGCTGTTTCAGTTGAGTTTATCACAGGACAGATTCACTAAACAACGTCACAATTTACACAACTCTGTTTGAATTGTCTCTCACTCTGTGTTTTATTATAGTTGGGGAGCCAATCACAGTGCCAAAAATTGAGGATCCCTCTGCAGAGATGGTGGATCTTTACCATGCAATGTACATCAAGTCCCTGCAGTGCCTTTTTGAGAAGTACAAGACCCGCTTTGGCCTGAAAGAGAGTGACGTCCTGTACATTCAGTGAGAGGCCGAGTGGCCCCCGCTGAAGCTCTGAACTGTGGCAGTGTCCTCAGACCCCTCGTCCTCATTCCCTTCCCCCCTCCTCGTCTAACCTTGATGCCCGGTTCATCTCTAGTCTGCAAACCCTGCAGACCTTTGGTCACCGTGTTTTCTCATATACACAACAACACGCACGCAAACATTGTCCCTTTGTTAGGAAATGGCAGGTTCAAAGAATTGTGGCCTCTCCCTGCTGCTCTTGTTTGGAAAGAATTGACACCAAAACCTACATCAAAAAGTGTGCCTTTGTTATTTCTTTTTCCATTTTCTCATTTAAAGCATCAAGTTTGGACTGCCTCGTCAGTGAAAAGGGGGGTGAGCTCCACTAGATGGAGCTAGAAGGTAACATGCAGGACTTCAACGATGTGCTAATATTTTCTTTTCCCCCTATGCCTTATGAAGTATAGAGTACTTCTCCCTCAGCTCTTTATGATCCCCTTACATGCTAAATGCACAAACAATGCAAATGGAAGGAACCACTTTATTATTGGGATAATAAGCCCATATTTTAATTGAGCCAAAGACGTATGTTGTGCCCACACATGCATTTATTTCTACTGTACAAATGCTCACAGTGAAGAAATTCTGCAGGGCAGATTTATATTGCACATTACATGTGTGCCTGTGATTGTATAAAGCCATAAAGTATTAATTGTATTCTGTAGAGAGGAAAAAGCCTATTTGAGTGCATGTGCCTCAACGAATGTTTCCTGATGCACTTTTCGTATTGCTGATTACCCTCTGATGGTTTACTCTCAAGAAAAATGCCTTTGATATGAGATTTTGTTTTTTTCAAGACAGCTGTTGCGCTGCTTGGCTTGATTTCCCCTCGTTGTCCAGGTCTTAATCTGGGTGGATGCATTTTGTCTTTGCAGTACAAAATATGACTAGCCTTTTGGAAAGTTTTGAGCAGCAGTTAAAGAAGATAAAGTAATTTTCGGGTAAAATCCTGATGTTTGATGATTCCAGTGGACATCGTATCTCTTTGTAACTGTACCATGGATGATAATTGAAAAGGAAGGTAACACCAGGTTGTTCCTTCTTGGTAATAAGCTATATCTGACGTGGTTACTCGTACTTTTGTGACATAAAAGTATGTGTATAGAATCTACCCTGGGAATCGTCAATATAAATAAGCTTGGGTTATGTTGATGGGCATGAAGATAGGCAGTAATTGGATTGTCATTTGAAGATCTCTGGTTTCACCAACGTGGCTTCTTGTAAAGAGCAGTGTAAACCCTATGCAATAAATTTGCTAGCAATAAATAGTGAGACCTATCTATATATATGGCATCAACTGTCTGCCAATATTTAAATTAAACTTTTATATGTTTTCAGAAGGGGATGTGTGCGTGTGTGTTGTGTCTTGTTTTTTTGGGCACTTTTCTACATGTTTCCCCACATTAACATCAGAAAGACATCCATAATTTACCACTGTAGGACAATAACTTTCAGTCTTACTCAACAATGTATGCATACTGCATTGTCACAATTTGCCCTGTAACATATTAATTTTCTCTTAAGAAGCTGTCAGAACAGTCCCACAGTATCACATATGCAGTATTTAGTATTGCAGCCTCAGTATGTTTTCTTTTTCTTTCTAACACTGGTTAAAATATATACAAACCCAAGGTTCTTTTGTTTTATTGCTGCATCATTTCATCAAATAGAAAGTTTTGTCTGATAGTTTTATACACATCCAATTTTTTTTAATTTTTTTTGACCAGAATTCACTCCAATGTATCTGTGTAAATGTCGGGGTCCCCACCAAATATTGTATAACGTTGTTCGAGCTTCACTCTGCACAATGATGTATGTTCAGAGTTTTACACTCCAAGCTGAAAGTGGAAAGTTTCTTGGGCTCCCCTCTTGTCTGAGTTGTAGCAGGATTTGTGACATCACAACTATAACCAGGCCTTGTACCCAAATGTAATGTGGAGACTGGAAGTTTTGCATTGCACAAACACTGATCATGACCTTTGTATTGAGACATCTTGTATCCACTAGTTAAACTTTTGAAATGAAAAATATTTGCATATTTATCAATTCAGGATTTTTCATTGAGGGAGGAGGCGTATATACCACTATAAGAATTTCTCACATGGGATTAAACCTTTAAAAAAAAAAAAAAAAATAATAAAAAAAAAAGCATATCAAAGACAAATTACTATTTAAAGCAGGATCATTTTTGTAGTTTTGAACACGAACAAAGGCTCTGTCAGTAAAACCATGTTTTAAAAAGTGAAAAATGTACATAAATCCTGTACTTAATTGTAAAATAAAATTTATAATTTTACTCAACTGACAATTATAACTGAAATGCAATTAAAGTCTTGCATTAAAGTACTCATTGTACCAAATTTCCCTGTTAAGAATGAAATATTCTGGAAACATTAACAAGTAAAGAGCATCTTGGTAGTTGGTAAAGTTGTAGAACATTTGAACTTATTTTATAAAATGATGGATGACCACAGTGCATCATATTTTATAAACTCGAAAGCTACACATTACTGCAGCCATGAGGCCACCCCTTATCTGCGGTTGCTTTCTGCATGGCTTATTATTTGTTCACTTGGAGGTAAGTGAAATAAAGTTGATGGAAAGTGCGATATTATTTGCATCGTTTTCGTCCCTTTTTGCTCTCGCTCTAATGGAGATTACAAGTGAAAATGTCCTGCATGTCACTATTTAACTGTCACCTGCATGTCACGCTGTACGATGCAACTTCCTCATATTTTCTCAGCTTTGACAGAATTCAACGGACGCTCGCCCCATCCAGGAAGATAAACAGATCATCCAACCAATAGTAACACGAGTTTGTGTTACCGGGCACCGCCTCTACGTGACGGGCGTTAGTTTGAGCCAATCATCAGCCAGGTGTCGCGCCGCCCAACTGGAGACGGGTTTCCGAACTGAACGTAGAAGAATCGCCCGGACTTTGTTTACGTCCCGTCGGTTAGCTGACAGCTGTTGAAGCGGTTCGCCCCACACACACAGTCGTGTCTGCACGTCTCTGGTGGTTGCCCAGGAGCTCATAAACCTTTAGCCGAGTATCGTTGTAGGTCGAGAATGGGATGTTTTGTTGAATGAGGGGGAGCCGCTCGATGCCGACAGGAGGATGAACTCCATCACCGGTCGGGTTCTTGCTATCCCCGCCGCTTCTGTCACCAACTCTGGAGCTTCATCCTCTCGAGCCTTACATGTTGAGCTCACATCCCAGCAGGTAAATGACAAAATCGCTGAGCACATGCTGACATCAACTGCTTCCAGGTGAACTCGGGAGAACTTGGACTGCTTGTTTGATGTGCTAGTTTACAGCGTCAGTAACTCCTGCTGCTCGAAGACACTCGCCAGGCCTGTTAGGCTAGTTAGCTAGCAACTGCTAGCATGCAGTTAGCTCGCTTACTGGTGATACATGGAATCGGAATGACACCCCAGACACATTAAAACCAATCAAGGCTGGTGTTAGGTGTTTTGAAGCCCGCCCTTTTCAGTGTATTGCCCTATCTTGACTATATCACTATATAGTTCAGCGCGTTTAATTGTGTACACAGATATTATGCTGCTGCTAATGGTAACTTGGCGTCATGTCGGCACACAGGTGACAGCTCAGGTCAAAGCGCACGGCTGCATAAAGTAGCCTATGTCGTCATAATGACACAACCCTGTCTCATACAGCTGTTTTGTTTTCTATTTAAATCACGTCTAGAACTTAACCTCATTTTAGTTATACTTACTTAAGCTGTGTAATACGTTGGAAGCCTCTAAAATGAATCTTCCCTTCATTCATTCATTTGGTAACGTCACGTATGAAGTTGACAGCTCCCTCGGTAGAGTTACCTCAGATTGGAGTCTCTCAGACACACATCACCATCGCTGTTATTGTATTGAAACATGCTGTCCGCATTGCTGAATGTGTTATTTAGTGATTAGTGATGTGAATATTGTTCAGCTTTAAGAGACACAACATCTACAGCACCCAATGAGACGGACATTATGTACGCAGCAGGGGTTTCTTGGACTTGTTTCAGCCACTATCTTGCCTCAAACCATCTCATTCCACATCAGGAATCGAAATATTCGTAACTTCAGTAAAGAGTGAAACTCCGAGTTTATGTCAAAGTTCGTAATATTAAACTCGCTGTGGATGTTGACCAACATGTTTCGAGAAGACTTGCGTAAGCTGTCGCGATTCATAATGGTGTCACGCAGCATAAAGTTAAGCTTTCAATAGTCTTAATGGCTTGTTCAGCTTAGTATGACCTAGTCCATATAGTGTACATCTAGATTCTAGGTGGTTGGGTAGAACATTAAAAATAATATTGGGACTTGCAGTTTAATTTGTTCAAACACCAGTAAATATCCCTTGGTTAAGTGTATAGATGGACTTTGTAATACTATAGTTTGTGTTGATATTAATTCAAACAGTGTCAGCGGTTCAGTTTAGTAATGGTAACATATTCCGGAGTATTATATTTCTACAATGGAAAAGTATGAAGGTCTGACATAATGTATTGCTTATGGGTGGCATTAATTGAGTACAACTTTTCCTGTATTTCTGTTAACATTTCAAGCCTACTTACTCTCAGAGACATCGAGTAGATAAAATACAGTGTTTGTAGGACTATACTATTGGTACTGGTAAGTAGAAAGTATTGTCTTTTTTAAATTGTTGCTATTTCATTGCATTTTTGTCTTTTGCTCTTATTTTAATTCATTTTCATGTGCCCTACCACCTGACTTATCTGTGATCACATGGATATTATAAAGGCTTGTGGCCGTGACAAACAAATATATTATTACTGGGTAAATTTTGGTGACAGGAGGAACTCAGCTCATGATACAGGTGCACTGATGGGAAATTGCAGTGGACAGCTAAATGTCTAAAATATGTACATATATGTAAATCAATTTACTCTCCAGATGTGTTTGAGTGTGTTTTATTGTACCATACGCTTCTCAAGCTCCAAAACAAAACGTTGTTCCAGCAGCATTGTTCTACTGGCCCAATGGCTCTGAGTCTCAGACGCACCGAGAGCTAATCTCAGGCAAGATGATAAATGTGAAAGTTTGAATTTAGGACTTCACAAATCTGGTATTTTGAATGAAAACTAAAAATACTGAATGGCCAAAGATTTAAAGCTGCAGCACTACAAATAACCAGCCATTGACAGAATGCAGCACTCATATTTTGCATTATAAGTGCATGGTCTGTGTGACATGGACAAAATCTAAGTTTGTTGACCAAATATTACAACAAAGATGATACAATAATAATACAATATATATATCAACCAGTTCTGCTTTGCTGTTCTGCTCATTCTTTGGAGGTAAACTTTCAGACCAGTGGCAGGTGTTGGCTTTTAGCTCACCTCGATTCAGTTGTCTCTGCCGCAGAAGGAACCATTAATTACTCGGGCGAAAGTCTAAATGAAGTCTGTAATGGTGTAGAAATTCATTACAGTTTGTGAAGAAAGTCTTACCTGTACTTGTGTGTACTTCAAATTGCAAATAACAGTAAAATACAAGTAGTTGGCTGTTATTTTATCCCAACGATAGGTATACGGCCTAGTTGATGGTTGTGATACATACAATAAGTTGGATGTTAAATATTGAACAAAATGGTCGCCATTTGTCAAGTTACTGTAGCTATAATTTAGTGGTGCTGGCTAGATTACAATTAGTAAAATTCATAATCAAAGAGATCATGTTGGATAAAGTTTGTTACATGATTTCTCCTATAAGACAAAAGTTGCAAAAATCTTTCGTGGGTTATTTAGAATGTTTCTTCATGGTAATTTTTCATGTCATTTATCATGCAAAGTACATTTGAAACAACTGAAATTTTAAAGAGATACAGTGAGATTGTGTCTGACAAGTTTAACAGCGTGTTGAAAGAATTACTTTACACTGACTTTGCTGGAGGTGGTGCTTCTGGTATAATCTTGTTGGTCTGCGTGCATCCATGAAACTTAAGTTATGCATAGTGATAACAAAATCAGTGTGGTAGTATTTATTGTAAGTTAGTTGTATTAAATCTGCATTTATCTGGGGGGTACCTAATAAACTGGCACTTCAATATATATTCATCTTATTTAATGGTGCAGTTTTATATCAGATCACTTTGGGAAACCTTTGAAATGCGCCTCTGTTTCACTCGCTATGATTTATTCAGTCCGGTCCAGTCAGCAGAGAAATGGAATGTCTGTATGGTCAGGAATTACAGATGTTCAGTACGAGGCTTGTGACCAGCTAATCACTTTGTCACACTAATCACTAATCACATACCACCATTGGACTTATAAGATCATTTTATACATGTGGTCAGCCTTGTAATGGTCCTAACTTTGGTCTTTGCCTGAGTTAGTTCTCTATTATAAAGGCTCTGATGTTTGTGTCGTTTTATTTTTGCAGAGTTCACCCACCACAGTAGTTCCATCGCAACCATTTGCTCTGCCTGTGGTCCACATTAGGCCATTCAGAAATGAATTTTTTAAGGGGGGGTTAAAAGTACCCATGTGGAACAATCTGTTATGTTGTTTCTGAGGCCCTTAATCTTATAGGGAATCCCATGACTTAGATTTAGTCCCTCTATGGCTGCAGGAGAGAGGCAGGGCCGGCTGGTCAACATTGAAGTTGTGCTGTTGTGACGTGTTTGCCTGAAGCGGGAATTTGCCAAATGGCATCTCTGTGTGTTTCACATCAAAGTAGATTTTTTTTTATTTTTTTATATATATACAGTATATTAGTATTCAAACAATGCACATATCATCTGTTTCTGGATTAGATTAATAAATTATTTAGGTATTTATCATTTAAAGTCTTTACTTGTCTTCACAAGAAAAGGCTTGTGTGAAAAGTCACATGTTTCTGAAAGGAGTCTTTTCCTGGTTGGCTCTTTGCAATTTGTAGATTTTGCGATAAAACTGTTCAGACATTTCTCATGTGACTGTCATGACTGACCCTGCCTGCCTGGTTAACTGGCTCCTTAATCCATCGTGAAAATGTCATGCCTCAGTTATTTGAACAGTGAGCTGCTGGTGTTGGCTCTGTACGTGAGAAATACCTGTTTCTTTAAACTTATAGAGAGGAAAAGACAATGTGATCGTTCATCGATGTCTATAGTCATCTCTTTTTACTTGTCCTGGATGGCAGTAAGGGTCGTGTGTCTTCAGAATTGCTGACATTGTATTTGCCAATGACCCCTCCACATGAGCCAAATGAAACTGAATATAACAGCTCTGATGTGTGTTATCTGTTGTCAGTGTGTTCTCACTGTTTCTCCATTTCTTTCTCCATTCTCTCCTGCCAAACAGAGACGGTTGCGTCATCTTCGGAGCATCGCAGCCAGAAACATTGTCAACAAGAATGGTTCCCCACTGCTGGACACTTACTTCACCCTCCACCTCTGTATAGGAGTTCGCATTTCTCGAGGTCAGATACAATAAATCTTTCCCTAAATACAATTTACGTTTTACTGTTCCAGGGATTTTGGAGGGTTAAGTTAGAATCTATAAAAATTAAAAGATAAAAGAACTGTGGGAGTATTTTATCAGGTGCTTTCACAGCTTCTGAGTTTTGTGCAGACCTCCTGACTTTTTTAATTTGTTCCAAAAACAAAATGGCTGATTTAAAAGGGTCCTCGGACTATGATCCGGACCAAAGGACCAAAATATTGTCCCAATAAATGAGGTGGTCAAAGTCCAGCTCAAACTAAACCATTAGTTTGCTCTTTTTCAAGGTGAAAACACTTTTTGGATGGTTTGGACAAATTAAAGAAAGTTGAGGCAAGCTTTTATCACACATTGAACAATGGATGGAAAAAAAAAAAAAGAACTGCAAGGAAATAAAAAAAATTAGCTACAGTAGCACATGGAAAGAGGCAGAGACAAAGCAAGACAAAGAAATCTAAAGTACAAAAAGAAAAAAGCACAAAAATTCAATTCGTTCATTTTTCTTCAATTAAATGGAAAAGGCTACAGACCGAAGTAGGTGATGAGGAGAGGATGCAAGTATGTCACGCAAAGTTCTTTAGTGTGCTCTAGATCTGAAAATTCCCATAATCCAGTGCAGTCATGCCGTCCTGTCTGTATGGAGCAGTTTCAAGAGTTTACTCTAGGTGACATCACCGCAGACGTGTGTGTTTACTGTTGAAATGTCTTTGTGTTTTAGGGTAAATTTACTTCTGTTGACTGTCTATAAATGTTCCTTACTTTCAATTAATCAAAATGCTTTGATATCTTTTTAGATTTTTACAAGAGTGAAGTCATACGAGACTCGCTGGTGAGTACACTTCAAACTCTTGTCTGACTGGGATATGTTTGGGATGTTACCTGCAGCCTGCTGTTGCACGGTGTGTTTGTCCAAAGCCTGTTATTTATTAATGCCAAGAACGGCGTTTGTACCTGCTGCCTTTATGCCCCATTACACTTCTTATTTAAACTGCTTTCCAAACATTAGAGCTGCATTACTGTGAAACATGCTTCATTTAATGGAATATCAGGCTTGCATCAACATGAATTAAATATAATATGTGCTTCGTTTACGCAACTTTCCCTCTTGGCCTGTCAGCATACGTCGGTTGTGGAAATGACCCAGCTGTATGTTTCTACGTGATTTTTGGCTGCTCCCGGTTTCATTTCCACGAAGCGATAGAAGCAGCCAAGGGTAGCGAGTCATTACTGTCGGGCTTGCTGCCGACTCATGAGCTGACCTAAGCTGGTTTCCAGGCACACTGTTCAATACCGTCCGTAGACAGACTATATAATGCGCTGCAGGAGTCGTGACTCCTGTCATCTCCGAGCTCGACTTCCTCCTGTTGAGTTTAACATCCTTGCTGACATTGGTTCTCTAGTATTCTTTGCCCTTCCTGTCACTGTTCGTCGAGGGAAATGTTTCCTGTTGGTCTTCCTGTTCTCATTCGAACTATTCTGCTGCGCTGTTTCCACTTTTGACTCTCAGTACTTTAACACCCCCCCCCCCCCCCCCCACACACACACACATCCACCCTGTACTTCTTGTACTTCTACCTTTTACATTCCTCTCCTGCCTGTCCTTGACCCGAGGAGCAAGCCATTTTTCTTCCGATGCAATGAAGCGGTTTATAATTGGACGATATAAATGGTTCCAGTGCTGTGTGGGAGAACCAGTAGTCATGCCGTCATTCTGGAAGTTCAAGGACGGGGTACAAACAGAAGTGGGGATCAGACTTTAAGGTTAATAGAGAACAGGAAGATTCAGTGGATAGGATCACATTTTAACAGAGGCACCCCCCCATCTTTGCTTTCAGACTTTTATTCAAAAGCACATACCAACATGGTACTGCATTGGACTGTTATCAATGCTTGACTATTGCTTAATTAAATGAAGCCATTTTCTGCTGATCAGCTGTTATGTCAGGTAGTAATGTACTCTTACTGTACAACAATGAACGCTAATCTTTTTGTGTGTGTTGTGTGTGTTGTGTGTGTGTGTGTGTGTGTGTATGTATGTGTGTGTGTTAGAATCCAACTTGGCGGAGCCTGGACTTCGGCATGCTCCCAGACCTTCTGGATACTTCCGTGTCTTGCTTCGTGGTGAGGATCTGGGGAGGACAGGAAGAACAGTACCAGCTCCTTATTGAATGGAGGGTCAATCTTGATGGCCTCAGATACACAGGACAGCAGGTCAGCAACTGCACACACAAAAACTATACTAATTACTGATAATATTTATTGGTCAGTAAGTCACGACCCAAATTATTGACATTTTTGAAACACTTATAACGATTTATTTCAAAATGCATGCATTAAAAAAAGGCAAGGAAACTGCAAAGACGGCTAAAAATCTCAATAAAAAAACGCTGACTTACTTTGAACTACAGGCAAATATACCTTTCCAAAAGCTGGCAGCAAACGGCTCCTGCAAAATAAAAGTGCAACAGCAGCTGTTCTGTAGACATCGTCCTCAACTTATCTTTTTCCACACTCATCCCCGATCCACTGAAACAGGTCTTGTCGCTAGCTACCAGATGTGAACATCTGGCCTTGGCATCAAAGGGTCCAGCCATTTGTTTGCCCAGGAATCTCTTAATCCAGTTTTCATTTGAACACTCATGCATCAACTTGATTAGCTTGGACGTGTCATACAATGCATACAATTTGTTTATGAATATATTTTATAATGGCTTATTTTTTACTTTGCAAAGTACCTAGTTATGTAGCACCTCTTAAGTAACATGGCAATTACAACAGAAAACATGCCATTTGTGCAGAAGTCATTATTCTAATTAATGCAGAATAAGAGTGACCTTTGTAAACATTCATTTGATTTATTGAACATGTGATTTTACTTTCATGTCAATTTGAATTTATAGTAAACCCTACATTCCTACAAGGTAAAATGATGACTGTAATTGTGCTCATTGAATCTGTGTACTGTTCTGTTCTGTATGTAACACAAAATGTTGTTTAACTTTAATTCAACCACCGTACATTTAATAATCTAAAATACAGTAATCTGATATGTTAAATAACATATTACGTGTATAAATAACTTCCATCAATGCAACAAACACTCATGTCAATGTTTTGATAGTAATCAAAAAGAAATAAATGACATTTCTTTTCTTATTTTTCCAATACATTACTCTTTTCCTGTATACTTCAAATGTTTGTCAGAGTGGCCGAAGTAATGAGTAATTATTACAATACTGATTTATGCTCACCAGTGTAAAGATGTTTTCAAGCACATAAGGTATCCATATGGTTAACCTTAAGCTTCAGAACTTATACTAATATGAAATTAATGTTGTGAGGACTGAAGGTGTCATTGAAACTTTTAAAATGTTGCATGTGTTCAAAGATCCTGATGTAGTAAGTGAGTTTGACTCTTTCGTTTACAAGTTTGGCACTTTAGAACTCTGAGATATGAGTGAAAGCAAACTCAAGATACTGAAGAAGAACTTGGTGTTTTTGCCATTCTTTCACACTTGGTGGACAGATAGCACATTTTCATGTCCATACAGATGCCCACTGTCTATTGTTCTGCCCGTCTCTGTCCCGACAATCAGCCTCTGCTGCCGCGCTTTGTCCACAGATTCGATCCAGGAATCCGAATGAGATCATATTTGGACTAAATGACGGCTACTATGCAGCTGACTTTGATCATAAGGTACGGCCTTCTGCCTTTGCATCATAGTGCAGTCCTGATCTCATTAGCTCCATTTGGACACCATTTGGCTTCTGCACTGAAACACTGATATGTGGCTGTTTCAGGATCCGTCGGAGCGGAAGAAAAACAGTCTGCTTCAGGTCGACCAGAGTTCAGTCAGGAACTCCTACAGCGTTTTCTCTTTGCTCAGGTAAGATTCATGCCAGGCAGCGGTTTTACATCATATGATCATTTCATCAGGTCTCAACTTTTATCAGAATAATTGCATCATTACAATGCAGCAGCCTGACTTCATTTCTTCTCAGAGTTCTTTTTGTCATGTGCCGAAGATTTCAACTATTTACAAAGATTTTTTTTTTTTATTTTTTTTTTTTACAGTATATTTATTTCAAGCCAAATCTGATCTTGCTCTGATTTTTATGCACAATAGATTAGAATTCCAGCTATTATGTCTGTGTTTTGCTTGTATGTCTTAAGCATTTGCTTGTCCAGCAGATGGTGCCACAGGAAAGCCAATGTTTTAGAGCCACTATCAGGGAAGCTCTGCTGGCCTCTAACTTAATAGGAGCTCACAAAGCCTGCAGGCTAAACTATATTTATTAGATATAATAGGACAAATATATATATATATATATATATATATATATATTTATAAAGTTTTTAAACAATATCCCAATGAAAGCACTTAGGCTAATGTAATACTTGGGATGGTGAGTAGAAATAAAGTACTTGAGGATGTTGACTGTGAAAAATGGCTGCAGCACAAGTTTATGCCACAGGAAGGAGACAAGAGATTTGCTGAATAAGTTTCTTATTAGAGGGGGAACCCTGGTAAAATATTTAAGAACTGGAGACATAAGGGTGTTCTGGCATCTGTTGACAAACACATGCTTGTTGTTCTACAGTCATATTTAGATGTGGTAGAATGTAAACACTACTTTCAGAGTCCCCAGGGCTTCCCCGAAGGGAAACCCTGTTTTACCCTAAGCCTGATCACATAATTATGTAATTACACCTAGTTTTGACTAAATGTATATCTGGAAGGTTTAAGTTTGACAATTCCAAAATAAGATAAAGATCTTGTCATTAGGAGCATTTTCCCTCTCGAAGTAGGGGGTCATAAATGTGTCACAGGCCTTTGCAGTGTCAAGAAAAAGCAGTCATGCCAAAGCTGGCTGAAATTTACCAGCGCTCCCTCGTCTCGAAGTGGTCGTAGTTTATGTTTATATGAGAGGAGACCATTACCTCCACAGCAGCTTACAGGAGGCAAAGCGGAGTTTGAATCATAACTTTTATGACTTCTGCTCTTGCCTTCTTCTATTATTGCAGCCTTCTTCCACATCCTCGTTGTTCTCTCCACACCCAGTGGGACTCTGGAGTTTAGCACGCTTACATTGATCCCCCTCTTTCCTCACACTGCTCTGCCTGCAGCTCCTCACCCCTGTCAGAGTTTGCCTTGGCTTAGTGCACTCATATCCACATGGTTTATGATTATGCACTGTGGAATGATTCATTAGATATTGTACACTCCAGCAGGGATCTCCCCCACCCTCCCTTCTTCCACGCCTCCCCCCTGCCCGCCTCCTCCTCCATTGCACATAACCATACATACTCGGTTTCTGACCTTCAGAGCTCCACATTCTTCAAAGTGCATTACGTTTCTGAAGCGTTCAGGTAGAGTGCTGCTCAGGGATACATACATTACATACTGTACCATGCACTCATGGCGCTGCACTATGAATTGACTTTTTGCATCATTTAGGGGGGTGGGGGGTAAAGAATAGTAGTCTCCTCCTCTGGTCGTCTAATTCGTGGGGTAAATGTCTATTATTTCTCCAAGACCAGTGGTGAATGTTCGCAGTGGGACACCCACAGTGTCAAACATTTTCACCCAACTCTCTCCCACTCCTCCTTGGCCCGGTGCACAGCGTCTATCGCAATGCAGTGCTTTAATGGAAAAGGATAAGAGTTGCTTCGCTGCGAATGCGCTGATCTTGATTAATGACGGTAATTTGTCAGCAGATTCATGGTCGTCTTTGGAGCCCGGCTCCAGTCGACAGCGTCCCTTCGCTTTGTGTGAGTTACATGGTGATGTGGGCTAGCAAACAGAACACGGCTCAGATGGAGAGATGAAGAGGGAGCGTACAGATCATCAATCAGCAAACTCTTGTCTCTTCCAGAAAGCTGCGATAGAGGAGAAGCCACATCCTACAAAGAGCAGGGAACTGTCTGGGTAGAAACAAAGCCAAGAAGGCAGTCACGAAGACAATCCAGCTGTTCAACCAAGCTGTTTGTTTTGCTTTTTTTCCCCCCTTTTATAAACACTTCTCATGCAGGTTCAGATGTTCCTCCACCTCCCAAGTGTGTGTGTGTGTGTGTGTGTGTGTGTGTGTGTGTGTGTGTGTGTGTGTGTGTGTGTGAGAGAGAGAACAGTAAGAGAGCAAGAATGACCCGATAGGACCTGGCAGAAGCCAGTAGCTCACATCATTGAACTGCACATTGGACTACTTAGATGTTAACAAAAAGGAGATGCAGGAAGAGTTTATAATCGTTTGTTTATTACGCAGTTTATCATTTCTAAAGGTCTTTTTTTTTTATGGTACAATGTGTTCCTAAAATGCCACACTGAAGTGGTGTGTAAATGGAAATACTTGAGTGACCTCAGATCTCACTGTAAAACCAAAGACTTGTTGATTCACTCGTAGACACTGATTAGTCTTTACGATGACAACAAAGCTATTGCGGATGCTTAATATTCATGTAGCTCACAGTAAACATCCTGCCCTCGGTGAAACTTTCACAGTTTCACAGTGTCTCCAACTCCTGAAGCCTAAAGGGGAAACTCTTTTCTTCTCCTGTGATCAGAGCCATATGTTGTCTGTGTTTCCTGATTTGGTTGCGTCTATGTGCAGCATGCAGCATATTTACAGTATGTATCAACAGAAGCAGTGCCCGGTGCCCGGAGCAGTGCACTAGTTGGGGTATTTCTGTCCTCCGAGACTGTGGAGGTGATATAATGCTTTTCTGTAGGCGGGCCCTGAGGTCTACTCGCCTGCTGGTCAGACACTGCGGCCACAGCTCTGAGTGTTGTGGTCCCACGTTAAGCAGGTCGGAGTCCATAACCAAACCCGGGGTCTCGATCAGCAGTAACCAGACGACAAAAACAAACTGCCTGTCTTTAAACTGTTGTGGAGATTTAGGTGTGGATCGTCTTTTTTTTTAAGTGGATGCAAGTCCTGTATCATGTAAGACTGTCCAGTGTTTGCCTTTCTGTCTGTCCTCCAAATCAATTTTAAACACATTTTCCCTCTGAGATTACATTCTTTCAAGATATCAGACATGCATTTTTTTGTCCGGCTTGTCTGCCTTCCACTCTCATTACTGGCCAAACTATTTTTTGTTCCCTTGTCTGCAGAGTTTCAGCCTTTTTGGTGTGTATTCTTAGCAGTGCTGTCTTTTGTTATCTCAGCTTGTAGATGGCGCGTTCATTCCTCCCACCTCTAGAATTATACCCCAGTTTAAAACTACAGTACCAACGTTTATCCTCCGTCTATGTTTTCAAGTTAATTTATATTCAAAGTTTCCTGTTCTCTTAAACAAAAGGCGGCAGGCTTCAACTAACAGCCTTTCATATTTTTTTTATTATCGGGCTGATTACAACAGGCAGCTTAAGTAACCATGACTAAGAATTTAAGATTTTTAGTTCAAGACAATGGCTCGGAGCTTACACTCGTGACTCTCCGTAGGAATCCACAGTTCTCTAATTATTTCTAATTATCTAAAGGCAAATGACCCCTTTTTGACCCTTTCAAGACAAAACTTATCTTCTCAAGATCTCTTTGGGTTCCCATTATCTTTGTTGTAGTTTTCATGTAAACATGACTTATTGCAACTCAGCAGATCCCCACAAAAACATCAGCCTGGAGGAGTAGATTGCAGATGCAGGTTCACCAAAGAAACTTCTCCCCAGAAATGTTATCTTCCATTCCATGCAGATGGAAACAATGGTGAGGTGATGTTAGTAGCAAGTGGTAAGATGTGTTGACATTCTTTTGCAATGAGATATAGATAGAATTTAGAGGTGTTGTCTCTATTGTCTCTAGCAGAGATGTGTAATGGAATAGTATCCTTAATTTTGTAGTTTTGAATTAGTTAATTGCCTGCCCTGTTTTTTTAAACTCTGATATCATAATCAGCCTCAGAAGTCCATTATCGTGGGACGCATCAGGCTCGCATGCATGTACCAGGTGGGAGACTGTATTAGCAGTACTGCTGTAAGAATTAATTGTATATTTGTGCTGTATTAATCAAATCGGCCACTTAATTTGATTGATCTGAATGCTGATTTCTGAAAATACGTCTCCTACCTGTTGCCTGCTTCTCTTCCCTCCTTTACTCTGTCAAACAAATGTATCTAGTCGAGTCATCTTTGCAACAAAACCTCTGTGGTGGTATGGGAATGTACAAATTACGAAGATTGATTGCAAGACAGAAGGGATTCATGCAACTAACTTCAGCTGTTGCATAGTGACGTGAATGAATATGTCGGCATTATAATGTCCGAATTAAAGAAACGGTAACAAAAGGCTTTTAAATGTGCCACCTTGATATTTGTGAGTTCTCTCAGAAGGAAAATGGTATGCTCCCAGATGTCCTCTTCAGATAATTTTCTCGTGCCTCTCTCCGTGAGACAGAGTATTTAGCCTTCTCAGCCCTGATTACAATGATGTACCACACCACAGCATGTAAACAACAGCAAACATTAATTTCAAGATAATCAGTAAATGAACAGAAAACAAGAGAGGCTTGCTCGGACTGCTGCTGACTGAAAAAGACTTGATAGGTATCAGTTTGTTTTTTTCCACTTTTGTTCACTTGATTGCACTACTTGATTATCTGAAAAACAAAATATTATGGCTGTACCTTGTTTCATGAAGGAGGGGAACAAGGTACAATACATGTTCTACTGTATGGGATATCATGCTCACATGTGACTTGACAGAAGACACCTCTGCTCACACTTTTACGGCAGATGACCTGTGGTGATGTTCGTCTGTCTCCGCATATATACAGAGCCCAGTTGTTCAGCAGGGCAACCAGGTGTTGTACCACATTCGTCTCCTTCAGGGAACAGAAGTTATAGTCATAACCTTTCATTCCCTTTAGTTGATTCACTCAGTACAACACATTTAGTAATGGACATGTGTTCATGTCCCGTGGAGCAGCCACCGAGCAGAAATGAAAACCTCCAGCACTCAAGTGCATCACTAAGCCAGCAGAAGGAACACAGTGAGCTGAAGGGGCTGTCGCATCCCAAACCGTAAAATCAATTAATAATGTGTGGTGATGACCACACTCTGCTGCAACACAGATATTACTCACTGATACCCCTTTAAACAAAGGCCCATGTTGCTGTGCCCCTGGTTGAATGTGCCCTCACCTCTTGGGGCAGCGGAAGACCTTTGCTGTCGTGAGCCACGATCCAGTGTGAAAGCCGCTGTTTAGACGGGGCCTTGCCCCTGGCCAGATTAACAAAGTAGTCGAAAAACTGGTCACATAAACCCACACTCGAAGAGCAGTGTATGTAGGTGCGTAGCACATGAACAGGAGACAGGAAATGCAATCCCCTCTGCTCCTCATGCGCAAAAAGAAGGACGCTCAAGAGGGCAAAACCCGTAGAGCTAAAAGATTCAGGGATAATCTTAGGCAATTATGCCGCTTTCGGGGGTACCAAAACTTTGGAGCCATCTGGAGTGCACGAGGAACGCACAGATAAAACATAAACTGTTGCACTGGGGGCAACAACTTGTTCCCTTGGAGGGAGGTGATGACATCACTGGTTTGTAAGTGCTCGGAGGCTGCTTGGGTTTAGCATTCTGTCTAGAAATGATACTGAGTGGAGTTTGCTTCTTCCCCAGCTCAAACTTCACCTAGATGGAAAACCCTCAGCAGACACCAGATCATCTAAAGATGCCGTTACCCTCCTCAGGGAGAGCGCTGCGCGGAGTATTTAATCCATAACAAATCTTTCCTCATTAAGAAGAGGTACCAGTGGACTGTTGAGGGCTACCATTGCCCGGAGCTTCAACAGACCTTCACCAGACCAGTGGCTTGGTATGTTTGGAGCAGGGTGACGGAGCTGATGGTGGTGGTGAGCCAAGTGGTGCAGGCCTGTGCTTGGTAAATCTTGTCCATTTGGGACGAGGAGAACATGGAGTGTTTGGACGAAAGGGTCGCGGGTCCGCTCACGCTGCGGTTGTGAGATGGTGCCAGATAAGCCAGACGGTTATTTATTCCAAGTTGAGGTGAATTTAGACAAAGTCTGGGAACATGGGAAAGCGGTTCATAACCGCTTTTGGCTCAGGGGGGAAGGAAAACTGTGAACCGTGATGGTTTCAGAGCCAGTGGAAGAGAGGGCCACTCCACGTACAGTTTCATGGTGATACAGCAAAAAGAAGAATGTGTTGCCCTGGCAACTGACCCCATCACAAAAACCTCATATTCATCCTCCAATGAGCTGTGTAGATCCAAACCGACGTTCAGCATGTCGTCATCCTTGGGACAGCTGGCCAGCTGACACTCTCGGCGGGCTTCGACTACAACTCAGCTAAACTTTCCACATGCTCCGCGTGTTTATCCGAGTCGGTGGTGGGAACGTTGGTCAAAAGCTTCTCGCCGTCGGACTCGGGACAAAGCTGAGTCCCTTGCCTGGGAGAGAAGGGGGTCATGCTGGGTCACGGAACTCTTTCTTGGCACCTGTCCATCCGCCTCTCGAGGGTCAAGCGCCAGAGATGGCGACAAAGTTCACAAGGTGTGGGCTCAGTCATAGGTCTCCTGGCGTGGACGATCCCCACAGACGCGACATGCCTCGCGCTGGTCCTTGATGAGCAAGGAGAAGCCGCACTCCTGAGGACGGGGGCAAACAGAAGACTTCTTCCTCATCTGCTTAGGTTTAGTGCTCATCCTGAGACACAAAACCAGCGGGAAACAAGCTGCAGCCGATGACTAATACCAACAAGGGGCGTTAAGATAATTTCAAACCAGCAGTAGCCTAGCAAACGACAGAGCTAATTAGCAGTAGCTAACTAGCCTGACTTGGTAAATGTATTCTTATCGAGGTGAAGATCATAAGAACTGATGGATGGTTGTCGTGACAGTGGTATATGTCCTCAGTGAAGTCATGTGGGAGTGTGATATCCCATACTGTATGTGATGTAACGAGTGAATGGACTAAAAGGGAACAATTACCATTTTCTAATTTTACTATGACTAAAAACCCCTTTTCTAATGAAAATGTGTTTATCAAAAAAATCTGAAAACTTCAAAAGCTTCGTCTGACACCCGTGCTGAATCTCGAGCCACGTCGAAGGAGGATGTGTTATTGTTTGTCTGATGTCTATCAGGATCAAGGGTTGAGTGCACAGCCTCAGCCATAACTTCCTGCAAATCTGCGGAGGTGTTGGGTCCCTCTCACGCCGGAGAAAGGGAAAGTAGTTGAGACTTGTATCTTAGCGTTTTTCTGGACAGTTTGCCCACAATTAAAGTGTTGCCCCCAGTAAAGGAGTACAGTGGGAACCTCGCCGCTCCCTCCTGCTGGTCCGGAGGTTTCAGTGATGGGCAGGCATTAGGGCTGAGGCTCAGGGAATGATAAGGGGGCAGACATGCGTGAAAAGGAGAGAGGAGATAACTATTCTCACCTGGGGGAAAAGGCCATATCAAATTCTCCCATCGCAATCACCTAAACAGATGAAGCTGTCAAAACACATTTTCCCTGACGTTCCGAAGGACTATCTCAAACTGCTATCACTTCCACCTCAGACAGATTTCAAAACGTCGGTAGAAACATGAAATTATTTTGCTGTAGGATCCCTTCTCAAAGTTAAATTCATCATAGAAACGATTTTAGTTTTTTGGGGTTAGTTGCCAGAGAGAGGCAATAATACCCAGAGGTGACTGCGAGTTTCATAACAAAAAAGCCACCTAGGATTTGTAAAATGACCCCACCAAGCTGCAAGCCTGTTAAAAAAAGAGCCTCTTACACTAGACTCACTCAAGAGGCAATTTCTTGAAGACTCAAAGCAAGCACATACCTAAAGAAAACCCTATTCACAGCACCCTTATGACCCAAACCACAATCCCCTCATTATGTCTGCCATAATCACCATCTCCAATTTCTGCATGTTTCTTATGAACTCCACCTGAAGTCGTTCACTTGTTAGGTTAGGTTAGGTTAGGTTAGGTTAGGTTAGGTTAGGTAGTTACTTTATTAATCCCCGAGGTTGAAATTTTTTCGCTACAGCAGCATACAGGAAGCAATAGATAATAATAGAATAATAGAATAATAGAAAGCAATATTTGTTGTATCACAAACTAGTAAGTCACTGCTAACCACTAAAACATATCAAGTAAATAGTAGCTGCATTTTCATTTTGTTGTTTTCTTAAAGTGAGCTTTCCATGTCGGGATTGTAAACACTCAATTTAAAAAGGGTAAAATATGTCAGGAAAAAATAAACAACCTATCTGGTCCGTCTCCTCGAAATGGAAAAATGAATCACCAAGAACTGGGCAGTTTTAAGAATGCAAAACTAAAGGTAATCAAAAGGAGACAAGCTAACAAAAAGAACTAATCATGTGTTTGTTTTAGGGCCCAGACAGTACACAACAAATTTCTGGAGTGAAATATCCTGGAGTTAAACAAAGAGTTTGATTTTGGGAGTTTATTTTCTAAGTTAGACTCCAGCTTGTGTTCAGTGTTACTCTTTGGTGGGGTAATAGTCTGGTGTTCATTCTCTGAGTGTTGAGCACGATTCAACACGACTCACGGTGCTGACTGCACAGCTTTGTTGCTGTATTAGCATTTTCCAGCATGCCTTTAGTTATTTCTTTGTAACTTTTGAGAATAAAGCAACCAAATTAAATCTAATTGATGGGCAGAAATTATATTTAGTTTTGTTAAAACATGCTGTTATTAATATTTTAATGACGACGTAATGATAAATAAAATGGGGCTATCACTCAAAACCATACGTGTACAAGGTAGGAATGTAACATAGCAATCACTGGCACTTAGGCATTGGTTAGTTTGCAACTTGTTATAAAAAGTTTCCTTTCAGTATTAATTGTTGCACAATGCATATAATCACAATGCGTATAATTGTTAAATATACATTTGTGATGACTATTTTGTTATCTTGTTGTCAGTCTTACCTAAAACCTTTTATAGTGTGATGACATTTTAACTCCATGAATGTCAAACAGTACACACTTTTAAGTGTTGACTGTTAACACTGTGAAAGACTTCATATTCAAACAGCTCAAGGTTAAAGTCAAATTTACTCTTCATGAGAGTCGAGTTTTAACTCCCAAAGAGTTCAAGGTTCAACTCCTGAAAAGTGTTCAAAATCAACTCCAAGAAAGGAGTTCCTTCCACTCTGCTTGAGAGTGAATTTGATGGTCTTGCATGTACAAGCCAAAAGAGTTGATTTGAACTCAGAGAGAGTTTATTCCAAAGATGTGAATTTGCTGTGTAGAGACGGAACCATTATTGTGTAATCCAACACTTACTGCATACGGATGGTACAGAGATATTTAGCAAGAAGTTGATGATATAACACCAGTATGACACTTTGATTATTAATTGCCAGTTCCCCCTTTTTTCTGTTCGCTGTAACTCATTCCCACCATATGGCTTTGTTGCCTGTTGATGAGTTGTTGAATCCTCTGGGCCGTGCCGAGGAGGTTTTGTCTATCTTTCTATGGTTTCGGGACATGAGGAAAACATTCTTGGATTTTAAGTGCTGCTTTGATTGATGGTCAAAATAATGTGCTTGCTTGTCATTTGTGTACTGCTGTTGCCGTTCCATATTTCAGTGATGACAATGACATGGAACTTTGGAAATGGGTCTCCATTTTTGCGGTTTCAAGTAATTAGTGGGCCTTTTAAGGGTCGTCTTTGCTTTGTGTGACTGCTGGGTTCAGCTCTCTTGGACAATATTCAGTCTTATACTGAGTTGTGGTTAGATTATTAGACAATAATAGTGATCAAGCTTTTGTCTCATATTTGTGGTATTTTAGAGGTTGATCTGTCTGCTCTAAACTGTAGACTTTCCTTATTGGGAATGTTCTCAATATTGTTTTTGTCCTTTTATTCAATGTCCAAACGTGTCATTTAACTTTTAAAGTTGAATAAACTACAGTTGGACTGGAACAATGAAGGTCAACTGAAGTAAATAGGAAAAATAAACAAGGGGGCGGGGGGTGACAACCACACTGCACAATGACTCTTCCCCACATGGGGACAATCATAATTCTTATTGTGCCCGACAAACAGTCACTGTAAACATCCAAGCTAAACAGAAATAATTGCTGGTGTAGTCATGGCACTGACATTCAATTTTTATTCAGCCATTAATGGTCTCTTGGAAACCCAGTTCCAACTCTGAGTTGTTCTTGTGGTCCAGTGTGTGGTTCCAATGATATGGATAGTAACTTTGTGTTCTCCTCCTCCTCCTGCAGACTTCACACAGCCCAGAGAGCCATCAAACAGACCCAAGTCACAGTGCAGAAGATTGGGAAAGAGATCGAGGAAAAGCTGAGGACGACTGCCAACTGCACAGAGCGGGTGAGCACAGGCTCCCATCAGCAGCGAATTCCAGCTCATCAGCAACTTCTCACTGTTTAGGCAGATTTCTTTGTTATTTTCAGGAGCAGTTGGCATTGTTATTTCATCAGCTTATGGTAAAGTAACAATATGAAAGTAGATTTAATGTTTTTAGAAAATATATATAAAAGACAACATGCTCTTTGAGATCTGATGTTTTCTAATAACATTAATTATTACCATAGAGCAGCGTTTGCATTGATCATTGTTAACAGGCCTACTGGCTTCTCCACTATTAATAAGCATCAGCAGACTGTATCGTGCTTAATACTTAGCAGGCTTTACGAGCTTGTATCACCCAGAGCCCCAGATGTAATTGTAAGGTAAAGCAATGCGAGATGCCATTATACCATTTGGGCAGCTATCGAACGTGTTTGTTTTCACGGCTCAGCTGAAAAGTGGAGAGAGAGCAATGTCCCACCTGCCTAAATGATAACGCTTTGACCGAAATCCCATGTTTATGTCCTGCCATATCCTCGATCCACAACAAAAGCAAGAAAGCATATTTAAAATTTTTGGAATTGACAGCCACACAGCTGTGAAAACGGAGCAGTGATCTCAGGTTTGACGTTGTGTTTATTGTAAACATTCACTTCAAAAGCATCCCCTCTCTTCTGTTGTTGTAAAAGCCCAGAGGCAGTGATGCTCTGCTGGTTTTATGCACCAGGTAGACTTGCCTTTAGAAAAAGCCTTTTCCTGGTCACAGGATTACATATCTCTTACAAGGTGAAATCTTGGACAGCTGGAATGTTTTTGTGTCCACTCAAAGTTTCAAATCTTTGGGCATGTGCATATGGCGTTGCACGGACACCAAATTTAAAGACTTTGAGTGCCTCTTTAGTGAGCCTCTTTAGACAGCTGTTACAGCTGTTGCTTTCCATCATCCTCTCCATTGGCTTTTGATATGCCTCATTTTTTTTTCTCTTTCCCCAGACCTTGACTCTACCTATTAAAGCAGCTCCACTATAGCCTTAGTATTCCCACAAAAACATTGAGGCTCCATTCTTTTCACCACAAAGGATCCCTTTCAAAAACTTGTCTCTGATATTTACCCCTCTGTGAAACATTCCTTAAAACCCTTTTCAGAGCTCAAATCAGCTAATAAATCACATAATCCGGGTCTCCTACCTTTCTGTAAAAGCCCTGCAACTTGGAGTGAGTGGAGCATTGTGTGGTTCTTCTCAGGGTTTCCCTCTTTGGAGAGCTGTGTACTATCCTTCTGTGCACGTCATGGTGAGCGCGGATCAAAGGGGGACAGAGTGGAGGCCACCAACCTTAACGCATGGCCCTTTCACCCTCTCACCCACACTCTGCCATTAATCTGCTGGTTTATAACATGCTCCCCCCACGCCTGCTGCTTATTTACTCAGCTGACCCACTGCTGTTTGATGTTCAGTGGGAGTCAGACGGACCCCGGTGGTGAGTTGCAGTCTCTCTGTCTCTCTCACACACACACACACACACGGCTGTGACCCACTTGTCAACTATGCGAACTCGGTGAAAGTGTAGGAGGCTCACAGTACGTGCCAAAGCCGGCGGTGGTTAACATGCAAGCATCAGGGTGCGACACGTCGGAGAGATGGAGGCTCTATCAGTCGTCTCTTTGCGACTGATCCCTTTCTGTTTTCTCCGCAAAGCCCTCAGACTCATCTTCCACAAGAGGCCTATCTGTGTTGCCTCTGATCCAGGCTCGATCACTATCTAAGTGTGTGTGTGTGTGTGTGTGTGTGTGTGTGTGTGTGAGAGAGAGAGAGAGGGAGAGAGAGAGAGAGAGAGAGAGAGATGCCACAATCCCTGCTTGCAAAGTCCAAGATGAACAACAAGGTCATTCCCTGCCAAATCTCCATTATCCATCTCGTTCAACATTGCAACTCTATGTTTTCGTCTCCCAGCTCATATTACACATACATTTCTTCATCATCATCATCCGCGCTGTTCTTAGTTAAGGATAGCCTCTTAAATCTGTCCTTGCATTTTTTTTTTTAAGTTGCCCTATCTGTTAATCCCAGTTTATCATTTTTCACTGTATGTTCTGTTAACCACCAATCTCTCCTTTTCATCTACTGTATAACACATCCACATCCATCTGGCCACCAATCCCCCGTGCTGTTCCTCATTTGATCCCTCTTCAGATGGAGACATGAAGCCCAGTGTAGCGACGCACCACAGAGAGGGCAAGATGTTGACTAATAACCTGCCCTCTGATGCTGCTGCTTGTCAGGGACCCGACTTATCTGGCGTTGATGGGTTTTTGTCGTAGTCTCTCACTCGGTTCAGCTTGTTTGCATGTACCATAGATTTTAATATGGATTCTTTCGTTTTTGCTCACAACTACACCCAAAATTATAAAGTAATATAATTCAAATTCTCACCCAGCTGCTCCACAGAATCCAACCACCAACCGCTGCCTCTAAATTATCTGTCGTACATATTTTCAACTTCCTCCTCTGCCTCTCAAAACACATTCTTTATAGTGATAACATGTTGATAATGTCATTGTCTGCATCAGTTTAAAAACACCTTGTGTTGACACCTGGCTGACGAGCTGTTTGCTCAGGTTGAAGTGAAGGACAGTTGTTTCCCTGCTTCCAGCTACGTTCACCGTGTCGTCACTCTAGCTTCATATTCATCAGTGTAAAATCACTATAATAAAACAATTGCATATTGGGGCAAAGTCAAAGCACACTGCTGTGCCCCCACTTCAGTTTATTAATAATTGCAATAACACCAATTACACAAAATAAATAAAGAGAAATCATTTCTGATAAGTAAACGAAAAAGAGATGGAAAATACTTTGAAAAAGTTTTGTTTAAGACAATTGGAACAAACCAAAAACATGTTTGGAATAGAATATAAGTATATTACCACATGTACTACTGCTTTTTGTAAACTTATAACAGGATAAAGTGGAATAGATAAACTAGTGCGTGTAAGAATTAATATGTAATATGCAGATTTGTAATTGTAGTTGTAAATTATATGTGGTGTGACATGCTTGGCTACATGAAAGATACAATCAGAGTGATCCATATGGTTATAAAGATGTTTCAAGAAGTCATCTGCTCACATCTTATCACAGCGGCTTGTTTAACTCTAACAGCCGGAACTCCGCACCACTTAACGTGCAGCCAGCCATTCCCATGGCTCGGGCTCATTAGTAAACATTTTCACCAGTCACGCATGATCTATGGGCTCAGGGAGATGTTCTCTATCTTTCTTGTCATTAGTTGTTGACAGTGGATTCTGGATTATTAATAGCGAGCATCGGCTCAGTGGGTGACTATTAAATCAATGCGACACAGATCAGCCTGCAAAAACACAGCTTGTTTTTGAGGGAGCTGGTAGGAATTCTGGGGTCTTTACAAAGTGTAATAAGCACTGGAAATTGCTGTGACCGCAAGCTAAATACTTTCTCTCATCCTTTGTGTCTGTTTCCTATCCTTCTTGTTCTGTGAGCAGAAGAAAGAGCGGGAGTGCATGCAACTGCGTATCGCTGTGCTGCGCAGTGAGCTGCAGCGGCAGAGGAAGGCGCTCGGCAGGGAGATCGACCTGCGACAGAAGGAGAGGGCACACCTGCAGAAGAAAGGTAAACTACATTGGTGCACAGATATGCCCATTAACACCAAACCACCGTGTACAAATCAGCTTTTAATGTTGTGTACAAAGTGTCCCCTTCAAAATACAAGCTTGGGACCAGAGGGAATGGACTGATCTTTACTCTTTTCGCAACACACAAAATTGAATTAAAGAAACTATTAGTTGTTTAACTTTGAAAATGACATCTTGTTATTTTGAAGTTTGAACTCTTCTAGTCCTATTCTGTTGATACATATACAGTGTCATCATACTCTTTCACTTCTGCAAACAAATAAGTGACTTCCAGCCACGAATGTCAAGCACATACACTGATATATTCACTCGTTCCACTAAATTAGTGTTTTTATGCTACGTTATTGCTGCAGCTAATATAAACACGATGGTGGGAACAGAAATGAAAGGCACTGGGTGTTTAGTGTTACGTAATTATCACATGAGGAGATCAGTCCATCCATCTGCAACTCATTCTGTTGTCTTCAGTAGTGGTGCATGACTCAAATCCTGCTTGTGTGAGAATAAGTATAATGGTAAAAACACGTGCTGCCAATTCCAATAAAATCCTCAATCCTTGTCATTGTTATCCACAAAAAGGTTGTGCTCCAGCTGCTAATTGTAAAGAGAATAGAATGTAGTTATAACAGAGTTTGACCATGTTTGTCTATTTTACAGAAAGCACAGGCCTAACCAGGATGCTTTTCACTTTTTATTTAGAATTATACAGTAAACTCCTTTAACTTATAAAAAACACATTCACAAGGTTCCTTTGTAATATTTTTTATGTTACGGCTCATTTGTATCTCTCTGCAGTTAAATCATGTCCTTCAACCTTTCCCAAAATTAATGGCTTCGGTAATATTACGCTGTTTTTCTTGTTAATGTGTCATCATTTATATAGCAGGCAAGTTAAAGACAAGCTCTTTACCTGGCTAATGGATTTTGCACATATCACCTTTATAAATTGAGTAATTGTAATAGTGTTGATAATTTGTCTTGAATTTATGAGAGCTATCATTTGTCACTTTAACATGTGATTCTTGGTATCGGAAACTCCAGTTGTAAACACCTCGATCGAGGTTTCAGAGCTGTCTGACAGCAGCAGGTAGACTGTGTGTGCGCCCTTTATCACCTTCTCAGTTCAGAGCGTAGTAGAGTGTTATCATAGACAGGAAACCTCAGTCACACTCCCCAGTCAGAGGATAGCAGTCACTCAACACAAACACACTCGCACACATTATGTTCAGTATATAGAGCCATTCCTGTGGTTTGTGCGGCCGGTGCCAGGCCACTAAAGCAGGAGTGTTTGTGCAGGAGTGTCGCTTAGTTATCCCTGTGAAGTCTGCAGCTCGTGACTCTGATGTCTGACAGCAAAGGAGAGTTTTTACTGCTGCCTGTTGGCGGTCATGGGGAAATAAAAGGCTTTAAAAAAAAAAAGGCAGCAATAGAAAAGCTTGTGGTAGCGTTCTCTCGTCAAGTCCATGGTAAAATCGCAAATGTGCACGTAGTAGTGGTCATACAAACGCCTGTAACACCACGTCGATCAAGTGACGGAACTTGGAAAACTCACTAGCAAAAGTTACTGCTTGTTTTTGTGCACCACAGTAACTGTCTCAGGACCTTGCATATATTCTGTATTTTGCAGTGGCTCAGTTGAAGGCTTCAACTGTATCAGACGTGCTTTAGTACTTCAGAATGATATCAGTCTAAAAAACGAAATATCTACCAAATCCAAATAGTAACATAATATTCATAACAAAGTTCATTTTGACAGTTGTAACGAGTGAGATTCAGGCTGTTCTGGTGCAGCTGTTTAAAATCCATTCACCAGATACAATATATCGGTTCTACTATAATCAGCACCAATGTTTGTCTGAAAGCGGGCCAGCTTCTCTCTCCATCTGTACGATCGGCTTGCTGTTTGGCCAAAGTGCAGGTCAGGTCAGGTCAGGTCAGGTCAGGTCAGGTCAGGGCAGGGCGGGGCGGGGCGGGGCGGGGCGGGGCAGGGCACCGAAGTGAAACACCAACCTGAGGTAGAGATTATTAATGATTAGCTTGAAGTCTGCACACGCACGCACGCACGCACGCACGCACACACACACACACACACACACACACACACACACACACACACACACACACACACACACACACACACACACACTCACATAATAAGAGAGCACTAAAAGGGGTTCAGGGAGAAGTTTCCTTTGTGCTGCGATTCTTAAAAAATGGCCGTTAATCCTCTGCCTCTTTACCTGTCACCACTCTGTCTACAGCCAAAAGAACTCCCGGCTCTACTACTCTGCAACCCTTTCATGGCCTTTTTTCCAGACTGGACAGGTGCTTATTAAGAAACAGAAGAGAAAAGTCCTTGAGCTGGTTAAAAAGAGAAAAGGTATTTTTCGGGTAAATTGAAATGCTACGGATGTATAGGGCCGTGCTGAAGACTTGTTTTTTTTTTTCCCAGACTCATAACTCAGCTATATGCTTGCTGAGCTCTGCTGTACTTCCAGCATGTTGTTTAACTCTTCTAATCAGCCTGCTCACATTCATTTGTTTCACAGTCGGAAAAAAACCTGCATTAATAACAGATAGGATAGTTCTCGGAGACAAGTGTTTACAGTGCTTCATACAGCAGCTGATTCTGTGTCTGATTATATTTATATTGGCACCGCAAAGTGTTTGTTTCATCTGATCTCGTCTTTCATTTTGGAGACACGTGGGATTTTATCAGTTGCAGCTTAAACTTCAATTGAAATTTTCCTTTTAGGGATGTTATTGGCCGGTCTGTCCAAGAAAACCCACACTTGAAGAATCGTGATGACCTTTGTTCAGAGTCATACGAGGCAGTGGCGAAGGACTGAGCTTTTATGTCAGCGTTAATTCAATTAGAAGCCAGTGTTTGATTTGTTGAATTTTCACAGATTCCAGTGCTTATTGGATGCAGGTTTTCGTTTTAAGTTTTATTGACAGTTTTACAGTGTGCGTAAGGACATTGCTATGCAGCGTATCCCCAGAGGGCATCCCGTATGGACCGTTAATCTCCATTCTTCGTCACGCTCTTTAGAATCTCATCTGTACCTGGCCGTGTGGTCTTCCTGTCTCTCACACGTTTACAGCACCCATTAGCAAATAACTCTTATCAACCTGTTATTCCCAGCAAACCAGCCTCTCTCAAAACAAGTGGCCCCGAAAACCCAAACACACAGAGGAGCTGCTGCAGGTGTGTGAACTTGTGAGCCAGCAGATAAAGATGAGATGAAAGTTGTGGTGTCTGCATTTTTTATTTTCTTTGTAAAGTAACTATTAGGATGTCGGTGCAGACTTGCTGATGCCTGTTGGTTGTATATCTTCGTTCACGTCTGTGCGCTTCCTCTCCGCCGCCCTGGACAGCGTTACCACGACGAGCGATGAAAAACACGAGCAGTCGGTGTCATCGTGATGACACGCTAACGAGTAGCTGTGCAATGGCTGCTGATGTACAGTAATGGTAGGGAAATCATACCGGGAGTGTAGCTGTTGTTTTCCCCCCTTCTTCTGCAAACACGCATACTCACACTAAGTCCACTGGATGTCTCTCTAACAACCCAGGACAAAGGACATGTGAGCACGGCTGCATTTTTCTTCTCTTTTTTTTTCAGCTGCGAATAGAAAATAATAGTCTCTCTGTCCTGCCCCTGAAATGAATCGCTTTGGTTTTGGTGGGGTCACACTCTTGTCACAATTTCCTCCTGTCTAATTTCCCTCCTTCCACCTTAGAGGAGATGACATAAATCAGGTCTGTGAGCGGCATTTATTGCACTTAGTAACGGTAGTTATTCTCACGCTCAGTAACACAGCCAGGGCTCCTGACCAATAAATGTCAGTGGTTGGCTTTCCTGAGTGGAAGGGGCAGAGTTTTGTGAAGGTATGGTGTGTGAAGGTATTTGTCACCTCAGAGAAAAAAGGTCTCATATTGAAGCTATCATCATTAATGCTCCTGTAGCAGCACCTCAGCTTTACGCATGTGCTTTCCCCAGCTGTCTGCCATCTTGACTAAAGATTGTCAGGGACTCCAGTGCAGCACTCTGGCTAATGCCTCTACAGCCCACCTTTCTAACTGTTTACTGTTATGTCCCCTGACGTCCTGCTCTGTCTCCATGTCCCGGTCAAATTATTTCCTCATAGAGCATAAAGGTTTTTCTGTTGGCTTTTCATTCGGATAAAGACAAAGACATGTTCATAACAGGTTTTTTTTTTTTAGTTTTTTTTTACAACAGGCAACATTCTATATGTTTCCTTAATATTTTCATAATTATCGATTTATTTTTCTCTGGCACGAGTACGGTATGTTCTTTTGAATATGTTTCACACTGATCTTCAGCTCCTTGTATTGGTGGTTTTCATTTGAATTGAGAAAATCCACGGTACACTCTGTAGCCATTTTTAGTTTGATCAATTTCACAGCTGTGTTGAATGCTGCTCGGATTAAATTTCGCTCAATGACATCACAAAGTGAAACTTAATGTCACTGCGCTTTGTTAAAAAAAACGGAATTTTTTTTCACACATTTTAATTTGAATCAGATTCAATGTGTGTTTAAAGATTCTGTGTGGGAGAGAGTTTCTTCTGAACATGTCGTAGTTTAATTTATGTGGCTGACAGTTTCTCAATAGCTTTGATCAGCTGTATTACTTCAGTATGTCACAAGTCACAAGTTCTCCTTCAAAAGCACCAGAGGGAAAGTCAATTTGCCAACAAATTTAATCTCTTTTTTAATTTTTGCTTGTAAAATTAACTGTGTTTTGTTTATTACACAATGGGGCTGTGCTGCCCCAGCGAGGTTGTTTAAACCAGTCTAGTCACCTTTTATGTGTTAAATCCACTTATAGCTTCTGTACATTAGCCCATGTAAACTGACATTGAATTGACACTGATACTCGCATGAATCAGAGTATCACATTCTACGTCCAGACTTCGTCCAGTGCAAGAACACTTCAGGCTTTACGCGGAGGTCATGAAAGGTCAGGCCAATATGAATAAACCCCAAAACCAGCAGAGCACTGGTCCATTTTGAAGCTGGATTTCCTGTTGAATCCCAGAAAGTGTGCCGTGTTCTGCCTGAGGGACCTTGCTGTACATTGGCTTATGTCCAAATCAGAAGAGCTATGACAGATTTACAGTCGGATCATAATTTTTCAGCATCAAACTCAATAGCCTAGCAGCATTTTAAAGTCACCCCGCATTTTGCGGTGCCTTTTATTTCCTCTTTAATATGCTAGATGTATGGCTAGTATGGTGTGTGTCGGGAATGCTGCACGTGTGCTGTTGCTGTGTTTTTTTCTTTCCATACCAACGGGAACAGGTTGGAGGGATGAGAAGACGGATGGACGGAGCAGATAGGACAGCGCTGGGCATTACATGAAAGCAGAACTGGAATACAGGCGCATGCAGTCCGTGTTGAAATGTGTTTTCATCACTCGCAACAGATCTCGGTCTAGCACTATCTGTCTTCTGAGCTAATCTGATGGAGATACTTCTGAGTACCTCCATTTTCTCCTTTGCTCTGTGTAGTGCCCTCAGCTTGCACCCTTATGATGCCAGTTTGAGAATCATCGTTGTAAGTGGAAATATGTGATAAAAAAAACAGGTCCATCTGATCACAGGAGGTTTGTCCGTAATCTGCATTGCTCCAAACCCACTTTTGTGCCAGCTGCTTTCAGACTATTTGTCTTTAGTTGGATTGCAGAACTTGAACCATAAAATTTCCATGAACAAGTATCCTTTTTTTTTTTTTTTGGATAGGTCCCTTTCGGCATCTTAACACTCAATAAACATTGTGAAGGATTTTGTTGATACAAATTGTTAAAGAATGAGGAATCCTCAGGAAGTATGCTGTTTTTTTTGTTGGTTTTTTTACTTTAAGTTTTGACCTCGGAATACTTCGACTGTACCTTGCTGGTTCTGCTTGAATTTCAGTGCACATATACGATGTTTATAATATGGTGGACCAGTGTTGAAATGTGTGATTCATGCTTCACAAAACACGACAAAACTTTATACTTTGGCCAAGTTTCCTCTTTTACACGCATTCTCTGCAATACTTTAAAAAAGATCCGCTGAGAATAAAAAGTCCAAAAAATATCCATCACTCACTGAGTCTACTGTAGCAGTAGACTATAGGAGGCAACAAGAAAAGGTTAGTTTGCCTGAGCAATCTTAATCACAGATTACATTACAGAACATTTGCTACTTAAAGGAGGTTTACCTAATTCTTAAAGGACATGACTGGCTTCTGGGTTAAGATTTTTATGAGGTAACATTTTTCTTTTTTACTTTTAACATACTTGTGATACTTGTTTCTTTTACTTGCTTTAGTAAGCCAAGGATAGAAACCAGGAATCAATAAGCGCTGTTATCAATACATAGAATGAGAATCAGTTATTTTAATGTTTTTAAAGTGAAGTACGCCACACACCAAAATTGATTGAAGGAAAGAGATATTTTTCTTTTCATGACGCACATTCTGTCAAAACCCTCGAGTCAACCCATAATAGAACTCGATTGCCAACAGTTTGGTTGGAGTCTTGGATGTGCTGTGCTACTATTGCTACTATAGCATCCAGCTCTTAGCTTAACGCAGAGATGAGAAGTAGTCTCATGTCTATCAGGCTTTTTACAACTATTTAATGCTTCCTTGCCAGTGACAGAGGCATTATATTTTGAGGTTTTCCGTCCTGACATCTCATGCTTGGGAACGCAATATCTCAAGAACACCTTGAGGGAATTTCTTCAAATTTGGCAGAAACATTCACTCGCACTCAACTCATGAAAGTTTGGTGGTCAAAGGTCAGTGTTACCTCACGTCTGTCCCATCCATCCATCTGTCCCATTTTCTTGAATGTGATGCCATATCTCAGGAACATACGGGGAGATTGTGATCATATTTCATATTTGGTCAGATACGGAGTTGGTGACACAAACCTTGGTGGTTCACCTTGACACTGTGGGGATTGTATAACTCTTCTCTGCTGCTGGTTTGAAGGTGTGTGTAAAGCATCCATGATTTAGAAGTTGTAACTTTTTTGCAGCTAAATCCATATTTGAAACTTTATTTAAACTTTGTGTTCTATCACAATCAGCTTTGTGGACTAAGAATGTGAACACAAAAAGGATCCCTTCAAAGTCTTCACTACATATATCATATTAGTCAGAATAAACATGCACGTAAACTGCTACTTGACTGGTTGGTGGAGGTGTACAACCACAGAGTGGTATATCTAGTTAATGCACTGTAAGCATGGACTCTCTGCAAGGTTTGGAGTTTCTCCGAATGTCACCAATGGACAGTTCAGCTATCTGAGGCAGGGAAATCAGTCCGGAGGTAAATGAAGTAATGAAAATGAAATCGCAGAATTATTGTTTTGCATCTAGTTATTGAAATGATATGGAACCATAAGTAATGTTTGTGTTGCATTTGCCAGCCACCACATGGGATACAACACAAACACCGATCTGAGAAATATTCTTTCAACCATAAATTATACTTCCGATCTGTCTGGTTTTATGGTACACTGAGATATTGTGTGCTTGCCAATTTTGTGGTACACAACTTCCAGATGCTGTATCATCACTGTCCCTAACCTTTCTGATAAAAATGTATTTTGCCCAACCCTGTATTTAGTCTGTCAGATCCTGTAATCTGCATACATGTGTTGTTTGGTTTTATGTGGTGTTGGTAGGAAATGGTTTGGGCCTGATCAGAAGAGCTGTTTGATCTGTCAGTTTTACAGTGGATGGCAGCCATCCAAAGACGAGCCCACCTGGCTGCTCAGATGTAGCAGAACTGAACATGCACACCTGATAATTTACTTTTTTTTTCTGTCTCTTTCAGAGGAAGCGTTTTCTGCTCAGCGTGAGAGTCTGAAGGAGGAGAAAGAGTCCTTAACCAAGCTGCAGAAGGAATGCACGGCCAAGAGGTGTGTATGAAGCTGTAATTAGCAGGGCTTTATTTCTGCATAGAAGAACACCTTTAAATTCCTGTTCGATCTTACCCAGCGTCCACTGAATGACAAGGCCCAACGTGTCGCTCAGTCGTATTAAATTGTGATGAGATGACGCCCTGCCTCCCACCTCGCTCTTTCACAACGAGAGGATGCTTTTGTGGCTGGCGTTGCCTATTTATGTTTTCAACAGAGAGTTTGAACATTGTGCTAAAACGCCTGTCGGCCCGTGTTTGCCTTGGCCTGCGGGGAGACGTGTGCGGCGGGTGCAGGCCCTGGATACAGCTTTGTTTATTTGAGAAGTACCTGGCAGTCAGAGAGGGTAAACCAGAGCTCCAGGAAGGCCAGCGGGGGCCAAGAAACCCAGCAAACAGGAAATTAACGCTGACACTTGTACATCTGCCTAACATCCATTCCTTGGAAATATCTGTGTCGTTGATGTTTTTCATCAAGTGTCTTTTTTCATTCAACTTCTTTTTTAGCGTTAAGGTCACGCTGAGCTGTAGGCTACTAGATTACAAAGGGGAATATTGCCCTTTTTCATTCTTGTAGAGTAAGGTGAAAATAAAAGACATCAGAAATTTATAAAATACAATCTATTATTTAAGATTAATATGGTGTTTACCAGCACTTTAGGCTTCAGAACACTTTCAATACAGCGGTACCTTAAATATAGGCCAAAAGAGGTCAAATTATCCATACCTTTGTAAAAGGTTATTAAAGAATAAAATCACTCAATATGAATGTGTGTAGCAAAACACCAACTACTGAAACTAGTTCCATTTCAACCAGCTCCAAAATGAAAATACATGTTAATGCAAAAATGCATCAACATTAACAGTTCATTTCTTTTGCAGAATAACATTTGGCAGGTTTGACGTTTTGGAAAATATTGTTACTTCCCATCTGGCAGAGAAATGGACGAGAAGATCGACGCCACTTTTCTATGTCTGTTAAATATGCTGTAAGGCTTAAGCTGGCAGCGAGTTAGCGTAGCTTAGCACAAAGACAGCAAGGAAAGTAACAACAGCCTACCGGCACCTCTAATAAATTAAGTTTTCTGTATGAAAATGTGAAGTATGTAAAAAAAAAAGGACTCAACTTTCAATGGTTATATACGAGAATATTTTCTGTCCAAGACCAAAGCCAAAAAAATAACAAAGTGATTTATAAGTGATTTATGAATTATCACTGGATTTTATGAGCATTTGACAGACAGGCTATTATTTCCGCCCATTTTCAGGTAAAGCAAATTGGCTATCTGGTATTTCCCAGAACTATGACTTCAAATGCATTTAGCGGATAATTTATCTCTACTTGAGCACAGGACTGCATAGTTTTAGATTGTTGTGATGGTACGTTTGCTTAAATACAGAAGCTGAATTCTGTTTCTGTTGCCAGTAAGACAAATTGGAATTCTTCTTCTGAGCCTCTGTGTGTGTGTGTGTGTGTGTGTGTGTGTGTGTGTGTGTGTGTGTGTGTGTCTGTCTGTGTGTGTGTGTGCTTGTGTGTGTGTGTGTGTGTGTGTGTGTGTGTGTGCGCTTTTGCCAGCTAACATGTCGATTAAAACAGTATTTTGTGTGTTAGCCTACGTTCAGAAGGGCTGTGAGGGGAGAAATGTGAGTTTCCATGTTTTAGTTGAAGGGTTTGTAAAGGACTGGCATCACGGCTGACAAAGTGAGAAAAGACAAAGACCTGCGAGACCCGAGTGATTTCAGATCAAACGACAGTTCCACACCAATCTGTCTCCTGTCTCACTTATACAACGCTGCCACACACTGATAAAAGAGAGGTGATAAGACACTGCTAACCACAGGCAAAGCCAGAGAGGAAATTCAAGTGAAAGGCGAGAAGCATTTATAGGTGGAGGCATCACATTCAATAACCGTTTAACCCCCAAAAATCCCCTTTGATCTGAAATGATGGACTGTTACACTGCTCCACAAGTAGTGGTATAAGTAAAGTACGGGTCACCCACAGACCCTCCTCATGCACACGCACACTTACACATTCATACCAAAGAGAAGAGTCATGTTTTACTTGTGTTTAAATACAGCCTTAAACATTTTGAAATGCCAAACGGTAATGACGATTTAAATTCAACGTGAGTTGCGGTTGGTTTCAAACAGGTCAATAACTTCTTTACCTTTACAGCCACAGTTTATTTTTCTGTGTAAAGCCACCTTTACTCTCTATTACAGCTGTGTGATGCAAATATTTCCTTAGTGAGATGGATGTTAAAGAAACATCCAACAGTGGAATTAGTTTGGCACAAACTCTACATGCTTTACATGAGAACACCCATTTACATGGGACATGAATTGTAGTGTAACAAATTCGGGGGAATTTACTGTGCGTGGAATTTATGGAACATTAAAAGTTTCTTGCTGCCAAACATGACAAATCAGGGCAATGTATTATTTTTTTCTCAAAAAGTCAGAAATAGGCCAAAAGCTACTATAATGCTAGTGTCAAACATTTATTGCGAATCAGATAAAATCAGTTATGAAATCAGACTTTCATGGATGAATCTTATTGACCGTGATTGGATTAAAATGTTTGATTCAGAATAAAATGTAAAAACTAATTCAAACATACTACTGAAATAGACACCAGGATGATCACATTGTCACTGTAAGAATGAAAGCATGCTGGTGTTCGAATTTAACTCCAACCTCTGAACTGAAAGGATGCTTGCACACTTTATCTTCATCTTTCAACTTCATAGTTATTATTTTAGAGGTGTATAAAATGGTGCCCCGCAGTAAAACATAAACAGTACAATACATACACTCAGAAAGAGTGTTACTTTCCTCTGGTCAAAGCCCAGGACTCATCACTGTAAAACAAGCTCTCAGATTTCTTCCCCTTTCACAGGTCAGAACTGCAGGATGTATCTCTAATAACGACGGTCCAATAATGGATTTAAAAATAATCAATAATTTATATCATCTTTGTTTAATTGTTAATGTTAATAGTTTAATTGGAGATGAGTCTCTGGTGAATTAATTCACTCTCATTTGTTTGAGGCCTCGAACCTGCATTATGATGCATACATAAACTCCCTTTCCTCTCTGTTATGAATATTTTATATTTTCAGTAACTGTAACTGCAACTGCCCTTAAGCCTGACACTGAGTCCCTGTTGAGCAGTAACTGTCCTGGAAGTTTTCTCCTGCTCATTCTCCTCTCTGATCTCATCTCTGCTCTTTGCCTCAGTCTCACTTATGTCCTCCACTCTTTTGTTTCCTCCTGCCAGCCTGTTACTCACTTTTAACGTCCTTGTGTCTGGTTTTATTTCCCCAGAGAGCAGTTCCTCAAGTCTAACGCCCAGCTTACCTTCCGTTGTCGTCAGCTCCTCTCTGAGCTTTCCTACATCTACCCCATTGATGTGGTGAGTTTGACCTGACGGTACATCAGCATCCATAACGGCAAAGAATCATCTGGTTACAAAACCGAGGATTTGATGAAGCAGAAATGATTGAGATAGTTATACTGTATGTGCAACAATCCTTCTGAATTCTGAATATCAATTTCACATCAGCATTTTCAGAAATCATCCAAAGAAATTGCATTTGACATGCTTCACTGATAATCAGTCAGTTTTGTAAGATATTTGGCAAACAAACAAAATATTTGAAGTGCTTACACCAGTAGACAGTAACTGAATGATTATGAGCATGTTCCTCTGCCAGCTGTTTGTCCCTCGTGGGGTTTCATGTTGTCTCCGTTTCTGCTGCCTGATCATTGTCCTTAATATGAAACCTCTTATTTATATCCACAGGCCAATCAGTCAGATTATGTAATCTGTGGAGTGAAGCTGCCAAACTCTGAAGACTTTCAAGGTAATTTATGATGTGCCTGCCTGTGTGTGTCAGGGTAACAGGAGGATAAGTCTGAACAAATGTTTTGTCTTAGCTTTATTGCTTGTGGTTATATGTAGATGTTTGGCCAAGCAAAGCAATTTAACATTTTCCAGTTGGAAAGCCAATGATTTCATAGACACAGTATCTAGGGTTTAAATTTGGCTACTGTAGATGGCATCGCTGCACTAATGCAGTACAGCCTTTAACATACAAAGATTACATATACTAATTATGGTATGTCACATTAATGCATAAAATATATATTGACATAATTGTATCATCAATAGAGACTCAATAGTTTGACTACCTGGGAAAGATTGGTCTTTACTTTTGAAAAAAACATAGTGCTCGAGTTTGTGATGATTCAGCAGTGGTTGAGCATCAAATTAACAGATGCAACAATCCTTCCAAGTAGAGGCCAACTGATACTGGATTTTGGGGAAGGTACCAATAGGTCCTAAAAACTTTCAGATTTGGATATAAGGCTTGATACTGTTCATGTATTTACTGTTTAGACACAATATATATAAACACAGTTTTATTCTGTGATTCCTGAAATGTGGATATTAGAAACTTTTGACATTTGTGACAAAAATACGTACTAGAGGCAGGATATTTTACAATTTATTGTTGACACTGACATCAGTGCAATGAAAGAGAAAGCTTCACTGGGGTTTTATTACTATGAATATAAGAAAAAGACCTATTGAAACCATTTTGAATGTACCTAATGATCTTTTTCTGCATTATGTCCTGTGAAAAACAGGGACAGATACAGAATAGTTTCTAACAACTTCAGCAAGTGTTGCTGGAATGCAAAGTGCCAACAAAGTGGAGGGAGATGATTTCAAACTGATCTGGCTAAATTCATCATCATCATCATCAGGTTCAGCCATTGTCAATCCACTGCAGGATGAAGGCCTCAGCATGGAGTTTCCACAACTTTCTGTCCTTTGCAAAATTATACCAGCTGGCTAAATTAGATAATTACAAATAAAAGCAATAAAAGGCAAGAGAGAAAAGATTGAAGAGGGAAACGGTTTGGAAAGTTTCCCCGCCTGATGACTGGGCAGAGAGGCAACCAAATTGAATTAGATTCTTCTGTTTTTCAGCACACTCAGTTTTTCTCTTCCCCTTTTTGGCTGCTGTTGGAGGAATTATTGAGCCACAAGATGCTTTTGTATTTGGTTGTACCAGTGAGACCGCCACAAAACCCACATAGTTTAATATCAAAGACACTGCAATAGTCAACGATGCATAAAAAAAAGTTTTGTCAGCAGGCAGTTTTGGCCACAAGAGTCCCTGTTATCATGTTGGTGGGGAAGGTTAGAGTAAAGGGTCACACTGTGTGTGTCATGATGAATGGGATTATCTGTTACAGCGAGGGAAACTTGATGACTTCATAACCTCTCAATAGCTCTGATGACTTGAAGGGGGGGAACCGGATTGAGTGGGTCATGAATGGTTCAATTTGGACTGCGGCACTTGTCTAATACTGCGAACACACCCGGCACTGTCCACTCAAAATTCTCCAGCTCCCCTCGCTCACAGCTGGCGAGCCCAAGCCGGGTTTTGAGTCCATAATTCAAGATTCCAGTCCCAGTCTCCTCCGCTCCCTGCTGTCACACTCCACCTGTTAACATCACGGTGGTGCAGTGGTTAACACTGTCACCTCACAGCAAAAAAGGTTCCGGGTTCGAATCGGGTCCTGGGCCTTTCTGTGCGGAGTTTGCATGTTCTCTCTGTGCTTGCGTGGGTTCTCTCCGGGTTCTCCGGCTTCCTCCCATCATCCAAAAACATGCACCTCAGGTCAGGTTACCTGGCGCCGCGCTAGTGGCAGCCTGCTGCAGCATCTCCCCCCTGAGAGCCCCCCTGCTGTAGTGAAGAAATTTCCCCTCGGGGATTAATAAAGTGTATAAAATAATAAAAAAAATCTTTTCAGAGCACACAGAAGTGCCCGGTACTGACACCCAGCATATTTCGTATTTGCAGCGATCATTTGTTCCCATTTTTTGGAGGCCTTTTGTCTACTTCTGTCTCAAATCCCACACAGGTAGCAGTGGGTACAAAAAAACCCGAGCATGTGCTGGTGCAGAGGATTAACCTCATGCATTTACTGTTGACTACCTTCTCCCATCCTTTTCCAGCCCGTCAGCGCGCTAGAGGATACTGCGTCAGTGTCCCGTTCTGTTTTGCCTCGGCATTAAAAGTAGACACATGTATGACCATTGAAGAAGGAGGTCATGAAATGAAGTACAGCGAGTGATTTTAAAGGTCTTCGCACAGTGGCAGCACGACCAATAAACAACACACAAATGCGATGTACTCGCCGGCAAAATGTTTGTACCTGTGGGAAATGGGGCTCGCTTCAAATACGAGTGTGTCTGATCCTGTAAAAAAAAAAAAAAAGTCAATATCCAATTCCAATATAATGAGCGTCGTGATGTGCGACACCTGTCAGGTGGATGGATAACCTTGGCAAAGTCCGAGATCTTTTACGGCAACTCATTTAAAAATAGTGGAGGGAAAACAAAAGTGTTGTCTTTATATATATTTTTTGAGTGTAAGTAAGCTCACTTGCATAACGTATTTAATTTAGTAACATATTTTAAATAAGTGACGTAGGGAATGTTACTTATGAACCCATTCAATTTTTTTAATCGGAAACATGATCTTTTCCGAACTCTGACCTCGTGATTTTTGGTCCCTAAACCTGAAGCCCATTTTTTTCCTCACACCTACGTTGAGGAAAACGTGACACGGACATGGTATCCTCTAGTTTGGCTTTATACCGGGCTGCCTGGTGAGGAAGGCTGTGGTTTGCATTATGCAGAGAGTTGTTTTGCAATTCCGAATACCCATGACTATTTAGCCTCTAACACAACTGCTGGGCCCATTAGAGGTCTTGCAACACGCAACATTATTTGTATACAGACAGCAGGAAAAGAGGATGATGAGGCACGCACTTAACTCCTTTATTTTACCCCATACCTTCTTCATGGAGCTCTCCTCATTTGTGTGAGGTCTGCCACACTTGGAGCAGTTAAAGTCCAGAACTGTCTGAATGCGTGTCAAAGACGGTTTAAAAAAAGGCCTACAGGGGGAGGATGTTCCACATTAGAGACCAGGGTCAAGGTCAGATAGCATGCTAATCCTGCTCGGGGTCAAACTGAAACAGGGTGGCACTGAAGCCCATCTATGTTCTACATTTAACCAAATGTCACTTTCAGCTCAGTCTGACGAGGTATCCGCAGTCTCCAGTTTCACCCTAAGGCGTTTGCTTATGGTTGCATGTCCTTTAGGTGACCTAATATTCCCAAAGGTAGGAAGCTGTTTTCTCCAGGTGCTTCAGTTCTATGGACTATAAAATGCAGGAAAGAGGATGAAATAACGCAGGGTTTTCTCTGTTAAGTTGCAAAACACAAAAGATGAGCCAACGCGTCTGCCACATTCAGCTGCCGTAGTCTATTATTTCAAAGCATTAAGATAAAAACCACTGTGATGATAAGTGTTTGCCTCGAGCAGCGTCCTGTTTGAGAATGTGAAACCACTTAGCGTGTTGTCTTGAAACCATTTCTCGTATGTTCACCATTTCTTTCCCCGTCAAAAATGTGCACAAAGGCATGCAGTTTTCCACACTCAATGTTATCTGGGCTCTGAAGGGATAGTTGATGCTTTTGCTTCTCAAGCACATATCTGAAAGAAATTTGTAATTCCCGTGCAGCCAGTGTGTTTTTTTTTTTTTTTTTTTTTTATACTGTGTATACTGTTCCATATTCTGAAACACTTTCAAAATACTTTCCCACATGAATATGACTGCTCTATGTCCTGTGGATACTAGGTTACCGTGCTATCTTTAGTTGGATGTTTATACATTTTTGTGGACACGGTTCATGTAAACACAATTTATTTTTTCCACGTAATAAACTGCCAAACAAAACAGACACCACTGACTGTATGCTTTGAAGTTTTTGATATAATAAAACACTGACTTTCATTTGAAGCTTGGGGAGTTCAGTGTGTTGATGTAGATCGCCTTAAAAGCCCGTTGATGAATCGACAAGTACAACATGTCTCGTGTTCTGAACCAAAATTCTGTCTGTTGTGTGATTACTGAAGCCACTTTTGTACTTTGTGTCCTGCAGCTAAGGATGATGGGAGCGTGGCAGTCGCCCTGGGTTACACAGCGCACCTGGTCCTGATGATCTCATGTTTCCTGCAGATCCCTCTCAGGTATCCGGTGATCCACAAGGGTTCACGCTCCTCCATTAAGGACACCATCACTGACAGACTCACTGAGAAGGAGAGAGAGTAAGTAGACTGAGAACCTGATATGGAAACACCAAACACCACAGTACATACATGTTTTTATATTCACACATCTCTTTCATTTGATCCAGTCTGTCCTCCTTACTGTACAAACTGTTCATACAACGGCCCCAAAAACTGTTTGGACACTTGAGCCACAGTTAAAAATGGATGAATTTCATTCCATCACATGTTAATGTTAAAGCAAAGTTCGTTTTTTTCCCCCAACAGCACACCAAAAGCTTTACGGGATTTCAGTCAGGGCTCTAGAAGGGGCAGACTTTGATTAT
This sequence comes from Embiotoca jacksoni, assembly GCF_022577435.1. Taxonomy (NCBI): domain Eukaryota; kingdom Metazoa; phylum Chordata; class Actinopteri; family Embiotocidae; genus Embiotoca; species Embiotoca jacksoni. The sequence continues at coordinate 18,534,437 of NW_027185263.1, forward strand.
TTATTTATTTATTTATTTATTTTTGGATGGACATCTATTCATTATGCAGGTGGTTGGCACGTTTTGGATCTTTATTATGTGAAAGATCTACTTCTGTTGCATGAATCATTTATTGGTGGATTTCTTTTCTGTTTGCATCCAAAATGTCTCGGTACACTACTTACAGTTCGATCTACTGTCGATCTTCATGGGTCTGCATGTGCACTTTCATTTTTGACCTTTTTGACAATATACCCGAGCGTGGAAGAGGCAGTTAATTGAGTTTTCTGCTCGTCTGACAAACAGAGTTTCTCTGAGCTCAGTTCACTTATCTGCATTTTTACAGTTGCTTTTAAATAATTAACATCGAGTGGACTCATAGTGGATGTATAAAGTCAGTCACCCTGACGTTCATACTAGTGACACAGACAGAACAACAGGTAGCGTTCATCACATCAACAAAGGACGTGTTCCTCGAAGTTTGACAATCAGAACTTGTCCAAGGACTATTTTGTTTCTATTGAGAGGTATACGCTCGTTAGAATTGTACTAAATGTTTTTTCTGTGGATAAAATATCGAACATTCATTCAAATTACTTTTTGAATATTTTATAGATTAACTGTCCAAATACTTTTTAATTGATAGCAACAAATTTATAGATGTGTAGTTTTAAATTGTTTGTGTACGATGTAATGCTGAAGCTCAGTTGTGTGTGGATGGTGAAAATGTGGTGATTCAACTCCACCAGCTTAGCACGTAAAAGAAACTGGAAATAAACACATTTATGCAATCCTGAAATTGATCTTTAATTGAAGTAAAAAAAAAAATTCCCAGATCGAGTGTAATCATGACTGTAATTGTTGAGGTTTAATTGTTGTGAGTCAGGAAACAAGTTATTTATTTCTGAAAATAACATGCACGCACACAGAAACCCACTGGCTGTAGTGCTGTCAGCGGAACAGAATTACTGTGAATGATTTGTCAATTTATAGAAACGTAACTAGTTCAAACAGACTGCTCAGTAGTTTTGGCAGCAGTTGTGTTTTTAATATTGGATGTAGAGGGAGCAAAACCAACCGACCAACTGCATTCATTTATTCACAGCAGAATAAAGACAAAACAAGGTAACATTAATGTACACTGGTTAATACTACGCAGTTAATGCAGCGTCGGTGTGTGTGAGTCAAATGAGTTCAAATAAATCACCCGTCAAAGACGGATTGCGCTCTATCTTAAAATGATTTTAATATGCACGTTATTTTGATCACAAGCTCATCATCATGGTTTACAACAGTCAGTACAAATGTCAGATCAATAAGGATGTTTTCACTAACATCTGTAAAATGCTCCCTTTATATTTGCAGCTTTAGAGCTCAAACCAAATTGGCAGTTACATTCTTCAGTTACAAATGAACACAATGTTTGGATTCAGCACCTGAACAAGAAAAGTGTTTATTCTTATGCGTGTCTGTTTTGCAAGTTGATTGTACTAAAATTGCGCGATCCATTTCTTTGTTTGTTCCTCATTGCCAGAACCGTTCCATTATCTCAGTTCTCGTATCGTCACAGGATAGAACTAAATCTAAAAAAAAAGGTTGTTTACTTTAGCTCACATTTGTTTTGTATTAAAAACAGCTACAGTCACGATTCCTCTCGATCACTCCCAAAACTCATTCTGCTTATAAAAACCTGTTCCTGCATGCTGCTTTCACATCAGTACTTGCTGATTGAGGGGAGTTTTGTCCTAAAAAAAAAAAAAAAGAAAAAAAAGAATCTATAACCCAATACTTAATTCGATTTTTTTTTTTTTTTTTTTTTTTTTTTTTTTTTTACTGACTGACTGACTCCAACCGTCAAGATTACCAAAAGCATTTCACACTTTTAAAATCATTAACAACAAAGTTAATTTGGTAAAATATAGAATATTTGCTGAAAGTTTATTTTATGTGATTGTCGCCACTGAAAGATCACACGGTAATTTTATTTCTTCTAATATTATGAGACTTTAAGTAATCTGTCCAAACCAAAGGAGCCACATCAAATAACTTGGCTCCACCAGATTTTAAAGATCAGAAATATCGTAATCAATAAATTATACTTTAATTTTCTTTGATGCCTTGTATTTTAGATTTTGACAGACAATAAATTCAGATATTTAATTGAGTGGTTAAATTAGCGGAACAATAACCTAAGTCCTTGTCAGTTAAATCCATTTTAGGCACGGTGTAAAAAGCCAAAGTATTCCTAAAACTTGGAGAAAAATGTTATCAAAAAACACACCAGGATGTAAACTTTATGCAGCCAGTGAAGTTAATCTTATTTTTCATATCTGTCACTCTACTGCAAAAATGTAAGGGGTACATATTTTGATAGCACTGAGTGACCAAGACTTCCCACGTTTGCATGCATGAAAACATGCATTTGCTTATTTAGCATTATGGAATACAATAAGTTGTATTTGCCGTCATCACAGCGTCCGGCTGCATCTTCCAACGGCATCCTGTCTTCCATTAGCTGCAGTATTCTGTCTGTAAGCAAAAACAGATACATTCCAAGAAGATTCAGATTGGATTGGATCAAATATCACGTGCACTCGAGCCCTGAGCCATTTCTAGGCCTACTGTACATTATTTGACACTTGTGTCACCCAAAACCGTGCTCATTTACTTAGCACCAAATTATGTTATATGATATGGTGAAGTGCCATCTTCTTCCTTTCTATTTTATTGAAAGCTTTTGAGGGAGTCATTATTGTGAGGTCCTCAGAGGCCTCCGGACTCCTCAGCCCTGAAATGTGAAGTATGGAAATAATATTGTTTATTTTTAATACAACGACTGCACCATCCAAATAGGACAAACCTACTACATCCATGATGTCAAACTCTTTTTTCAATACATAACAGTTCTACAGTGCCTCTAAATACATAAAGTTTAAACTTATCAATCAATGCATCTTTTACAAACGTGAGTAACCTGTGCTTTTGCACACTTTCTCACATTTAGCCATGTTTGGTATAAAAAGGAGCTCCTTCTCAGTACTTGGGTGGATTGTGATGTGGTACATTCATATCTGGTGGAAACCCACAACCGCTATTATCTCACCAAACCAATTATCCCCCCCCCCTCTCTCTATGTATGTACAGTGGGTACGGAAAGTATTCAGACCCCTTTACATTTTTCACTCTTTGTTTCATTGCAGCCATTTGCTAAAATCAAAAAAGTTCATTTTATTTCTCACTAATGTACACTCAGCACCCCATGTTGACAGAAAAAAACAGAAATGTAGAAATTTGTGCAAATTTATTCAAAAAGAAAACCTGAAATATCACATGGTCATAAGTATTCAGACCCTTTGCTGTGACACTCATATTTAACTCACATGCTGTCCATTTCTTCTGATCCTCCTTGAGATGGTTCTACTCCTTCATTGGAGTCCAGCTGTGTTTAATTAAACTGATTGGACTTGATTAGGAAAGACACACACCTGTCTATATCAGACCTTACAGCTCATAGTGCATGTCAGAGCAAATGAGAATCATGAGGTCGAAGGAACTGTCCAAGGAGCTCAGAGACAGAATTGTGGCAAGGCACAGATCTGGCCAAGGTTACAAAATAATTTCTGCAGCACTCAAGGTTCCTAAGAGCACAGTGGCCTCCATAATCCTTAAATGGAAGAAGTTTGGGACGACCAGAACTCTTCCTAGACCTGGCCATCCAGCCAAACTGAGCAATCGTGGGAGAAGAGCCTTGGTGAGAGAGGTAAAGAAGAACCCAAAGATCACTGTGGCTGAGCTCCAGAGATGCAGTAGGGAGATGGGAGAAAGTTCCACAAAGTCAACTATCACTGCAGCCCTCCACCAGTCGGGGCTTTATGGCAGAGTGGCCCGACGGAAGCCTCTCCTCAGTGCAAGACATATGAATGCCCGCATAGAGTTTGCCAAAAAACACATGAAGGACTCCCAGACTATGAGAAATAAGATTCTCTGGTCTGATGAGACCAAGATTGAACTTGTTGGCGTTAATTCTAAGAGGTATGTGTGGAGAAAACCAGGTACTACTCATCACCTGCCCAATACAATCCCAACAGTGAAACATGGTGGTGGCAGCATCATGCTATGGGGGTGTTTTTCAGCTGCAGGGACAGGACGACTGGTTGCAATTGAAGGAAAGATGAATGCGGCCAAGTACAGAGATATCCTGGAAGAAAACCTCTTCCAGAGTGCTCTGGACCTCAGACTGGGCCGAAGGTTCACCTTCCAACAAGACAATGACCCTAAGCACACAGCTAAAATAACAAAGGAGTGGCTTCGGAACAACTCTGTGACCATTCTTGACTGGCCCAGCCAGAGCCCTGACCTAAACCCAATTGAGCATCTCTGGAGAGACCTGAAAATGGCTGTCCACCAACGTTCACCATCCAACCTGACGGAACTGGAGAGGATTTGCAAGGAAGAATGGCAGAGGATCCCCAAATCCAGGTGTGAAAATCTTGTTGCATCATTCCCAAGAAGACTCATGGCTGTACTAGCTCAAAAGGGTGCTTCTACTCAATACTGAGCAAAGGGTCTGAATACTTATGACCATGTGATATTTCAGTTTTTCTTTTTTAATAAATTTGCACAAATTTCTACATGTTTTTTTCTGTCAAGATGGGGTGCTGAGTGTACATTAATGATAAATAAAATGAACTTTTTTGATTTTAGCAAATGGCTGCAATGAAACAAAGAATGAAAAATTTAAAGGGGTCTGAATACTTTCCGTACCCACTGTATATGTGTGACAAATATGAATAATGGAAACAGGATATTTTACATTTTATTTACCACACTGATATTAGTGCACTGAAACTGTAAGCTTCCCTGGGTATTTCATAATTTTAAATAGCTATAAAAACTACACATAGAGAGCAATTTCAAATTTACTCCAGGAATATTTTGCTGCATTGTGTTCTGTAATATAAAATAGTTTTCAAATCTTCACATGTTGGAAAGCATGCACCAAAATGATTGATTTCAAAAACATGTATATCTGTGATGGGCCAATGTTGGCTGATTCCATCAGCCGGCCAACATATCAGTCAGAGTCCAATTATTTTCCTTTGGGAAAATATTTGATATTTTCTGTGACTGCAAATAGAACAGTGAAGGTCCGGATGTCTGGAGTGACTAACCAGTTCATCTGTGTACAGTACACACACACACACACACACACAAACTGAGGTCAGATTGTGCAGCAGCCTCATCAGGTCTTCTAGATTCAAATACACATCCAAATATGAAATACTGACCTGATTTAAAATGATTGCGCCTATTGACCATACAACGTAAAAACCTCAGCAGAGATATTTGGTTTTTCAGATTAACACGTCTCGCCTCTTTTGTTTATTCTGATTTTTTTTTTTTTAAATTTTTTACGAGATCTGCATAGATTTGTGAGGAGAAACCACCTGTGTCGTGTTAAGTGGTTTAGTTTGGCCAAAAGAAGCAACTGGAAGTTCCCCCTTTTTTTCATCTTTTTTTTAATTGTACTTCGGTGTTCAGAGAGCTGTCACGGTAATTTACTGCCCATTTAGTGATGGTGTTTCTGTCCTCACAACATTATATAATTTTTTATTGAATCAAGAGTTGTTCATGCTTGAAGAATACTATGTTGACTCGGAATATCAAACGATAAACTGATGTTCGAACCTCACCTGGTTCATCTCAGCCGTTTGTGTCAGTCACCAATTGTAGAGGAACTGTAATTACAGCAAGGGCCAATGTAATAAAATTATTATTTGTGCGTGTTATAGTCTTGTAACTATGCACCAAGTCAGAATTTTAAAAAACCCTACTGCGTTATGATAATTGCATGCTTGCTCAAGTATGCACCCTCATGCATATTGACATTCCACACATGCGAGACCCCCTTCAATAAGTGAAAATAAGTGAGGAGGAAGATTTTGCTATAATCAGCAGTGTCACTAATAACCAGGGATGTAGAGGAGGAGCTGACATCAGCTCTTTACCTTCTGCTCATACAGCGGCTGTTTGATATTAGCAGAGTATTTATGTGGATAGATATGTTTATTGTTTGGAAGCTGAACGGATCTACACATTTTGAAAGCACATGTGGGCGCTTTGTGTTTTTGTGCGCTGAGCAATTTGTGTTTTTCAGCTGGAGGTGAAGGAGAGAGGTGTTTGGAACTTGGAGTATGCTCATTATACGTGATAGTAAATGATTTAAACTGGTAAGAGAAGAGATGCAGACCACATGTCCTTGTTAAATCAGGTCATTGTTGTTAGTAAACCCCACAAATTCATTTATTTCTATTATTTTCATCTCATCTTTTAATGTTCTGAGGTCAGCTGCTCGTGGACTAACATGGCATCAAAAATCATAACTCCTGCATTCAACAATTTTGTTTTACTTTCAAACACAAGCGACTGTCTATCTTCATTGAAGGCACATGTATGTAGTTGACATGTCAATAAGCACTGAGACCTTCACATCCACATGTCATACATAAGAAGACAAACAGCTGGAAGAAAGCTTGTAAGAAGAAGAGCGACATTATCAGTGGAGCCGGTGATTGAGCAGCCATCCCTCAGTGTTGGTAATTATGTCATTTCAAGAGCTTCAGAGACTCTCTGGAAGTCACTTTACGCATTTCCAGTCCTGCCATGCAGCATATTTACCCCAGCATCCAGCAACAACAAATGAACCCGTGGCTGTCGAACAGATGTGACACTCCAACATTTCTCTTAGGTGTCTCTGAGTAGGACCAAATGCTCCAGCAAACTTTAACCCTCCCCGCCCATCCCACATGTTTATGAGCACTGTGGCCCCGGCGGGCTGCAGACACACGGCCCAATGATGTGTTAGGAGACAGAAAGCAACTAGCCGGCCTCTAAAAGTGTACAAAAAGGGGGTGATTAAAGTGTCGGAAAGAGGTAGCCGGTGGTGATAAGTGAGGTGGTGTTAGATCAGTTTCTCAAAGTGTGCTAGGATTAGCAAGCAGTCCGTCAATTATAGTGGCGTGCACATAGAAACCTGATGTTGTTTTAGTTGCATGTTACAATGTAGGCCCGTGTTAAAGGGCAACTGTCCTGACCGGGCTCCTCCCTCAAACCTGCTTTTGCACTGTGATTAAGCTTTGTGCTCTTTGGTGACTTTTAGGCGTCCTTGTACTTAAGAGTGAACGTTACTGTTCTGTAGCTCTTCTGTTGCGTAGCACAAATTTCCTGGTTTTGGGTAGCTCAGATTTTTGCGCCTTTTACTATTCAACATAAAATCCTTCATGTGCTACAGTTGATCCAGAAAATTTTGCAATTGTTGTGAGAGAAGAGGATGAAAATATTTCCCCTTTTCAGTTTGAACAACATCACTTTATCTGAAATAAGGAAGCTGTTATTCACCTGCACAGGTGGAAAGGAACCAGTCAAGGGCTGTGTTGATCTGAACTGTATCACAGGTCAGCGTTTAAAACTGGGCCTGGAAGAGTGTTTGGAAAGTAAGGTGTGGACGATGACCAGTCTGTTTGGCACTTGGTATAATTTGACCCATTTGGGATCAGAGAATCCTCATCCTCCTGGACAGAGATGTTCTCTGAAATCAGTGGACTCTAACAACATGTTGCACCCACATTTGGTCTTGTGGAGAGCTTAGTTCCCGTGTTACTGATTGCACTCGGGAGAAGTTGGGAGATGCGATCCAGATGTCCAGTGTTTGATTGAGACCAGAGCCTAGCCATTAAAAAACAAGAACTGCCTCATATACTCCTTTATCCAAAGTATTGAAGAAAAGCAGCTTTACGAAAAAAACAAACTATTCTCTATCACTGGCTAAAGGAAAATGGATGTAAGTGGCATTAGCACATCACCGCTTGGTTCCAACACAAAGGGAACTGTTGGTGGAGGTGCCGAGTGTGAATGCCAGAGGTGGGCTTAAGATGAGAGGAACCTGGGAGCTCCATTAAAAGAGGTTATTGTTCCGGGGATTCAGCAGTTTCATGTCTTAACATGGACCGTGTGCACAGCAGAAGAAGGGGATTGCACCCGAACTACCACCGGCTTGCCCTAACTTTCACAGCAGTGAGGAGGGAAAGCGGTGTGAGGCAACTGGACAGGTTCCACACGCTGCTTAAAGGGTGACCGGCGTGGTCGTGGTCGGAGAGCACAACAGTACAGACCAATAGATTTCATTTCAGAACAACATTTGTCCCTCTACTTGCTTAAATGTGCAGAAAATGAAGTTTTACACATTTTCAGCTTCAACTGAAATTCAAGATCTTGCATGGTTTTGTTGTAGTTGTTTTTAGTCACACTAAATTTAGTATTACATACAGTTTCAAATGAAAATTCTACTCGGTTCTACAGTATGAGAGACAAATCGGCACATTTTCTGGTATTATAGGCTAAATCCTGATGTTTGTTATTTCGGTGTGATATGCACATGTTTAGTGGCGGCTCAGCTGCATAGTTAGTTTATTCTTCACAGGAGAGATGAATGAGGCGATCAACATGGGAGACAAGACAGCTTAAATCAAATTTGAAAATAGCTCATTATTTAGGTCTGTGTCAACTACAAAGGCATCCGGGGAGTGGACAGCATGTTTACTTGTCTTTTGAGTTTCGCTGCCAAATCACTCAAGGACAATGGAAGGAATGGTATGTTTATAATAGCTCTGAAGAAGTCAAGGAGTCTCATCTAGGTTGACAGGTTAGCTGCATAAGCAGCCCTTCATCTTGGAGTCCTGCTGTTTTGCAGTATTTGGCCATTCTTCATTAAAAAGAAAACAAGAAGCATCTGTGCTATATAGGTTTTTGATGGATGCTGTAGGTTTGATAGTATTTTATACCAGTTAACGAACTGACAGAAAATTGCACGTGTTTGTTGTGACAGTCTTTACTGTTTTTCGGTCGGTTCGTCAGTCGGTTTGTCCACCAGATAGAAGTATCTCAAAAATGATGTGCAGACCTTTTTTTGTACTATCTCCTGACCTTTGCTCCAGTGCTACCGTTGACTTTGTGGTTTAAAGTTAAACAGCTACTTGATGGACTGCCATCAGATTGGTGCAAAGATTCATGTCCTCCTCCCGGTTAATAATGTCACTGATCCCCTGACTTTTCATCTGGCGCCATCCAAAATATGTTTAGTCTAGTTCTCTGCTTTATAATACATGCAAAACTAATGACATTTATGTCAACTATGGCTGTACTTTGTTACGCAGGACAAATTAGCAAATGTAGGCATGCTAGCATGCTAAAGATGATGAAGATGATGAAGATAGTAAACATTGGCATTGTGAGAATGCAGGTAAATTACAGTTTATCTCAGGTACGTTTAGTCTCACTGTGCTGCTGGAATGACTTACAGCAGTCATGTTCCTAAACAATTGGTGTTTATGACACGTCCATGCGGTTGGAATATTAATCCTAATTAATGGTTAAAATCTTTGAATTAAGGCCAGACATCCTGCAACAGTTTGAAATATACGTTTGGGTTGAAGTGATGTTGAATATACAGTATGTGCTGGTCAGACGGAGCTCCTCTTCTCCATCTCTGCTTGTGATTAACACAATGAAAGAAAACAAAAGGGCGGGAGAAAATGAGAGTGTGGAGGTCGGGAGCCGGGGGTCAGCGGACCCCTGGATATTCTTAAGAGCCATGATGAAAACTCGGTGTGACAGAGCGAGCAACCGCCACATCACTCAGGAGACACTTTAACGGCACACACCAAGATGGCGGAATGCTGAAGCTTGGGGTCTTAAGTGCAGCAGCAGTCATTAAAATATCATTCACTGACAGATGCTCAGTGTAATCATTTCACAGATATTGAAAATTACAGCGCTCTGTGATTTATATAGTAACCACTGCCATTAAAGCCTTGACAGTTGCAAGGCAGGTGTTTTTTTAAAAAGCAAGCCCCAATGATTTATGGTCCCATGCCATTTGAAATTGCACATTACAGACATTGTGAAACTCACAAGCACCCCTCACCACCATTAAAAGCTGGGGAGTAAGTAGTGGCCAGACTTCGGCTCTAAGCATGTGAGCCAGAACTGTTGTTTTGCACATTTGGAGTATTAATTAGGATGTCTAAACAGGCGAGCCAACACATATGGAGACCTCAGCCTGTGTATACATTACAGCAGGTCAGTCAGTTGCTCGGAGCCTTCCCAACGTATTCTCATGAACCACAGTCAAGCTGAACTCGACCACCCACCTGCATAGCTGCGTCCTCCTTTACACTCCTCCATTTAACAGCTTGGACACAGGAGGAACTAGAGAGACGAGTCCAATATACAAGAAAATGCTTAAATAGACATGCGCTCTCTGACCTCGTGGTCTTGGTTCTCTAATAGACCGCTTTTTACCAGGGCTGGCTGTAGAGAGTATTGTAATTTTGACAGAAAAAACCCCCAAAAAAACAAGCTCAGATGGACTCTCCGTCCTCCATTTTGGCTGTCGTTGTTGTAAAACTGCAGAAAGCTATTGTCAGTTTTAAACAAGATGTTTTAGCTGAAGTCTTTGGGCTGCAGAAACCATCTTTCTCTTTTCTCTTTCCACAAATATAGCCCACAAATGTTTGGCCTTTAACTGGAGGCTTGAAGGGTGCTGACACCTGCCTCCACCTCCCTGGCTGAAGTCCACAGAGACGGTTTGGACGCTGCTGCTCCATCAACCAAAGATGAAGGAATTATAACTCATCCTTCTATTAAAATGTCCCTCAACAGATATTAAAAGGCAGGGCAAGGAGTGATCTGAAGACACGGACAGGAAGACAGAGCAGTGAACTACCGATGGCTTCATTTCATCAGCGTAGTTGCTGTTTATTGGTTGCTTCCTACTTTTAAACAGAACCTCTGCTTTATATGTGCAGGTTGTGCTTGTGGATAACGGGTGTCTAGACCCTGCAGTTAAAGAGCTGGCAGGCTGAGGGCGTTTATATTTTCAAACCATAAAAACAGGGGACTTTCCGATGTGATGCTGCTTTTGTCTTTTTTTTTTTTACAATGTCATGGTTCTACACTTATCATTACATATTTTGGTGTGCTGAGCCAGCACTTACACGTTAACCATCCTTTGGTGGGCTTGCTCTGAAGAGTACATGAAAAGGAAAGCGAAGGGCATTTATTTTACGAGAAGGGGGAGGGAAGTGACAGATTTACGTTTGCTCTCAAATCACCGTCATTCCTTTTTCATTATTTTGTCCGGTCCATGCAGAGTTGAATATTAGCTAAATGAAAGCAGATTTCATGTCTCAGTAATCAGTCTTTTGAATGGACCCTAAAGGGGGCGGGTGTGTTGATCATGGTGCCTGTCGTGTTCAGTTTGCTGTGCGAGTTCTGCAGACATGACCGTTCAGCAGAGCTGCCACCGAGGGGAGCGGCAGAGGGATGTGCTGACGGAGCACCACGGCTTGATTAAGGAAAGTGACGAAAGTGCGTGGAGGACTGCTGTGATAGAGATGATTTGATTTGATTTATATGTACAACAAAATTAAACAAAAAAAGCCGAGTACACTGTGCACGGCATGCAGGGGGCGAAGTAGGCATGAGCTCATTTTAAACAACACAACCAAGAACCAGAAAACACACCTAGTGGGACAAACGCTACTGCTCCTGTCTATGTGTGAATCGTTCCTGTTTGTGTTCTGTTTATTCTGGACCCTCCATCTTAACGGACGGACAGGGCTCTGATCTCGGCCTCCGCAGTCCTCCAGGACTGTAATTTATTCCATCCTGTTTCGTGTCGAGTACCGTTTGAATTTTTGCTGCTGGCTGAGTGATTAAAAATGGCGTTCAGTCTCCTCTTGCTCTGCTTTCTTATGTCTCTCCCAGACACACACCGCTTACATGTTTACTGTTGGAGCAGAAATGATTGCGTTGGCTCCCCTTTCCCCCCCGAGGTCGAAGTTGAGGTCGACGAAAACAAAATGAAAAATCGTTACTTTTTTTGCTGTGTTTTATTGCAACTTTGTCGTGTGCTCGCTCTGCAGCGGGACAAACACACACACATGACCAGATTAGATAATGACCAAAATAATAAAATGTGCTCTCGGACTGAATCGCACACTCCTCTGGTGCCTCCTCCCTTCCCAACCGGCTTCCTCCCTCCATCCTCCCTGCTGCTGTGTAATAATATATTTGACTTTACAGGACGTACCCGTGAGGAATTCCTGGTGTTTGGTGAACCGGAGTCTCTCCAGTGTGATTTCAGACACAGCGGACAGCAGTCATTAATCACTTCGCTATGACGGAGCTTGTGTGTGTTCACGTGTTTTGCGTGTGTGTGTGTGTTGGAAGTGGCTCTGTTTTCCTTTTCATACGTGTTCATCAGCAAACAAATCCTATCTGTTCATGGGGAAGTGATATTGGGTATGCCAGCGGTGCCAAGGGAATGCTTGTTGTTGTTCTTCCTCTCTCTGGTAGTTATTTCCTAGTGCTGAGATATGACCTCTGGCGTGTCCCTTTCTCCACGGGGCCCTGGCTGCATGTCGGGGATATGCAGGGCCAACAAGCAAACGGCTCCGCCTCAGGCTGTAGCGCCTCACTCTTTACTTGCCAGACTTTGCAGCAACATCCTGTTAGATTTCATTCAATGGCTACAATGAGCTCCATCTGTTAAGGGTTTGCTTCTTAAACTTCCCGGAGTTGCAGTGCAATGCGTGAGAGAGGAGGCGTTTAAAGCGAGCACTGGTTCAGAATGTTGTCTGAGGTCTCCAGACGGGCTCAGATATGATACAAAGCAACCTTACAAGACATGGATGAAAGCCAAACAAAAGAAAAAGGACCTCATGTTCAAAATCCTGGGGTACAGTATGTTCATGTTATTAAGGGCAAATGCTTAAAACGTGGATGTCATCGAGGATTTGTGCTGCGAAACAGTCAAGTTGTCAGTAAATTCTGTATTTCGACATGCTATAAACACGTCTAAATCAGGGTTACAGTGCTGTTAACATAATCTCAGCTGACAGCAGAGTCCGTTACTGAAGAATTATATTTACTGCTGTATTCTGTTTTTGTATCAGACACCTATAGGTCGCAGTAAGAGGCAGTGAATAGCTGCTCTTTCACAGGATTAACAAAAGACCATGACCTAGTCCCCAGGGGGCGCACACACAGGAAGGAGGCATGCCGGATGTACAAGCGCACGCACGCACACACACACACACACACACACACATATGCAAACTATTCAACACATGTCTACATATATTTTACAGAACACACACACACACACACTAACTGCACTTATTGTAGTCAGTCAGGATAACGTTTTTCAAATTCTAATAGCAAATGAAAACATTATCAACCGAAGGACCGGCAGCTCATTTAAACGTTTTTTTTTTTTTTGTAAACATTTATGCAAGTTACCAGAAGAAATATGCATCACGGTGTGGCTCCAAACACAGTTTTGAAATGCCTCTTTAATGCGGGTCTGATGACAACGACACAAGCTTCATCAGTTTGTTTTTAAAGCGAGTTGTTTATCTTCACAGTGATGTGTTCTCGGCTTCTTGTTTCCAGTTGACATGGCCTTTGGGCAGCTACAACTGTAGCAAAAAAAGCAAAACTCATCAGCTGTTTATTTGAATTACAACAACTCATGAGTGTTGTTGGATTTTTGTTTCTAAACAGACTCTAGATGTCAATGTGATGAGCAGAAATGAGTGAAAATGAAGACATTTTCCCACCCACTTCTTGAAGAGCACTATTTTGCTGTTTGGGTGAAAGTACGATTGGGTTTAGTTTACTCAAAGGCTTAAGGTGAAGCAATTAGATATATATTGAAGATAAAGCTGTAGTATAAATGTAGATAGGGAAAGCAATCACAAGTGTATGCACGCAGGTTGGTTTTTTTTGTATGTATTTGTTTTTCCAGACCAAAGCCCGGCTCGGTCTGTGGAGCTGGTTTCCCAACATACTGCTGCCTCCTCAGTGGGAGACCAGCAGACATAAGCACATAATGACAGGAAGGGATGAGTCCAGCCTGTCCCTGGTAGCAGAGAGCACTTTCCCTCACTGCATTTCCCCCCACTACCCTTCCCCAACACCCAAGGCTAGAGTGAGTCTTCTGACTGGCACCATCGGGACTTTCCCACCACCCCGAAAGGAAAAGTTGCCTTTGTTCCCGCTCCAAGGTGGATGGACAGGCTGTTTAGACGCCTCTGCTCTTGTTTGATATTTCAGTTTAACAGGGTGCAGAAGTTGCATCTGTGGGATGGGATCCCAGACCCGGACCCAGAGTCTTGAGCCATCTGCAAGTGTTACCTACTGTAAACGCTGCCGGCTATATGAACGGACACGTTTAACAACGCAAGGCATTCATTGAGTCCTTCAAAGTAACATTAACAAACATCAAACCCCCTTTCAATCTCCACCATTTATTGACATTTTCACATGGTTAAAACGACTGTATAATTTGATATGTCGTGTGGATATAATGCAATTGGAGGATTAGTTGTCTTGCAGAGGGTTGTTCTCACCTGTTTCCACACTGTTAGTCCTGGATCAAGTGGAGTAAATCTCCCGTTCCTGTTTAACTATAAGTCTTTCTTTTTCTCATGTCTTTCACAGATTCCCTTTGTACCCCAGAGGAGAGCGCTTTCATTTTGAATACGGTGTCTACTTACTCAACAAGAACATTGCCCAGGTAATATATACACATGCATTGCACCTGTTTGCCATTAATGTGTGAAGTCTGTATTTAAGAATGGAAAAGCTGCTGTGTGTTCTTTTTTTGCTGATTATTATGTCTGTTGCCATGGTAAACATGATATTAATGTACTGGCGCTGTGACTGTGAACATGTTGATGTTAGCATTTTGCTCAAAGCACCACTGTTCTTGGTGTAATCTCAGAGTAGCTGCATATCTGTAGACTCTTGTCTTATTAGTAGTTTTTGGACATCATGGAATAAATAAAGAGGAATAAGGTGTATCGGGCTCGAACTGCACAGACAGTACTTGTTGATAGGACCTATTTATTATTTGTTATGTGTTGACCCCGGTGACTCCCTCCATTCACCCCCAAGTACCGATTACTTTAACTTTTAATAATTTGCATTCCATATCCTGTTTTTCTGCTCGTCCGTCAGCAAATAAAGGGCCTGTCACTCAATAATTACTGCTAGCAGGTGGCTGACATCAAACCGCTGCATGTTGGGAGGTATTAGTTGTAATACCTGACCACACGCTGCTAGCCAATATCAAAGTCTGCCGTCTTCCCACCAGTGTCCAAGAAAAAGAAAATAAGCACGATAAGAAACAATCTTAGACAGCAAATAGAAAATAAGTTCTGTCTGAAACCACCCATTGGAATGAATTTTGAATTATAGTGTGTCGTGTTTCCAAATGATGATTTGTGAGTAAGGATTTCAAAATGGTAGCCGTTATTCAAGGTCGGTCCTGTAAATGCACAAGGACGCTCCTTCCATCGCTGCTCGATCCGAGCATTCTCGAGCCTCAGGTGAAATATGAGCTGTGACACTGCTATTATTTGGTTGATTTTACTTACTTTACTGTACTCGCATGTGCACATGAGCATGCAGTCACACCACTGTGACTCGTGTTAGACACAACATTTAAAACCTGACAAAAAACGTTGCAGTGAAGTTCCAATGATTAAGGCATTGTCCTTTTCCATAATTTACCAGTTACTGTGAAGGATCAACCAACCTGTAGCCTTATAAAACACGTGAAAATAGCTTATTGAGATGGTGTAATATAGAAGAAAAATCCAAGATGTTTTGTACACTGGGCTATATTTGAGAGAGATTTAGAGGACCAGCGTGTAGTTTTTAGAGGGATTATTTTGGCAAAAGTTAAATATTATATAAATAATTATGTTTTCATTAGTGTATAATCACCATAAAACTAAGAATCATTGTGTTTTCATGACCTTAGAAACAGCCCTTCATATCTGAATATGGGGCAGTTCCATGAAGGGTCATGTTGCTCCGCCATGTGTTTTTTTACAGTGGCCCAGAACAGACAAAGCGAGTGCTGGCCCTAGAGAGGGCCTTTCGTGTTTTTGGTTAAGTTTGCTGCCATCCTAGATTGTCCCACATGCTTGAGTCCAGTCGTATACATTTGGCTGCAATCTCCAACCTCACCGCTAGATGCCACGATATACTACACACCGCCCCTTCAAACGTGCTGGACACTGTGATTTTTCTTTTTCGCACGTAGAACATTTGGCATGCAGTCGTCTCAATGCATATTTCTGTGTTTCAACACGCTAAACTGCCACCTGTAATCCTTTTTATCAAAGCCACACATCATGATCTAACCTCTCTTGAGATTTCTATTTCACGAATCTTAACCATGTGGTACCATCAGATGCGGCGCAGCGCTGCGTGCTCACTCTCGCTGAAAGTTTCATTTGCCGAGAGATAGAAGGCACATTTAAGCGGCTCGAGGAGAAATATCCTTGATCAAAATCAGCGTATCTTTAATAAAATCTAAAGTGATATTGATGATTTTGTTGCGTCAAGATGGTGAAATGATCTGTGGAGAGGTTTTCTTTCATGTATTCTATGAGGCATTTTTTTGAATATTGGCTGTCTCAAAAATCTGTAGGGCTTCAAAGTATGACTTACTGCAGATGAAAAACTAGATTTAGACAGCAGGACGTCCTCACCCGTGTCCATGAAACCAATGTAGATTCAGACTTGTGGTTTTAAAACCAGACGGAAACCATCAGCGCTACACAGGTGGGCACATGTGAGGAGTGCATGATAACTTTGTAAGAAGAATCTATGGAGTGATGAATTCATAAAAAGGCAGCACACCTGATTTGCGAATATGTAACCTCTGATTTCTGTCGTGACAGAAAGGATGCACAGCAAACTAAATGTAGTTAGAGCCAAATTGTTGGTTCTACTGTGATGGCCTTGGATTTAAGTAAGAGGAATACACTTCCTTCTCTCCTTTATAGTGGAGCTGCAGTCATACATCCTGCTTTTAACAGCTCAGGAGAGCATCTGTATTTTTAAGGGATGAAATTTCAGCTTTCATTCAGAGCATGGTATTTATTATACATTCCATGTGTGCCTGGCTCCGTCCACATTAAGGATGAGTTATCAGGTTGACTCCAAAACAATATAACTTTGCCACGAGTAGTCCAGCTCCATGTGATTGTGATAATAGACCATTGTTTCAAAAGCGATGCAGTGGTAAACATGTCACACACGATAAAATAGAACCCACCGCAAACAGAGCTTCTCCGATGCAGTCTGCAAGGTTTTTGCACACCACATTAAGCCGTTCGCTCCTCTGAGCCGGATCTGTCCATGTCCTGGATCTCACATCACAAATGTTCAGGTTTTGGAAGTTAAACCTGGGAAATGAATGAAGCAATGGTGCTTTCATGCTTTATGCAATTTCTCCTTTAAAATCGAATTAGGATCGCTTACTTCGTCATTCTCAGCCACTTTATCAGGGAGACGGACTTTCACTCCTGCTCTGCTGTATGTTTCTCATTCATTTATTGGAGCTTTTTTTAGGAAGTGGCTGCTTTATTGACCCCTTCGCTTTGAGTCGTGGTTTTTCTTCCGGATATCATTTACCCACAGACAGCATTTTGTTGCAGCAGACAGTTATTATATAGATTGTGTTTTTTGTTTTTTGGGTGTATGTCTTTAATGGCCTCCTCTGGTTGAACCAGCCATGTTATGCATTCACTGCACAGCTTGCCCAGTGTCTGGCTTCGTGATAAAAAGCAGAGGTCTGATTTCACAGAGTGCCCAGCTGACAGTCTGATTGGCTGCTCTGGTGACTGACTGGAGCCCGGGGCAAAGACGATTATCTGCCCATCTCTTATTAAATTGCCCTGCGTGGCTGTGTTTGAAAGTGATAGGGAAGCTGCCGGAGAGCTGCCGACGAGTCAGGGCCACAGCGGTACGACCCTTCTTTGTTATGGCTTTAAGGAAAAGTTCAATTTGATTAGGTCATTAGACCAGGGGTACCGATGCAGAGGAGTGCACTGGTTGTCACTGGTTCCCATGTTGCTCCTTCACGTTCATTTGTTTGACAATAGAAAGTTAAGAAAGACTTCTCTCCACTCTCTCCAACTTCCTCTTATGTCTTGTGCAACCAGAAAATATTGCAACATTTGCAATGCCTGAGTGACTCGCTCGTGTTTTTGTGGAGACATTTTTGTTAACATGCATATTTCCTCTTCCTCTTCCAAAACCTTAACGTAATTTAGAGAGAATATGATTTTCTCTCAGCTTAGTTGTTAAATGAATGGCATCCGGCTGCTGCTTTTTGTCAAAGGTATGTAACTGGGCCTGAAGTATTCATCCACAGGGGGGCACAAATATTAAACCTGCCATTCCTGCATTCACAGAGACAAATTAGCCAAGTTAGTGGGGCTGACTCAAGCAAATCCAGCAGTCTTTTGTCTGGAGGAGGGCCACGTGCTGCATTTTCTCTCTCCCAGTTTTATCCGTGTTATATGTTGTTGTGAAATAGGCATGTGGGGCTGATTAGATGACAACTGATGTTACATGGAATCTCTAGGTTTTTAGGAGGGGGGTGGTAGGCACAAAAGTTAGTTATTAGTTACTACGGTTGGTGTATCATATTTTGTGGGCCTCAGGCACAGGAAACCAAGTATTGGGAATTAAATCATAGTAAATCTGTTGCGGCCCAACCAGGTCGCCTCTTGGGTCACCTTTTATTTCTGTTTATGGGGGGAAAGTTGCCTGTAGTCTCCCACTCTCCAAAGTCTCTGGGCAGTTTCACACCATGATCTACAGGCAGAGTGCCATAGCGGTGGTCTGGTGCATACGTCAGTGCGCCTGCTGCCATTAAGAGTGGCAACTGTGGCTCCATAAAACACAGCTATGACTCATGGGGGAACCTACCGTATTTAGTGGTTAGTGGAGGTGGCAGCAAGTGGAACAGGAGCTGGTTGGCTGAAGGTATTCTTGGTTAAGCTGTCTGGAAAGGTTGTAGGTGCTCAAGCAAGAATAACTTCTCCTTA
Source organism: Embiotoca jacksoni (assembly GCF_022577435.1). NCBI lineage: Eukaryota > Metazoa > Chordata > Actinopteri > Embiotocidae > Embiotoca > Embiotoca jacksoni. Next base: position 18,553,393 of record NW_027185263.1, read on the forward strand.
GAAGTGACGGTAATAATAAACGAGTCAGATTTACTCCTGGAAGTGGTAGATGTAGTATGTTGTTTTCCTGTTGTTACCAAGTATTGAATGTGTTGCAAAGTATGTCAAGGGAATGTTGTTATTTATTCAACTCATTGAATTCACGCCGAGCTTAAAGCTGTGTAATGTCTTAAATTCATTCACACAAAAAAATACACACAGCAAAGGTCCTATGTCAGATCTGGACTCAGACTATTGCAGTTATGTTAAATGATCCACAGGCCACTGAGCCCAAATTGTTTAAAATATAATTTTCTCCAATCTCCTCCTTAAAGGCAGAACTTGTTGGTTTGGATATAATACTACTGAAATTCTCCTTTTCCGACACCGCTGAAACCGAGGCTAAACAAAAGTCTGCAGGATTTGTAAAAAGAAAATGAGCTGGCTGGAGAGAAGTCTCTGTTTGTTATTTAAAAAAACAACAACATGGAAATGTACCATATGTGTCATCAGCTTTGTTGAGGTGATTGCAAGCAAACCCTCCTCTTCCTCTCTTATGTTTATTCTTGCTGCTTTCTCATCCATTTCATCTTTGTTAGATCCACATGCTGTGCTCCAAACTTTGGGCTCTTCCTTCTTCTCGTCACCTCTGTGACAAAGCTCGTGACCTCAGTCAAAAGAGATGCGACAGAGTCTTGGCACAGCTCTCTGCGGCTATTAGCTCATGTGATTGTGCTTCGATAAAAACCATATGACCCCGTCGAAGGCATGAAAAAAAAAAAGTGAACATTATGCAGCTTCCCTCCACCTCATAACTCCCCTCCACCTCAGACTGAGTTGTCAAGATGGTTAAAATTCCTATCTCCAGCTATTGCCTTATTTCCTCTCGTCTCTCATAATGTGTGTGTAGGAGAAGGTACAGGGTCCACCACTTAGATTTGGGAACACAGTTGACTCCCTATAATGAAACAATGGGTGTAGCGTATTTGCTCATGAACTCAGTTTTTCCACAATTGACATTCCTGTAAGTAGTTGTGTGTTTACTGTCGGTCCACAAGCTTGGGAATCAGAGATTCCTGTGAACAATGAGTAATTGTGTAATAGTTAAATGTAAATGATTCAAATGTGAGCATCTTGCTCCCTGCTGTGATATATGTGTACTGTAAATGGGAAGGATTCTGATCTCAGTTCACATCCTGTAAACATTCATTCCATTATATTAACATTTTCACACCATTTTAACAGTAATGATTGTAGCAGCAGTTAAAGCTAAGATGTCTAACCTCATATCCTGAACCTACTCTGGAGTCATTTATGTGAAACTAGCTGACAAGGATTCATCATTCGATCTCGAAAGCATGGCTCCTGTATGTGATGTATTTATCTCCATTTTTCACCTCCGCGCTGCTTAATTTCCCTTGAACGAGAGCAGAAAACTGGATCTTCAGCCAGCAAAAGAACTGGAACGCGTTTAGACAGAGCTGTTCCAGGCCTGAGAAGCCTGTTGGTCTTTCTCTCTTTGTCCAGCTGAGGCCTGTGGTTTGTGACTCACATCTCGGTGCATTTCAGAGGACGTTCCAGAAAAGAAAAAAGAAAGAAAAACAGGCGATTACATCTCCGCTGTCCCCCGTGAACAACAGCGGTTGTTCTTGTGTCCAGCTGCGTCTGCGCAAACCTCATCTCAATAAACAGACTTCTCAATGTTCAGAAATCATATCGCAACCCACTGTACGCTGTTTGTTTAACTGAACACTGGACCACGGTTCCCCAGGCTCTGCCACCATCTTTGCCCTGACACAGACAGACAGGGCCTGGAAGTAATCAGGCCATTTCAACAGCCTGCTGCCACTCATTGTCTCCATCCTTCCATAGCAGCCACATCCGTTTTCCATTTTCCAGGGATTGATATGATAAAATGCATAATGGGCAGGATGGGCAGCAGAGTCAAGTACTATGCCTCACATTACTCCTTAACAGGAAGGTAGGAATGAGATACCAGGTGAAATTCTCTTTTAGGAAAAAGCCATTAACTTGCTGCTTCTTGCTTTTGTTTGGTGAAGATTAGCTTGAATCTGCATGCTTCTGGCAACATAACCCATATGGCCACATGCTGTACAAAAGTTGGATAATCATCCCCTTCTATCTAGTAGAGGATAAGTTCAAGAGCCTGCGTCTGACAATGTGTTTTGCATTTAAACACCATTAAGGTGCCACTTTTAATAATCTCTCGACTCCGTTGACAGTAAAACACACTTCATTAGTCTAAGAAATTATTTCTGGCAGGTTATAAGTGGGTTAAACTGAGAGTAAAGTATGGGTTGCATTTTGAAATTGTTCACATCCTGATGTGAGGGGAGACGGATCCCCCCTCACCCTCCACACACCCCACCCCTCGATGATCAATGCAAACAGGGAGGAGAGAAGAAGGAAGTCATAGTTCTCATGGTGTCAGACTTTAGATTAGATCTGTCAAACGGTTATGAGTTTAGAGCCTACACAGCGTTGTTATCATATTTGGATTGTACATTGTATGAATTGGAAGGACACTATCTGAATTATTGTAAGAATTAGAAGGGGGTTTTGTTTGCATTAATAAGCCTTTAATTTTACAAGCACACGCACAAAGGAAGCGGCCTGTTGAATGTGTCTGAACAACCAACAAGGAGACTGAACATTCAGTTAATTTAGTTCAACGCAGCATTTTGTGTGTAATGTCTCTTAGTTACTTACAGATTATTGACAGCCAGCTGAACCCTCTGGTGTGTGTGTGTGTGTGTGTGTGTGTGTGTGTGGGTGGGTGGGCGGGTGGGCGGGTGGGCGGGCGGGCGGGCATGCGAAAAACAAAGATAGGAAGAGAAGATGGGAGGTACATGCAGTTTGGAAAACTTTGAACACAAAGCCTGTTGCAGGGAGTGTGTTCGTTGGTGAGTTACCCACCCTGCCGTTATGAGGAGCAGCACGTTGCTTCACGTTGGACTTTATATCCTTTTTTTGGGGGGCAGCGAAGATGGTGCACAACTTTTAAGATCGCTGTTATACTGAAACTGGGGCTTAAGCAGACACTTTGGCTGATTACAGTTACTTCATCATCGCTGTTGGCATGCACTCCACAGTGGCTGCGGGTATGTGCTGCTAATGTTCTCACTTCCCACAACGGCCCACTGGACCTACGTCACCCACAAGACCACCTTCCTAAAGAGGAAGGCTCAGCCAGTAACATGCTTCTGTACATTACTTGTAACGTTTCTGACAAGTTGCAGTTTAAGGTTTTTCCTTCTTGCTGCGACTAAGGAACTAATAAAAACTGGGTCAACTAAGATTTCCTAGTCGACTAACTTTAGTCTTACTGACCTGATGTTCTTGCACATGATGGGAGCGACCTGTTGTCTTTCTATCTTGGCCCAGGTAGATGTTTGAGATCAGACCACTGCATTTCAACAGTACAAGAACAGCTGAGACATCACATTTAGAACTTTTTTTTCCCTCTTTTTTTTTGTTTTACTATGCATTAAGAGCATGTAGAGAAGAAAAAAAAAAGCTGTCAGTGGTTTAGTCGAACTGTGTTTCTCCTCGTTTGAGCTATCTATTAACCAAACCCAGGCTCGAACATACACCTCTCCAGGCCTGTGGGTTTTCACAGCCTTACTGTGTGGTCCCCGTTTTCCATCACAAACTTTTGTTGTTAGCTACAGTTTGCATCCAGTGCCACTGATTGGCCAGAGAGAGTTGTTGGTAGAACCCTTTTTACAACCAGAAGTAAGAGCACCCTTTTCCATAAACAGATATATACCACATACTGCTGTATCAGGAAGATTGGGGAATCGGGGGAGTGTGTCTGTGGTGCAGTGATTGCAGAGCCACAACTGCCCAGACACAGGATTTCTTTTTTTTCTTTTTTTTTTAAACAAGAGAGAGGAGTGGAATTAATGGATGCTCCAGAGCTGAGCAGCACAATGAAGAGAACGGCCTTTGTTGTCTGTCAGCTCGTAGATGCCGACGGCCAGAAGTTGCGATTTACTAGCAGGTCTCAGACCGCACTTCTAAGTGTATGTCACTGTTCTGTGGTTTCCACTTTTGGGCGTGTGTACGTAGTGAGGCTGTCACTGCTGCGATTATGCCTGAGCTCCAAGGTTTTATGGGAATTCCTCTGGACAGCCACCTATGACTTTATGAAACACTTAAATTCGTCTAATTGAATTTCCACATTTTGTGGTTTGTAGTTCCAGGTTTGTCCATCACCGCAAAGAGGTACCAGAGGAGCTAGATCCACAAAATATAAGGGTGAAAGTAAATGTTAATCCTGTGTCTGTATGCATGTGAAAGTGAGTGATTGGAAAGAATTTCATATGAGTAGAAGTGTTGAGTTTTTCCCAGTTATTTAAGTCTTGACCCATGTGTGTAGTGTCTCTAGGTAGGCATGTCAAGCCAAAGTGTTGTCTTAATTGCAGAGATTTATGACAGCCAAGACGTCATTGGACAACAGAGGACATATATTGATCGTATATTTGATCTCTTAAAGAATCCAAATTAATAGGTTAAGATCTACAGATGACACACTAGGCAGCATGTTTTCTGTATCATCTTTTCTGATGAATCGTTTCGGTCATGTTATGATTATTTGAGAATGTATTTTTCCCTCAGGTCAGACTGTGGACTTTTCTGCCAATATATTGTAGAAACGAAGCGTTTGCCATGTTCCTGGGTGTTCAGAGAGTGTTGGCTGCTCTGCTCCATCATTTACTTAATAGTGCGTCTGCACTTTCCAGCTGGTTGGAATTTGTAACTGAAGGCTGTTTGTTTGGAGTCTGCTTCCCTTGTCTCATTTTATGCTCCACCACTGTGCTGTAGCACCAAGTGCCTCCACTCCCAGATTTCTTTCCCATCATACGGTAATATCTGAAACTGTTGGCTTAGGTTTTAGGGTTTTTGTCCCCACTAGATGTTTTGACGCTCATTTTTGGTCATAGTTATGTAATTGTGTCTTACAATATCTGTAGTTTTTGGATCCATTCTATTTTCCTCTTGGTGAAGTAGAGGGAACTGGACCAAGGCAGATATACAAAAAGAATTCTCTCTGCTTGTGGGCTTTTCTTGGCTGGCTAAACGTAGCTGCCGGGGCCCCGACCAACTTGTCATGAATGGAGAGGACAGAGTCCAAGTATATTTAATGTCAGCAAGTTTAGAAAAACGTATTTTTCTTGTTAATTCATCAAACCTTGTGTGTTGCCATTAGGGTGTTGGAGAGTGGAGTTTTTCAGTCATGAGTGCTGGCCTTTTTTTTTTTCTGCTCTATGACATTAAACAGCTCTTAGAATAAAACAATGCTGGCCCCAGCTGGTCAGTACTTTAAAAAATCAGCCATCGTGGCTCTGTGAGTCCGTCATGCTGCTCCTGCCTCCATGTGGATTTCATTACAGCCCTATGTCTCTGATCTCGAACAGCGGCTGTGGACCACAAAGTCCATTCAGTGGCACTCATCAGCGAGTTAAGAAAGTCTATGTATCTTTCCTCTAATTTGGTTTTGTCAGGTTAATCTCAGAATTAGTCTCTTTCCGTGAATGTTAGTCGCTCTAACACTCCTCTTTGCCATGTACAGTCTCACTTCATTAGGGCAGTGTCTCTCTGTTGACCCCTGATGTCAGCTTCCATTACTTGGCCTGGATCGAGTTGGGTGGACTGTTCCTTGGCTGTCATGTCATCATCTCTGCCATCCAGCCACAGCTTTCTCTTTATTAATGAAGCGTCTGAGATGAGCCCAGGTCTGTTGTCCCACAGGTCATATAAACGTTTTACAGTTATTGGACAAAAAGGGCTAAGTGGCTCATGAAAGCAGCTGTTAAATAAACACCAGCTCAAGTTGAAAAAGGAGGCGCTGAAGGTTTTTTTTTTCCTTTAAAAATAATTAGTGTAAGTTGTTTTCTCTGAATCCCAATAACTTATTTTCCAGGTAATTAACTGTATGAGGAATGTTACCAATGTGCTGAAACACAATGAAATTTTTAGCATGTGCAGATAATAACAGTTTGTGATGCAAAGAGATACAAGATCTAATATATTCTGCAATAATTATACAAGCTGGAACATTATGGCTCCTCATTGATGAAGAGATTAACATTAATTATGACCAAACTGTTGTGTACGTTGAGGTCTGGGATGTGTTAAACATCCGGAGAACAGTCAGTGCTCGCAGTCAGCCTGTTGAATGTGTGAAAATACTGTTGACAGGTGTTAAGATCTGAGTTACTTTGCCAATCAAGGGCAAAACCATTATCTTCAGACAATTGGGTCAGAGCTCTGAAAGGTTTGTGGGGTCCTCTGATCGTGCTTTAACACCTACCTTGTTTGGTTCTGACCTTCAGACTTGCCAGTCTTTTACAAACCAAAATAGCACATTTTTAAAGAAGCTTTGTACCACAGACTGGACCAGAGGACCAACATTTAATCTGACCAAAAGAGCTGCTGTGAAAACACTTTTTGGATGGTTCTGACTTTTGGACCAAGTTGAGGCAGGTGTGCTTCCCCACTTAAAGAATAGAAGAACAAAAAGAACCAGAAGAGAAGCAAAAATGCGCTGTGGTAGCACATTGAGAGAAAGACACATTTATTTGTATTTAATTTGGTCTGACGAAGAAAAAATGCCTTAATGCGAAGTAGGTGTTGGCAGTAATGCCAGTAATAGTATTATGGCAACAAAATGAATCTATTCCTTCTCTTTTCTCCATTCAAACAGAAAAGGCTACCATGTCGACATCAGACAGAAGACCGTATACAAACCAAATCATATTAAGTATAAAGAGGCCCAGGCCAGGTCGATGACGACGACAGGACGTTGGTCTGTCATGCAAAGTTCTGTAGTGCGTTCGCGTGAAACCAAACCTCACCGGGTCAAATGGATACAACGTGACAAAAACCCTAAAACTTGACCAGGTGTTAAAGCGCCCTTCCTCCACAGTGGTGTGTACCTATTTACTGAGACAGCAGCATGTTGGGGCATTTGCTGGAACAGGTTATTGTGCATCGGCTCGAACTCACGGCTAACGTGACGTAAAGGACCTGCTAGTCATGTTTTGGAGCTGGATATTACAGGACACCTTCAAAGAACCAGGTTGGAGCCTTTTTGGTGGCACAGATGGGACCAATAGCTCATTGGGCCGGAGCGGTCTTAATATTTTGGACTCTCACGTTCAAACACATTCAGTCATACCATTGACAATTTGGGCTATTATTAGTTCAAAGCTTTTGTTTTGTTTTTTATAATATGCTTAAATCCTAGATTGGGATGTGGGTTGTGTCCAGGTTGTTACTTACCCATTATGACGCCAAGCAGGCATGACTAAAGTTTTAGTGGACAAATTATTGCCAATGCTGTTGTTGTCTCCATGGAAACACGGACCCTTTTTCTTTTAAGTTACTAGTCTGAGACAAGTCTTTGGCTCCTGCTTCTCAGGGCAATTAGCATGCTGTCCACAGAAACTGCACTCACCCATGGCTAAGTGTGCACCTAACAACAAATGTAAACACAAATACACATGCTGTAATTTTATTATGTCAGCGCACGTGTTTGGCTTTTATGTGTTTGCCTTGCAACCGTCACAGCAGTCAGTGATGTAGTTTGAAGTTCTTCTCGAGAGCTGTGTGGTGTTGCTCCTTCTCATCGCCGTAAGAGCCGAGAGCAGTCGGAGAAGTTCACCTGTCAGCAGCAGTGTCGTAATTCACCTCCTCAGTCCTTGTTGACAAAGAGGTCTGCTCAGCTTTCTCCACCTGACAACCTCACTTATTGTCAGTTAGACCACAGAGTTAAGATCAATAGATCCAACCAATTAGAGATGCTGAATGAACTCTTTAAATCATTGTTGTTTTTATAAAAATACATAAATGAATCGGATACACTGCATTCGTACTCTTCAAGTTCCTGATGAGAATTTTCTTATTTTTTTTTTATGATGAGGTGTTTTTTTTTTTGTAAATGGTTGTTTTTTATGAATTGGCAGTTTTAGGAGAGCTGGACTGACCTGAATTTCACTGTAACCTTCAATTCAATACAGCAGTGGCCTTTATCCAGCTCATTAGAGTTAGAAACCACACATTCAATCTCACACTCTTTTACCTCATGCTGAAATAATGGAACAATCTACATAGTTGGCCTTCAGAAGTGTGTGTGTGTGTGTGTGTGTGTGTGTGTGCACACGCGCCTATGTGTGCGCGCATGTGTGCGTGTGTGGTGGAAACTTGACCACACAATAGCTATTTGTTTCTTGTTCATTGTTCTGGCTCTGCTGCTCTTTGAATTTTAATCTGATTTGGTTGATTGAGAATTAGGTCACATTTAAAAAAAAAAAAAAACTCCATAGAGCCATTTATGTATTTATTTGAATATGTATTATTTAAAAAAAAAAAAAACCTGTCTGTTTTTTGTTTTTGTACTTTTTTGGAGAGAAGTGGAATGCTGTGCCTCTGTATTAGGGGAAAGCCATATTATGGGACGCTGTCATTTTGCTATACACAGATTATGTGCAAATGTAAAAGAAGTGTGTTGTTTTATTTTGTGGTTTTAACTCAGGGAGGCTGGCAGCAGCTGGAGAGGAAGTGGAGCAAATGAATCTAATCATTGTATTAACGGGAAAGAAATAAAAAGCTGAGAGCTCTTTTTTATTAATCACACAGCTGAGCAGGTTGAACTCTGGGCAGAGGACATTATGAACATGCAACAAATACTCCACATGAGATTTTGGCCATGAGTATCGCATGGCTTTCTAGATAGAATCAAATATTCTATACAGTAGATTTTCTTTGTAATCTGCCTTGGATTGAAAGGACCCATCCTAGATTCTAATCAGCGCTTCATTATAAGAAAGCCCTACTGTACTGGACTATGACTGTTCCAATTCCAAATACTGCAACCCTTTGGCAGTGCAAAAATAAAAAGTTTTAACATCCTTAACACTATGCAGGGTCACAGTTGAACAAACCCAGATGACCAGAGAATGCTCTGGGCTCTCCAAAGTAAACCGGACACAGCTTATATTCTTCCCTTACCGTGGCAGGCTTTGATTTGATACACAGAGCCAATTGAAAAAAAAAAAAAAAAAAAAAAAAAGTTTTTGTTTATTGTACCGTTACGCTGCTTTCAAATTTGTATTCCCTCCTCAAATAATAATGTTCATGCACTGCTGTATGTGCTGATAATGCACAATGCATTTTACAGAATAATTTGTTTACAGTCGAATTTGTGACTTGTAGTCTCCGACTGAGTTTCTTGATGTGGTTTTTACCCAAGCGAAGCCATTCATGTTATTTCCTTTTTAAGAGTAGAGTAGAGCTTAAATGTCTGGTTGGGCAACATCACAAATTACATTAACACAGTTTGGTCTTTAATAAATCCCAAGTGTGATTAAAATCATTATGAAATGGAGCATTTATGCTTTATTTCACATAAGCCCTAATTTTTCTTTTTTAATATTCTCATATAAGAGATCCTTTGGAAGCATAATGTCGACTTTGTCCTTTGCCAGTGGCTCTTTGGGAGGCTGACTACAGTCCCAGATTTGTTCTGTGAAAGCTCAGGCATAGTTATGTGAGCTTATGACTGATGATAGTTAATATGTTCATACCTCTTATCCTCATGGCTTTATGTGGCTCTCACACAAACATACATTTGCACAGATGCAAAACAAAACAAAATATTACAAATTCCAAGTGCAGTATTTTACAGTCGGTAACAACATGTATGTTGTGTATGATACGGTAATCCTACCCAATGAAGATCTATGGAAGACCTCTGGTTTTCCAATTTATACTTTTATCCTGAAAACCCAAATTCCTCCACAGAGTAGTTGCATGCGGCATATTTTATCCTGGTATAATAGCAGCAGGATCTGGCTGAAAATCTCTTTGAACTCTGATTTATTGGAAGTCTGAGCTTTAATCTGGGGCTCTCTGGTTACTGTTTTGATAGGGCATGTACTTGGCCACTCACTCTTACTGTAGACCAGACATGGTCATTTTACTGTCACCAAGGTTGTGTTCATACTTGACAAACTGTTTTGATGATGTAGTCTGAAAGAGGTTTATGATGCTATCTGCCCGATGCAAATGTTTGCTGTTTTTATGTAGTGTGGAGAAACAACCAAAACGAAAGCCCAGATCCATTACTATTCATTCCTCATTTCTTGTTATGTTTCCGTTGCACTTTGGACCTGTTAAAATAGCTATCCCTCTCACAGCAATACATCAGCTGCCAGCTCAGACACACGAGGGGGAGTGTACTCTGTCTGCCAGCCGAGGCTCTGTCTGTGGTCAAGCTAATAGAAAATCTCAGTCGTAAAGGCATCCACAAAAAAAAGGAGGAAACGAAAAGAAAATAATATACCCATTCACAAGAAGTGGAACGGAGTTAGGGAGCACATGTGGGCAGCCTGAAACCGGGATAGGCACCTGCCCACAAACCATATAGGCTATTCATCCTCCTCTGGCCTACTATTTTCCAAGGGGCCTTGTGGAAACGCGTGAATAAAAAAATATCTCCCTTGTAAAATGCCACAACACTTTAATTCCAAATCATAAAATGAGTGTGATCAGACTCTATCTGGCCACTTATTTAAAAGTTGTACTCCAACTAGGACAAAGTTTGCTATGTCTGTTCAGGAAAACTTGACTCCCTTAAAGTATCTTTTCTTGGTAAGGAGGAAGACATTAGATGTATGCTGAGTTCAGACTGTCCTTGGACTAACCATCATGCATCCTGTGCCCTTCACTCTTTGGCTCCATTTGCTATTTAGACCACAAAAGTTCCTGGCTTCCTTGAAGAACAACCTCTGTACGCTTTACATTGGAACTACAAAGTAGTGAATTAGCATATTCTCCGAGCTGTGTCTCATCCAGGCACCAGGAGTCCTTGTGAGAGCTGCCACAGAGGATTGATGATAGTTCTTACATGCCAATTCTGCCAACAGGAAGTTGACCTCAATGTTGTGACTTCACATACTGGGTCAGTCTGTGTGGGTGTTGGGTTACTTAGCTTGGCTCCGGTGTTACACTGGCAAGGGTCATTAACCTTGAGGGCCTGAGCAACCCTCAAGGAGGGTGGCACTTCCAATAGGTGTCACTGCAGCACACCGGACTCATTGACCTCCTCAACTAACCGACACACACACACACACACACACACACACACACACACACACACACACACACACACACACACACACGAGGAACACTGGAGGCGCGGCAGCACCCGCATATTGCAGTGATTGGGGTCACAGGAGACTCACATTGGTCTCTTGCCACCGGTGGTCTCTAACGGAATTTCCTTTTCATCTCACACAGTCCTTCCCGTAATTATGTAAATCTGTTGTCCGAATTTGGCGGCAATATGATACTCGGTAAAGTGTAACAACAAGTAATGCGATGGCAGAATCTGGTTTGAATTAGGGCAACATTTGAAGCGTATTCGGGCCCACTGAGTACACCACACCTGTATTACATTATCTCGGTGTGGAGGAGACACAAAGGAGGGAGCGCAGCGAGTGAAAGGAGAACGCCAGCGGAGTTAAAGGATGTTAAATGATGTGGAAGAACTTTCGGTTTTCAATATTACGAACTGTTTTATTACACGCCTGTTTGAAATGGCGAAAAGACAGATGAAGTACAATGAAAGAGCTGTTCAGGAAGTGCTTCAAGTTATAATATTGTTTGACCAATGCAGTTCCCATGGATACATGAGTGTTTGGTTTGCTTTAGTTTTAAACATGTTCAAGCTTCAAAGCTGTTCTTAAAGTTTATAATTTAGTCAAATACCTTAATCCTAAACCTGTTGCTCCACTATTTACTATCTGATCTTCCAGAGGTGTGGATATAGTTCTGAAAGTGAAATACCTCGAGAGGACTCTGAAAGCCAATGAAAAAAAACCTCCACATTTAGCATTGCCTTCCTATCACGCTGTTGGACTCACAGTCAACCATTAAAATTGTAGCAAACTTGATAGAGAACCATTTTAATTTTGTATTCCTTACATCAAATGCAACAATGCCACCTGATGGTTCGATTGTACGTTCAAGTGTGCTACATCAGCAGCAGCTAGTGTAGCCTAGAGCCTCGAGCCTCAAGCAGGGAGGAGGAGCTGCAGAGGTCCGATGAGCTACGTTCCTTCTAACTCCACACCCTCACATTTCTTTTTTCTTTACATTCAGACTGCACCAACATTGACTCAAGTGGCATCAGTCGAGGTGATTTGTGGCCCCTCTGGAGTCACTAAAACATTTATACAACTTTTTCATAAACTTGTAAATTAAAATTGGTGGAGTTCTGCTTCAGTGTCAAATTTCCATTTGTCCAGTTTTCCTCCCTTCTTTCTTTTTTGTTTAACCTTTTCACCAATTATTACATTTGAGCTCTACTCTAATGATCTTTCTCAGATGCTTGGATTCTGACTATCAGGCATTAAGTGCTGTAGATCAGTTACAGGCCGCTGTAAGCTGAGTTTCAGAGCTTTAGATGATAGAGGCTGATAAAGTCATAAATTATTAACCCATGGCTTTTATTCAGCACAGAAGGAGGCCTGTTACATCTCTGTAGATAGCAGTTAACATTTAGCTATGTTTCAGCCCCTTTGAAAGTTCCTGCTGAATGAGCTTTGATTGTTAATTCCTGCAAGTGATCTCGGCACACATCAAAAAATACATGTTGTTTTGTTGTTGGTTGAGTTCGTTTGCGTGAATTCATTTGTAATTAATTTTTTAACACCCTTGAACAGATGACATCAGTAATTATTTTTGACATATTTCTAGAATTGATTTGAAGCAGTTTGTAAACTAGTCAATATTGACAAAATATCTGATAATGACTTGAAAGATTTGGTCTGATTTCTGTCCTATTGTCTTTGATTTTTTTGTTTTTTTGTGAATTTATCTTCCTCTGCTGCTGCTTTTTTATGAGTTTCAGTTCTGTGCAACATTTTTATTGAAATATACTCCACATGTAGGAGAAGTAATATGTGATACCGTGTTGATGCTACTTTTCTCTTTTTGTTTATCCTTTGGAGAGCTTGAAGCCAAGCTTTTTTAGGTGAGCAGTATTTCCTCTAACCTGCCCATTACACTGAAGGGTCACCATTTCACCATGGCATCCCTTTCTCATGCATAAACTCCACACCTAATGCAACTTAGTGGAAATGTTGAAATAAAAAAAGTTCATAATGGTAAATAAAGAAATCCTTTCCATAAATCAGCAGCGATTCTTCACACTCTAAATCTGTGGGAAGATATTCTCTGTGGTGGGCAAACGCCTCCGGTGTTTATGAATTCTGATTCTCAGTTTGGCTTGAAGACTCGGTGATGATGACCGTGGCATGTATTCAAGGACAGAACATTTCTCAGAGTTTAAGGGAAGTTGTGAATGAATTATACAACTCTAGCCAGATGCAAACAACTTTTCAGCTCCACTCTGTATATTTACTGAGACAGATGAAAGGTTGCAGTGATTAATCAAGTTGGATTTCTTACTCCACTCTATACCACACAATTGTTGACATTTTCAACCTCCATTGCGCCATGTGAGGTTTTACCATCGGCCAACACAAAGCTACAAATGCAAAATCTAAACAGCAGGTCAGCAAATTACGACCAAGCAGAGCTGTAAATACACGGGAAAAAGAAAATAGAAAGGAAAATTTTAAATTGACATTTTACTATTAACCTATATTTCCCACGGTTCTTGTTCTCCTGTAAAGCAATAATTTTTTTTCACTGGATGTCCCATCTGCTGCCATTTTGTCTCGGCCATTTTGTGTGCATCCCGGTCGACATTTCAGTGTAATTCATTTAGTGGGTGAGTGAAGGCTGCGCAGGCTGAGTTTTATTATGGCCCAGGATAGGCCAGATGGGTGGAATCATGGAAGCACTGCACTGTAGCAAACATAATCAACCATTTCAAATCTAGCAGTGAGCTAGAAAGAGCTTCTCAGAGGGGAGGTTCAGTTTAATATAAATCAAATGAAGTTGTGGGGGGGGCGAGGCAAAACACATTGAGCAGACCGCTGATAAGAGCAGAGGATCCAATCTTACACCACGTTTCTGTGGGTCTTTTTTTGTACGGAGTGACTGCGGATGCCATTAATAGTTTCCTGTGTGTATTTTAAGGTTTCAACCTTTGCCTTAAGAAATTATGTTGTTGCAATTGGTTCCCGGCATTTGTGTTGCCATGGAGAAGCTATGAAACAAATGAATGGCTGCTGTTTTTTAATGCTCAAACGCCCAATGTTTGCTCATGTGGAAGGTGTTGAATTGTCTTCAGATGACTTAAGTTGTGATTTGGTGCTATATAAATAACGCTGAATTGATTTTAATTAAAACATTTTTTATTAAAAATCACTACTGCTCGGTTTGCAGTATGAGGTTGATTCGGCTCATTTATGGAAGCTAATGCTAGCAGTGCGATACGTTTAATGGAAAACTAGCTAAAATCATATATAATTTGTGTCATTATTCATTTAAAGATTCTAGAAATCCTGTGGTCTATCTGGGATACATTTTTGGAAGCTTGAATATTAAACCTGTGGAGAAATTAAGTGCTGCAACTTTGTATTTTTTTTAATTTCAGCATTAATTGTTGTTACTGCTACAAAGCATATATGACATGTTGAAGAGCAGTTGCAACAATAACTATGTTCTGCTTTCATGTTCATTTTATATAAAGTCCAAAATGTTTTTTTCTTGCTCGTGTTCACACTAATTGTCAAGTCTAGTTATGTCATATGGTTTTGGTCACAAAAGATAACGCTCATGCTGTAATTCTTCTGGACAAATCAAACTTGTTTATTGAAACATCAAAACAATAGATCAGACTGAAATCTCCCTGCATGTAATTATAGTGTTCTGACGTTTGAACCATGTCAGCCCACAGAATTGAATGAGGTGTTTATTTCCTCAAAGCTGGACTTAGTTGGCAACAACAGTTCTGTTGGCAAACAGATACAAAAAAAAAGAAAAAGATGCCGATCGAAGATCGTGAGCTGTAAACAAAAACTAACAATAATTGGGTTGACATCCCACCGTGCCAGTTGGTTATACACAAACAAAGACATAATGGGAGGATTAGAACAAGAATGTGCATGCATACACATTTAATGACGGCTGTAATGACAAGAATAAAACTTCACCTGCTGCCATCATAATAAAAGTTGGCGTTCGCAGTCGAGTGGAAAGGAATCATCCGTGAGGCAGGCTCTGCCACACAAAACACCTCTTGTGTGTGGGGCGAGGGGTTTTCATGCAGCAGCCAAAAGGCTCCGGGGGACATTGTGCTGTAGATGCCCAAAAGCTGCTCTAATGAGCCGAGAAACTATTGGTCATTGACCATTTTATTGCATGTCTCACTTAACATTTTATGTATTAAAGCCTCTGATGAACGACTCGTATACAGCACCACCCGTATCAGCCTACATTAAGGCAGATGAAACATTAGCTAAAAGTACGGTACATTTATTTCCAACACAGTTTTTACTATTTCACTGGACTCATTGTTATAATTTGCCAGATTTTTAGTAGTAATCAAAAAATGAGTCGGTTGGATTGTGCCATTTGGATGAAGGTCACTGGCACACTGTTAGCTTGGCAGCACGACATGCAGACTCTGTAGCTCTTCCTAGAAGAATCAGTGGAGATGACGATAGAAGTGACAGGAAATGTTCCATTACACCGTAACAAATTAGTTCACACCAATGTTTATAATTTGTTACAGGATATTTTTCTCCACCAATGTATCATTCAGCTCTTGTAACATGATTTCTTTAACAGTTTGTTTTTTTTGTCTCTGGTATGTAAGCTGTTCATGAATCAGTCACTTTTTCCCAGAAAAGGCACCGCACTGAAATATTGTGAGTGGCAGGTTATCTCCCAATGCTCCACTTCTCCACTTATGAGGTCTGTGTATGAAAACTAATGTCTGTGTCAACCTCACGGCCTCTGCTGAAGTATCCAGTCCACAGTTTGACCAGAGGGATGGTGGAGGGAGGAACACCTGGGTAGCCCCTCTATAACAAGCTGTCATAGGACCTAATGAGCTCCCTGATTACCTTCTCCTGGGAGCTTGTAAAACCTACTGACTCTAAAATAATCATCTCTATTTTTACCCCGGTGGACAAAAGCATGCTGATTCTAAATCGCAGGGTAATTGTCTGTGATGCACGTCCGACATACACAGGATACTCTGGAGTTTGATTTGGAGACTTTTAACCTTTCTGCTCTTGAACTGCAATGCTCTTGATGAAAATATCCGGTGTCCCAGGTTTCCTCCCCCCGACTGCCCATCTCCAGTGACAACGGAAGACCTCAAGGAGACCTAGTGATGTCTGTACTGACAAGCACTTCCTGTATGGTTACCTCTTTAGCATAAAAGGCAGGGAAGGGGGAAGGTGTGCTTTGTTACCTGGGCCACCCTCCTGCACGACATCATCAGCAATCAGGCTCAAACTTCTCAGCAGCCTGCCCACATTAGTGGTCTAATCTGAGGGTGATTAGTACTGACAAACTTGGGGAAACAGGAACACACGGCAAAAGCGAGACTGTGTTTGTTTAGCCTCTGTACAGAGCTCAGGGCAAACAAGCAGGTTTCGCCAAATGATGGGTGGCATGTACTGTAAACTGACTGGTTCCCGCCGGCTCTCGTTAGCCCGAGTGTGTTTGTGTGTGGTCATGGCTCCAGTGGATTGGCAAGGCTGGGGTTTGTATACATTTCTACATTCTTTTTGGGCTGTTGCTTTATCTCAATGATGGATGAAGATGAGTCCCCAAAATTCTCACTTGTGATGGGTCAGTTTGCACACACCCATAGCAAACCTCGCTGTCACAGCGACGGATTACTCACGATACACCCCGCAGAGCCTCCAAAGCCCTGAGTGGGTTTTTTGTTGAATAGGTAAACTAGGAAGCGAGTGTCCAGACACAAAGGTGTGAGCAGCAACGAGAAGACCGAACCAGATCTATTTCAGTATGTGAAAGAGCACCAGTGGGTTTCCCCACTCTACATTCACCCCCATACCCCCCCCCAATCTCACACACACACACACACACACACACACACACACACACACACACACACACACACACACACGCAGCCTTTCAACTGTCCTCAACGGGCCCTGGGAATTTCTCACCATGATCTGGTTTGCCGCTTTACAAAGAGCCCTGTGGCCAGCTTGAAAAGCCCACATCCATACACGTGCGCAAAAACTCAAAGGACTCCAGCATTCATCACAAAGATGTCTGAAAGGGAAACTGGAAATGACAGGCCCTCTCCAGTGGACTGATTCTCAGCAGTTTGCATGATCTGGTCTGGAGTCACTGACACACAAACACTGAGATTGTTTCTCGATTCTGTTTTCTTGTGTGCAAACACTCATTCCTGTTGTGTGCAGCAGAAATCAGCCCGTTGTTTTTTTTATTTAGTGTCAATTACAAAACAGCCTCATATCAGAGAACAGTTTGCTTTACAGACCGGAATATAAACCTTCCCACTCTGCTATATGTTTCCACGCTCTAGTTAAAGTCTTCATGGGGCCGACGGTTGGAAATGACAGCCAGCTTTATGTCATTAAGCTGCCTCACACATTTCTTCCTCTTTTACAACATTCTCTTTTCCTCCACATGACACTGCCCGGTCATTAATGTCTTTCTGTTTGTTTCAAGTGAGAAAGAGAGAGAGGGAAAAAAAAAAAGGGGGGGGGGCTAATGTTTGCAGATTTGACAGCCAGCGTCCAGGAGAAATGCCTTCCCAGGACAAAGGCCATGAGCAGTACACAGATATACACATGCAGTGCGCTCTGAGGGGGAAACTCAATGCAGCTCCACCGGGGAGGGCCAGACCAGTTTATGAATATTGATAGATTTGCTGGGTCAGCTGTAGGGCCTGCATGTATTCAGTCAACCAAACTGTCTAAAAGTGCCTAAGACACCTCATCACAGATAGAGAGTAGAGCACCAGTCACCCGGCACTGGATCTGCTGCAACCAAACACTTCAGCTCAGGTGTTGTCCGTGCCCACTGGATGTAGCAGAATTCGGAGTAAACATTCATGCAGGTAGAGTTTTGCAATCTTCTCTGTTGGCTTGTTGGAAGCATACATTATGACGAATCTTGGATCCACCAAATCCTTCAGACAAATATAAAGCATCTACACATGTGCCTCCTTAACATAGTCCTATTTCTTGAATCCCCGACAACGAATTTCATAGTACTGATGTACACTTGGAGCGAGCCTGCGCCGCTACCCATCGCTCTCTTGTCCTCACCCTTATCCAGTTTCTGTGTGCTGCAAACTTTGGCGAAATCTCTGCTCATAAGGAAAATAGGAGGCAACACATACAGATGCACGCTCATGCTCTTTCTCTCTCACACACACACTCAGACATACAGGCGTGTAATTTCACATAGGTCTTCTGTCAGACATGCAGTGTGCTTATTACCCACACTTCAGAAGTCAGGCCAAGTAATGGGATTTAAAGATAGCATTTTGTTACGCCTTCTGGGAAAGAAAGCGCACAGTATATTCAACAAAGAGCTTCTACCTTTTTCTGAAGCCATAAAAAAATATTCTCTGCTCATGTCTGATTCACAATTACTGGTGTGTGCTTTCTAGACCTTTAGATTTCCATTGAGATTCGGAATTTCCTTTTTTTAGCATCTGGTCACAGAACGAGCAACCTCCCCCCCGCACCTTGATGTTGCTATGCTCCTTTCTGTTTCTAAACTGGTGGTGTTATTGATCTTGGCCTACTGTTTCAAACCCAGTTCCACCGTCGTTTGGTCTGAGGTTTAGTCCGAGCCATGAATGGATCTCTGTGTTGTTCTCGTAGGCTTTGGACCTTTCCATCACCAGCTGGGTTTTGAGGCGACACCCTTGTCCAACTCTCAATCTGAGCCTTCTTTTGATAAAAAAAAAAAAAAAAAAAAAAAAAAAAAAAAAAAAAAACTCCCTCCGATACCGTCAGGACTGTTGTTTCTGTGGCTCCCCGAACAGACACGTACCATTTTAAGGCCAGAACACACATCACACTGAAAACATTGACTTCGGTAGATGTTGTACACATACCGCAACGTTCACACATTATTCCGGCAGCTGCTCAGAAAGAATTAGCTATTTTATGTCAAGTAGAAATCTGACGCATACAAATGAGGCCTCGTGTGTAATCTTAAATTACCCACTGCAGCGGGTAACTAAATATATTACATATTTACCACAAGATAGGTAGCATAAATGTGTTTTAACGGCTGCTGACACCCTGAAAACCATTTGTCTACTCCTAATCTGTAAAACAAAACCCTCAAGCCAGAAACAAGGAAATATGACCTTTCACCTCAGAGACCGAAACATTTGTTTATCTTTAATTCCCATACTATTAAGCCACTCATCCATTATGTGCTCATGTATGATTAAGCAGCATGTTATCCTGAGAGTGGGGCTATCAGAGTCATGTGCACTTCATCTTTTCACCAGAAGTGTATGTGTGTAGGGGGGGGAGGAAGCGGCGTAAGTGGTTGCCATGGCACCCAAGTGGGAACAAAACAGATGTCAGCTCGTGCAGGCAGCATGTGTGACAGAGGGGGCCCTCAGATATACGCCGGACGTGCGGCATGATGCTCCTCTGCTGCTCAGTGATATAGGTTAAATAAACTCTCCGGGACAAGAGATGGCTTGCTGTGACATCATTCAACTGTTGGTGGAGATATTTCTGGCACCAGAGCTGCACTTTCAAGGTGGCCTTATTTCTTTTCTCTTTTTTTGTTTGATTCTATCATCATGAAATAAAGCACTGCGGTCCAACGGACAGACCGCTCAAGGCCAACTTCGACTGAAAAGCGAGGGAGAGATCATGGGAGAATGTAGTGGGGTTTCTGATGCACTCTTTCCCCCATTTCATCCAGATGTTTTAGCGTTTGCTTTTTCTTGCCACCCTGTCTTACATACACACCTTACATATTAGCGAGCATGCCTGTTATCAGGGAAAGGTGCCCATTGTGTGTCCAGATGAGTAATAGTCAAAAGAGCAGAACAGAAATGTGTCATGTTGAAAGAATGAGGGCTTCAGAACTCTTTTCTGTGGTATTTCTTTCTTCTCCAAGCGACCTCCAAACATGGAGAATGTGCACACGTGTTGAAGCGATACTAAGTAGTGTTAGCCCGCCGCTCGCTACGCTTCAGTATGATGTGGTTAACGATACAGTTTGTGTTCCCTTGTCTTTGCAGCTGAGATATCAACATGGCTTGACCACCCCAGACCTGCAGCAGACACTACCCAACCTGAAGAACTTCCTGGAACATGGCCTGATGGTGCGATGGTAAGATTAAGAAATACATTTCACACCACAAATGTTTCAATAGTCCAAGTGAGAAGTTTTAGAAAAAGTGACTTTTCCATATTTACAGACGTTTTGGCTTTGATGAATCAGCCAACAAATCCAAAATGCTTTAAAGGTTTCACCAACTGATTGCATTTAACATTTCCTTCTTTTAAACTCGCCATTAGCACTGTGAAAAAAGAGGGTATTGCCTTTGTGCGCCACTACCAACAACCGAGACTAGACCAACTTTACCAAAATAATATAAAATAATACTCTCATTGGAAAAGGACATGTTTTCTTATGAAGCCTTGTCTGTTAAACATAAGAGGGACGTACCCTTAAAGCTTTACGTAAATCTCACATTTACGCACTCAAGCAGTCAGAGGGATTTTATCTGGCAGATCTGGTGTAATTAGACTCCTCATGACAGCATCAGCAGATACATTTAACCTCTCTGCATACATTGTAAGTTCAACAGTGATCAAGTGCAAGCTCATCATTTGTCATTCAGTCTACAACTAACTGCAACTCTCTCTCCTCATGGCTTTTTCATTTTTGCTTTTATATATTGTATGCAAGTCTGTCACAATCATTAAATATTAGTAGACGATTAATTGTCTTACAAATGACTGTGACTTTGGAGTTAATTGAATTTTTTGGTTCATTTTATTAGTTTAATTATACACACACGCCTTATGAAGAAGATGAGCCTTTTATTGGCTGTGGTGTTTGGCTTTTCAACTAAATCCATCATTTTAATATGAATAGATGCTCATCGAAACGTAGTTGGTCGAACGTTAAAAGTTAAGCATCCCGAGATAAATAGTTGGTGGTGTAAATTCTCCACCCATGTGCCATTAAACATGGTTAAAGCGGGTGCAACGAGAAGAGCTCGTTAAAGGAGCGCCTGCTAAACCTCAAACAGTACAAAATGACGTGGGAACAGTGATGGAAACATCACGCGTCTGTTAGTTAATCCAGCCGTTTTTATACAAATTAATAGAGACAATTCTAACAATTTTGCAAAATGAAGATGATTATGCAAAGATAATTGCAATCAGACGATTATGGAATAATTGTGACAAGCCTCATTGTATGTAAATACACTGTTAAATAGTGTCACCTTCGTTTAGCCAGGTATTGTAGATCCTATTTGTTTCAAGGGAACAACTTTTGCTAGAGAGGACAACTTTTGCTAGAGAGGACAGCAGCCGTACAGTTTTAGATGGGACAACACAGTATAAATTGTTCAGCCCTCTGCGAAGGTTTCAGGCACTGAAAGTAAACCAAAATCCTTCAAAGAACAAAATGGTAAATTAAATCAGTAATTGCAGTGAGCATGCTTTAGCTGTATTGCACTAGCCATATCTCCACTTGCACACAGTTGTTCATGGTACTTAGCAGGTAGTTTGCTTCAAGCATCTTAGAGAACTTGCCACAGCTCTTTTGAGCTCTGTGGGGATCAGACCATCTGTTGCTGGACTCCTTGATCTCCTTAAGGCTAAAGATGGTTCTTTATGACTCTTGTTTTTTTTATTGTTGGATATTTGGGCTTGCTGTCAAGCTGTAGAATATGTTTTGGACTAAACAGATGTCTCCTTGATGTTATTGGGAGATGGACAAGAATCTAAACGTGAAAAGCACCTTTTAGCTCACTATCGTATACATGTAGCTTTACATACAGTCTTTTGAATTGGTAGGATTACTTTTAAACCATTTGTGGTTTACAACCTTTATTAGGTACCTTTGTAGACACTTTATACTTGAAAATTATGACAGCGTAAACAATTTCACAATTTCATTGATCATTCAGCATTTTTAATATATAAATGCCAAGTACAACATTCACTAGTTTCCACTCTTCCATTGAGAGGATTTTCTGTTTTTAATAAACTGAATATTTTGGGTTATTGGACTGTTGTTCAGGCAAAACAGGAACCATGAAGATCAAATTGGCCCTTAGGAACTTGTGATGGGCATTCATTCACAATTTTGCAACATTTTGTATATTAAAAAAATAAATAGATCAATAGAGAATGTAATCTGCTGTTAAATCACGAATGAAAATAATGGCCACTAGACTTTGCTCTGTCTTTTAGATTGTTGACAGATTATTAACAAAAGTAGGTTTTCAAAGTGAGGGCTGTTCTGATCAAATTTGTGTGACACAGTACAACAAGATTCAAATCATTTGGATGTATTAGGTACTGTAAAAGCTGCACATCGAACTCCCTCTTTTAATGACGTACCACCTCTGCACATCATCGGTGGCCCACATTTAAAAAAAAGAAAAAAAAACAGTGGTTGATTGGATATGCAGCGCCCACAGTCTGGTTGAAGAGGAATGCTTAGATCTCTGCCTCTCTCCTTCTACAGTCTTATGGCCTGTAAGTAACCCTTCACTAAAACCTGGGAGTTGGTCTGCGTCGGACTTCAGCTCCACTGCCCTATAAAAGAGAAAGCTGTCTTTGATCTCCACTCCTCTCCCAGGGTCAGCAAAGGGGAAAATGTGTATTACACACATTAATTGAATAATCTTTTGTTTTGAAAAGAAAGAGGCCATGAAAAGCCCGAGATTTCGAATCGCTCTCCACCACCCCTCCTGCTTAATGGGAAGTGGAAGGGCCTAAAGATAGATGAGATGAAAGCATGTGTGTGTGTGTGTGTGTGTGTGTGTGTGTGTGTGTACACACGTATGTGTATGGACGTTTTTAAAGAAGTGGAGGTGGAAGTGTAACTGTTCTGCAGTGGTTTACCATAGCCACACTCGTGTACAACGAGACCACAGGGACATAAGCCGCTCTGTGCTGACTCAGAAGTCGTCAGCTGAGAGACAAAAGCTGCCTTTCTCATCATCCTGAGCAGCAGTGAGACACAAACACCTGATACACATTCACGCCATTAGCAATGTCAGAACATATAGAGCTCGAGCTACAGCACGTTAACACTGAGATGGTTCAACATTTGGGGAAAATGATATTAGCGAGATTGATCTCAGTCTCATTTCTTTACAATTAATATACAGCTGCTAGTTTCATATTAGATAAATAACTTAATTTAGAGGAAGCAGACTGTCTAGAAGGATCATCCACACCGCTAATAACGAGTAATCTCTAGACTTTGGTTCTTGTACATATTAAACACAAATATTTTAGTTGTTTTTGCTATTAATCTATGATGTTCTCCTCAATATGAGACATTGCAGCTGTGATATTGGTGTCACTGCTCCATAGGTTATCATATTGTTATTGATTTGTCCCTTTATTAAAAAAACACACCGTATTTTTCTGTAAGTAGCTCTAATGATTAATTGGAGTAAATTTAAATCAGGATCTATTTACAAATATAAAAAAAACAGAACATGCATGAATATAATATAAAACATGACAAAAATATTTGTATAAAATATAACATAAAATAAAAATTTGAAATGGTCACATAACTCTGACAAAAACACATTTTAGCATTAGATGTAGATTTAATTACAAAACATAAGTACAGTAATTAGATCAACTCCTCTCATCATAGAAACGTCCGTATAACAGCTCTCTAACCTGAAAATAAACTGAAGCCTGCAGGGGGGCTGGTTGCTGTTTCGCAATGTCATGTAACATGGAGGATTTATACTTTACACACACTGTTGCACTTTTTCCTTCCAAAATCAGTTCCAGTCCTCCACTTCCACCGGTTTGGAAAAGGCTAAATTCAGGTACAGTGTCTAGTGCAGGGACCCAGCTTATGAAATATGGATGTATAAAAAGACTTCGTGACAGCTGCAGGTAATTTTCCTACAGACTGAGAGACAGAATATTCTGCTTCCTCTGCCTGTCTTTGCCACCTCTTTCTTTCTTCCTTCCACACACCCAAACAGGGATGATGTTATGAAGGATGTAACCGGGGGAACTGCTTCCAGATCGTTTTACCAAAGTTCCAGGATCCACATCATGGGAACGTAGTGGGTTCATTTTATACAGACCCAATGAAAAATTTAAGAAAAGCAAAGTGCGTGTAAGATGAATCTAAAAGAGTGTACCATAACTTGTGTCATTTTTGTGCAACGGGCTATATGACGCTCATCTGGGAAGCTGCTCATCACATCTTTATACGTCTCCAAACAGTGCTGTTTCAGAAACACATCATAACATGTCAGAATATATACAGTCCAGCTCTGGTGAAAAAATGTGCAGTATATATTTGTATTTTTTTTTTTTTAAGTCTTGCTGAAGGATAAGGAACAGTGGGAAAATGGTGAATCTATTACCAACAGGCAGATAGACACAGTACCAGAAACCAATTCTTTGTAAACTGCACAGTCTGCCGAGATCAAAGCAAACGCGTTCAACATGCTCCCATTTGCCGCTCCGCATCCGCCCAGGGCCTGGAAGAGGTTCACAGGGTTCTAATCCCACACCGGTGCCTGGCAGCAGGGTTTACGTATGCATGGGGGGGGGGGGGGCAAGGTGTGTCAGAGCGCCTGGCCAGGCAGATTTAACACTGCAGCTGCAGGATGTTAATCTTCCTCAAAAATCTCCATAGTGAATGAAAAGTTAGCAACAGGACTAGTTGCACACGGAGGGTTGATATTTAGACAGCTGTGATCTTGTCAATGGAAGAAAAAAAAAAGGGAAAAAAAAGTCTAAAATTTATTTGGCTATAATAAGAGTTTCCAAGGTACATTAAGCCTGAAAGGAGCCCTATGGAATTACTGTATCCCTGATAATGGATGATGATTTGGATGGAGAAATCAAGAATGGTTCCTCTCTCCCC
Source organism: Embiotoca jacksoni (assembly GCF_022577435.1). NCBI lineage: Eukaryota > Metazoa > Chordata > Actinopteri > Embiotocidae > Embiotoca > Embiotoca jacksoni. The sequence goes on from NW_027185263.1 coordinate 18,578,473, forward strand.
GTTCATGTGATATTCTGTAAAGGTCCGTTCATTCTCCGAACCCTCCTTCCTCCTATCCTTTGGGAACGAGAATGTCATTTCCATTTTTCTCCTTCTATTATTTGAGTCATTATTTAAACCAACCATATGTTTATGCTTTATAGTTTAAAGGAGGCTCCGAGAACACGATACCTTTTTTGTGTTTTAAATGAGACCTGTAGAACGACAGCATACGACAGAAGGACAGAATGTGAACCACAGCAGAATCTCACACATAGTTAAGTACATCCAGTGTTGAATGTGACCAGTTATCTTAACCTGAGCAATCTTATGTTTCTGTTTTAAGTAGATAGATAGGCTAGATAACAAACTTAAGGCACTATACTATTGAGAAATGTATTGTCATTTAATACAAAATTGTAATACCACGGCTACGTCCACACTAACACGTTCTTTTTAAATTATAACATTTTCTACATTTACACAGGAGTAAATCTCGTCAACCAACTGCATTTCCCATACATAAGCTCTGTTTTGGCGGCCCACCATTACAAATAACATCACTCGGTTTCAACTGTAAAATGTTACATTAGCGTGCCTAATTTCACTCTTTTCAAACTAAGTTTTGGCCACTTGACCATCTAAGTTGGGTGTGTCATAATGTCTCAGGACTGGAGGCTTCACTTTGTGCAGCTGGCTAGCAGGCATCTACCGAAACCATATGCAGCATTCAGTAATAATTAAACATTTGTAAGTTACACGGTCGAGCAGTACATGTGGCATGTGTGGCGTTTAGGGACCATCAGTAAATTGTAGTGGTTAGCAATAGCATGTGCGGTGTTGAGAGAACATAGGGGACAGAATAGTCCCTTTGAGAGGTATTTAAGGGGCATCAATAAATGGTCTATCAAGTAAATTGTGCTTAAAAAAAAAAACAAAAAAAAAAACTCTTTCCCAACACTCTTCTTATTAACTGCATGGAAACTTAAGGTTTGTTCTGTAGTGTGTAATGTAATTATCTTTTTCTTCAAAATATTTTTTATGTAATTGCCACAAAAAAGTATGATTTAAAAAAACCGGAATCAAAATCAAGACATCAGTACAGAGATCGAGCATGTTTGAAAAATACCGAGCCGCAGTCATTACAATTATCATAGATAGGAGATCATATGGGTTTTTATAGGGGTTGTATGTCGGCCTATTTTTAGGATCCCAGGAAGTCACTGAATGACAGCAGTAGGACGGGGAGCTTAAAATTTTAAATTAAGGGGTTCATGTATAATTCATGTAACCCATGTATTTACTTTTTCATATAGTTATATTTTAGTTGTCAAAACAACAATATTAACTTTGTAATTGATATAGAAGATCTGATAATTCGCTGTGAGCAGTGCGACTGTGTTGTCGGCTTGTTGATCGTGTTGCACGTGCTGTGCTGTGGCCATTCCCCGTCTTCAAAGGCCAGACAGTCAACAAGACCTGCCTTATTAAAGCAAAGAGAAAACGTTGCTTCCACCATCGTGCATATCAAATTCTTAGTCATGTTTACTCTAGTAGTTTCATGGGGATTTTCCTGAACCACATCAAACAACCAAATCTAATCTGCCATTGTTTGTTTTGGCCCGACACCGTGGGTCCTTAGCAGGATTTGGATATGAACAGAGGCATGTTGTGAAGCCTGTCGAGGGGATTGGACAGTGGAAAGGCTTGACTTACCGAATTCCTGAGTCGGCTCGAAATATGCCCGGCTAGACACAGGCAGTGGAAAGAAGAGAACAGGCAAAGGCTGAGGAGGAGTGCAAGCAGTTTCTGGCTCAGCATGTCAACTTTTCTGCTCGGTGATTCAAGCAGAGGCCTCCGTAGCATCAATAGTGTGCAGGCAGGTTGTTGTCTGGCTAATGCAGCAGAGAGATGGGCGCCTAGTTAAACTTACAGACCTCCTGTAGGGGGAGTAGCTTGGGCTGCCAGTGGATACACAGCTGTTTATCCTTCCTTTGGATGAGCAACAGATCTCTTAGTATGTTGAGCTGCCACTATGAAGTCGGCGTGCTTGTCATGAATGCCTGAGTTTAGACCGAGCTGCACAGGAAGTCATTTTTGTGACATCATGGACCTGAAACTTGATCATCGAGAACACCCTTTTTTTTGGGTAACAAAAAGAAGTCGCAGAGAGTCAACTCTAGCGGGGAGGGGTCGGTGGGGAGCAACTGTTGTGTTGTCGTAGGTGAGATACTCATACTGTTATGGTAGAAAACAAAGTGGACAATCCCGCTAATGTCAAAGAAAACCAGAGTTCCTGAGTTTGACACAAAATGTGAAGTTTGCTCTCTGCTCAAGTCCATGGTGAAATCACTACTCAGGAAGGTTCTTGCTTCTTCCTGCTCCGTGCGCAGCACAGTGTTGAGCTCCATCAGGATCGATCTCTGAACATTTAGATCGTACCTCGTACGAATGATTTATGCTATTAAGGGGAAAGTATGTGTTCATTAAGAATATATATATTTAAAAAAAAAAAAGGCTCACACAGTGGACCCACTTATCTCAAGCTATGTACGTTTTTGACCTCGGAATGAAATGACAACAATGTATGAGTTCCAGCTTTTCCAAACAACTCCAGGAAGTGTTTTTCAGCAGTTCGGCTTTCCCAGCGTGCTTAATCGGCACACGTGCTCGCTGTGGCTGTACATGTGTAGCCAAATTGCCTGAATTAAAAAACATGTCATCAGTACAACAGTTCAAATGTTTCAAGAAAAAAATGTTATGACTGCCCAGAGGTTTGCTTGGCCGAGGTCTTTACCGACACACCCCGTCTCCTGTTACTCATACGCTGCCGCACAATTTGACACAAATAATAGAACATATGCAAGTCCAACACGTTGTGTGATGACCATGTGATTTCATGCCAGTGTCAGTAATGCATTTGATCGTGGCGTAGATGGAAATCAGAGCAGATGGATTATATGAGAGAGCCAGCTGGAGGGAGGACTGGAGGGAAATGGCTGATGATAATTACAATCAAAGCCATCTAATCAGCCGCTGCTGCAGGGACATCACTCAGTCAGGCTGAGAAAGGTAGTAGTCACTTATTAGCTTATTAGCTGTTATAAATGGTGCACGGAAACCTTCAACTTTTCACTGAGGACCGCTCGTCTCCGGTTTTCAAACCTGTATTATGTTTCAAAGAGTCTGAACAACATTTTCCACTTACTTAAATGATGATTGACTTCTCATGACATCTGTCTTTATTCCTTTCCACCAAACCAGGTGAACATTTTTTTGGACTGGCTTCCAAAGAGGCCATGACGGTTTCATTTTGAAAGTTACCGACAGGTGATTGAGATGGTAAATCATTCATCTTCCCTCTTTTCAGTATTTTTCATTTGTCTCCACAGAGAATTAGGTGGTGAAGATTGTTTCCATTTCACTGGACTAACCTTCACTGCAGAATTAACCGTGTGCTCGTTAGTGGGGGGTGGGGAGGGGGGCAGCTGAATTAGATGATGTGTTTTGGTAGACACGCACTGCCAAGTAAAGCACGGTCCAACTTCTGTTCAGCCCACTTAAGAGGAACACTCTCAGTGGATCAGATCATTACCGAGTGCCTTTATTTTCTTAACCCTGACCTCAGTTGACCATCCAACATCTGCATGCCAACAATTATTAGCCTAAATGTCCTCCATTAGGTTACAGTATCTACAGGTTGTTACCATAAGCAGTCACATAGTGTCCCTTCAGACTGTGGATGGTTCTCATTTGCTGTTTCACAGGCACTTTAAAGTTTGACAAGTTTCTCTTCACCCTCGACCGGCTGCTCTGCTCTCGTCGGCAGCGCCCTGCCGGTGAACCCTGTCAGGACCACCGCGGCAGGGTGCCTGCAGGGGTCAGGCTCAGGGTTTCTTTTACAAGCTGTCATGCGTTTGGTGCTGAATCTGTCCATCACTCTGTTGGCTAATTTACAGTAAATGCATGTGTCAACCAGGGCTCTCATCACCGATGTCTTGAGAGTCACTGTTAGAAAGAAGACTTCGGGCGACAGGAGAAAATTTACAACTACATCTATTATGACTTCACGTCCTACTGAGCAAACTAATATTTTGTCCTCAAGTCTTTAACCAACACATGTGAATGTCTATAGAGAACAGTGAGGCCCTGCGTCACCTCTGACCCCCGACGGTACACTGCCTGGGACTCTTGAGATAGCCGAACAGTCCCGTTAAGCAGACTGCTAAGTAGTCCAGTGAGTTATACATGGCCTTGGCTATCGGAAGAGGCGGTGAGGCCCCCATTTAAATAGATTTATGGCTCCAGTACTGGGGCGGGGCGTGTTGTCTAAGATCCCAAATCTGTTATCTGTTATGGAAGAAAATATCTGACATACTTGGGTGGACGCCTGCTGTGCTCTTTCCGTCAGCAGAACGTGAGTGGACTCTCCCAGCCTGCACGAATGTTTTCTGAATGTTGTAAGGTGAAGGGATTTATAAAGATCTGCATTCTTCTGCGTCAAGAGCTTTAAGTTGTGTGTGTGGGTGTGTGTGTGTGGGTGGGTGGGAGGGTGGGTGGGGGGGGTGACGATGAGCTCTTAGGACATCCCCGTCTCCTCTGTTGTCGGCAGAGGTGATGGCGCACTGTTCATACTGCAGTCTTGTCTTTGCTGTTGTTTGTGTCCTTGCTCATTTACACATCCCTCTCTTTGCTCCTCGCAGTGACCGGCACCATGTCTCCAGCTCCATCCCGGTGCCCACCAAGTCGCAGCTCGGAGTGTCTGCTGCCTCAGAGATGGGCTATCCCTGTCACACCAGCTCCCCTGACCGGGGGCTGAGGAAAAGGGCCAGCTCGGAGGCTGAGGCGGAGCTCAAGTACAGACCAACCCCTCCGCCCAGCTACAACACAGCCATGGGGGAAGAGCAGCCCCCAGTTGGCCTGCCACCGCCTTCGCCTTCACCCAAACACCTGTCTACCTCCCTCGATGCCAGCATGGCCTCCCTTAGTCTCACCACAACTACGGAGACCAAGAAGGAGGGCGAGCAGCAGGAAGAGAAGGAAGAAGGTGGCGACGCAGCGGTGGAGACGGAGAGACGCAAAAGTGTCGACAGAGCGATCAAAGTCGATAAAGAAGAAGAAGAGACTGAAGAGCAGCTACCCAGCAGCACAGTGGCCCCCGACTCTTCGACGGTGCAGGACACTCGTGATGAAACCGGGCCCACTATCCAGAACACGGGTGCAATGAATGGCTCTTTGGTACCAGAACAGGCAGCTGTCAGCCTGGTCCCAGAGATGCGCTGCTCTGTGGAGCAAGCAGAGGAGATCATGGGCACAGAGGCCACAGGTTTAGGCCTGGGCTTGGGGATGGGGTTGGGGTTAGGGCTTGCAGACGAGGCCCAGCTGGAAGACTACCGCTGCATCCCTGTGGACCACGCGGTGGCTGTGGAGTGCGACGAACAGGTGCTGGGCGAACTGGACGTAGCTGGTTTCGAGGAGTTCTCCAGGCGCATCTATGCTCTCAACGAGAATATGTCCAGCTTCCGCCGGCCGCGCAAGAACTCTGAAAAGTGAGGCGGAGGATCTGAGGAGAGACGGGAGGCACGAAGAAACTTGCAAAGGTGGGGGGGGCAAATACAAGACAGGGACATGAACTGTCAGGACAAAGGTGTGGTCCTCACTTCATAATCGCAGCATCAGAAATCACATGAGCGATTCTGGAATTGCAACCAATTTGCACTTATTGTAAACATTTCCATACTAATCCTTTCAATGACAAGCAGCTAAAAGGGCAAGTACTGGAACAGTGAGCTGAACTTTTCTTTTTGATGCCACCATTGATACATTTTAACAGCAGATAGAAAACAATAATTTAGTAATTTAAAAAAAATTTAGAAACAGATATGGCTCCAGTGCCAATTCTATGAATTAGTAGTGAATTGTTTATTTACAGGGGATCATTAGTGTAAAATGATGCACAAACAATGTGCATCACTCACACTTTGTTTTTAAAATCTTACAGCAACAGCAGCCCTTTACCTCTGATACAAAATCCTTCGTTCACCAAGATTTACATGCACACAGCCTCATTACATCATGTTTGACTACACAACCTCAAAATGCTTCTTCTTCTCACTGTTTCACTTCTGTTCACTTCATTTTGAAGATTTTTTTTTTGTTTCTTTGTTTTGAGAGCGGAGCTGTCCCAGTACTTCCACTTTTGATTGTACAAGCAAATATTTAGACGCTTCCCGAGCCTTCATTCAGGGGTGCATGATGGTGGGTGAGTGCAGGACGGCGTGTGTGTGTGTGTGTGTGTGTGTGTGTGTGTGTGTGTGTGTGTGTGTGTGTGTGCGTGCGTGCGTGTGCGCGTGCGCGTGCGTGCGTGTGTGTGCGTGCTTCCCATCAGCATGCAACTACAGTCACATAAACACAGTTAGGACTGATCCCACCAGTGACCTTTAAACACGGCAGGATTGCGTCATCACAAAGCGAGGTGGGAGCTGCAACCATCCGAGAGACTCCGTAACTGACATTGCTGCGTCACCTCCACTTCACCAGGCAGACACGCCCATCAGTCTCCACACAAGCTCCAGTTTCTCCTTCAGGTTTTAAGATGAGGATCACAAGAGTGGTGGGTTGGAGCTCTCAGCACATGGCAGGGATACGGTGCAATTGTTTTTTCTGTCCTCTTTTTTTTCCCTTTTTATTTTTTGATTTTACCCCATCCATACTAATTTCAATGTTAATGTTATGTCCACTGATTCTTACATTCAGTAGACCAAAAAATTGACTTCTGTGTGTATTTGTTGGAATGTGTCACTCAGGCTGTCCTCTAACTGTTAATAGCGAGTGTCTGTGATTTAGTCCTGCGTCTCCACGCTCTGAATGCTTTCTTGCACTGGTATTCAATTACAATTATCACATTATTTATGTCTCTTAACAACTGTGTGTACTTAGTTTTATGTCCCAATCACATGGCATGTCACTCAATGAATATTGTCAAACGTCAGATTGATATCATGACCGGTGTCTGGGTTTGACTTTAACAGCTGCATTGTACACCCGCGATGACGAAGATGGACTCTCCACCGGCAGCCCGCTCTGTTTCTGATCCAGTACTGTGGTTGCTGACTGTTGGGAAATATTGTATTTAAAACTAAGAGATGAACCATCTTAGAACATTTCCATAAACTGCTATACAGTTCAGTAAGTGACCATGTACATATACTTTTGTATGGAGATTTTTTTTTTTTTTTTGTTTTTTTTTGTTTTTTTGTTATTAAAGACCTGCAGTCCAATGGCATGGGTGTATGTACCCCCTTTAAAAGAGTTGTTAGCCTGCATTTCTGTTAGTGTGAATGTGAAACATGGAGGAGAAAATGATTTCAACGTGGTTTGAAAATGCTGTTTTATTGAAGCTGCTCTTAGACACTGTGCATTCAGCTAAATGCTAACATCAGCTGATGTCAGAAATGCATCACTGAAGCTATTAATTGGTCCTGAGGAGGACATACAGTCACACTCAAAACCATAAATGTTACGCACATGAAGATTGCGAACGTCATCAGAAAGAATTCTTTGGAAACAATAATTATTTATGCAAAAGTTCATCCAAACCATCCAACAGCTGCAGTGATATTCCAGTTTTGACCAAGTTGACCTACTGACCTTGCTATTCCTAAAGCTGCATGGCTACAAATCAATTCAAGATTGATGAAGGCACATCATCATGCGTAGTAGGAGGGTCCGACCACTCAGAGAAGGAAATAGAAAGAAGAATTTCTAGATGAGTTTTAAATTATTTGGCAAAACTTCCAAACAAGTTTGAGTTTACTATCTGGACCGTTGGTTCCAAACTGGGATCCAGAGCAGCTGTAAGGTTTCATGAATATGATTCCTGTGGTGACATAAAGTGCTCAGATGCAGTCAGGCCTGTCTTCCTAACCGATCTCACGTCTGTCTCGTCAAAAGTCCATTTGAATTGAACTGAAATTAACTTGTGTCAAATGCAGTTTCCCTGCTAATGTTAATAGATGATACAAAAAAAAATACATTTAGATTTTTGCTGTAATACTAATCTTAGGGTTCAGTCTGCTCTCACAACAACATGAAAGGAAAAGGAGGTCGTGCATTAAAACATCTTACAGTGAGTTTAACAGTAAAACACAATGAAGCAGAACAACAGTTGACATCGGTATTGTTTTCCAACGCTGGAGACAGTTCTTGGCGATTAAAGGAATGAAGAACTTGCACCATTTCATCTCGACCGGTAAGTAACCAGCTGCTAAAGATACACTGTGTGAAGATTTATTAGGCAAGTGAGTATTTTGACCATATCATAATTTGTATGCATATTTCCCAACTCCAAGCTGTGTAAACTTGAATGCCTATTAGATTAAAGCATATCAGGTGATGTGTATTTGTGTAATGAGGGAGGGTGTGGCCTAAGGAGATCAACACCCTATATCAAGGTGTGCATAATTTTTAGGCAGCTTCTTTTCCTCAGGCCAAATAGGCAAAAAAAAAAAAAAGATTTAACAGACTCTGAAAAGTCAAACATTGTAAGAAGTCTTTCCGAGGGATGTAGCACTCTTGAAATTGCCAAGATATTGGGGCGTGATCACAGAACCATCAAACGTTTTGTTGCAAATAGAAACGTGTTGAGAAAAAAAGACGCAAATGAACTGCCAAAGATTTGAGAAGAATCAAACGTGAAGCTACCAGGAAGCCGTTATCCTCCAGTGCTGTCATATTCTAGAACTGCAACCTACCTGGAAGTACGAGGTGTTCAGTGCTCAGAGACGTGGCCGAGGTAAGGAAGGCTGAAACCCGACCACCACTGAACAAGACCCATAAGTTGAAACGTCAAGACTGGGCCAAGAAATATCTGAAGACAGATTTTTCAAAGGTTTTCTGGACTGATGAGATGAGAGTGACTCTTGATGGACCCGTGGCCGGACAGGCCCGTGGCCAGATCAGTAACGGGCACAGAGCTCCACTTTGGCGCCAGCAAGGTGCAGGCGGGGTACTGGTATGGGCTGGTATTATTAAAGATGAGCTAGTTGGACCTTTTCGGGTTGAAGATGGACTCAAAATCAGCTCCCAAACCTGCTGCCAGTTTTTAGAAGACACTTTCTTCAAGCAGTGGTCCAGGAAAAAGTCTTTCAAGAAGACAATGATTTTTATGCAGGACAACACTCCATCGCATGCATCGAAGTACTCCACTGCGTGGCTCGCCAGTAAAGGCCTTAAAGATGAAAGAATAATGACATGGCCCCCTTCCTCACCTGACAACCCTATTGAGAACTTGTGGGCCCTTCTTAAACGGGAGTTTTACGCTGAAGGAAAACAGTAACCTCTTGAACAGTGTCTGGGAGGCTGTGGTTGCTGCTGCACAAAAAGTTGATCGTCAACAGATCAAGAAACTGACAGAATCCATGAATGGAAGGCTTATTACTGTTATTGAAAAGAAGGGTGGCTTTTCTTTTTTTGAAATGTCAAATGTTTATTTGTAAATTTTGAGTTGTTTGTTTGTTTATCATTCTCACTTTAACAGATGAAAATAAACAAGCGAGATGGTAAAATTTGTGTTTTTCATTTAGTTGCATAATAATTCCGCACACCAATAGTTGCCCAATAATTGTGCACACAGATATTCTCCTAAGAAAGTCAAAACCTCACTTTTACTTTCTTAAATATTCAGGTTTGAGGTTTATTAACAGTTTGGATTGACCGAGAGCACTGTAGTTGTTCAATAATAAAATGAATCCTCAAAAATACAACTTGCCTAATAATTGTGCACACAGTGTAGGTTAGAGGTAGCTGACTGAAGAACTTTACTGACAGTGTTAATGTTAGCTGTTGGCTGACGTGGTTCAGACCAGTTCAAAAAGCTGATCATTGTCTACCAAACAGGCAATTTTTTGTAACAGAAACCGGGCATGTAGACTTCGTTTCGCCGATTCAAAACAGATCTTTAGTGCCACTGATGACGACTCAAAATGAACTGAAAAATATTTCGAAAGGTGTTAGTATGTAGTTTTATTCTGGCTGTTTTCTTGCAAAAAATGGTGCAAGGCAATCTGTAATGTAAACCAATCACCATGTTTCTAGTCAATCCCTCACTGGGTCCATCTTTACTGTCCATTACAGTGACTTCTACCAAACTGCTGAAACTGTGAGAGCTGGTCTGTCGGCCTGAAGTTGTATTATGTATTAATAAATCTTAAATAAAACAGTGCACCTTTTAAAATTGAATCAAATGATTATTCACTAATTAATGAAGAACAGTTGCAGAAATTCATGGAATCAACTTCTCAGTTAACTGATTAATTATTGCGTCTTACCCCAACAATGGGCCTTTTTCACTGCTGATATAATGATTTAATTGCAAGAAAAACAAGTGATACAAATATCATTAAGAATATTTCGGTCTTGCAACTGCAACACCTGACATGAAATTAGCCACTATTGATGTTATCTAATTAATTGATCATATTTGCAAGGCTTTCTCTGTTATGCCAAACTGGCTCCTGTGCTGAAAGGCCAACAGATGTGTGAGCCGTCCAGTCGCGTCCTGTAGCGTGCACAGTCCTGACGAGATGTCTAATCAGGGCAAAGGAGGTGCGTCCTCCTTTAAATCACCTGAAACACATTTATCTGGCACATATGGGCTTTAAATCCTTCACTTTTGTTTTTGTTTTTCATCTGTCTGGGAAAAAATGCCACGCGAGATATTTTACATGTTTAATTTTGTCAGATGGAACGTTTTGTTCTCGTCTGGTTCTTTAATTACATGCGGCATCTTGCATCCCTGCTTTATTATTGTGTAGAATAAAATGGAAGAGTTATTAAGTATACTGACTTCAGAAAAAGTTTCAAGTGCTGCACAGTGAATCATGTTTTAAACCTTGTTTTACTCTTTGCTATCTAGCCATCATTTCAGAGGAGTAACTGTTGTGTGTTTGTATTGTGCTGCTTATATTTGTTTGATTCATTTAACCGGATGAAACTTCAGTAAGATTTGTAGGGAAATACTTCGGCTCTCAACTAACTAGAGCGGCTTCAGTCACAAAGAGTTATTAGTCCTGACAATGTGACCTTCCACGTGTGCACATGTGGTTGTACAGGGTAGTGACTGTTTGAAGTAAGCCGTTTTCTAATTAAATAAACCCTTCTGCTTTCCTTTACCTCATTATGCACTTAACTGAATAAAATGCAGCTTTTCTGGTGGTATTACCTCTTCACTTTGTTGTCAGGGCTCCAGGTAATGTATCAATTTGTTCACATTAAGCACCGGAAAACCATAACTTAAAGCGTTTGAAGCTGAACTGACTCCTTGTAATTCACATCTCCCCGACGTCATTTCAGGCAGATGAGCGTTGGCTACTAACAATAAATCTTTGCCCATTACTTATCAAAACAAACTTCTCGCTTTCAGTATCCCCTGCTGGATGTCTTAGAGTCGTTCCTATTAGGTATGTCAGTAATAAACATGATTGCTGAACCTGTTCTCTCTGTTTCCAGGTTTACATCCAGCAGTTTTCCTGCTTCTGGATCCTATAAGCTCCTTGTGTCACTCTGCGGACTGTCTGCTCTCACAGTTGAGCCCCTGCAGGTGTCTGAAGGTCTCCACGCTCGGTCTTCCGGGAGAGACACTTCATCCAGCCGGAGTCGGGACATTTGTGTCACCGTGGAAGGCAGACCTGCTCTCAGCGTACATGTGTGTGCACGTGTCTGTGCACAGGTGCATGGCTTTAAACGCTTTGAGAGTTTGCAGGTTATTGTTGTAGTTTCAAGTTTTTGAGGACAAAAAGTGACATGCTGAGAGTGAGAGTAAGCAGGCCTTATTTCCTTACTCACCAAGACATCTTTATATTTTTGAGCTTAATGCTCAGTTTAAAGGCACCGCCACACTGTACAGTCTGCTGCCCTGTTCATCTTCACAGGCACCTCACAAAATACACATCAGCCAAACCAGCCTTGCTGGCTGTCTAAGCCCGGGCCTCGAGGCTTTACAGTGTGTATGTGTGTGACAGTATTGAATGAGCTTTTTACTCTCTGCCTTACTTACCAGCAATGTCCTCATTATTTTGGATTATTGATTTAAACAGTCACAGGTTAAATCGTCCAATCCATCAGACCCTCATGACCGTCCTGAGATAGAATAAATCCATCTCAGCAAACATCGTAAGTGTGATAAACAGAGCACACGAGGAGGAGAATAGCTGCAGTCCATCAACACCTCATTTATACAGCTGCCATATCGTCTGACACACACAGTCAATCCCAGGTCAAAGTCATTCATCTCACCCTCGTCATTCTTAGGGCGCAGTGATACTCTATATCCTTGTCATTACCTGGTTTCCGTCATACTGTAGATCCCTTGTCATTATTACCGCACCTGTCACTCATTCGCTGCAATCCTGCTACATGTCATACATACATAACGACATACTGTACATTTATTTTTGGAAATTTGTGAACAAGTGGGAGACCAATAGTACATGAATATAGAATATATGTATAGTATTACAGTATAATGTGTCTTTTTTTGGTGAATAAGTATACATTTCTTCTTTCAGTCAATTTAAATTGTTTGTTTTAGACAAATGACTGCAACAAAGTATTTTGTTCTGATGACAAGTTACATCCAAAATCAAAAGTTAAAAACAAAAATAGAAAAACACACCTTGCTCAGTTCGGTATACAGATATACAAACACAATACAGACAGATGCTGCCGTATGACTATTATCATAGACATATACATGTAGATAGCTCATTGGCTGCTGTTGTTCATCCAAAGCAGTGATTTGTAGACAGAATCACCATATTGTTCCGGTGAAGCACCTCCTCCTACTGTGTCTGTCTGTAAGGACAGGAGGTGTATCCACAACCAAAATCTTCACCAATACATTTTTAATGAATTATCCAGCTGTTTGATTTGTTACAAATGACAGAAATGTATAAATGATACTTTGTTATATTGAAAATGTTCCATAATAAAATACATTATCTTTTGTAGATAGAATGTTTAGTGTTTTTTTTCTTCACCTGATAGTTTAACTCAACAACACTTTATTTCATTCCTGTTAGCTTAAGAGAAGGATTGCTAACTGTGATATATCACATTCAGAGCAGTAAAATATTGTAAGATAACTTTTCACCTGTGAAATGTTGTTTATTGATGGCTGGTTTACGCATTTGTTTTAAGCTCAAGTCCGTCTGGCTGCACCACACGCTCCTGCAAAATGGCCGTTGTTTTAGTGTATTTGTTTTGCGTAGGCACACTTTTATATGACGTTAGAGTTAAGTAATGCTTATCTTAGCTTAGCTTAGCTTAGCATAAGGACTGGAATCAGGACACAGCCGGCCTGGCTCTGTCTAAACGTAAACCATCTTTGACTGATGACTGTAGCTTCAAATGAAACGCACAGATATGAGAGTGATATTGATTTTTTTTTTTTCACTCAAGTTTAGGAAGAAATCAAATAGTATATTTCTACATTCATTTGACTTTTCATACAGTGTTCAGACTTTGTGTTGGATGTATTACAGACCAACTTGCGCCCTAATGCCCCATTAAAGTCTCATCACATGGAACAAGAGGAGAACAGGAGTTGGGTATCAGCCTTGGCCGGCGTTCAACTCTGTAGATTTAACATCTACACAAAGAAATAAAGTACTTTCTCATTCATTAGCGAGTTGAGACCTCATACTGGGAGTTTACTGCTTTATAGCAGAATTATAGTCAAGATATAGGCAGTCAGGGACTGCGTTACAAGCATGGAGGGACACGCAGCAACTCTGGTGTCCTCTCTAAGAACTCAAACCAGTCTCTGGTGGATCGGCTCACCTTGACTCGTCGAGGGCCCGGACCTGGCCGGTCAGCGCCGTGCTGTGACCTTTCTCGGCTGTTTAAGCCATCACAGAGACACGGCTATCTGCTTGGATGAAATCCCAGTCACCTCTCTGTTTTTTACAGCTGTAAAACCTCGCTCCACCCTCCTCGCTGACCCTCCCAGCGCTTTCTTTTTTTAAAATGTGATCCTGAATCTTTCCCAGCCATTCACTGAACTCTGACTTTTTATAGGGCTAACTTTTTCTCTCCACATGCTCCAGTTGCTCCAGTTTAATGAAATGCAGTGGTGTCCCGCTGATTTCATTGCAGCAATATCAATATTGGGATTGGAGTTCTGTGGGTGCAAAATTCTGGGTAAAAAATAATATCACAATGACCACGACGGTTTTATTATTGACCTTGTGAAATTAAAACCGATTGCTGAGGACTGATGTCATCGCGCTCACATGAGGAGTTTGTGGTACTTGTAGACATTTGTGGTTTCCCATAATTACCTTCACAACTTTTGAATGATGTAATTGACACCTAACATAGAGAGGAAGAGGGGAATACTCCCCAAACACACAATAGGCTTCAGCAACAGTCCCCCTACAGCTAACAGTGGAAAACAACAAGAAAGGCATATCAATGCACACGGGGTAAGATTAGATTTTTGCTGGGTGATATTCAGCTTTTGTATCGTAGCCATTGTGCTGTATATGGTGTACATGTTTTGAAGAAGATGTACTTTCATGGATAACATCATGTTTTTTTCTCCTCTCTTATTTCGGGGAGTGATTCTCTGTTTGCCTTTGAGGTACAGCCATGCAATGGTTCAAGGTCCTGATCTCGTGACTGAAACACTGGCTGATCCTGAACAACAACGGTGTCCTGCTGAGCTGCTACCAAAAATTACATCCCACTGCGTGGCATCCGATGAAAAGATAAAAGGAATACCATTGGTGTCTGCTTTGTTGTTTGCACATATTGAACCATTATTGGGAAATTGTTTCAGCATGATTCTGCTCTCTTCATACACATTTATACAGTTGAATATGTAACACCCAGTATGTCCAGGTGGGCTGTGAATGGGATTACTTTTCTTGTAGGGCTTTGGTTATTTGAGACTAAAATAAAGCACTGCAGGAGCTGCTTGACAATTACTTTTTCCCCTTACTCATTTCAAAACAAATTGTTAACCAGATGCACTGAGTAAAGGCCAAAATGATAGAGGCATAAAATGGTATTACATTTGTAAAATACAGCCTGTGTTCTCAATTTAAACTGTCATAGGTTCATGTTGGTAATTAAATCTGTCTAAGTACAGTATAATTTATGGTAGGTCCCACCTTAGCGTGAACCGTGGCATATGCTGGATCTGATGTGGCATTGTATTTATATTTAATTAGACTACAATCTTGTAAAAGGACGTCTAACTGTATTAGGATCTCTTCTAATTTGAGTATATTTTTGTATAAGTATATGCGGTGACTAACTACAGAATAATTCAGGTGTGTGGTGTCTAATTAGGGCGTAACTGTTTGTTTACCATCTAATTACAAACATGTCAGTTTGAGGTTTGTCACTTGTGCAGTTTTTAGTCATATCAGTGTACGAAAGAAAAAAAAAGTGCCACCAAACTTTATCCCTTTAGCAACCATTACACAAGACACATGCAAGTCAAAGTGTCCTTTTACCACATCTGTGTCTTCTTTGGGACGCTGGTCATTTGTGATACTTTGCAATAGAAGACATAAATAATATGGGTGGTGTGAAAATATACCAGTAACATATGTTGTGCCATAAAGTGACACAAATAGTGTTTATGAAGAGGCTCATCGTGAAACCTAATTAACAACTTCACCAAATCCGTAATGATAAACACATAAGAACAATCCATCTATTCACTTTGTAAGATTATTTTTGAGGAAAATTATCTCACATCAAATAATTCCTGCTGTACAAAGTAACTAACATGTTGATGAACTTTATTTAAAAAAAAAAAATTACATTTTAAGTTCACCCCATCCCTACCCTGCTCTTAAAATCAAAAGGTCCAGCATGGGAAAGTAAATTCTGTTTGGACTCAAAACAGGACCAAAGCCACATCTTAGCTGGGCAAACGTATCTGATAATGGGACGCACATGGCCACTGTCACTGATAATCACTGAAATACAGGCATTTTATAAGGAAATCTTCAAGGCTGTTAAATTGACTCAATGTTCTCCTTGCTAATTACCTTGTCACGTGTGTAATTGTCTCATCTTATACATCACAGGTGCATCCAGCCCTTTAGGTCCCAGCAGCAATTGCACACATCTGATGTTCATTGTCTCCCAGTGAGACCAGTTACACAAAGAAGCGAGAGGAAGTGAAAAAGGGGGAGAGGAATGAAAAGCGTGGACTCTGAATGTGTGCGTGAAAAAGAACCACTTGAGTGGTGTGTAACGGAGGTGAGATTTCCAAGAGGGGCCAATGGCCAAACACTCTTTTCTAAAAAAATCCACTCAGCAGGTAGAACAGTCCTGCCGGAGGATTTCCTAAAGCCTCCTTGGCTGTGTCACAGAATAAAAGCTTTCATCTGTAAAGGAGGAGGAATGTCCTGTTGGCCAAACGAGAAGCTTCGACGCGCCTGGAAACAGGGACTGATTTGCCAAGAACAAAGCCTGAAATCCTTTTCTTCCCACATGCTCTCCACTAAAAATATCCACTGTCTAACCTCTCCAATATTTAATCAGTGTTCATGGACAGTTATCCGATTGTCATCAAGTCCCAAAGCTAAGAGATGGTTTAAGATATATATTTGGTTGTCAAATTTTCAGCCAAACCGCTCATCAGCCACGTATAGTTAATTTTTGACAAGTTGTCTCTGGTCTTCCTCGAACTTTAGGTGGAAACACAGTTCAACATTTGGAGTCATCCTGGGAGAGCTCCCAGTATTTCACCTTGGTCTAAAAGCTCCAAGAGTTCAGGGAACCAGCGGGGAGTAATAAAACCTACTCGTGATGAAACTTTAGTAACAGGGCTGAACACTCAACACCCTCGTTAATATTTTCAACATGTTAAGAAGAAACATATTTAAGATCTGTTTATCAAGAGCAAATCAGAGGAAATATATCACTTTTGCACAAGCAGGGTTTCTGTAATTTTTGTCATATTGATAGTTTGGAGCAACATGTCTATCTATTATGATAAATTGTTGTTATTAATGTAACTGCTGAGATCTGGGAACAAAGCAGTTGGTCGATCACGCTACAGCTGTTGCATCCAAAGAGCTGCTGTGAGCTATGATGGCAGTTTGGATAATAGTTTTACGGTTAAGATTTGTTGACATTGCCAGTGATTCAGTGCTCTTATATTAACCAGTTAGGTCCCGGGTGAAGCTAAAATATTGTGATATTTTCAGAAGCCCTCTCAACTCAAAGTAATAATCAGTGGTCATTTTAATGAAAGCTGTTTGGTGCTGGGCAGGTACTTATTCACTAAAATCAGCTGCATGCTGATGGTGAAAATGTCACTATGAAGGCAACGAGATGGAATAAGGATCCATAAAAATAAGGGAATTTGTAACGTCGGGTGATAATTGTAGATTCATCACTACTTTCATATTGTTTTCCCATTGTCTTTTGATACATATAAATATATTATAGCTCCTTTGGTCACATCTTTTAAATGAAAGTTAAAGTTTTCTAGTGTCGGTCATAGTTTATTCTACTGTGATTTTTTTTTTTAAGACAAGTTAGCTGGCAGTAATGGAGCTCTGTATACAGTAATGCAAAAATATGATCAATGAACAGCCACTTCCTCCAAATAAGTTTGTCCAACCTGGAGGTTTGTTTAAAGCCTGTCTGATTGTGAACTGTTCTTGTTTCTACATGTTGTTAGCAATTTTGCTGTTTCCAGATTTCCCCAACAGTTTGGGAGGACTATGGCACGATTATAAGGCCACAAGTTGTTTGGCCCAACCTGTCTCTGCTCCTGAGCCTCCTACCTGCCCCCCCACGATCCCCAGTAGTCACCATTTTGTGGAACACATCTGACAATCGAGAGGCGCCCCAGAACAGAGGATCCACTGTCCGGTGCCATGGAGGCTCCGCTGCCCAGCGCCCCGGGCTCTAGCCCCAGCTTCTGGGTCAACCAACGCTGCTGTTACTGGGCGACGCCTCCAGTGGCACTGACCTGCTCACCGATGCCAAGCGTTCAGTCTCTGGCTGACTCCATGATGCCACCCTCCAGGCACCTGGCCGTCTGCCAGAAGTGTCCGGTTCCCCTTGTTCTTGGTCATCAAGAGTTGATCCCATTGTTTGTTATAAATATACCTTTTTATTTTTCGAACCTTCATGCATTTTGGGTCCTACCTGCCTCCAATAATAACAAATAATAGCACGGAACTGGTCTTATAATCCCTTCAGTATGTCCTACATTTACCCCACTGTCATCATTTATTTAGATTCTTTCTTAAATTCCTCTTTTCTTGGTTTCACCAGAGATACTAGTTCATTCACTGGCATGAGAATGACATAATTCCCAACATGCAACTCTCCAGCAGCCACCCTCTGGCAGGCTGACGGAAACATGCTGCTAATTGATGCCACTGGTTGAAGTCCTGTTATGCTCAGCCTCTCGTTGGCCTGCTCCACATCCAGCTTAGCATTTCCTCTCTGCCTATTTGTCATATAAGAGGTGGATTCACTTGACTTGTTTTCTCCCTCTAAAGATTTTGCTTTACTTTTAATGAATACAGTAAAAAGAAATCTTGGAACCAATTTGGATTCTATAAAAACGTCACTTAACTTGCCACAGACTATTTATTTTGCATATGTAGAGGAAGAAAGACATTGCGTATGGCATTCCAGATGAATCACATTGCTGTGAGTGAAATACATAACAATAAATCACAAGGTGGATTTTCAGACTATAAAACTGAATGTTGTGTTTCATGGCTGCACATGTTTGTTGATTGGTGTACACAATGGAACAAAACTCATTACTCTCTCATTGCTTTCACATCGATTTATCTGAATCGGAAATTATTCTTCCTAGCGTCATACACACGATTCTATGACCTCATCAGTTCCACTGAATCCAAATGTGCAGCTGCCAGTTTAAGTGTTGTTGAGTTACTCTGACAAGTCTGATGAGATTTTTAGAGTTATCACATTAAAAAAGATTCATAAACTAAATGGCCATTGCTGCACGCAACGCGCTGTTTTCCAGATCTTGAAGAAATGGGATTTCAAGCAAAACTCCTTCCCAATTCTGATACTTTGATGACAAGCTGTGTCCAAGTGTTCTGCTTCCTGTCCGGCACTGTGAGTGGTCACTTACTAACATATGCTATGTATTACAACAGGGCATGATGAAATGAAACAGGACCCTTCTCCCCACAAACCAAGACAAGCGGCAGTTTGAGAGAATTAATTCAAATAAACAGATGGATTTGGACTTTGTTTAAGCAGGCTAAATTATCCAAGCAACAAATGTTAATGTTTAGTGATTAATAGCTTCTGTCCTTGTTTAGATGATCAGATTCTTCTATAAAACAGTAATTACCAAGCCTGGCTCCGCTGGACTATTGCTGGAATTATAGTCTGGAATTGTTGTTCACATAAATACGCCATACTCCATCGAGGCTTGTTTCCAGTTCTCGCGTCCTAATGGGAGTAAACCTCAGGTTAATTTCAAAACTATTGAAACAGCCTTTAAGTAGTCGACATTGACCACTATACAGCGCACGTGCGCCGAAACTTACTGAGCTCTAAACAAGAGTAACTCTCCCCCAATATGAGCGGAGTGCAATGCCATGTCATCCATCCATTATCTATACCTGCTTTATCCTGAACCGGGTCACGGGGGGAGAGGGGGGGGGGGGGGCTGGAGCCTATCCCAGCTCACTTTTGGTGAGGGCAGGGTACACCCTGGACAAGTTGCCAGTCCAGATCATCACAGGGCCAACACAAAGACCATTCACACCGAAAGGAATCACCAGTTAACCTGAGATGTATGTTTTTGGATGGAGGGAGGAAGCCAGAGTACCCACGCAGGCACAGGGAGAACACGCAAACTCCGCACAGAAAGACCCGGAATCGAACGCGGAACCTTTTCGCTGAGAGGCGACAATGCTAATCTCTGCACCACTGTGCTGCCCCAATGCCATGTCATGTCGGTAAATTACCATTGCGGACTTTTTAAAATTTTAGGCGCCTTTCTAGTTCGGCTTCAATTCCTGATATTTTGTTAGCGTTGCTACAGTACAACTGTTCGTACAGTTAAATCTATCTCTACCAGTGCAACCATTGTATGACCTACATGTAGAGACAAACGCTTGACTTCGATGTCATCACACTTAGCAGCCCCAGTGGTTGCTGGTTTTCACAGCATAAATGTTCTGTTGTCACAGCAGGAAAAGCGTGTAATTTATGAGATAAACATCTTTACTCTCTTTTGATGCACTAGTTCATCATCAACACTTTTTTCTCACCTCTTACTATTAAGACTAAAAATCCAAACATTTGTCAGGAAAAAGGTTTACAGTCAGTAAACAATCAGTATTCAAATATGTTACTATGTATCATTAAGTGAATGCATCACTATTCATATCACCATAACTTCTGTGCTGACATTGACTGGCTTGTTTCAGTGGTACGCTCAGTCTGTTTCTGGTTACAACTGTTGCAGTTACTTAAGTACAAAACTATGCTGATAGAAGCACTGATTATATCACATATATTTAGATTTACAGTCTTTTGATAACCATTCTTTAGCATTAGTTAAAGGAGCTTCACTGTGAATTTTTACAGTACCAATGAGGATCTTTGACATAAAACCATCTGCACACACAGTATTTACTTATTTGATCAAACTCAACCATGCTGCCTGCGTTTGGTATCATTCAATGTCACAGTAACACTAGTCACAAGATCTCTTGTGACTTTGTCTCCAGCCTTAGCAGGTTTTTATGTGCTTGTTCCAGAATAGTTTATATGGGCCTGTCAGTTAAGTTAATGGAAGAAGTCTTATAAATGCCTCTAATCCAATAAAATCCAATCCAATAAAACATGATGCTGTTCTGCCATGATCGATGTTGTGTGTCCTGGTTTTGTTTGTTTTGCTTATCGTTTAATCCCTATTCCTTACACAGACCTTATTACTTTTCATCACATGACTCTGCTCATTTGTGCATGAACTTTTCACACCTAGACGAGGCGAAACGTGACACTGACACGGTATCCTCTGGTGAACCGGTGGGTGTTTTACACACTTTAGTGTAATACCAGGCGGCTCTTTCCCTGTCGGTTTATCTGCAGTTGCTGTTTAATGTTACCATTTTTTCTTCAAGGAACTTGATTGATCTTTTATGATCAATGAAATTACTGTATAATCAGCCGATGCCTTTTTCCGTAAATCATCTTCATGGAAGTTGTTTCTTTGATCTGATTGCCATCTTTAAATTAAAAGCACATTTATTAAAGGAAAATAGTCCTATTTTTTTTTATCAAATGTGACTATTATACATACTTATGCAAATAAGAAGCTCTAAATAACCTCATACATTTACAAAAAAATACCATGAAGATGGAGCATCTCCCAAAGCACTGAATATGTTTTCAGTTACCTCTTCATGATGACATGAATGCAGAAAGAGCCTGACTGCCAGGAATCAAACTGATTGTAAGACTTCTCAGTTTTTTATGATAAACAGGGCAGCATTCTTATCAATCTCCACATTTTTCAGAGCTGTGCTGGAGACAAAATCCACATACTCCCCTATTGTGTGAAATGGGGAGGATTAGTTTTGCTCCAGGCATCCCGTGTTATTCTAGAGGGCCTCATGGTCTAGGTTTCACCGGGGGGAAGAAACATGGCATGCCTCTGTTTTGAAGACCCTTCCAGAAATCTGTTCCAGCGCTTCAGCTCTGCAACCGCACTGACAAACAGCCATAACCACCCTGACCTTCTCCAACCAACTTCCTCTGGAGAGGAACCCAAACAAATGTTCTTATTCAGGGCCTAATAATATTCTGGTATAAATAGGGAGAAGCAGGTTTGCATCAGGGTGACAGAACTTTATGAGCTTTTTATGAGCAGTAAGGTGGAAGAGAGATGTACTGGTATCTTTATAACTTTAAGTTATTTCTCAGCTATGAAACAAGAATATGGTTCAGCCAGGATTATAAAAATACTGAAGTCAACACATACAAAGTGTTCAGATCGTTCAGATTTGACCTCCGGAAATCAATTAAATGATGCAGTTATTTTGAGGAAATGCCTCTAGAAAATGCTCATAAATTATAATTTATGTAGAATTTCCTGGTAATTCTACATTATAATTAAGGTTTTATCTTTTTTTTTCTCAAAAGAAAGACCTGGTTGCCACTTCAAAGCAATCTCTATCTATCTAGGTTCTGATTGAAGAAAAACGTAATAATTTATCTATTTATCTATTTTCTTATTAGCCTTAATAAAAAGCCTAAAAATGCTGGATCCATCCCATTATGTATGTATGTATGTATGTATGTATGTATGCATGTATGTATGTAGAATGACTACACAAATTCCTGTTTCAAACAATAAACTAGATTTTTACAATCTGCCAAGAATCAAAATACTTCCTAAAGACCTGGCAGCCTGTCTGATATTTAGACGCTCTTTGGCCAAACATTTCTCATAAGATACTCATGTTGAACAAATCTAATGCATTTCCAGGACATACAAAGTTGGCAACTAGAGCAAGAGGAATATTGAGGCTTCTTGTTCATATGTTATGAAAGATAAAGTAGTATGTGTGACCAAGAAAGAACAAAGCACGGACAGAATGTAGAGACGACTCCTGCCAGAACGTCTGAACACCGCAAAATTAAAACCACCAACTGCTTCCAAATTATCATCAGCTCTGACCAGGATATTTGTTCTTATATATATTGTGCAACAGTCATGTTTTTATTCTTCCATAGCTGTCAGTACATTTATTGCTCAGTTGCTATACGTATATTTGTCTTTGTGAAAGCAGACCCAGAGCATTCCACAGTTTCTTCTGTCACACCAGAAGTCCTTTAGTGGCCCTTAAAATGGATACTCAGCCTCCTATGTCATAAGAAATTGTAGAATTACGCCATTAACATCACTCTCATTATCGGTTTAACACTGAAATCAGACACAGTATCAAAGTCTTTTGTAATGTGAGGAATGACATATAAGACAATATCATCTTGACTAAGCTTCAGAAAGCACATAAAAAGTCCTTTTAAGGTGTTATTATGTTATTGTAGTTTTCGTTAAAGATGTCTGATAGTGTTACTTTAATCTGTGTAATCATTCAACCCTCAGCGGGAAAAGGACTGTATTCTTTAAAGATTGCTGTGTTCTGGAAATATTTTGCTGTTCGTTATTGTTGGCTCTTTCCATGCCAAAAATGACTTTGACAACATGAAGCATGCAAAACATCTGAACTGTTGGTACAGCTTTTAACTTTAAATAAATACTCAATGTTTTCAGTCAAATTTTTCAGTACTTGACCGGGGGACAAGCGATATAACGCTGTTAACGTTTTTATTCTAGCAGCACCGCTTGAGGGTTCGTAATGTCATTGAGCTGGATGGTCTATTACTTTGGCCCTGACTGAAATATTGGATACTATTTAACACCTGGCATGCAAATGTATCCTGACAGCTCCAAGAAGAGGAGTAAATGCCTTCGGTGGTGCTCTGGGCCACACATGGTGACATTCTTTTAGCAGTGAGAACCCAAATATGTCCTGGGCCACACTGAGGGTACGTCGACTCAACGGATGTCCTCTGCTTCAGCAACAGAAACAAAATCCAGTAGAAGAAACATCCTGTGTGATTCCGTCAAAGCCACTGGACTAATTATTTAATCTTAATCTGAAATGATGTAATCAGGTTGAGCCTGAAAGCATTTGAGTGTAGAACCCTCATTATCAGACATTTAAGTTTTCCCACATAACGAATTTTAAGAATGAATGTCAACTTTTAATGTGCATTTTAGGTACGACATGAGAGAGGGGAACGGGAGCCTGGCACTGCTAATTCACTCAGTTTATTTTTTTCCTCAGATTATTTGTCTTGAAGTGACAGATATTTGTTTCTGCATCCATACCATTGCAATATTGTGAAACTACACTCAACAAAAATATTAACACTTCTGTTTTTGCTCATGTTTTTCATGAGTTTAAATAAAAAAACTGTCAGATTTCCTCTATGATCACAAAATGTATATTTTTTCAACAACAACAAAAAAAATCACAAATTTGTTCAAATCCATGTGATTGGTCACAATGAAAGGACTCTTTAAAATGTGCAGTTTTGTCACACAACACAATGCCACAGATGTTACAAGTTTTGAGGGAGTGTGTCATTGGCGTGCTGACTGCAGGAATGTCCACCAAAGCTGTTGGCTATGAATTGAATGTTCATTTCACGACCATAAGCCGTCTCCAATGTCGCTTCTTGGCAGTAAGTCGAACAGGCCTTAATCTTGCTTGCTGATCTCGCACAGCTCCGTCCATCTGATCTTTCTCCTCTCCCCCTTCTTATTACATACATTGCTGCTGTTTAGCAAGAGAGACAGCCTTTGCGCTTCTTGCAGTCTCCTCCTGTCGGTGCATCTTCTCAACCACCAATTCCCTCGACTCTGATGATGCAGCCTTTTGCCAATTTGGTTTACTTGATGCCAGGCCAAAACCTCCTCTTCCCTACTGGACTCGCCTCATAATGTGTTTGTGCTTTAGAGCTGATGTATCTTACTGCACCACATCGGAGGATGTCCACTTCTGTCCGGTTGCTAGGGGTGCTGCAGCATTACTGAAGGCTTTTGTCTCTGGAGTCTCACTTTAAAGCACCTGTTTTCCTCAGTAAGACTAGAGAGAGGTAGTTCCACTACATATTTGCAGAAGAAAACGATGCTGTGACATCGTGGGACACAAAGCCACTTTTTCATGTATGAGCCGATCGTCCGCTCCATCTTCTCCATGGTTGTTATTGGAACCTCAGATGGTAAGTGGCCACATTATACAGATAAGGAGTCCAAAATATAGCCACCAGAGCTTCAGTGTCGCAGGCAGCAGGGTCTTGTTGATGTTCTCCAGGCCGTCAATGATGTCCTGCTTTAGTTGTTGAACCAGCTCCTTGTCCACGAAGCTTATGTTGCATACAACATCTGCCCAAGCTTTAGAGCATCATGGAGCATGTTAGCATGCTGGTGTTTGCATTTATCTTAAATAGCCCATCAATGTGTTGAGAGTTATATTCAAAAATGGTTTATTTGAACCGAAATGAAAAATGATCTCATTGTCCATGAGCTTAAAAGATTTTCTTGATTCCAGGTTGACGTCAGGGTCGTGTGGTTCACTTGTGCATTACAGTTTTGCCTGTTGACCCAGTCCACAGGTTCCTGCTTGGCCCTTTAATAAGGATGAAGTCACTTTTTTAGTGCTGGAGAGGTTTTAAAAATATGAAACCTCCATTAAAAAAAAATTATGATAGAAAGATTACAAACCAGCCTTGTTTGCAGTTGGAGGTTTCCTGCCAACAGTTTCATTGATGTCTCTCTTATAATTGAGCTCTATGGGGGAAATGTTTTTGGAGTCGTCACATGGTTTACATATTTTGTTGCAGTTACCACGAGACACCACTGCGACAACCTGGCAGCATGGCTGAGTTGCAATGGTTTTGGGGCAAGTTTGCCTTCAAGGTTTCCTTCCTGAAAAGGTTAGGGTGAGGGAAAGAGGGAAGGGTTTGCATATCTGTTAGAAAGACTTTCTGGCAGAATGCCCTGAAGGCAAATGTTTCCCACGAGCAGTTGCATTGCTGTCTCCAACATCCTCACTGAGCAGCTAGAATGGCTGTAAAATCTCAGTCTTGTAGTAATGATAATGAGTCAATACTGACACACACAGGATCTAACAGGTATCAGATACAGGACTATGCACAGATGGAAACGAATGTATTCATGTCCTGGGACTTTTGTCGTGATGCATCTTTTGGAATGCAACCACAGTGAACAAGTAAATCGCCTATCACCAACAGCAGCGAGGGGGAGGATGCGATAACATCAACAGGCAATATTGTGCTCTGTGTGTAACAATGGTTGGGATGGATACTATCAGAAATATCCTCCACAATATTAGACTTAGCCAAAGAAAAGCAGTCTGGATGAGACCTCATAAACTGTCAGACTGAGGATGAAAAGCACATAAAGAGGCCAGTATGTCAGCTAGCGGTACGTATAACAGACAGCATGCAATGTCAGAGAGCGCAGAGAAAACATGCATTGCCTGTGGCTAACCCGAAGGTATACTTTTCAGTTATAAATGGCTGAATCAGAAATAGTACACAGCTTGCCATGCAGCTATTACAAAGCTCTTATTCAGGTGTGATAAACCAGAGTTCGTGTAACACATACTGAGCTATCTCGCAGAGAAATAACATTTTTCAAAGCTTGAAATTCACTCATATTGCCCATAAATATTGTGTGCATTTCATATCAGTGTCATGAGGGTTGGTACCAATGAGAAGTTGGATAAGTGCCTATTTAATTTATATCAGCAGTACACCAGGGTTTCATCATCTGTATGTATTAAGCACAGACACCATGTATGGCCGCCTAATAGAGATTGATGCATTTAATCAAATGTTCCTGCGGCCCTTGCCATTCCAAAGATTCTGTCCTGGTTATCATAACAATAATGTCTAATGACGTTGAAATGGCAAGCGGCAGAGCAAGGGGTGAAACCGTTTCAATCTATCAAGAGCACATTAACGTAAGTGTACCCTGATTAACTGACTAGTCACACATAAGTCACACATGCACTGTAAAACAACACAGAGCCATATTAAAGTCTGATTAGAGTCTAATGAGGAGAGCGATTCAAGTGGTTAAAGTGCAGATTGCTCGTCCATTAGTCTACATACAGTTTACTGCACAGTGCACTGAGTGTTCCTGCTTCCTGCTTAGTTCCTGCTAAGTGACAAATGTACTGTAGGCACTGTGAACAGAAAATTCAGCAAGTGTGATTATATTTATGCCTCATTTTGGATTAAAGAAACACTTTGCTCATTTTCAACTTTATTTCCATGTGCCACATTTGCTATACAGACATCATGCTCTGGTAGAGTGCTCTGTATTGCTGTTGCCACTTAGTTCACCTTCACCGTCTACTGGCAAATTCTGAGGTATTAAAAAAACTATACTTACTTAACTTAAGCTCAGGCTGCTGCTTAGACTGCAGCAATGATGTCATCAAGGACAAAGAAGACAAAGCCAGCTGGAGCCAAATGCTAAGAGAAGAATACAGTTTCATATGGGTTTTTTTTTTTCCAATAATTTTAATCAGTGTAAAATTTACCAAGTGAGTGTAGCAAGTGAGATAGTGTGGCTGAGATGATAAATCTGTAGAAGGGCCACTGATTTTGGAGCCAGAGCCCAAACACTAGTACTGCAAAGATGATGAAACAGTGCCGTATGATTAATATACAAATGTGAAGGGCATAAATATATTTAATAATTTATTCACGAGTGACTTCGGTAAAAAGTGAGATTATTTTGTCACGATGCTGGAATATACAATAACCTGAATTTATAAAGAAAACTGAAGGAATAAAAGGTATATATGAAAGTATCTCATTTGTGTTATTGTTGAGGATTGTTATAGTTAACATTATACTGAACATCTCATTACAGATATGTGATCTCACTCTGCATTAAAAGAAACTCGAAAACTGTTGTAGTAAAGGTAAAAAGGTCTCAACGTTTGTAAGATACATTTATCAGATGCAATGAAACATTTGCAAAGTACATCTCAAACATTATGTACCCTGACAATTGTAAGTACTTCAAGCGGGCAGGACAGCAGCACACATCGGTGCAATGGTAAACACTGACACCTCAGAGATTCTCAGTTCAAACCTACTGGTCAGCTGGCGCCTTGCCTGCCGAGTTTTCATGTTCTCCTTTTGTCTGCAGGGGTTTTCTCTGGCAGCTTCCTCCCACAGTCCAAAGACATGTGTGTTGGGATGATCGGTGATTCTGATTTGACTGTAGCTGGTGGAAACATGAATGGCTGTCTGTCCGCCTGTGTTAGCCCTGTAAATGGCGACCTGTCCAGGTGTACCCTGCCTTTCACCTGATATCAGCTAGGCCCCAACCTGCTGTGACCCCAGGACAGAGCAGATATATCTGATGGATGGATCATTTAATTGATATAGTGTATGAAGACCCCATTTAATCTGTCCTTTGTTACATGTCACCATCCTGTTCCTTTCCTTTTTTACTTAGGCCTATATTCTTAAAGTTGCTGTCAAATATTGGCACGAATCAACTCGGTATCACGTCAAAGTGTTTAATCCATCCATCAGTCCACTAGATGATATTATGTCAGTGTCACGTTTTACCTCTCTTTAACATGAAAAGTAAGGTGCCTGAGGTTTAGGCACCAAAACCACATAGGTTTCGTAAAAGATCATGGTCTGAGGTAAAATAAGTGAGAACATATACGTAAGTTAGATAATGTGTCACATAAGTACCTTTTGTAAGTTAAGTATGTCACATTATGTATTCAATTTAATTACATTACTTAAAAGGAGTCCACGTTAACACTTCCTTTCTTACAGGCTTGAATACTGGTCTCCCAGGTGACAGTCATAAATGGTAAATGGTCTGCACTTGTATAGCGTTTTATCACCTCATCAGTCTCAAAGCACTTTTACATGGTTTTCCATTCACACACTAATGAGACTGAGCTGCCATGCAAGGTGCCCGTCATCAGGAGTACATTCACACACCGATGGTTTGCTATCAGGAGCAACTTGGGGTTCAGTGTCTTACCCAAGGACACTTAGGCATGTGGACAGGAGGTGCCGGGGATTAAACCACCAACCTTCTGATTAGTGGGCAACCCACTCTACCATCTGAGCCACAGCCTCCCCATGTGGACTTTCATGTGGACATTATCACTCTTTGTACTTTGTCACATGACTTTTTTCCTCAACTTTTTCACAAAACTGCAGTATTTGATGCCCTGGGAATAAGAACCAGCCCGTCATACATGCATGTACTTTTTCACGTCTCGGCGAAGCAGAGTGTGACACCGACCCAGTATCCTCTAGTGGACTACGGGTGTATTACACGCTTTGTGGTTACACCGAGCTGCCCTAAACCCTGATTGTTTTAACTAATTGTCAATTCAAAGCCACCATTTAAAAAGATGAACATGTTACAGGGATTGAACCACCAACCTTCCGATTAGTGTGCAACCCACTCTACCGTCTGAGCCACAGCCTTAAACTGGATCAACTGTGTTTGGACATGTGCTGGCTAAATTAAATATTCTATTAAATGTTACATTATAAAATTATAAAAAACAAAAATCATGTCTTATCAGCAAGCACAGAATAAAGTTTAGGATGTTCCGTTACCATGATTGCCAACTTTTTCATTACGGTCAAACCTTTTCTTAACCGGAACAGTGATGACATGTTTAGCCGTACGTCTTCACTTCACCGCTGGTTGTCGAGGTGGTGTCCCGCTAACAATGTGGGCTTCATTGACAATTTAAATACTTTGTGGGGAAAACCTGGTCTGATCCGGAGAGATGGCATCCATCCTACTTTGGATGGTGCAGCTCTGCTTTCTAGAAATATGGCCATGTCTCTTAACAGCCCTAAAACCTGACATCAAGGGTTGAGGCCAGGACGCAGAGCTGCAGTCTTACAGCTCCTCTGCAGCTTCTTTAGAGCTGTCACTCACCCAAAACATTCAACATCCTATAGAGGTTGTGTCTGTACCCAGACCACCTATATTTAAAAAAACTCAAGAAAAGATGTATCAATAAAAATGTAATAAAAATTGATCCTACCAAATTAATGGATCAAAAAAATCTGACAATTAAAAGTGGACTATTAAATATGAGATCTCTGGTCTAAATCTCTGTTAGTAAATGACTTGATAACTGATCAAGCTAGATTATTGTAATTCCTTGTTGTTAGGATGTCCAAATTACTCATTAAAAACCCTGCAGCTGATCCAAAATGCTGCAGCAAGAGTACTGACGGGATTTAGCAAGAGAGATCATATTTCTCCAGTTTTAGCTTCTCTTCATTGGTTTCCTGTGAAATCAAGAATAGAATTTAAAATTCTCTTGATGACTTACAAAGCTCTACATGACCAGGCTCCATCATATCTTAGAGATCTTATAGAACCATATAATCCTAGCAGAGCACTTTGCTCTCAGTACGCTGGTCTACTTGTGGTTCTTAGAGTTTACAGAAGTAGAATGGGAGGCAGAGCCTTCAGTTTTCAGGCTCCTCTCCTGTGGAACCAGCTCCCAGTTTGTGTTCGAGGGGCAGAAACCCTTCTAGCTTTAAGATTAGACTCAAAACGTTCCTTTTTTGATAAAGCCTATAGTTAGGGCTAGCTCAGGTAGACCTGAACCAACCCTTAGTTATGCTGTTATAGGCCGAGGCTGCTGGGGGACCTCCTTACATGCTGAGCTTCTTTTCTTTCCTCCTACTCTTTAACTGACTCATACCTCACCATCCTTTTCTCTCCCATACTTTTTCTTATTGTCTGTTGTCTCCATTCAGTTCCCTCGCTCGCGTAGTTTCTGTTCTTTCTTTTGAAGATGTCCCGTGATGGAGCTGCATGTCTCTGCTCTGTGCTTGTCATCTCCACCAACAGTTCTTCTCTTATATCTCTGTGCTGTCCTTTTCTCTCTCTGCTCTCCTCTCACCCCAACCGGTCGAGGCAGATGGCCGCCCACCCCTGATCCTGGTTCTGTCGGAGGTTTCTTCCTGTTAAGAGGGAGTTTTTCTTCCCTCTGTTGGAGGTTTTTCTCCCTTAAAAAGGAGTTTTTTTCCCTCCTAGCTTATGTGGGAATTGTTGAATTGTTGGGTTTCTCTGTATAATATTGTAAAGTCTTGCTGTAAGGACTTTAATGTGTTAAGTGCCATGAAATAACCTATGTTGTGATTTGACACTATATAAATAAAGTTGAATTGAATTGAAAAGCCTCCAGTTACGCTGTCAGTAGCTCTGCAGATGAGATGAAAGCTGACATCTTAGGTTTCACAGTGAGTCATCCATCAGATGAGGTAAGTTGTTTGTTGTTTGTGGACTGAATGGGGCTTGGCAGGGGTGGGGGAGTGCAGAGAAAAGGTGGTGTGTGGATTCCTGAGGAGGCAGCTGGGCGAGTGGGAGCAGCCTCACAGCACTGGTGCAGATGAGATGGATGAGATAGAGGCTGCAGTGCAGGCTTGGTTAAACAGAGGAGGGATGAGGGTGGGGCTGGGCGGAGGGGTCCACTTTAAAAACCCCAAGGGCTGGGGCATTGATCTAGAGATGTCTCCTTCAAAGTCCTCATATCTTCTATCTGACTAATATTGACTTTGCCAGATTTATATCTCTGTCTTCTGATGTTTTGTCAGCCTTAGCCATGTCAACTTTGACCCCGATTCCCCACCACTTTTTATTGGAGGCATATGTGGATACATTATCAGAATTGGTAGTCCGTCCTCATACAAAACAATGCAGCTGTGGTCTTTACCGGTTCAAGTCTAACTGAATTAGCATGAAGACACATGACTTTATTCAAGTTGGGCCTCAAATGGGCTGAACTTTTACACGTTTTTCGATAGCGTGGCAACAACACAAATGACATCTGACAAAACATCAGATCTTTTTTAGTGAGAGAGTTTATCTGTTTGAGTAAATAGATAAAACATTACATTAATGGACTTGTCAGCATATATATCTATAACCTATCAAAATCAGAAACTACTGTGTGTGCACACCCACCTGGTATCACGTGTGAAAATGTAGATGGTGTTTTAATGTCCTACATTTTATAATCCTTGACAAAAAAAGGGGGGAAAAAATGTGAAAGGTAGATACATTTCCCCAACATATAGTACCACAGCCTGCAAAACTTACACTTTAAAGTAATGGGAGACTATCATCCTCTATTAATTTTTTTTTTTTTTTTTTTTTTTTTTTTTTCAAACACGTGAAAGAAAGTGGCAACTCTCCCCTAGATGTATCACATTTAATCAGCCATATTGTGATTTGTTGAAAAAGATTTACAGTCCTTTTAAAGAATCACTCAAAGACTGCATTTAGACACCAACGTTTAAAATCCTGCCTGCAAAATTTGAGTGTCTTTACATGATTCTGAACAGCTGAAACGGTTTATTCTGTGTGTCCACGTCTGTAGAGCTTAATGCTAGAAGTGCTGAAGCAACTTACTGTACAATCGAGAATGTTAAGCCAAAACAGAAACAGGACGTCTTACTTGTTTGTAGCAGGGAAGTATTATATTTCAGGTGAACAAACACAGCCAGCCCAGATGGTGTGCAGTATGTAGCAATGGGTCAAACAGCTCAGAAGTATGAATGTATTTCACCTGCTGACCTCTGGGAGAATCGCTGCAGTGAAGCAATGTTTCCGAGCAGACTGATCTGATTTTGGTTTGTTTTCGGCTGCTGGGAAAATGCACTTTTTTTTTTTAAATTTATCACACGTCGAGTGTTCATTTTGCATCTTTTTGGGTGGCTGTCATCCAAACAAACTTCAACACATCCAGAGGAAATCTTTTCTCCACTTTAAAACATGATAAATATACCATTCCTGCTTTTATTTATTGTTTGTACATAACATTGCCCGACTATTTCCTGGTACTTAAATTGCTAAAATAATTAATCTGCTGTCGCTTTATATTTGGTGTAAGTCTTTTCATCTAGTTTGTGTCAAGAAAGCATGTAAGCATAGTTTTGAAAATGTTGAACTATTCCTTTAAGCAGTGGGAAATGTTATAACCATGTAAAAACGATTACAATTAATGCTCACCTGTATGTTGAAAAGTAGCAACAGAAACTTCACCTCAAACTTTTCTCATTAGGAGCTGTGAACTTCAGCAGACCAACAGGGAACTCTATCCAGGTGTGCAGTGCGTGTCAAGACTCCTGTAACTGGCACTGACTGACCTGCGGTTGTCCTGCGGCGACGGATGCTGTACTTGCTGTAAGAGTCACAATAGACAACATGTCACCATAATCCCCGCTACAATAGAGCTAAGAATAGAAGCCAAGTAGATATTGGAGATGGGGATGAACAATGGTGAAAAGGAATGAAAATACACATTCAATAGGGACAATGATGTATTTTAAGCCTCGACATGGCTTTGACATCGTGAATTGCTAACCTTTGCAGCTCACCTTAATGGCTCTTACAGATTCGTAGCCTCGAGTCACACAGGTTCTCTTGTGATTCAGTAACAGGGATCTGTGGCTGCACAATGGCTGCTTCTCAGTGTTAAGGTAACAGTTTGTCAGTTGTTGGCTCTCATATTCTGCCTGTCTGTGTGCTCGGATGAATTTTAGCGTGACAGCTCGCCAGCTGTCGGTACTTGAGTATAAGCCTCCTGCTTGTTAGGCAACACAAAGAACCTTTGAGGTCCAACGTGTTCAACAACTAGCGCAGCTAGCAGGCTTGGCTGATTGTAGGGTCAAAAATTCTTTCTGACCCCTTTGGACCCTTAACAAATGACTCCCAAGGCATCAGGGGCAACAGTCATATCCGATGTGCTGCTCTGTCCATGCGAGACACATGTGCTACAACTTAAGTCTGAGGAATAAATCATCTTGTATGAGGGGAATAAGGAGGATTTCACATTAACCCCTGAATGCCTTGTACTCACATGGGATCTTCCCCCAGCTACAGGGATAAATAACATCCAGGGAGCCCTATAAACTCTTACACAGGCCAGGATTTATTCTTCTTAAATTCCGCTTGCTGAATGGTAACGAGATCAGCCGTTCTGCAGGGTATGAGGTAGGTATGAATGTCAAATGACGTCAGTGCAACAGGACAACAATACAAACCGCAAGGGCCTGTAGTGTAACACCACGCTACCTGCCACCCTCCCAAGGTGGGATTCCCTTTTGCACCTAATGGATATAAATCAACTGTCAAAGTGGCAGCTTAGAGGTGTCGGATACTCGGCTGAGGAAGAAAAAACAAAAGGAAAAGACAAATGAAGACGGAAGTGAGCTAGTGTGGAGGGTTCAAAATTCACCCTGGTGCAATGTGGGAAAACTATGAGGCTCTCTTTCCTGGTTGCCCAGGATGTGTTTGAGCAGAAGATGTATGTGACCCTCTGCTTTTAATACCTCTCCATATATATATATGCTGCTGCACAAAGGCAGGGGGCATGTGAAGTAGCTCTGAATGCCTCTCTGTAATGCTTTTCCATCTGCTGCTGTAACTTTAACTGTGTCCCATCAACCACGGCGCTCAGCAGCCTGTCACTGCCGCAGCAGCAGCGTTTAAGACCTGTCACAATGGAAGCATGGAACTCAGTGTGCAACTGTAACCCCCTCCTCTCGGTGTGCCTGTCACTTTATCAGACAGGTACACAGTGAGTTCAGCTGTCTGATGTGCTCAGAGACGAAAGCAAAAAAGGGAAGGAAGTGGGGGGAAAAAAGAAGAGAAGCTTGATGAAAGTAGGACATGATGAAAAAAAGCAGAAAAGGTGTAAAAGGTCCAAAAAAGGTGATCAGAGACATTCAGAAAAACAAAAAATAGTTGATAGATGGAAGAAATTAGGAAGATGAGAAATAAATATATACTGTATATATAAGGAAGGGGGACAAAAAAGAAGTGAAGAACAAATGTAAGGATGGCAGAAAGCATGACAGGACAGAAAATAGACAAAGGGGAGTATGAGAGAAGATTAAAAAAAAAAAAAAAAGGTAAATGAAATTGTGAAAAAGTTGAAAGAAAGAAGGAGAATTTCATGAAATAATGTATGCCAGGCAAAAGAAGGCAAAAATGGAGGCAAAAGGTAGAGAGAGAGAAAGAAGGAACTGTGTGAAGGAAAGGAGAGCAATTAATGGGAAAGGATAACAGAGATGTTTAAGAATGTTAGAAAGAAGAGATGTGTTAAAGAAAAAAAAGCTGAATTTCTTTCCAGGTATTATTGCTTTGCAACTCCAAGCTCTGTTTACCTTCACTGATCTAATCGCCTCCCGTCCAATTCAAATCTTCCAAATATATACCCGTCTCCCCTCCCCTCATCTTCCCCTTTCACTTGTATGAATGCAGTGAGCTGAACACTGCTGCTCAGACTAACAGCTTCTGGCACCTCCGACAGGAATTCATTCTTTGCCCCTGTGATCGCAGCAGGCTGGGATTTTGAAACGGAGGGAGCTACAAAAGAAGCATGTTATTATTATTTTTGTAGATGCAGAGGCTTCTCCATTCCAGATCCCTCTGTGCATCAGTGGGGCAGGGCTCGACACACACTTTCTCAAAACTTTTTGGCCTTGTGCACCTCAGTGTCAAATCACTCAGAGAGTGAAAACACACAGTATCATATCATACAGGAGTATCAGCATGAGGAGGATCAGCTCTCTAAGCTTTTTATCTCCCCCAGGTGGAGCCGTACAGGCTAATATATATGACTGCTAACACTAGACCCCAACTAGGCTGTCTCTGCGCCTCTGACCGTAATCCATACAGCTGAGGATGAAACCATGGGACATAAACACTGCAGCCACGTATGAGGTGTGTGTGGCCTGGCTCGTGTCCACACCCCACCCAGCCTGTCACTGGTTGCTAAGCCGGGAAGGTGACCATGAACTAATAACAGCATTCACCCTCATACAAACATACACACACACACTTATCCCAGGTGGGTCACAGCTGCTGGGGGAACCGCTCCACATTTGCTCTAAAAATACCAGCGTTGACACAGGGAGGAAAACAAAAAAGCAAATTAATGAAGCACCCTCTGTCTTGATTTAGAGCTGCCAGCTTCTGCTCGAGTTTTTGCATCCTGTGAGATTTCATTCAGAGAATATCACACCTTCTTTAAAATTCATTTCTCAACATTATGAGCTGAACCTCTCCTGCTGTGAGCAATGAGATGAGGCCCTCCAGGCAGTCCTCCTTCTTTGCTCATATAGTAGGAACACCATCCATGCAGCCGGTATCTCGGCAGCCCGGAGAGCTCTCATTGGTTTTATGAACATGAGGAATGGACGATTGTATGAGCGTAAGATGGGGGAGGTGGAATTAATGGTTTTTCAGCCATACCTTGAGAAAAGCAGGATTTTCCACTGTGGGAACACATGGTGGGCTTAGCTGTAATACAGTGTAATGAGATCTGAGAAGGACCCTTGAGTGTGAAGGGGCTGTTCACACTGCAGGCTGCCTTCATGAGCTGCTAGAAAGACGAGATCAGGCTGGCAACGCAGGTCAACAAGTGGAAAGCATGTGTTGGCGTCTATGTGTGTGTGTGTCCACACCGCTTGTGTGTGGGATGGTGGAACACCCCATGTTTGAATTAAAACATTATCGACCACCTGAATAGTTACAGGTGGGAAAATGTTGCACCTTTTTTTTTACTTTCTGCTCTGTTGTAAACACTAATGAAGCAGCCTTTAGTTTTTATGTGCCACACACATACAAACCAACAGGCACAAAGGCATGCAAATACATACTGTATTTATGCCCACACACAGACACACACACAGACAGCCAATAGCAGTGTTCCCTGATCAGAATCGCTACTTTGTGCCGGAGGGTATTTACTTGGTTATGTAGAGAGCTGGAACACACACATAAACACACAACCACTTGCAAGGACATTAAAGCCTGGAGCTCAGTGATAATTAGAGGTCATTCCAGTAACAACTGGTACAGGGCACAACGCAGGGCTACAGCTCGAGGAGGGGGATCAAACATAAAGCAGGCATTGCTGTCTGAATGTTGGGAATGCTGTGAAACGGCTGCAGTAAGCAGCTCGCGCATAACGAATGGATTTCTAAACAGGATCTTCAGTGTGGTATGCTGTCAAAGCTCCTGTCAATATGCAACTTCATTTGTTCTCTGGCATGAAAGGGAATGACTGGGGAAGATGAAGCTGCCATGATGGCTATCAGCTAGTTTGTTATAGCATTCTGTCTGGAGGTATTTGAACGTCAGGAAGCTCTAACATTTTGGTCTATGGGATGTTCAAGTTCAAACGTCGGACCGTTATAGAAGTCCAGTGTTGAGAAGGTTACTTTTGAAGTAGGTTACGGATTACTAATTAACCTGTTACAAATGTAAAAATATGATGTAACCATTTTAATTACTTCATCACAGTAATGTTTAACTTATTACATTTGCTTACTTTAACAAATGTTTTAAAATGGGCGATGAAGCTGAAAAGCTAAAAATTTAATTTAAACTTGGCAGTGTGAACATCACAACTGTATTCAGCACAGATTACTGTCAAACTTTCATTAAAATTTCTTCAAGGTAACTTGAATTAAGACTGGATAAGATTACAACTGATCGCAGGAGAGGGAATATTAAACTGACTCATACCTCATCATCTTTCTCTCCCGTAGCTTTTTCTTATTGTCTCCATTCAGTTCCCTCGCTCACGTAGTTTCTGTTCTTTCTTTTGAAGATGTCCTGTCATGGAGCTGCATGTCTCTGCCCTGCGCTTGTCATCTCCACCAACAGTTCTTCTCTTGTATCTCTATACTGTCCTTTTCTCTCTCTGCTCTCCTCTCACCCCAACCGGTCGAGGCAGATGGCCCCTGCGCCTGGTTCTGTTGGAGGTTTCTTCCTGTTAACAGGGAGTTTTTCTTCCCTCTGTTGGAGGTTTTTCTCCCTTAAAGAGGAGTTGTTTCCCTCCTAGCTTATGTGGGAATTGTTGAATTGTTGGGTTTCTCTATAATATTGTAAAGTCTTGCTGTAAGGACTTTAATGTGTTAAGTGCCATGAAATAACCCATGTTGTGATTTAGCGCTATATAAATAAACTAAATTAAAAAAATTCCTATAACCTCAAACCAAGTCTACAATCAGGTCAACTCCATGCTGAATGATTATAGAAATATCAATAGAGCTGGGTACTGTTCATAATCCTCAATGATAAATATCTCTTACTCTTGTCCAACAACATGGCTAACCACATTGCCGTGGTTACTCAGAGCAATTCACAGTGATTTGATTGGCAGAGAAAAAGCAATGCAAAGCTAACAAAAGAACAGATCAAAAACTCAGCTCGAAATCTGAGCACATACTGCCAATGACTGGAGCCAGTCCAGATGTAAACAAAAGGACGACAAAAAGATGCAAAGCAGAAGAATAAATATAAAACTCTATATGTTTTCTCAGTAACCGTAACTGATTACAGTTACATTAATTTTGTAATTTAATTACGTAACTCTGTTACACATAACAAATTACTCCCAAACACTGTAGAAGTCTGAGCAGTTATTTAAAATCATGAAGTGCTAAAACTTTTAATCACATCTGGCCCAACCCTGTCTTTTAGAAATTATATTCAACTGAACTGAACTGATTTGCATCAGAAAATGAATAAACATCATGCGGGCAAGATTATTTTTTCTGTTAACATGAAAAAGACATCTTAATTTACATATAGTCAAAAAGTTTTTGCTACTGATGTGTAAGTAAAATGTCCACAGACACAACCCATTTGCATTGTACGCCCAGCATCCACCCCGACCACATTTAGGTATTCATAAATCTACTGCTTTACTTGGCCTATGAATTTTAATCCAGCCAGAAGATATGTTCCACACCACGATGTGATACAGAAAACAATTCCGCAATAAATAAATATAATTTCTAGGAGACAGGCATGTCAGATTTTTAAGTAGAGGTTTTTAGCAACCCATTATGGGGAGTATAACTTTCCCTCACGGACAAACAATGCCCTTCTAAGTGGAGTGTCAAAGCCTATAAAATGTAAATGCCTTTTCAACAGGTCATCCATTGGCAACAAGCTTTATAGTCTTCTTCCTGTTCCAGCTTTTCACAGCCAATTCCTGTCTACTTCATTACACTTTCATTTACACATGTATTGAGGTTGCAGTGAGAAAAACGATGGGCTGTTCAGTATTTCTGATGCATGTGAATTAATAATATATTTAGATGCTTTAAAGTGTGCATGAGAAAAATGGTACCTTTATGTGCAAGAAGAATTTTAAAGAGAATATCCAGTTTATTAACCATCCATGTGGAAGTGGACTCACAATGACTGAAACAACTGCTTTTCTGTTAAAATGGACAGTGTGGTGAGTGCTGAGAGCTTCTTGCACTAGTTTACCAACTGAATCACAAAATGATTCTTGAACTCAACCAAGCTTCATGCATATCATTGTTGTATCCTCTAAACTCTGAAAGGATTGGTTGCCCAATGACACTTTGGCATTTTTTAACACTAGAAGTCACAGACAAAATGATTCAAACCAGGTTTCAGACATCTGACTCGCCACCCACATCTCCAATTTTGTGAAACAATTCAAAAAATGTCCGCTCAGTCTAAATATCAGCCTGTGTCGACATTGGATTTGCACTATAAGTCCAAAGGATCACGAAGACAGTGTCTTGGAAACCTTTTGAATAATTTAGGAACATTTCTGGCCTTTTCCCCTCACTTAGAAATTCAGCCAACTCAGATTGTAGTTGGAACCAGAATAACGATGGCTATTGGTACCATATGCATTCCTGAAGCTGCTGTCAGTTTAAGAGTATTATAAAGACATTAATTTCAAAATATTACATCTTATGGTGGGAGCTCAGATTTATGTGATTAACTGTGGCCTTTTTTAATTAAAAAATATATTTCTATGAAGGTTTTAGTTTAGGGTTTGACAACAGATTGTTGACAGGAGTGTGTCTGCATTGAAGCCCAGGCCCGTCTCATCATGTCTTTGTGGGAAGCTCTTTCCATCCAGTGCATGTACTGAACATTCTGCCCTTTTGCAAGTCATTTAATGTCTGTTCACACCATGCCTGTTTTAGTCTCTTCACACTGGCTCCCACTTTGTTCTAGAGTTGAATTACTTTTACAGTTCCTCATTGCCTCTCTCCTTGCTATATCTCTAACCTATGGGTACCATACAATCTGGTACGCAGTTTGAAATCCTCAGGCAGAGGTCTTGTATCTGTTCCAGAGGCCCTTGCGGAAAACTTAAAGGAACAGAGAGTTTAATGTCGGTCACTGAGGCTTTGGAACAACTTGCCTGTGGAAATCAAGTTGGCAGAGTCAGAAGCGTCTCTTAAATCTCTTCTTAAATGATGCTTTTATCGGAGAGCCTATCCTGATTTGACCTGCTTTATTATTTTTTTATTCTTTTGATTTAGTTTTAAAATTTAATAATTTTAGGATTTGTTTGTTTTATTTTGTTGTCCTTTGTGAAGCAGTATATGGGTTATGAAAAGTCCTTTAACAAGAGTTTATAGATCATGTACAAGCTGCAGCATTATTAGTCCCAAAACCTATGATACATGAGAATACCCTTGTAAAAAGAAAAAAAAAAGGTTCACAATCTGTGAAAATGGCTCCCTAGACATTATCCACTCCTTAGCATCTCTGCTTTTTACAATGGTCCCTCTGAAGCTGCACTTTAAGATTTTGTTTCTTCCATTTGTATTTTACTTTTCAGCAGAAAGAGGTATCACCTAACGCCTAATGTGCCATTTGGGGGACCAGCAGCAGGAAAACGAAGAGGTCACGTCTGGATGTGACATGCGGCTGTGGCTGAGATAGACCAGACCTGCCATCATTGAGTCAAAGAGGCACTTCTGGGTAGAGAGGAGCAGTCCTGCTGTTTTTCAGGCGGGTGATCAAGTCTGTCTTGATGTCCCCCTCGGTTATTAGGTTCCTCTCCAGACTCCTTGATGTCCTCGTCACAGCAGGCAGAAACAAAAATAAATTGAGCTCGGTCCAAAAATTACACTGAAAAACAAAGAGATGAAGGGATATTTTTGTGGCCTGTTTTCACTATGACATTAAGGAATAAAATGTCCAAATGAGTATTAATTGAGAAACTAAATTTATCGCCCTATAAATCATTTGATTTCCTAGATTATCAAAACATTGTTTTCACATGTAGCATTTAACTGATACACGCCAAGTGATTTGAAACAACAGGAAATAATAGCAACTGTGAGGCCAAAAGCTGAGTACTCCTGAGGAAGGAATAGTTTGGCATTTTAGACGGAACCAAGCTAACTGTTTCCCTCTGCCTTGTCTTCGCAAAATTGATGATATCCTAGCTGTAGTCTCATATTTACAGATATGAGGTTGGTAGTAACTCTGCAATTTCCAAGAAATTTGAATAATCCCTTAAAATGATACATGGTATGATCAGGTTATTTATATTGCTGAAAGTGCTCTCCTTTTCCCATCTTTCATATTTTTTTTACCAGAAAATATATTCTGAGTGATTCAAACTCAGTTCAGCTGTGCTTGGCAGAATCATGCAGTTGTTTAGTGATTAAAACTGTACTTGATGCTTGTTTTACCAAAGCCTCCTCTGGGTTTACCTTTTTCTCTTTAGTTTATCTCATCTAATTTCTGACACACATCAGACCCACAGCTGTGGAAGAAACACCTCTGTGTGCCACCTCAAAGTTCATTTATCACAGAGCCCAACCCACTGAAATAATGAAATAATCTGACCCGATACCAATCGGTCCTGACGTTTCAGGTTGTGAATTACAAACTATTTTACACATGTTAAAAACATCATAAATCTCAAACAGAAGGTGCATTAAAATGAGGCTCCAGTGAGTGAAGATGTTGTTATATGCCAGTTGCTTCAACCCCTCTCTTCCCGTTTATGTACGTGTTCATGTGCCAGTTTACTTGTACATTTTTGTCATACAAGTTTTCATTTGCATATAGAATGGGAAAGTGAAATCACTCAGCTGCATTATAATGCCAGGTGTGGACTTCTGTATTTAATGCTGGCCACTTGTGATCAGATGATTGTCACATCATCCTCTCCACAATTTACAATCTACATTGCGGTAATTGTCCATACAACGTTTTTAAAGGATTTTATTATTATGAAGACTTACAAACGCAAGTTTGCCAGCACAGTGAGATTGTTTGGATTGATGTATTATTTGAAATACTACGCCGGATGATGTTACTTTCCTTGTTAGTTAAACTAAAACCTACAGTCCTTGTTATAGTCACAGACGTTTTTTAAAAAACAACATCTTAACATCTACCTCCTGCAAGTTATCACTCCATGTGCTTTTGCTGCTGTGTTTGTGATAACTTTTTATATTTTATATAAAAGAGAGAGATCAACGTTCACGCCAAATAAGATTGAAAAGTGTAGCTTTTAGTTTGTTGTTGCCTTAGCAGGCTGGGACCATGAATTTGGCAGCAGATCTCTTGAAGGTGGCCTGAAGAGAGGGATTTATTGTTTTTGGCTGTTCAAATATCAACAAGCTTTTTCTATAATCGCTGACACCACCTTGAAAACTGGCAGAAATATGTGTAGCAATACCGTGATATACTTTCAATGATTTTTCCATTACCACAAATAACGACAGAAACATGTCACATATGTCCTTTGACCAATCTGTGTACCTCTGACAGAAACGTGATGGGGTAATTATTCCAGGAGGAGCTGTGCTGCGCTCCTGCTGCCTCCGTCCGCACAGAGTTGCAGGCTGTACTTAAAGTCAGGGAGCTTTAAATCACGGGAGATTTTCTGGGCTGAGTTGTGCTGTGTCCTCCTTCAGAGCCGTGTACATTTGGACAAGGATGAATCAGACTATTATTAATTATCCAGCACACAGGTCAGCGGTGCCATAAATAACCGTCAACTGACAGACAGATTTTAACCAGAAAAACAGGCAGTGTTTGTAAGGGTAGGTGGTGAACTTTAAGAAATTGGGTTTATATGGCTATTACTTCAGTGAGGTGCTTTACCTTTTAAGGATTCCTGCTTAATCAGATAATCTAATTTTAAAAAAGAGACACACAAAATAGTATAGATGTTTAACCTTAGGTTTTTTTTAGTTTTTTTTATTGACTATGACTTAAATTGCATGTTTTTTTTTGCCAGGAATAAAAAGTCTCAGAGAATAAGGATATTACTTAAAAAAAGGTTTTTCACTAGCTATCTGAAAATATTTCCACACTGACCCTTTTATTGAATTCAAAGCTTCAGTTTTAAAATGAATAGGTACAGGACTGACTGGAAAGGTCATCAGGTCATCTGGTACATAGCTCTCCCAAATAAACGTTTCAAGCCTCACCATTCAAAAGTGACAATATATTAATAAAGGACTGGATTTTTTTTTTGATTTTTTTTTTTGGGGGGGGGGGGGGGTTGCGCACATTAGGGGCAGATGTAATGATTGTACAAAATCCTATACTTTTAAAAGTATGCTTAAGAAAATATCTGCTACAAAGCATCCATGAAATTTGAACACTAACAGTGCCTTAGTGTTGTTGTTCCAAACCAGCCTTAGGTCTGCTCTGGTTTTGTTTTCCCACCCACCAAGGCAAATGGAAGGCGTGTGGGGACATCTAAAAGCTAAGATGCCCTCACGGCAAATCTGAGGTTACACAACATTTCACCCATACAAACCACCTCCTGATTATATCAATTTTATCTTTCGAAATCCTGTCTGTCAATCATTTCTTAAAAAAAAAAAGAGTGATGACAGTGAGGTCGGCATATCCATTATACAGTTAAGGTATTAGCTCTGCGTGCACTGCACAGTAAGACACAAATAAACCCAGATATCCGTTTGTTGACTTAGTTCAGGTCATGATTTGTATGCCTGCTTTTGGTCAGCACAAGTCAAATATGAGGTCAGTATATTTTGACTTTCCAACCTCCATTTCAATTGCCCCTGAGCTGTGACACGGCTTTCCGCTGCAAAGTCAGTGCTAGGAGTCAAATAAACAAATAATTCCATCCTTTTTGCCTCAAGGTGCTCATCGTTATACATATTTAGTGACGGAAGATTACAATTTTAATAAGCATAAGAGGAGAAGGCCTGTTGGCCTCCCCGTGTCTAAACATTTATACAGCATGCAAAAAGGCCTGTGGTTTCACCTGCGGTCAGAGGAGAAAGAGTTGACTTTAATTTTAGTCTTCAGCCACACTGCAGCAGTCCTTCCAGAGGAGGACAGTAGGAGCATTTAGTGGAGGAGCCGCACGGCTCAGTCATACGTCCTGTTGCATGTGTGTGCAGTGGGATGATTCATATTCGGGAGGAGAGAAAATGAAACACCTGCACAATGTCATCCTTGTGCCATCTCACTCTCTGATAGTTTAATTCACCAAGCATGTGAGGGTTTGCTAAAATAAAATGAAAGAGCATGGGGACTTGAGGTAAGATTACTGGAAGGCAAAACCATGACTTGGAATTCATGATAAGACATTTGAGACATAGAACTGAATTATTTACACTTTCTGAATGCTGTTTCTTTCCTTTCAGCTCATAAGGATACTTAATTTTTTTCACAACTAAGGTCCATTTGTTTGTAGTTTTTGGCCATCAGTCTGTCGTCACCAAAATAATATCTGTGCTCTGGGATCACAATTTAATCAAGTCCGAGTTTGAAAAACAACAGCAGTTGTAAAAATAGGAAAACAGTTGCACAGATGCATTTAGATGCCTCCCTCAGAGGCTGTGATTTGGATCGACTATTTCATAGGAAGCCACTTACATACAGCATAATCAAGACACTGACTCTCAGACAGTACAAGAACAGGACAGACAACAGCATATGTCTTTAAAAATGCATGAACGTAGAAATACAACACTTGTTTATCAAAATTCACATGTACTTAAAAGAATGGTTTGAAAGTAAAGTTGTCATTAATGCCACAGGGTGGAGCCTGTCAATCCAAACCATTTAATGCCGGGCCATAGTCCATATTTCCTGATCTGTTTTGTGCATTAAAGTACTGAACCTTGAGAGTTCTTGTAGTTTCTCTTATAAAAGTCTTTCTACAAAGGCCAACCAACACACGGCATTAAATTACATAACACTAAAGTATGATCGATGAGAAATTAGCTGTCGATAATCAGATAGGATTTAAACAAACTTCTCGGTTAGTCAAACATAAATGGGAGAGAAGAAAGCATAATAGTAAAAGTGGTCATCATTGAACTTCCTGGCTTAACTTTGACTCAACATGTTTTGCATACACATTGTTTTTGTGCAGCGATTAATTCTTAACGACACGACTTGTTACTACAACTGTTTTTTTTTTTTTTTTGTATACTTTTTTTTTTTTTTTAAGCCCAAAAATGATGTGCAGCCCAGAATCACGACAAACCGTGTAATATATCCATCAGTCCGTGGATCCCG
This sequence comes from Embiotoca jacksoni, assembly GCF_022577435.1. Taxonomy (NCBI): domain Eukaryota; kingdom Metazoa; phylum Chordata; class Actinopteri; family Embiotocidae; genus Embiotoca; species Embiotoca jacksoni. The sequence goes on from NW_027185263.1 coordinate 18,623,450, forward strand.
TGTCAGTGTTACGTTTTACCTCGCCTATGTGTAAAAAGTGCACACAAGCGTGACCAGGGTCGAAGAAGCAGGTCCATGTGGTGGAGGTCATGTGACAAAGTACAAAGAGTGATAAAGTGTAAGTAGGGAGGAAGGTCAGAGGAGGTGGAGTGAAACAAACCCAGGATTTTCACCCCAGGACGTCATGGTTCGAATCCATAAGAAAGTGATGAGGATTTACATGGAAGTAAGTTAGTCACATAATGTAAGATATTTCAATTCCATAATGTATGGAAAGAAACGTATGTAATGCATGTAACATTACTTGTGTGAAATTACTTGTTTTAACCCAAAATATGATATTTTCGAAACCCTAACCAAGAAGTTTGTTCTTTTAACCTGACTACATGGTTTTTGGCAGCTGACCTTAGGTACCTTACTTTTAATGCCTGAGGCAAATATTACACTGACACAGTATTGGACTCTGAATATTACATGCTTTGGTGATACTTGGTTGTGGGGTAAGGTTATTTCAACTATTTCCTGCACCATCCAAGTTAATTCCTTTCTCTGAAGTTCTGTTGTCTTCTAAAAATGTGGACTTTATTTATTTCCAAAGAAATTCTTCAAAAGCATAAAACTGTGCTGAAAACAAGTTACTCTTCTGTCTAAATTTTTATACAGAAAAGTTGGACTTGTTTGCTGTGCTGTTGACAGCCACATTGAGAACTTATAAAAAAAAAAAAAGAGAGAGGATTTCTTAAAAGAAAAATCGACAGAGTATCTGGCTTATGTTTTTTTACTTAATAGAAGGCTGTTTTCTTAATGATCCGTTCTTATATCCATTCCCACATCTGAAAGTGAGAATCATTTGACTGTGATAGGAAATGATAGCTTGTTTGAAGCAGCCTGAACCACTAATTAGCTTAAACGATGTCCACATTCCTGTGAAGTCAAACAGTCCGTAGTCGGATGACTGTTTTTTTGTGTGTTTATTTTCAGTGTGAGATGAGTCGAAAATGTTGACAACAGACTACCTCAAGTGCCTTTTCTTGCACAATTGACTGACAGCAGTTTATAACATGCAAACTGTAACCAAATGAGATTCTTCAGTTTCAGCTGAGTGTGAACTGTGTTTCATAGCAATTCTTTTGTGGGTTCAATTGCACTAATTATGGAAGATCTCTTTAAACAGTTATCCATCACCATTATCCATCATGTATTTGGAGCTGATAAGAGTAGAGCTGGCAGCGTAATTGCTAGTAACTGAGTACAAGATTATGGCATTGTTTTCATTCCGTTTGATTAAGCTATAAATTTCAATCATGGACCATCATTCCTCAAACTCTAATAAAACATTCTCAGAGGATTTTTTTTTTTTTTTTTTTTTTTTTTTAATAACAGTAAGAGGCTATGCTGCAACTCGCAAACTATAAAGACTTACAACTCATTGTAAAAACAAGCAAGATATTTTGTTTTAATGATTCACCACTGACTTACTTTTATTATTCAGTGTGATTTCTGCAGTTTTTTTCTTTAATTCAGTCTTTTCATGGTTTTATGTGTTCTGCATGTTGTTTTCCCAGAGTTTGGAGGACACAGTAACTCTTAGCTCTGTTGGTTATTAGAAAAGTCACCCCGAAAGGCTGTGTTTACTCAGTTATTAGGTTTACCAGAAAAAGGCATCTCAGCATTATATGTAAATGAAGCCTCTTCCAACAGTGCGTGGAAAAGTGAAAATGGAAAACAGACAAAGCCTCTCCAAGTAAACAGGAACAATTGTTGAGAAAGCATATGTTCCCTTCTTTTGGTCTGAGCTGTAGGTCTGTTGTACGGAGGAAGATGACACCAGAGCAGGCTGGCTCTGTGTTATGATGAGCAACTGAGATGTTAAGCCACAGAAAATTAACCGGAACAGATAAAGCGCAAGACGTCTTTTACTATTCTGTCTGTTCACTTTGTCTTTGTTCTGTGGGAATGGGCTGAACATTGACGCCAAATGGGAATTTTTGAGCTTTTAAAATGTCTTCAAAGACAAAAATGTTTAAAGAATTAAATATATTTTTCCGTCCAGTTTCACGCATCCCTGATTTTTAGTTCTTAGGATACTGGTTTATTGTCAATACTAGTGTCTCTTTTTCCAGTCTGTAAATTATTTATGGAATCTGTTTTAGTTCTTTTGAAACCCAAAGGACCATATCAGAAACAAAGCATCTGTGAGAACAGCAGGAATTTAAAATAAAAGACACAGAAAAGTGAAAATGTACAATGTTATTTATATTGTAGCTTTTAAAACATAGTAACAAAGTGCTGCATAGGATGTACAAACAGAAAAAAAAAAACATGTACATAACAATATACACAAAAATAAAATATTCACAGCCTCACTGCTGGGAGTTCTTTAGAAGATCCTCACAGAATGGTTTAACATTGACTCCCAGAGGGCCGATTAGGGGGTCGCACTTCAAAAAACAAATTTGTTAGGACCAGTTTAGTTAAACTGAAGGAAGTTGAGTGACATCTATCAAGATAGTCATGGAGGAACCAGTTTTACCCATATCACGGAATTAACTGAAAAATACAGGAAGAAGTCATCAGCATAGCAGTGGTGAGAGATACAGCTGGACTAGTTTATAGATGGCCTCGAGGTAACATGTACAGGAAGAAGAAGATGGGATCCAGGTTTGAACTGCAAAGATATAGGGAAAACTTAGGTAATAGAGTAGGGCCGTTAACTCTTATATTGGTGGTAGCATTATTAATACTGGATCAGATGATATTGATTTTGTCAACAAAGAAGGAGGGAGATACACCTGGATAGGCAATGGTGTCAAACGGGAACCTGGGATTGTGTTTGTTGTTACTGATTAGGACAACAAAACAGACAGCTCTTGCCTCTTTCATGGTTTGGTTTAGCAAGGAAGTTTGACCCTGACTTTGGATTTCTTCCACCTTCACGCCACTCTTCCCTTTCAGCTTTTCAAGAAAATGAGCCATTAGTGTCGGCAGCTGATGAATCTACAACAGAGGTACACTGGTCGTTGAACCAGGTTACAAGGTGATTAATATTGAAGGTGTCAGGTGGAGGAGAATATAAATCAGAAAAACTTGATGAAAAAGTTACTGCAGAGTAAGCATTAAGGAAGTGAGTGCACTGTAAAAGCTTCATGTTAACCTTATGCTGGCAGACATTTTGGGAGATACTCCACAGATGTGATCCAACTGTACACATTATACTAAAACTATACTGTATACTGTAACTGCATTACAATAAACAATAAGTAAATTAATACATAATAAATAAATAAACACAATAAAATGCAAAAAAAATGGCTGAAAGAAATCACCACTACTGTTGTTTCATGGACCTTCGTAGACCTACAACTAAATTATTCTTTTAAAGTAGTTGTTCCGTTCAACCATCCATTTTCTGCTATTTTATTCCGGTCTAGGTTGTGTTTTCATTTTACTGCTGGGAAGCATGCTACTATGATAAGTGTAATACAAATTAATAAATATATTAATGCATTTAGAAAAGATTTTTTTCCATTCTTTCATCTATATGCCAGTGAAACATATTAAATGACATTCTGTGTGGTATTAAAAACTATTAATTCACCTTGTTGAACCTTGTAGAAACCCTGTTTAAATCTGCAAAATATAATACATTTCTTTGTGAGATGTTCCTGCTGCTGTCTCATGATTGTCCACAGTTTGTATCCCATTTCTTTTGTGCATTATATACTTTGGGACAGTAGAGTCCATCAATACCGCTTAAAAAATAAACACATTTATTGTGTCCATTGATATCCTTGGAGATACCTATCGTTTTGTTTTTGCTGTCTTTGTCATATCTCGTTTGATTGTTTTAATCACAATTTGTTTTTGCAATTTATAACCGTTTGTGTAAAAATGTTGTTCTTCAAAAACACCTTTGTAGGCTATTATAAAATTAGATTTCAGATGGGATGGAGAGGGTGTTTCAGCAGATTTGTGCCCGCTTTTGTAACTGCCCTGTGCATAAGTCATTGTATCAGTTTTCAGAAATGATATGTCACACATTTTAATGTGTTTCCATATGAATCATCTTCAAAGAACACATTGAAAAGCAGTTGAGTGCCTTGCCTTGCCCACTTTCAAAGATCAAATCAAAGCTTCAGTTACTGCAGTTAATCTGTTTCCTGTAAAGTTGTGGTTAAGAATGGGGATAAATAACATTTAAGGGAGCCATGTCTTGTTGAGAGCTTACAAACAAGCCCTGAATGGGACTTTATAATCCTATGCAGCCTTCTCACTTTGCTTCACTGGGGTCCATTGTGAAAATGCTTCTGTCTACCAACAGTAGGGGATGTTTTGGGGCACAGAGGCAGTGGCTGCAAATGTAATCCGCAGTAGCTGAGAGCCCACATTGAGTCTAAGCTGATAAGACTGCCTCGGGGCTAACGACAGGCCACAGCAGGTACCTGACCCATCCATTTCCCTGCAATAAAGCCTAATTTACCGCCTGGTCCCCCGAGGCTTCAGAGAAGGAGTCAGCCTAATCCAGGCTATCCCTGTTGAGGAACACAGCTATGGAGAAGAAAGAAAGTTGCAAATCGTAGAAGATGGTTGACTGTCTGTCTGTCTGCTTATCTATCTCTCAGTAAATAACACCTGTGACATATGCAGATCTGTCCGGTCACGTGGATCTGATGGCCAAAGTACAAAGAAGACATGAGGTGCTCCAGAGGTCAAGGAGGGATGTCAGGAGACTAGCTGCCCCCTGACCTCGTGTCTCTGGATGAGGGCGGGGTGCCATTCAGCTCCTGGCAGCATGTGTCCACGGTCTGACCTGAAAACAAAGTCCTGCGATGACCAAAGGTCTTCATCAGGCACCTTCTCAGTGTGTCAAGGCACAGGGAGTCTCCCATTCAAGTTCCTCAGAACCTGGCTCAACTCAGGACGGGACACAGAGAGGTTGGTACAGAGATGAAAGGGCAGCTGAAAGAAAACAAAAATGGCAGTCATTTGACTTTGACAAACATTAGAGGAAATACCACAGTTTGATGAAGTGATATTAGACGGTTGCAGTGTGTAAAAGTCTGCCTCGTCTTTAAAAAAAAAAAAAAAAAAAAAAAAATTTTAGAAGGTGAATCAATTAACTCTCTCCAAAGTCAACACTCAGGACTGACATGAGAAATAACAGACACAGTTTTACTACGTAACATCCCCTCGGGCAAAATATCTGTAGGCAGAGGATATTCAAAATATATAAAAATAGACAGACTCATAGAAAAAGAAGTTGGAATCAGTTCAAGCCATTAATAATAAATGTTTCGGAAATTCAGCTGGTTTGTTTAAATTCCGTAATATTTGTTGGTTATATTTTTTTGCACTTGTTTAAGTCCCGGTTTAGTTGCTGTGTTTGATGTGAGGTTTTCTGCTTGTCTTTGTGTGAGCTCATCAAGCCAAATTTCAATCAAGTATTTTCTAAGAAATGTGCCTTTTGATTTAATTAAGGGGGGGGTTGTTTTTAGCTAATTTTTCTCTTTTTGGATATCTCAAGAGGTGCTGTCGATTACACTAACACTTGGGGGAAAGTTAGATGATGGGATGAGGTGTGAGATGACACATCGTTTTGCATGTTCAAATCCATGTGTATTCAGAATTCAGATGAGGTAGGTCGGTTCACCACTTTGGGTCCAGACTGAAATATCAACCACTGGGTTGCAGTAAAAAATTAGCTGCAGCTACTTCAGTTCCTTTGTATATAAATTCTACTGAATTGGTGTTTCCTTGATTTTTGTTTTTTAATGAGAAACTATGTTTGCATTTAGTGATAATTAGCAGATGTTTGCATGCTTATAGGCTTTATAAGTATAAGATGGTGAACATGGTAAACATTAAACCCACTTTTAAGAATATCAAGACAAAATATTGTTTTAATATTTTAGGAGAACGTTATCCTTGCATTAAGAAGAATTTTCTGTGAACAAAAAAAAAGCCTTCCTCCTGAAAATATTATGAGAACATTGCATAATATTTTCAATGTTTTTAGAATAGAAACGTTTTAGCTGGGTAACTGCATGCAAGCATGTTGTTCAAAGCGTCTGTAACTTTGTTGGGACTCAAAAAGCCACTAAAGCTGCTGTTAAGTTAAAGTTTTCTTAACATTACGAGCAATAGGGCTTATTTTCACTTTGTCTTTCATTCCGATCCAAATGCAGATTAAAAAAAAATCAGAACATGTTCTCACCTATATTTATTATTCCAGTAAATCTTGACAGAGGTATGCCATATTCTGTTTGCTCTCTACTTTCAGCTTGATGTTTAGCCAGCTTTTAATTCACAGAAAAAAAACGATTTCTCTATCAACACTTTGCAACATTGCAGTAACACGATGAAATTATAATGCAGTATTGCTCTGAAACACAAACAGAGAGAAATCACAGACAAATCTGGAGTCTCTGAAAGTCTGAGGTGCATTAACAGACTGCTGTATTATTTTAAGACCAACACTCTCCCTGTGATGTGATTTATGACGCATCATTTGGAGCATACAATTAGGACTTGTAAATTTGTTCCGAACACACTGACTGCTTGTATCTGCTCACATTTAGCTTCACACTGAGTCTTGGGCAGCGGATCTGAACACTGATGGCAGAAGCTCCCCCATGGGGACATTGGATAGCATGCAACACACCACACCACAGCATAACAACCTCCCGCCTTCCTCGTTAGGAGAATCAGGTCACAACAGCTTTAGGGAAGAGTCACACACAGAGAAGGCCTCGGTACTGTGGGCAGTGCAAGCTGAGCAAACAAGAGGAACTTGCTCTGTTGGGAAACTGCTCTCTCATACGTAACCATGTTGGATTTTATGATTTGAGTCTGTGATATTCCTTCACAGGGGACCAGTAAAGCTCTCACAGTTTATGCAAACTAAATTTGAGTAGGTCTCTCTTGGCCTGCAACTGTCATGAGACAAAAAATACACAGATGAAGAACAATAGAAGATTACAGATCCCTGAAATGTTTGAGCTTTCTGTCTGATGTAGTTAAACACCTGCTGGATTCAGTCCTGTGGCAGATGCTTACAGTTTTAGCGTATCTTGTGCACATGTTTTGTGAGTGAAGGCATGTGACTCTTTCCTCTGATCACAGGAAGCTAAACAAATCATGCCTACATGTCAGTTCTGTGTGTTCTGGCTTACAAGACCCAAAAGTTATCTGCTAATAAGTGGTATAAAAGATGGAAATTCATGAAAAGGCTTGAAGCAAATTGGCTTTTAAATTAGTTTTAAAGCAGCACAGATAAAAGACTTCACTGTAAAAACACTCCTGATCTGTTGGAGACTAATTTATCAACTCAAACTGCAGTATCTGGTAAAATGCTGTAAACGGTCAAAATTATATTATAGCGTCAATGGAAGTGACAAAATGAAATCTTAGATATTTATTTTCTGCAGGTGGTAAACTTTTCTTTGCAGCTGTGGTTATTACTGCTTCTGCTAACTTTATATATTGCTAAGAAAACACTGTTGGAGCTGTTTCTGAAAAAATAAAAACACATTTCTCAATATGAACCAAAGGACTTTCCCCAAGCAAGAGTGACCGGGCCTCTTCAACAGAGCAAACATAAAAGGTTTAATTCACAATATAATGGTTGCATTTCTGTTTTCAGGCTTTGAAAGTGAACTAGTTCAAATGATCACCTAAGAGTTTCATGATGTGCTTCCTACCTGGGACTCACACATTGTATGTGGGCATCTTTCAGTGACAGTATTGCTAAAAGAAGCCTAAGAGGAATGCAGTAGGGGGCGGGGGCCATCCTCATGGGCCTGCTTGACCTCCACATCTCGCTCCACTAGGGCAGATGGGCCTTCACCCTGTAATCCCACCACAACAGGGAGCAACAGGGACAGCTCAGGCAGCTCAGCCTCTTTAAAGGCCAGAAACTCCCTGCAGGGACGGACTCCAATAAAATCTCTTTGTTCCCCGGTGAGCGCTACATCTCAGGTCCTCATCAATGCTTGGGTTTGGGGTTTCAAGAGAAACTAAATACCCCGTGGCTGCTTTCTCCTAATGCTCTTTGTTGGTGGTGAAGGAAAGATTGGAGGGAGAACAAGTAGATTTATTAGACTGCTCACAGAGTTCTGACTGACTTTATTAAAGCAGAGCTGAGTGATACCTCTTAAAGACCTCAAGAGGACAAACACTGGTCACGAGGGATACCTCTTTTCACTTTATGTTTTCCTCAGTTTCATCATCATCATCATCATCATCACTAATATTTTGGTTGCTATTTCTGTTGTTTTTGTGCTCGTGTTTGGCAATATATTTTACCAATATAACACTGATATGTAGGCCTGCAACAAAGGATTATTTTTACTATCATTATATAATTTTTGTTTGAATTATTATCTATGTAATAAATGGTCCTGGTTTTGTTGAAACTGTCTCCAACTGTTTTATTTTGAAGGCTGCAGCTCTTGGTGTTGTTGAACTGTACTGCATTGCAACAACTGATGTTTCTTTTATTTTTTTCTATCCTGTTTCTATCAACAAGTGCAGGCAAAATACTGATTCATTGTGTATAATGCAGTACAATTACTTACTCTTATTATGTAAGAAACGATTTCTATGTAAGAGTCCAACAAACACAATGCTTTTTAAGTTTTTTTGTCATTTCTAGTGAAAAAGGAAGTGAATGTTTAAAGTATCAAAAACATTTAGGTGAACGATTAATATTCTGAAAAATCAGTACGAGTTCATGAATATTGTCCACCTACAATGTAATTTATTGTATGTTAACAGTGATTCCAAGGCCAAACAGAGAATACGATTTTATGCCGCTGTAAAACAAGTCTGTGCTGTGTATTTTAACTCTGTAAAGCTGTTATTTCATCTGCCTCGGGTTGCTGTTAAAAACAAATAATTCCTTGCAGGTATATACATTTGTAATCACACCACATGTGGTAGTTTGTGATCACAGAAAAATGTGACTTCTCTGTCTGAGAGGTAATTTTAAAGTGGTGGTTTGTTTGTTTATTTTGCTATGGAGATAAAAGATGAGTGTTTATGGCTGAGTACCAACGGTCTGCTCTTATCAGCCGCATAGTTTTGGAGACAATATGCCGCAACCTTCTAATTAACACTTCCACACTTTGAAATCCTGAGAGGAGTTTGATTTACCAACACAAATTATAGTATTTTTTTATTCTTCTGCTGAGTGCTACATGAAATCCTCCCCTGGATGTCAAACCTCGAAATCCGTTTTGCAAGAATGTCCTCATTTGTATCACTTTCATGGAAACTTACTGACAGCACTGTATTCCCTATTATGACAAAAAGGACAAAAATAACTTTAAAACCTGCCAAACTGTGTTTTTAATGAGTCTACAGATGACTCGTTTTACAATTATTGGATACCTTAGCATGTGAAAGAGAACAATGGAGAAAATAAATATTTGATCCATCTTTCTGCTCTGCTGTGTCTAGCTGTCATTACAAATAAAGGGTAAGATTCAAAAGATTGCATGCCGCGAGTGTATAATGACATATAAACAGCTTGTGTGAGAAATGAAATATGGTTTTAATTGAAGTATAAATGTTTAGGAGAGAATGAGAAACATCAAAGTCATGACTGGAACTCTATTTATCGCTGCGGCTGCTATCAGAGACTGCTAATAGTGTTTATCTGAGTTGATGACCGAATTTTCATTGTTGCCTTTTTTCAAGCAAACAAACACATCTTTTTGAAGGGCTGTCTGTCAGTAAGGGGTGTCTCAACATCCACTTCTCATTATTCAGGTCAGTTTCCATTCAAGAGAATGACAATTATAGAATCCAACATAAGCACAAAGAAATACATTTACTGAAAGCACCAATCAGCAGCGATAGTTTTGGACTTTCACCAAAGCTTTGCAGCAAAACCGAATAGATCAGCGGAACACACGTGTGCACATTACAGATCAGAAACAAAACATCTTTGTTTCAATCGTGTTCATGCACATGCCTAATTCCACATCTTGTGATTTTTATTGTTCAGTAATCACTTCAAATAAAGCTCATTGCTCATGTGCCTCTGAGTTGAGGTCATTTTTTGAGTTTAATTATATAATTATTTTTTTAAAACGTGTTCCAAACCAACACTTTTACTTAATACATAGACTGTATTTTGTTCCTAATACTTTTGTACTTGTACTATTGCTCATGCAGAACTTTTTCATGTAATGGAGTATTTTTACATAGCTGCATTGCTTTTTTACTTAACTAAAGCATCTCAGTACTTCTTCCACCACTGCTGAATACAGTCTGTGTGAGCTGTACATCAGAGGGAGAAGGACTACATGTAAATTTGAAAAATTGTTTAGGAAAGTAAGTACAACATTATTCAAAGCAAAGCATCTTTACATGTCTTTAAATATTAATGTTGACTGGCTAAATAAATCTACTGCCTTAGTTTCTTGATGTAGATACATTAATGAATAATGTTTAAGTAGTCGTTCTGAATACTTAAACAAATAGATTTCTCTTTCAGCATTTTATATGAAACTGGATTTGAAAATACTTTTGTGGATCTGATGGTGACAGGTAAGTACATCATCCGTCTCTCAATGTACATATAAAGAGAAAACAAATAATAAAATGTACATTGTTTATTGTTGACCATGAAACCATGTCACAGGCCCAGTGTTATAATGTATGCTCTGAATACGCCTTTCAGACAGATATAAGCTGTTTTAGGTGCTGCCAATATTTCACACAAATACTTGATTTGTTTTATTTGCAATGGCTCCTTTCCATGGTTTGATGCAGCAGATGAAGAAGACTAGACAGACATTTTTACAACCTCAAGCCAGATTAGAGAATACTCCAGTTATGAGGTGGCTTTTAAGTTATGTAGTAGTTGCATGTCTGAAGCAGGCTTGTAATTGGTGATGAAAGGGAGCAATCTTTCTTCCAGAGTACTTTGCTTTGAGGGTTTTTTTGCTGCACAACTCAATAGACAATTTTATTTCAAAAGTAATACAAAAAGTCAGACAGTTGCAATGAGAAACATCAGGGTGTTTTCAGCAGCACATTATTTTCACCAGCACGTTGTATGTCATGATATCTAAAGACTCTGTCAGACTGATCACTCACATGAACAGACAGACGCAAGGCTGTATGATTTATCTCTCCTAATGTTTGTCATATTGATTATTATAACACATATGATCTAAATACACCTGAGAGAAGTGAACATGCTTCTGTATGAACTATAGCCTAACACCTTCTCCCACTGACACCGAGATGTGATTCAAGTCTCCTCTCTGCATATGCATTTGTCATTGTGTAGCCTCTGGCATCTACCACAGTTCTATGTTCCCAAAAGTATGGAGTTATTTCCATGAGCAAGGGGGGAACCAAGTAACCACAAGAGTGCTCAGATTACTGTCAGTAATAACATTTCAATTTGTTACGTTTTAATATTCTAAAGTTAAAGCAGTATGAAAGAAAAAGCTCCTTCCAAGTCGTTCATCTAAATATATGTGCTTGCAGACAGATTATTTCTGCCTGGATTGTAGTGACCATATTCCACGAGCTGAGCAGATGTCTGTGTACCTGCAGCACAAATAACAAAATTTAAATGGTAAAATATGACTTTTTACAAACTGCATGTTATATTTTTGTTGCAACATATTTACTGCCCCACCGGGGCGTCATTGTAGGGGAAAAAGTGGAACTGAAGATCCAGGGCCCCAATGGAGGGAGGGTCCTCATAAAGACCAACGCATTCTCATTCCAAGTGCCTAATAATGACATTCACAGGGCGTCCAATACAGAACTTCTCTTAAAGCCAATTGCATGCCCCACAGTGTTTTATATATGTATATATAAAAATATCACGGTTTGGGTTAAATGTGACTCATGGTCACTTGGTTAGTGTTAAGCACAAAACCTGCTTGGTTAGGTTTAGGAAAAGATTGTGGTTTGGATTAAAGAAATCTGTTATGAATTTCCACCATGATCATGGACTTGAACACTGGTCTCCCAGGTGAAAGGCTTGTTCCATCCAACCACCCATGAAGCCTCTACTATGAAGCAGGTTCAACATACCCAGGATGTCTTTCTGTATTTTGGCTTAACAAAACCAAACAAATGAGATGCTGCTAAGCAGTTACACGAGTTTGATTAACAACTTGCTAAATTGACGCAGGGTTTCCCAAACCAGCTATGAGCGCGTTTATATAAAAGGGGGAGTGTTTCAAAACTCCACAAAGTGGTCTCCTCATTGATTACATGTGTTGTTAAAAAAAGAGTTGATGCAACACAAACATGCCCCTGTCCCAACTTTTTTGAAACGTGTTGCTGCCATCAAATTCCTAATGAGCGTATATTTTTTGACAAAATAATAAAATTTGTTTTATTGTTTGAACATTTTATATGTTGTCGTTGGTCTGTTTTTCATTAAATATAGGTTTACAGGATTTGCAAATAATCACGTTCTGTTTTTATTTACATTTTACACTTACCAACTTTGTTGGAAACGGGGTCTTACGTACAATGTCATATGACAGCTTTACATCATCCTGTTGATGTTACTGAGGACGTGTGACACTGAGTTCACATTTTGGCAACTAAAAGTTATTTGAAACAATCCTTTGTAGGAGCTTCTGCTGCGAGAACTTACCAATACTAACCTCAAGTAGCCTGTTTTATTGTATGTCTGGCTATAAGCAAGTTAGGAGGCGAATATAAATCCTGTTTGCTGTGTGCTTGTAACGGGGTGTATCCTTGTAGCAGAGAATGTGCACGAAGATGTGATATAGCAAGGCTGCTCTGAGTGAGAAGGATGAGGAGAGGACAGGAGAGGGAAGGAAAAATGAGGGAATTGTGAGTGTTTGCCACAGGACCCAGATTTATGAGCAGGGAGACTAATCAATCAAAGGAGCTTACATACTAATGCAAAGAAACCGATTTTTTTTTTTTTCTTATTATTTCTGCAACTAAAGCAGTTCTCTTTTATTTTGCAGCATTTGCATTTTATAAATGTGGGTGTAAGAAAACTCAGAAGGTATCTTAATTTATTTTTGTCTTGTAGTTTTTGTATGATAAATATAGATTAAAAACATGTTCTCTCATGTTTGGTTAAGTGTGATATTCCAAGCAAACTTCATGTAACCATAAGGAAGATTCATTAGAAGTGAATAACAATTTATTGGTGTCATGACAGTTTGAGTAATACATTTTGGCTATTAAACTCAGACATTGAGAGATCACTTCATAGAGTGATGCCTAAACATTAGAGGTGGTGGAGCAGAGTAAGTGGATTTTAACTTTTCAACCATGTATCGCCAAATCACAACATAAGACTTTTCAGGACACTTAACACAATACAATTGTTCGGGTCGAACAATTTAATTGTTTTTATTGGAAGAAAACCTCCAATAACAACAAGGAAAAACTCTCATTTAAGAGAATGAAAACCCCCTAGAGTGGCAAGGAAAAACTCTCTTTTAGCTGGAGGAAAAGCTCTGACAACAAGAAAGAAAAACGTCCTTTTAATAGGAAGAAAACCTCAGACAAGAAGAGGGAAAAAGTCAGTTTTAACAGGTAGAAACCTCTGATATAACCAGGCTCAAAATCTGCCTCACCCAGTTGGGTGAGGCGAAGGAAACTTCAGCTGAGGGTTAAGTGTCTAGGAGTTCGGAAGGCAAAATGATGATGTTCAAAGCACAGGGACAAGAAAATGATTGGTTAAAAAAACACCAGAGGAAAGTTCCTTGTGGAAGTGACGACAAGATACGGAGTCCCGGAGTGGCCATAGAGAGAAAAAATAAAAAATCATGAGCACGAAATACTAAATTAAGGCCACGAGATAGTAAATCGAGGCCACGATTTACTATCTCATGCGCACAAAACATAATGTTGTTGTCATTTAATCGTGTGCACGAGATAGGTTTATATATAGAGACAGTACAGCACAACAGGCTTTCTCCTTTCAGCATGAAGTGCACACTGCACCTGCTTCAAGTGTCAGCTGACCAACTATAAAGTTGATAGCATTCTCAAAGTTAGCATATTGCCAACGATATAATCCACAAGCTCTCAATATCATCGTTATTGCCTTTTAGTAACAATAATCCTTTAAATCACTGGTATTACAGCTGTCATACTTTACCGAGTTGTGAGTAATGAAAGAATGATTTCACAGTGTGGGAAAGGAGAAGTGACAAAGAACAATAGTGTTTTATGTTAAGTTATTTTACATTATTAACATCACACTGGCATTGGTCCCTGAGACATTGTTAATTTAATTTATAACATCTGTAACATCGAAAACATTTTTCTTACGACATCAAGTCCAAATGTCTGCTGTGAAAAAGGAATCCTAAACTATAAAGTGCTCCATTACTAGCAGAGGTCCTGCTAGTAAGAGTGCAGATGTATTATTAGCAACATGTAAAATATCCAAAGTAGCAATACATATAAAATGGAAGTAACATTTAATGAATTCATTTCACCAACTAGTTGCTTTAATATCAAAATAACTAACTGTTGGACCTTCAATAACTCCACCTGTTTTCCGTCAGCTTTCATGTGTTTTCAAGAAACTGAAACTAATTGCAACATGATTTAGACATTTAGATTGCATCCAAATGCTGCTTGATTGTTTCATATACTTACTAGTTTTACTGCACTGAATTCATTTTGTTGACCTCTGACCAAAAGCATCTGCCGTTTAGCAGGGATTTTATTCAATTCTTGGAGAAACAAAACCAAAGGAAGAATTATGTTTAATCAGATAATAATTTCCATTTTAAAAGTAATGCTTCCCACTGCTGGCAGGCACAATGTACCCAGAGGGATTAGAGCCACTGTCAGCAAGAGAAAGGGCAGAGGTGCGCACAGGAAATGATCATGGCCCCATGGAGGCATGTCAGAGGCCAGCGCCACCAGACCAGCTGCTGCAACCCATTGAGGGAAACAAGAAAAGTACAAGGTCAGTAGAGCGTTTAGCGAACAAAAAAGACTGAGCACAAAGACCCATGAGTGAAAAACTGTTATGACACGGGAGACAAGTGAAGAGTGGAAAGATGTTTTAAAAAAAAAAAGAAAAACACAAATTCTCTTGAAACACGAGTTTCTTAATGGCCTAAACGTTCTTACACTTTAATTTGTTACGTCACCTTGTCCTCTGGCTGTACAAGGTCAGACAGGGGAGCCTGGTGCATATAGGAGCTCATAAATCATATGTGCTGCCGATGGCTCAGACACATTGCTCAGGCATGTGGAGAAGGAGGAAGTACGCAAATCTGAGTCCCGGCACATCCCTCTATGAAGACCCAAGGTGTTTTCTGACTCATTGAGCTTTTATTAGCAGCAGCACAGCTCTGAAGGTGATAATTGATTCTGGCAGACTATAGCTCACACTGAGACCATGTAAATGTAAACAACTGCAGCCCAGCTAATGTGGAATCTCCTTGTAGCGTGGTTCAACCATTAAAGGATCCCTGCCTCTCCGATATAAAAAATAAAATATCTGGGACCTGGCAGGTCAGATATGTTTTCAGTTTGTCCACTACTCTGTCTGTCCAGTTTCATCTCTTTCATATCAACATGCACCACCATGTCAGCTGTAAAGGGCAGGCTCTAAACACAGTTGCAAACAAACTGGCTATCAACTATCAAAACAAAAGTATAAAACAAACAAAGAGATTCCAAACGTGCAGACATGATACGGTTCCTCCCAGTGAGGGCCAGCAGTGATTAAAGCAGAAGGCCAGACAGTCTTTCATGTGGGGACCATCTCATGTGCCCCTCTCAGCTTCAAGGACAAAACATCTCTTGCCTCTGACTGGCGGCGGTGCAGACAAATAATTTATTCCGTTACACCCTCCAACCAAAACTTCAGCTCATGACTAATGGTGTTGTTGCAAATGATTCGTTTCTCTTGTCCCGGCGCAGTCATAACTGAAGTACCTAGTTATCATTGGTCTTGTTTGGCAGAAAGAAGGATTTAGAGCAACTGAGCTCTTTACACTTACTAGAATTATGGACTAAAGTAAATGTCCGACTTTCTTTTATCTATTTCTCTTTGGCAAAATCACTGACTCTCAGTCCCAGTGGAATAATTGCCTTTGCCAATATTTAAAGCACAGATGTTTGAATCTAATTTTACATACGGTCATACATACTAACACAGGTACAACTGAAAGAGTTTCCTCTTTCAGTTGTAAGGAGAAGAATTCAAAATAGCTAAAACTTACTGACTATGTTCAAATTGAGGACATAATGAAGAGCTGAGACAAAGTATGTATAAATGGAGAACAGGATTTCTAGCCTTCTCAGGCATTTCAAATGATCTCCAGTCCTCCGTTTGTCCTTGCTTAATCAGCCTCTATTAAAGCTGTTTAAATGGCAGCTGCGCTCCGACCTTCACCTCAATGGAAACCAGCCGATTGAAAGTGCGTGCACATGTGTGTGTGACAAAGAGTCTCAAAGTAACATGCAAAATACAAACTTTTACCAATTTTCCTTTCTTTGAAACACCTCTCACGCCAACGCACACCCAAGATGCTGCCATGGTGAAGAATATAAATACACCAATGAAAAGTTGGGCTAAATCAATCTGATAGACCAAAGGCATGTCTGTGAAATGTTGCAAGGATGAATGATTCAGAGATCCATTCCACGCTCCTCATCAAAGCCTCCTCAAATAACCCAGCCAAAATAGAGCCGGACACACAGCTGCACCTTGTTGGGGAGCTGGGTTGATTTAATCTGTGCTAAACATGATCTAATTTAAAGCTAATATGGCCCTTGTGTGGTCGAAGTGCAGCACAACTTCAGACAATCAAACTGATAAGAAGAAGTGACCTCTGTTGAAAAAGAAAACATTTTGGGGGTCCTTAAAAGCCCCTGAGGGCAAGATTCTTCCTTTCCACCACTCTCCTTTGTCTTCTTGTTTGTTTGGTTTGTTTAGTTTATTTCAGTCAGAACTTTATGCCAGTGCAGTCAGCCTCCCAGTGAGCACTCAGCTCAAATTGGCAGCTCCACCCCAAACCAGATTGGTGGTTCACCCCTGGACCGGTGTCCATCTGTCATAGCTAGTGATTGTTGAGCAGCAGTAATTGTACCATGCTGGCATGAAAGCCCACAGGAAATCCCTCCAACAAAACACCCGCCAGCCTGGAATGTTGGCACAGTGCTGGTACTCCAATCTCTCGGCCCGGACTACACTGACTGAGCTCGAGGGCCATGTGACGCAGCAAGGAATGCTGGAGGCCAATGTCAGGTCGGAGGGGGGAGATGGAGGGACGGTGTGTGGAGGACAGTGGTGGGGAACCATCGAAGATTTTCAGAGGGGATTTGGGGCTAGCAGCCGGGGTTGTAGTGCTAATCCCTAGTTGGCAGGCTGAGGAGAAGTGTGAGGATCTCTGTGCCGAGGAGGCCGTCCATCACTGTGAAATGCTGTGTCCCTTCTGTCAAAAAGTACTTAAGGAGTGAAGGGCGTTCTATCTTGGCAGTTGTTAAACTGATGGAGAGGTTAGAATAAATGTCATTTCATCTCAAATTAGAGTAACTGAAGAGGAAAGTGAAGTAAAATCTCATATTTTTTCAAGTTCATATAATTTTGAAAATGTTTAAGCTTCTTTCTTTCCTTGTTTAAGGCATCTTAAATAGGCAAAGTATCTTTAGCCAAAGTAATTTACTGCATCATTTTAGTCTTGAAAACAAAGTCTTATATACATACATACATACATACTCATAGGACATTTTGTAATTAGTTGCTTTATTTGTTAATTTTTTGTTTTCACAAACAGAGCTACTGATTCCAATGTTTGTCACAACATAAAAGCTGTCATCAAAAAGGTTTTGTGACAAGCCGAGTGTCTGCCATTGGAATCGATGATCATGCCTGCTGAACCAGCACAGCTGTGAATTGTGGTGCGGTGTTGGGAAAAATTGTGATGCAAATTCTTGAGGGAACAGATTCATGTCGGAATGCACTGTTATCCAACCTCCTTGGCAATAATCGAGTTCTGCTGCAGACAAAAGTGAGAAAGAGAAAGGAGGGAATTGACAACAAGAAGAAACAATCTGTCATAGGTCGTCATCTCAATTTGAATTTAAATGGTCTGATGGTAGGAGGGAGGGGATACTGGCAGACACAACACATGACAGAACTGTAACTGTTTCTGGCATGAAGACACCTTTACTGAAAGGTAGTGTTAATCTGATATTTTTGAGTCATTCTACAATGTACAAAGCAGATTGTATTGTTTTTATTGGTTTATGAAACTTTGATACAGAAAGAGAAAAAAAACTCCTTAATCGTTTGGTTGGATAACCATTTCTGCACAAAGCTAAATTGTTAGTTCTCAGTTTTCAGTGTTATTGTCATTAAACTGAAACTAAAGATCTGCTATTGGCTGGTCACACTGCTTTCATACCAACAGTATTCTTGTATTGTCCTTCCTTGCTTTCTCTTATGTTTCTTGCTGAACACTACAGTGGATATTTTGTATAGCTTAGGTTGTATCTCACTGATATGCATGTTAGATATCTGCTTAAATCTTTCCTGACATGTAGACAGTACAGTATATTTAGGACCAGAACAATACTAACCTTGCTGTTAGTTGTCCTGTAAGTCACTCACACACACTCATGTATGCACACACACAAGTTTCAGAGTAGCCTACACCCCCTCCCCTCTGAAGGACAAATGTTTGTTTCCCTCAGTAGAATTAATGAGGGCATCAGTTCTTGCCATCGCCACTCTCCTGCTCTGACAGACTGCAGCCAGCTCCCGCTCTGCTTAGGTTTAAAAGCGAGAAGTAAATATTAGGACTGGACTATTTAGAAAGAGTTGGAAAAGTGCAGCCCCCAGCAGCACCATGAGGAGGTTAGTGGGAGAAAGGAGGAGTTATCGAGTCCACTGGCAGAACATCTGTGATGTGGTCTCCAGCAGGATGTGACAGAGATGTGTGCTAATTGCTTTAACCCTTCACATCTACTTGCCCCTTGTAATGGTCCTCCAGTTATTCCTCTTCAAATAAAGATTAGTCTTCCCTGATTTACTTACTCTAAGCACATAATGGATGTATTTTATTTCCAGTATTTTCAGTTGCTGACATTCTGTCTGTATGTGACTTTATTCTCTGATCAGAGTGAGCAAAACAGCACATTGCTAAATGACAAGAAACTGCTAATAAGAATATATATAATGTTACAATATTAACACAGGAGCTGGTGAGGGCCCTGTCCCAGAGTCTGCCCCCCCCCCCTTTGTACTGCCTACAGCTACGGTCTAGTCACCAGTAGCACTCCGCTTATGTTTTAAAGCACATTGGATTGTGATTTTATGCTTAGTTTCTTCATGAGTTGATTTAATAAATTGCTTTTTATTTTACTGTTATATTCTTAAAATTGTTTGAATAAACATTTGTAATCTTGGGGGAATCCTTTGCCTCAGTCCATTTGCTTTCAGTCACTTGTGGATCCGTGGCTGTTCTAGCTAAATTCTAAGGAAATAACCCACCCTGTGGTACCGGTGGTCACAAAAGTACAATTTTCTTCAAGATAGCCAAACTTCAAAGTGCTATAAGTAAGTGCTACCTATTTGAGGTAAAGTCGGAAGAGGTGTGTTTTTAGTTTGCAGCGGAAGATGTATAGACTTTCTGCTGTCCTGATGTCGGTGGGGAGCTCATTCCACCATTTAGGAGCCAGGACAGCAAACAGCTACGATTTTGTAGAGAGTTTAGCGGGAGGGAGCGACAAGCCGATTGGCAGAGCGGAGTGAGCGGGCTGGGGTGTAGGGTTTGACCATGTCCTGGATGTAGATTGGACCTGATTGGTTTGCAGCGTGGCACGCGTGTACCAATGTTTTGAAATGGATGCGGGCAGCTGCTGGTAACCAGTGAAGGGAGCAGAGTAGTGTGAGTGAATTTAGGGAGGTTAAAGACTAGTCGACCTGCTGCATTCTGGATGAGCTGCAGAGGACGAATGGCACTAACGGGTAGACCTGCCAGGAGGGAGTTACAGTAGTCTAAGCGTGAGATAACCAGTGAGCCTGGACCAGAGCCTGGACCAGAGCCTGGACCAGAGCCTGTGCCGCCTTCTGAGTGAGAAGAGGACGTATTCTCCTGCTGTTGTGCAGCATGTATCTACAGGAACGTGTCGTTGCAGCGATGTTGGCAGAAAGAGAGAGTTGACTGTCGAGTGTCTCCGAGGTTCTTAGCAGTCAGGGTCGGGGATAACAGAGTTGTCCAAGGTAGTAGTCAGGTCGAGGGTGGGCGAGTCTTTCCCTGGAAGGAAAAGCAATTCGGTCTTGTGGAGGTTGATTTTCAGGTGGTGTGAGGACATCCACTGAGAGATGTCAGTCAGATAGGCAGAGATTCGTGCGGCTACCTGTGTTTCAGATTGGGGGAAAGGGAGGATTAGTTGGGTGTCATCAGCATAGCTGTGGTAGGAAAAGCCATGTGAGTGAATGACAGAGCCGAGAGAGTCGGTGTACAGAGAGAAGAGGAGGGAACCCAGGACAGAGCCTTGAGGGACCCCGGTAGTGAGAGGACAAGGTTCAGACACAGATCCTCTCAAAGTTACCCGGTAAGTGCGGTCATTTAGGTAGGATGAGAACAGGGAGAGAGCAGAGCCTGAGACACCAAGGTCCTGAAGGGAGGAAAGAAGGATCTGGTGGTTCACTGTCAAATGCAGCAGAAAGGTCAAGAAGGATCAGGACAGAGGAGAGAGAGACTGCTCTAGCAGTGTGAAGTTGCTCAGAGACAGCAAGGAGGGCCGTCTCTGTATTTGTGTCAAACGCAGGTGGGAAATATTCTCTGCATTCATCCTACAGTCACAATGCAGTCTAATATGTTCATGACCAGCTCTAAATGTGCTTTGTGATTGTAGGTCCAACTTTAATGTGTTCACTGTTGTGAGGCCACTTGTACAGGTTTAACGAAAGGCCTTTCAGGAGTATGTATTGATAAGAGATTCTGCGACCACACTGTGTGTACATCTGTGGATGAATCAAGTCACTAGCCAGGATGTATCCGCCATTGGAGGAGGTGAGACTGTGTAGCAGCAGTGCCTGCTGTCTTCTTGGCTCCATCATTGTGTATATTTAACAGCCAAACTGAGGGTTGAGATCATTGCAGGTCTAAATGAGGCCAGTAAATCAAGGCTGGCATCAGGCTACATGTGTAATGTAGTGGACCTGTGGTCGAGGTCTGTAGGTCAGAGACGGAAGAACAAATGGGTTTTGGTACCATCCACGAGAACTCTTCTAACCAAACGTTGGATGTAGTTATTTAGTCATTCCCATGTTTGAAAAAAAGAAGTGCAGTTTCGTCTCATAGAAACTTTACCTGGTCGTCAGTAAAACAAAATAGTTATTATGAAGGAAAGTTAGAGGTTAACTTTAGTTTATTACATTACATAGCGTTGGGCATTATTTCTGTTGGTTATGATAAAAACTGGTTATTAGACCAGTGGCGCGATGAAAAAGGTGCCTGGCTGAGATTTATTTAAGTAGACAGTTGCAGTAGCTCCTTATGTCTCTATATATTTTTTTTTTCACACTAATTATTTGTGCGTTTTGATTTTCAATTATTATTTCAAGAGTTTCCTCAGTATCAAAAACGTAATCATTATCTATCCATCCATCCATCCATCCATCCATCCATACAAAGTGTTAAGGTCTCGTTGACTTTGTGTTTTGACACTTCTATGTTCTCAATAATAAACCTGAAGACAATGTTACCACAACAGATACATCTTCTAAGAGCAGTTTGAGCATTTATATTTTGTAAAAAGTTTAAGTTATGTGAATAGAATATAACATAAACATACCCCGAAACCCTTTAAAGTGACAGATTTTACAATAAACACTAACTACAAAAAAAGTCAAGTGGGAATAAACTATAGTTATTACTTGACTTGAGTATATTAATGTAACACTTTTTATGCATCAAAAGGTTTAGATACCGTTTTTCTTCCTTTTAAGAATTTTAATTATTTATAACAATAAGTACATATAATATCAGCCAAAACACAGTATGTCTGTGCTAATTTTGCCTTTCAAAACTGGTGGAGCTCCAAATATTTCAGCACCTGTTTTACTTGCAGTAGCAGGTCATTGATGATTGATGGTGGCACATAGTTTCCAGTTTGTTGTTCATATAAAAAAATATATATACTCTTTTCCCACAAGGCGCGTCACCAATCAGACAACTGAAGTCAGAGCTGCAAACAGTGCTAATCACACATAATGACTTTACTGGCTGCCCCTCACACTCAGTCATTTGCCAAATAAATGGTCTAACCTCATTCAAACTGAGAAGTATGGAAGCAATTAAAGCAAGGGGATAATCTGGCTACCACTCAAAATTACCCTCATGTGACAAATGGTGGAGAGACTCAACTAAATATGCATGTGTAAAAAGTCGATTCTCTCGTCACATCTTTTGGTTTTTCCTCCAATAAAAAATGGTTCCTTTAAATGAGAACTCAAGCGGAAAGATTTGCGAGGGCCAATGATTGATTTACTGTGATGCGCTTGAGTTGCAGCAAGAGAAAATATTTCTGAATTTTATGCCTCAGCCATTCATTTGGACAACTTGATAGAATGGCGGCATTTAACCAGATCAGGGGGGATTTGAGGCCCACACTGAGCTCATATGGTCTATCTGCTTTAAGCCAAGACTGTGTGATGGTTCAGCCACTCAACAACTGTGGCTGTCAAAGGAAGTGGAGGAGCAATTTTAGCACTTAGGCCGATGTTCCAGTGAACCGCCTGAGTTGCTTGGGTTAACAAAATACTCAACAAAGCTGAATGGTGATCAGCAGGCTGCTGAATTTTAAAACTTTGAAGAAGACTGATTCTCACATTTAACCTTTGGCCATCTGTCACAACGAGAGGGGAATACTGTATTTGACAGAAATAAACAAGGTCCACATCTGTTTTCAATATATCTATATATGACAAACAAAGTCTTTCCCCAACGATCTCCACTAGAGCACTTATTTTATAAAACTGTTCCCTGACACAAAAGAACGCTCAAGCTTCAAGTGAAGATCTGCTAATCAGTACAGTGTGGGCGAGTTTATTCCAAGTGTTTCAATGTTTTTTGTCTTATTTAACAATGTCTGATGCCATGCTGGCCAGTACTGAGCTACCAAAAGATGCCATAATTTGTTGTGTTATCATTTGCAAGAACTGGGAATGTGGTACCGAGTTATGTCTCTTGTATGAAGCTATTCAGGAAACTCTTTTTATCCTGTATGTCTTAACATAAAGTGAAGACTAATGTGTACAATGTGAAGTTAGGATGGAGAGACTTTGACAAAGAATTACATGCTAAGGCTAGATGATCATTTAAAGCATGGGTTGAGTCAGAGAGAGAAGCTTTGTTTGAATATGTGAAGCATGTAAAATTCAAGTTTTAAACATCGATTTATTAAATAAATGAGAACACAGAGGTCTAAATTGACTTTGAGAAAGAAATCAGAGTTTTGAAAAGTTGTGGCAAAAACAATATTATAATGTGTTTAATTGTTGTTGTTGAGGGTTTGCTACAGTATGGTATGAATTTTCACATAAAATATAATCCAAATATGTGAGTAAGGTTAGTATTGTTATAACTAAGGAAAAACTGAACATTGGCATTTTCTGATTTCTTCCTGGCTGGTACTGCCCTCGAGGTGTGTAATGAGATTAAATATGAAAAGGATATTTATTGACAGAGTTACCCTTTGACTCTGTCTTTAAAGCCCCCCCCCCCCCCCCCCCGTCTACTGCCCGCCTGCGGCACAGAGACAATAAAGGCAGTTTACAGAGCCTCAGAGTGGCTTGACAGATATTGTGTATGTCATCTGAATCTGCAAACAGCATTATTTAGGTTTTAGCTGATCTTGAACTAAGCTCAGTCAGGCTAAACTCTAGAATGTGGAGCCAGTGGCATTTTCGTCTGTTTGTAAATGCCTGATCATTGTGGAATGTTTTCATTTGTTTTCTTTTTTTATTTCATTATTTTAATGTTCTCTGCCCCCTCACATGAGCTGTGTCCTTAATAGCCTGAGCTAAATTGGATTGAAATGTACTCATAAAGTCTGCGCCTCAGTTCTTAGAAATATTGAGACTAGAATAAATGAACTGACAATCAACATCACCTCAGTGTTTCCTTTGCATCACTGACAGATGGGAAAGTAATGCAAATCTTAATACGAATAAAAGTAATTATTGCATAACATCATCTCTTTGTTCTCATGGTTTCCTTAATATTCCATCATTTGTCAATTCTGCCATTAAACCGATTCCTTTGATGTGATTATATGACATCAGTTAACTTGGCGGGACATGTGCCTGTTAGATTAGGATATTAGCAGGGATGAAATTCTTCATGCAGGGTTGATGAAATGCCTTGCAAAGGCAATTGGTCTGACAACTTAACAGATCTGTGGTCGGTGTGGGGATCGGGGCCGCTTCATTTATCAGATCAGCACGGCTGGTCTCGGTGAATGTTCTTAGTCTGGCCTTCAACAGTGAGAGGTTTCATGTTAGTGGTGGCATGAATAGCCTTAACCATCCTGCAGGTACGGCTGTCTTCACAGAACACGCACACATCAGGCAAAAATCCTCCGACACCATGACTGAAGTCTTCTTTTCATTTGTGACCCTGAAATCTCTCCTTGAATTATATACTGAAGTTTACATAGTTTAACTCATCCAGACACGAGGTAAATATGGCGGCGTTTCACTGATCTTCATGTGAATAAAGCCGCACCGCTACCCTCTTTAACCCCTCTCAGTAATGTTAGTTAGTTAGCTGTTTTTTCTTTGGGTTTGTTGACTCCTGGACTGAGGGCACAGCCTGCTCTGTTGGCCCCCTGGACAGATTTACTGTGATTACACGGACCAGTGTTTACTTTTCCCAGCATACTTAGCTCGCTGTTTCTTTTATTCATATTAATTCAGTCTCGCTCCTTCCCTCTCCACAGCTCTTTTAATCTATCCTGGCTTGTATAGCTTATGCTGAAGGTCTGCTATCCAGATAAGCACATTTAATTTACGGATTTTTCTCTTGCAGCATTTTAAAGTGCAGGTTAGTCTAATTTGTGTTATGTCATTTGGCTTGCATAAACTAATATGCTTCTTATCTGGAAGGTGCATAACTCTGAAAAAGTGAAATGAATGAGAATATGATGGAGATGTATAAATTAGGAAATTGAAGGAATCATTGAAATTAATTTAGTTCTGCGGTTGCTGTTGATTTCAGCTTTAAAACTTGAGTTGGCTTTGCTTGGCGGGCTTTTCACCTGTTTACGCTGCAAACCTGAGTTACACATATCTTATCCTAATTTGTGTGCTGTATGAATTTATAGGCTTACTGCGATTACCTTACCTCTCTGTGACTATTAACAGAAAACAAAATCTGCACTGTAGCTCTGCTCCCGTTTGAAACCAGCAAATGTGAAAAAAAAAATAGTTATTTTAAGGGAAAAGAAGCTTTGAAAAATAATTTCCATTCGACTGTAATATTCCAGTCACATGTCAACATACATTTTATGTTTATTATGTTTGCATATCTGCTTTCATGTGGGTTCATTAGATTAATTAAAACAAAATATTTACAGTAGATACAATGTCATTATTGTCGTTGATATTACAGCTGTTCCAGGATAAGTTTTCAGTAGGATGTAATCTAAATCAGTCAAGTCAGTATTTAAAATGAAGGGTTTTTTTTAGGTTTTTTTTCTGTTTATAACAACATACACAAAAACAAACAAAAAAAAGACACAGACCTGGACATGCAGAATTTATGAGGTGTAATTTCTAAAATTGAAGGGTGAACTAAAGGATAAAATAAAAACACTAAATGTTAATGTTATTTCCAGACACCTTAAATTCACTTGTACCTGCAGGGTGGAATTTCTGTCGTTCTCTTCTGACAATGCGATGCATTATAAAAACGTAATTGCTACATAGCCAACTCCATATATTTTACTAATAATAACCTGTTACGCAACAGCTGTGTCAGATCTCTTTCCCTTTTTCTTCTTTTAAAGTGCTCCACTGAGGAAAAGCTCCACCAGACAGTAGATTTAAAAATTGAATAGTGAACTAAAAAGAGATTTATCGGTGATAGAATAAATTAGGAATGTTTGAACTTTTTCGGCAAGAGCTTGAATGTAACGGAAGTTTATTTATATGTAAAAATCCCGCACTTGCTTTAAAGGTCTTTGGCTAAGTTAGTTTCCGACTAAACACCATAAACTCCTGGTGTCACTGTGTGTTCTTTAACCATCCACTGGTTTGTCTTTATCGAGAAAGGTGCATACTTTGCATGATCTGCTATCTCCCGGCAACGTGCCACACACACATACACACACACACACACACACACACACACACACACACACACACACACACACACACACACAAAAGGGCCTTTAACAGCACATACTGCTGGTCTCCTATTTAAAGGCTGGAGAGTGAGGGTGGGGGTGGGGTCCACAAAAGTCCATTTACAGTACGGGTCAGTACATCTGAAAGCCTTTACCACTCCAGCCAAATTCTTTGTCTCCCTCATTCACAGCTACTTTTCTAGACTGCGGGTAGCACAAAGGCAATTGGCTTTATATTGTCCGGGCTGACATTAACCCCTGATATTTTCACTGCTCTCAATTAAAGTCTTCTTTTCCTTCTCTATTACCAGGCAATTCCCACAGAGCAAGGGGTCACACCAAGCATGGAGAGATACTTAGATACTCTGACAAAGACAGAAAGAAAGAAAAGAAACATAAACTTCGGCAGCAATTAGTTCCGTTATTTTGTTTTTACTTTTGTTTTGTCTTCGTTTCGAACACTAAAGTCTTTAACAGCCAGGATGACAGCGGCTCCAAAGTTCTTTTTTTTTAACCTGATCCTGGCCAAAAAGGCAGCCCATTTATGTCCAATTTACTCACAGAGCCACTGCTCCACTCCGCCACAGCTTTGTGTTGACAGAAGTCTGGAAAAATATGGAGCACCTTAAGAACAGCAGGTTAACTTAGTCGTAGCACTTTCAGGCCTTAAAGAAATGTTCTATTATGCGGACTTTGTCTAGGTGAGATATTTCAGAAGGGTTAGTCGAAGGTCATCTGAATAGTTGCACGGCTTAATGATAACAATGGTTGTTCAGGGGGTCAGTCTAGCATTTCTACGCTGAACAGCGTCAAACCTCAGGCCTATCTAATCTTCAGAGCCATGATGAAATTACTCTAATGTCATGCTTAGGTTTTGGTTGTGATAATTTCATATGATTTTGGTGTGATGCAAATTCCAGGAGAATTTCTGAACTTCCTTTACACATTTACACAATTGCATATTTAGTAGATTTAGTGATTTCCAAGAGGTCTGGGATTCAGCTGATTGTCTCTTCACTTTATCGATAAATTCCAGATTATATTTGACAATTATGTGACTGTTTTAAAACCTATTCAGTTTCTGCAGGAACATATGATATACAATGAAGCTTTGCATCCACTCCCTCACATACTCAGGGACTTGGATGTCCTGAAAAACACTTTTGACTCCACGGAGCCACATCTACTGTGGTTTGAGGGCAGCAAGTTAGTCCTCAATCAGCAGGTGAAGCTTCACATTTCTGTAGTAGTGAACTCAGTGACAGACAGCAGTGGGTAGACTCATAACCTATTCTCTCCAAATGCCAGGCAGAGGAATGTCAGTGACTGAAGAGTCTTTGACGTTGTCGACGGACAGGCCAGTGTGCAGACATTAGATCCCTGATCACCTGCACACAGCGGATCCTCCCTGCCCCCAAACCTAACGACCACTAAATGCTATATGTCCTCTCTGGCTACTGCTGCTTTTAGACTGTTGCCACAACAATGTCCACTGATCAAATCTTTATAAAGACTTAGAAGCTGTTGTTCAGTAACTATACTCAGTCTTTCTGTTGGAACATTCAAAAAGTTGTGTAACTAGTTACTTGGCTTTGAAAGTGGAGTCACATTTTAGCTCAAGGCTTGAAATAGATGATGAGCCTAATCAACTCTTTTCCACCCGTGGTTGCGGCTAAAAATTAAATTAAATTAAAAGGACAGTTGTGAAACAAGTCCAGTATCATAAAAAGGCCTCTAAAATCCAAATGACTGTTGATAACATTCCCCTCCGCCTTGTTTTTCCAGAGTAAGCCGGATTGTTTTGACAGTTTCTGTGTGCGTCCACA
Organism: Embiotoca jacksoni; assembly: GCF_022577435.1. NCBI lineage: Eukaryota > Metazoa > Chordata > Actinopteri > Embiotocidae > Embiotoca > Embiotoca jacksoni. The sequence continues at coordinate 18,651,634 of NW_027185263.1, forward strand.
GGCTAGGGTCAAGAAGTGAGTGTGCAGCCTGTGCAGGCTGGTGCTGCAATGCATCATGTGAGCTCATGGCATGGGCTCAACATCTTCCACAGCTATTTCTGTCAGTGTAAAATCATGAGAACCACTTTAACCAACACAAGGCTGGTCAGAGGGTAATATCTCGGCTCCACACTGCACCAAATTTGTTCCCAACAACAGGCCTGCGGTCTTCTACGTTAAAAGTAAATTAGATTTATCTTTTTTTTAAATTTGATATTTGTCCATTGGTTGTCTCACACAGATGAGTGTTTAAGTGTTAAAGCCGTGGTAGGAGCGACAAACATCCCTTTGCAATGGCTTTTGTCTGGAAGTGGAATGGCCAAACCAACACTTTCCCAGGATTTGGGTAATTCAAAGAGTGATCCCAGTAGGCTGTCAGGTTGAACCCTGCAACTCATACCCGACTGTGATTTACAATCAGTGTGCTATAAGATGTGGTTAACTGCTATTTTATAACACTTGGATTAGAGGAGAATTACAATAAATGTTGCCAAGTTTGCGATCATTAGTTGTGGAGATTATAGATTTGTCTTTGCCAGATTTGTGAAAAATGGGCTCAACGAGACGTCATCAAAGTTGCGGTTCACAGAAAAGGAGAAAAACATGAAATATCCACGTAAAGATGATGGTGAAGATCATTTAATTATTTATAAATACTTCTTTCTTTATTTCAGTATACAAAATAACAGTATGTACATCCACACAAAAGTGGTTTACAAAATCCATGAGTTCAGCTCATATGCTCTGAAAAATAGAATATATTTTGAATTGCCTGCATGTCAGACAAAAAGGAGATAATGCACCATTTCACAAAGTCCTTAAATTTCTTCTCTCAATCCACAGGGATGCAGGCATGTCATGATCCACACAGGACACACGCTGAGAGTCCAAAACATCAACCACAAATATGTTCCTTGAATGCAAAGTTCGTAATGTTCCCTTTGTGTTCCTTTTTCCTCTCGTGTATTTCTGAAGAGGAAAAAAGTTTTAATAGTACCTAAAAACAAAAATGTGGATCCATGAGAACCTTTTGATTTCTGTGGAATGAAGCCAAACATAAGTCTTTGTCTAGTCAGGAGAGAAGACAATCCCTCTCCTCCAGCATAAAATCCAACATTATTTCTTTATTAGAGATATAATAAAATAGATTTTAGTATCCCTGTTGGGGGGCATTTATAATCATTAACAAGAAAAAGAAAATACCCGGGAGGACGGCGGTCTTCACATGAACCAAACGCCACACTCCCAACGCCCAGGTGTGTGGAGCAAGAAAGCGCGAATGCCCAACTGGCAGTTTGGAGAGTTGATACAAAAATGATACTGACGCAAGAATAGACCACTTCTCGTTCAGACACGCATGCTTAAAACAAAAGTAAGCCTTCTCTGTATTGTAGTGCTTTGGTTAATCTGTAGCCTCGGGTAGCTGGGTACAAAGCAGGGACTGCTGGTGGGGCCGGCGGGAGCGAGGACTCATTTGCAGACGTATCGCTCCACAATCCGCTCGCACTTTTTGCAGGTGACATAGCAGCACCAGTGGTACTTGCAGTGGCAGCGCTCCACCAGCTTCTCCGTGTACGGGTTGTAGCCACGGCCACAGCACATCAGGTCACAGCTGTCACTGCCCAATGAGGTTTTGTTGCACTGCCTGGAAAACACAGAAGCTATCAGGTTAGACTTTCGTTTTATTTTGTGTTGCAATAATACTTTCTCCAAACCAAGACATAGAAAAGGGAGGCAAATTTTGGACTGAACAACAGGCAATGAAAGATAACATATTTCCTATTTTCTTTCCTGCCCAAGACAATTACATTTACAGCTTCATTCTAAATCATTTTGCACAATCTTGCAGCCTGTCAGGAGTCTACAATAGTCTTCTGAAAGGGCTTGACCGATCGGCGTGCTTTAACCTTTTGTGCTCTCCTTCTCCCAAACATTGTTTTCTTCCATCTTCTTTTTGTTTCGTTGTCTTTGAGCGGCGGGTGCTTTGGAGCCTCTCATTTCAGAAGCCTGGGGCATCTTGAATGAGCAGAGAATAGCCCTGCCATAAATCACACTGAATACACAGTGCTAGCCTCCCTCTCTTTAGCACGCCCTCTCCACATAATTGCTTTATTTTATGATGTCAGAGTGTTAATGACCAGCAGGGTGAGAGAGCCGCTGAGCTGATGGCTGCGGCAGGAGTGAAGAACAAGGTGGAGGAGGGACAAGAGTCATCGAGAATGTAAGACAGGTTTATTACATCAGTGTGAGCCAGCAAATAGACAGAAACCCTCACACAGATATGTTTCATCAGGAGTAAGATCTCGTTATATCACATCTGTCATGCAAGAGGACAGCACTGCAAATTGTATAGTTCACTTCTGCTGTTTTAAGGAGAGACAATAATCTAATTAAAAACTAAAGCACAGGTACTTTCCAGGGACATGACATGCTCTTTCACCAGCGATCACACTTAATTCATTAGGGACTGCTCTAAAATTCACTTTCCCTGTCCCAGATTCTCTTATTGCATTGGTACAGCTCCTAGATGTGGTGTGAGGGTCAGAGCTGGCAATCCAGTCAGGAGCCGGATCAATTCAAGTGTAAAAACTGTTCAATTCAAGTCAACCAGAAGGAAAAGTCACTGGTGAGATGACGGACAGTATTTATACCATGTGATCAAGCATTATGACGTAGGGGAGGCAGAGAATCCCTCCAATACAATCAGTCTATTACAGGAATAATCAATACCCACATGTTTACACTCATAGTTTACTCATGCACAAACACTGGCATGACACATTCATGGAAAGACGATAGCTATGCGGGTGCCACATGATTTGGCAGAAGCACTAATGTAGTGGACTGTGTGGCTGCTGCGTTATCAGGCTGCGGAGATGCATTGGGCACAGTGAGTGTCTCTGACATGAAGCATGTCTTCTGCCACATGATATGACATATGATGTGTGCCATTTATAACTAACAACATTATATGGCATTCAGTACCCATTTTATCTTCGACACTATACACAGCAAAGATTGTTTTCTGGTACTGTTGAAGCACGCTGTGGTGCATGTGGATGAACAACACTACATTTTTCTTGTAAACTAAGGTGTGTCTGGTTGACCATGCATTTATGAGCTCATGTTTTTTACTGAGAAACGTCAGAAACCCTCCTTGTCATTCTCCAAATTAGCCTCCTGTGCCCTGTGATTCAAAACTAAATAATAAAGCCTGAAATTCAACCTGTCCTTCTCTTCAACACAGTTATCCACATTTGGGAAATACAATCAGTTTAAAGGATAGTACTGTATATTTGTATTATAATTTCTCTGAACCCTCAGTTCCTTGCTACCCCCTTCCTTCTCACAGAGCAGGAACATATCCACTAAAACACAGTTCGCACACGTGGTATGGTGTAAGTAAACCTTTATCTTTGGGGGACCATTAACTATTTCCCTGTTTGTGTGGCCCTCTTAAATCAATATCAGCTTGAGTGCCCTCAGTCCTAAGAATATCCGTATTAGTAATTGTTTCAGATAGCAGGACAAGAGCTCCAGTCACAGTGGCCTTTTCAGTAGCACATGCTCAGACAAGCCACAGACGAAGCACTCTCAGGGCCAGCGCTTGTTATCAGGCAGCCTGTAAAGTAAACGGTGCCACCAGGCAGGACAGCACTACACTTGAGTCAACATCCTGGATGAGCAGACATTCAGGATTGGTCAGAACCTCTTTGTCAGCTGCATGTGGTCTGGCACTGGTGTGAGTCATGCTAACAAATCTAACTCTAAGCATCAGAGAACAATCATCACTACCAAATATCCCCCTCTATGTCATGCACATTAACAATCAAAAGGGGTCAAAACCTGTCTTACTCACCGATCCTGTGTGCCAACAGAGCCCAGTTTATCATTCTTGGAGCAGAAGTCCGAGGAGCTCTGCAGGTAGACCAGCTCGTTGTCCCTCACTGGCCTGATGTCAATGTCCTTGGGGACGAGCTGCTTGCGTGTCCCCGTGGGCCGGTGAACAACTTTAGTGGCAGACAGGTACTTGATCTTCAGGTCCATGGCGATCTCCCTCAGGTCTTGCAGGCCTCTCCAGCACGTCCTTATAGAGCAGGATCCAGACACACCATGGCATTTACACTTCATCACCAGTGCCTCTCTCAGTGCCTGGACATGAGGAGAGAGGACATGGAGGTTAGATATGGGATCGGTAAATATAGGACAAGATCTTTGCATTTCTTATCTTGTTTTAAGACAAAGAGATGTGTCCATACTGCGTACCTGTCTCCCAACTTCGCTGTTGTGTAGGTGCATCAGTTTGTTGGCATGGGAACCTGAGCGCTTCATCTTCAGGGGAGCATCAGAAAACTTGGAGCCCATGATCAATCCGTAGTGCAGGTTGTCACCGCAGCCACCCCAGCGGTAGCCAGGTTCTGGGATCTCCGCAGGGATCGGACCACATGAGCACAACCGTAGATCCCCAGAGGTGCATGCCCGAGCTATAGTGTGACTGATGGTTGCAGCGGACAGGGCGTAGACAAATGCAGCCTCCCTTGTTCCTGATAGAAACAGGTAGGGAAATCCAAATGATATACTGTAGTTTCAAAGGAAACACGCCAGATTCTTTAGTCCCTAACCCGGCAAACAAGCAGTGTAGACATCACAGCCGTTCAAAGATAACATCCTCCTGAGTTCAAGGATAAAAATGGAGCATAAATACATCCAGTGGTGAACAGCAGTTAATAAGACTGTAACTAAAGATTATTTAGTAGATCCTCCTCTTGGCTCATTGTTTGGTTTATTGCATGTATTAAATGAAGACAGAATATAGTCCTATCATAATCATAATATATTCCTGTTACTACGAGATAAAGCCCAATGTGATGACATCAGAAATCTTGTTTTGTGTGACTGAAATAACAACCAAAAGCTGGAGCTGAAATTTGTTTTTTAACTAATCTGTGAAGTGACTACTCGTATCAAGTCTAGTGGACAAGTTAGTAATAAAATATCTGTGGATTTAGAAATGTAAATAATAATATTTGCACTTTATGGCAGTACAGTGTGTAAACAGTGTTTTTTACTCTTCTGCTCTACTAGCATTTACTGCCAGCATGGTGCAAATAGTAGTCAGCTTTAACTGATGTTGGTTACTATGGATTCCAGTGATTAAAAAATTATTATAATGAATCAAAACATCCACATTAAGTTTACAAACCACTGATGCTGCATAATCAACTTATCTACCGCTATGTCTCTCTAATTTCCCTCTCTGCCTTTATTCTGTCTCACTAAAAAATTAAAGTGGGTGCACAAAACGTATCTATCATACATCAGGGTTCATGCTCTAATGCAGAGTGAGCGCTGACGTAATTGGTGGTGATGTGCGTACACGGTGAGCACATATGTTAAAGGCTGGGGAGCAATTTGAAGTCAGGGATGAAATCATGTATGACCATGGGCTGGTTATATCAAAGCCATCCCTGGACAAAGATGAGACATTTCCTGTTCGCTGCAGACTGTTCATTCAGCAAAATGCAGCCAGTGTCCTTTTTCGGGGAGAGTTGTCCCCGCCCCCCATCACCACCACCACCACCATCCATCACCCCCTTCCATCCCCACCCACAACCTAACAACTGTCTCTGGCTGATTCAAGGTTCTTCTGGCGATAGGAACAAAAGTCAGACTGCAACACAAACAGGCGTGCAGTCTGAAAATGCAGCGGGTTACAGAATTAACACACCAATCACAATTTCATATCAAATCTGCACATCTTGTTGAGAGGGGGAGGGGAGAGATTATTCTCACTAACAGCTTCAGTACAAGTTCCTAGTGAGGGCTCAGGAATTAATGATCAGATAATTTGGCTGGCAGCAATAAAATGGACAGATGAGGCAACATGTCATCATAAAACCAGAAATTGTTTATACATATTTCTGTATCCGAGTTCTGTAGATAGCAGCCATGTTAACACATGAAAAAAGATCTATTGTGGCATCCAAGCACAAACACGATTAAAGAACTGAGGATTTCAGCAGTTACTGCAAACTGAACAGCAACAAATGTAGCATTTAATAACTTTTTGGATGTTCATTGATTGTCAAGCTAAACCATAAACATCTGACTTGGAGCCGTTTTTCTTATGTTGTGTGTGTCCGCACTGTCATTCCAAATGGTTTATGTCCATACCTCGGTCGAGGTCTGGCCGATACTTTGGGGAATCCATGGGGATGTCAATGGAGGAGCAGTTCCAGCGCATATCACCGAAGGTCTTCTGACATGTTTTCTTGACTTCGCGGGCAGCTTGGATAATGGTTTGCATGAGTTCCAGGTTACTACGGCACAGCTGAGCTTGGGAGGACACCATGCCAGGCAGCAGCTTACAGTGCTGGGTCTGGTTGACGTGTAAAGATGCAGGAGCGTGTGATATTGCTCTGTAAGGGAAAAAGACAAAGAAACAAAAGCTATTGGTCAGTATGTATTATCAGTATATTTGTATTAACTGTGGGTGGTGATGATGGCATTATGGTGCTGACTGCTTAAAAAGATATGATCACATTTATAAGAATTTATAGTGAGAGATTTGGGTTTCTTGTGTACACACATTTCTAGGCTGTGAGACACATCAGCTTTTAGCAAACAATTGTAAAAATCAAAACAGATCATGCTTTAGGCAGGGAAGTATTTTGGCATGAGCTGCAGCAAAGAACCATCTTATCACAGTGAGAATCCCAAAGGAAAGTCAGCTGCGGATTCATAAAATACAAGTGACAGATTCCTGGCACGGGGCTTTTCTTTTGTTAAAGCACAGAAAAGGCCTCAAGATATGCCAAAACAATATAAAAACTCCACTACATTCAAATCCACAGTCAGATGAGAAATTGCGTAGGTCCCTCACTATTTGAATTTTCCACCACAGGAAGCAATGTCCTTCATGGCATCAGTTTGACATGAATCAACTGTTTACAGACGACTAAAGGGTGCACTCATTTAATTTAACCCATTTTAACTTATTGGGGATTAACTTAATAGAGAAACCACAGGCAGAGCAGGTTAGTGGCGATCTCTGCTTTCTGTGTCTTGCACTCTGCTGAGAGTTCGTGAGAACTAGGCAGCGCCGCCTGCACCTTGGCCTGTTTTGCATTAGGGGCCGAGGGGCCGTCATTCTGTGCCCAATGATAAGCTGTGACTCCACTGGGCTCGTAGTAACCCGCCACTTACAGGTGTTTACAGCCGCATCTGTTTTGCATTGCACCGCTGTGCATTATCAACACTGTAAGACTTCTCACTTAGATTTAGCACATGCCATCCCAGCTAACCCGCTGGGAGCATTGCCTCTCCTTCTGACAAGAAGCCACTGCTAGTTTTGTTAAAGCCAATGCAGAAAGGTATGTTTTTACAGTGATCAGACATAAAGCACAGAGATAAACAAAAACAAAAAAAAGTCAGACCAAGAAATAAATCACACAGCATGCAAATAGTGAAGAGAGGCTCCAATGGTTTGTAAGAAAACCAAACATTCAACAGAAACATCTAAAAACAGCAACCTGGGAATTTCACCTAAAATTATTGTGAAAATTATTGTTTGCTTTAACAGGCATGAAAACAATATGGTGCTCAGTGTGAGCAATCAACATTTGTTAACATTTACAGCATCGCAGCTTCCTTCTACAGCGCTCTATTTTTGTCATTTGATGCCTAACTGGCCTACACACAGAAACCAGTGACATCACTGGAGCTGTCTGCACCACCACGACGCCTCGTCATCCTGGTTTTAATTTCTGTTCTTCTTATTGTACAGCAGGAGGTACATTGAACCTGAATCTGCAAACTGAAATACGTATGCTGTCTTCTTTTCTGAAGCTGCATCCACATCCATAAAAGAAAGAGGCTAATCTACTGTCCCCTTCATCCGATATACATGAACATAACACACAGTCTCTGCCTTGATCAGGAGCAACTTGAGGAATGTTGGGGCCCATTTCAAAGCTGCCATGGGCCCTGCACTCCATAAAACACATAGAAAAGAGCCACACAATATTGAGTATCCTACTGACGTCATCTGTTTCAACATTGTTCGAATGCAAAGCAGTATAAAGATGGCAAATGGCCTAAAGAAGGAAATGGTGGCACTCTGGAGAATACTTACAGCCATTTGATGCCAGAGCAGACTTGAGACAGCAGCAGAGCCGTGAGCACAACAAGAGGCAGGACATGAGAGCTGCTCCTCATGGTTGGACAGTGGCTCCAGTTCACACAGGACACAAATACAAAGGGCTGGCGGGCTTCTTGGCTCAGACTCAAAGGCCAAGTCTCATGGCAGACCCTCCTCTTCTAAATCCTGTAATGAATCAAAGAAATAATATCTCAGTGGTGCCAAGCAAACCAGTTGTAACATTTTCAGATTTGTTGTATGTTTTCATGATGGGATGATGAAAACAGTGTACGACCCAATGTGAAAGTCATAACATGCGCTCTGAAATCACAAGATGTATAGATCTCAAAAAGACCCATCAAACATGACGATCAATCGAAGGTAATTGGCGATGAAAGAAAAAGCTGAATTTTACTTCTCTGTCAACAATTTCACAAAAAAGTAAAATATGGAAATAAGCAAAGCTTGTGCTTTTTAAGATAAAGTCAGACAATTCACGAACACGGTTGTGAGCGTTCGAGTATGCAGTAAAGAAAATCAACAGTTACATAGCTCTTCGGCCTCCTATGAGTAAACACACTAGAAAAGAAAAGAGGTGCAATGAAACCTTGAAGAGTAAAGAATCTCTTGCATGTTCATAAAGACATTCATTCTTTATCTGCAGACATGCCCAGTTTCAGAGGGAACAACCAACTTAGTGAGTGTAAAATTATTTCAAGCTTCATGTTTTTGGGAATCACCTCTAATAGACAGCACATGAATACATTCTCAGATAACATAGATGATTATTTTTCCGTTAAACTATATTTTTGATCCCACTGCTCGGCGAGGTTTAAGCGGATGGATTATTTAGGTTACAGGCTATACAATCCCATGAACCTCTGCTAAACTTTGAAGCAGAGGCAGTCAGACAAGGAGGGACTTTTTCCCTTGATTAAACGCTATCAAGCAGTTTATTTTCACAGATAGGTTAAGTCTATGTAATTCCGTTTGGTGTCAGTCATTGTCATCGCGGAAAAATGTCAAGAATTTAGGCTGACATTAGCGGAACAAGGCAGTAAATTGCGGTCAGCGGACAGGGCAGCGCATCAGAAGCTTTATCTGATAGCAGCCGATACGAAAGCTCCTCCAGGGAGCTTAAAGTGAGCGCGTTTACACAGCAGGTAGCTGTTAATACGCCTGTTTGAAGCTACAGGTCACTCCTCCTTCCTGATTGGCCGAGGCGCGTCCAAAACTGTGTGAAATCACTAATATTATTTATTCAAATAAAGCGAACGAGAACTCACCGGACAACTATATTTCAAGCACCACAAAGTCTGACCTGCAGGCTAAAATAATAAAACAAATAGCTTATAATTTATAATAAATTAAAACAAACAAAAACAAACAAAAAAAAAAGGTAGTTCACCAGTACTTTGCAGGTTTTATTGCTGCTTGGCGCGATGCAGTAGCCTCTAATCGATTTACTGTTTACGGTATTTGGTCGAAGTGGCCCAGATAAGGACATTATCCGCCGTGTGCCCCTCATCAAAACTCAGATAAGCGGGGCGAGACTCACCATTGAAGCAAGCCATAGAAGATACAGCTATTATGTCCTAACGATCTAATCTACCTAACGGGTCTAATTGGAGAACATTACCAAAGCTGATCGGACAAGGATATCGTATAATCATAAGTAAATTGGGCCTATAAACACGTTTTTTTTTTTTGTTTTTTTTGCGAGTCTGTTTGTGAAGACAAGTCATCGAGGACAAAAGTCTCCAGAAGCAGGCTGTAGGTGTGATCTCTCATTTTAAACATTAAGTTCATACATCAATACACCCATAAAGTCTCAAAAGTGTTTTAAAGTATAGCCTACCGATTAAAAATATTCCTACACTTTTTGTTTTCAGAACAAATCACACGAACAATCAACCAGCTCCCGTTTCTTTGAATCATCCTGAACTTTTACGCCGTTCAGTCTCAAGACAAGCAGCCTACGGAATTTCCTCCAACCACCAACTCGCCTCACCTTTGCCGTGGCGCTCCTCCGTTCAAAAAAACAACATAGGAAGAAGAAAAGTCAAATCTCAGTGCGTCGGGATATCCTTTCAGAGACCTGTCTGTGTCGATATCAGCCAGATGCATCGGTAAAATCCAGCACGGGGTGGTAGAATAGCTCCGGACAGGTACGCATGGTGTGTGTGTTTGTGTGCGTGAGTGTGTATGTGGTGGACAGAAAGAGGTTGGAGTGGAGGAGAGTGAGTGAGCCTGAGTGGGGGCAGACTCAGCTCTAAAGTACTTCTGCTCCGCTTTGATCTCGCTGCTGATGTCAGACCAGCATTAGCATAAGAAAGCAGGCTGTACTGGGACCTACTCGGAAACACTGCAATGTTGCTGGATTGATATCCTACTGAAAAGACTTTGGAATAGCCCCTTAATATTCCCACCGGGATCTAGAGTGTGATGAACAATAACCCAAACACGGACCTTATTTTAAAGGCATTTTTATTGTTTCTCTGGTATTACTATGATACTCCAATAAAAGACCGTTATAGATTCTTGAATTTCTCAAAGTACAGTTTGTGGTGCTTTATCAAGCTTCATAGTAACTGGCATGTTACCAGTTATTCTATCAAGGTATCATTTGGCAGGCACTGGAATATTAAATTCGATTTATATAAAATCCTGTTTTCGGATTTTAATAATATCACTTACTATGAAAACAAAATGCCTCTAATTTATCTTCTTTGAAAATACTCTTTTTACCCCAAGTACTGCTTACAAATTATATTTGCTACAAAAATTATGAAGTATATTAGAGTTTACAATTGTGTAATCTAAGTAACAATAGTGTTAAGGGACACAATGACACATTCATGGGTTGTAATCTATTTTATTCTTGTGATATAAAAAGACTTGGAGGAAAAAACTGATGACCCAAAAGTGCTGTTATTGTTCCAAAGACTGAAATCAAAATTAAAATGTACTGTATTTCAAATGCCTAATGGGAAAATGTGGACTAATGTAATTAATCAATTATAATTATTGAAAATATCCTGTCTCATGCTTTTAATTAAAGGCCATACAGCAACTGTGTTTTACATTCAGACGCTGTTGCTTTTTTTTTTTTTTTCTTTTTTTTAATATATATTTTTTTTGCACTCACTACAATCAAAATACAACAAAGCTTCGGCCTTGGTAAATCTCTGCTGGATCATCATTTCATTTGAAAGTAAACTGACTTCCTAAAAATTTTTTTTTCTAGGAATTAATATTTAAAGGAAATGTCACAGTCACAGGCACACCCTGAAATGAAACATTATCTTTCTTTACAATTGGAGCAGTTTGAAAGGTAAATGATGCTCTGAATTCACTGCAACATTAAAAATATCTTTAATTTATTGATGTGGATACCATACAATATATATACAATAATACAGTGTGACATGATATTGTGGTATGCCCATTCCAAATACACACACACACACACACACACACACACACACACACACACACACACACACACAAATGCTGTTCAACATACCAGCATGTTCTTTGAAAAAAAAAAAAAATCAAATATAAGCTTCCTAAAGTAACACAGAGTTTTTCAGCACTGGCTGATTTCCTTAAATATTAACCACACTGTAAGCGATACGCTGCCGAGCCAGCTGTGGGAAAGTAATGTATAGTTCCCTGAGAATCTGCTGCACTTCCAGCGCTCAGACAAAAGTACTGAGCTGTTGTCCAGACCTTGACCTTACAACTAGTATAGCTAACACGGCTGGCCTCGTGCACCGCTGGCTGCTCCACCGGGAACAGCAGGCCAGGTGTGGTCATGCTGTCTATGGAGCAGACACATTCACAGACCACAACAAGGCCTCTTCCTCTGAGAACACCCCGAGCCCGTCTCCAAATCTGTTTGCCGAACAGAGTTCACTGTACGATAGCTCCATTTGTACCACATCTTATTTACAGTATGGAGGACCTGTGAACCTGGTTCCAGAGAGACTTTGTGTGTTTTGCGTGACAGTAAACTGTGACTGGGCTCAGGATCGGCGTGTGTGTGTGTGGGAGTCTTGGAGCTTCCAGCAGGACCGGCTCCATCCACAGATGGACTTTTTACACACAGGCTCTCCATTCCTGAGCTAGGATCAACACGCAGCCTCTTGATCTTCACATCTCGCTTTCCGAGCTTCACAGAGGGGGGGAGAACACCTTCTGACGAGACAGGTAGATGATAGCGCCACTGGAGTTCATGAAAATGAAATAACTCATGTCATATAACAGCAGAATCACAGATGAGTTATGAGAGATAATCCACAACGAGGATGAGAACCAGCTTTACGGAGATAATGTTACAGTCAACTTGTACTTTTTAACTGTCACTATAATCAGCTTTAGATATGGTGGGATTACTGGTGAACAAGCTACAATGTTTCTATGAAAATACACACTATAATTACAGTTCCAAGTTTCCATTACGAACACTATTGTTTATCTCAGATGCGGTTTGAGCCTGAGCTTGAAGTTTATTTTCAAACGGGTCAATCAGTTAAATCCCTTTATATTTTGCGATATCATGAAAAAAACAATGAAATATTTTAACAACCCAAAATGTAAATGCACATGATTTTTTTTTTCATGCTCCGGTGAAACACTGCAAACTGGATATCACAATTCTTGTGTTGCAAAACTGTTGCCACAGTGTAAATGTTTAAGAAGAATCTTCCAAACATAGTGAATGGAAGATGGAGTTATAGGCCCACACTGGCTGAATACAGCGTGAATGTTTGGTAAAGAGCGAGCCTCACAGCATTGGGCCATTGTCCTATAAATCTCAGGAGGATCAAGCCAATATCAGGAATCAGGAGGCGTACTGGGGGAGGGGAATGAGGACACTCAACTTTCACCCAGGAGGATCAGAGCCTGAATGGGTGCAGAGTTACTATTATGTCCTTGGAAAATACTCCCATGCTCCGGCAGGGTTGCAAAACTGAACTGGGCTGTGACAAACACTGCTGTGTAAATGTACCTATCTGTTTCTTAGTTAGCGCACGAGAAAGTTTCATGAAAATTTTCTGATACGATTATAAATATATAAAAAGGGAGATTAACAAAATAGACAATAAAATCGAGGGTAGTTCAGCTTTAGAAGAATACTCAATGTAAACTCGGTGCCACGCTTTTATTTTAATAATCTGGCTCTTTCATTTTACCAGTGTTTCTGTCTTTTTATTAAAAGACAGAAATGTGTAAACCACGATGAGGTATAACCCTCTGAAGAGGTATGCTCATCTCTACGTGCTCTCTATAAATCAGCTAAAGCCTTGTGACTATTTTACAATCAAAATTGAAACCAGGAGTTTGATTAACAGCCATCATAAATGTAATAAAGCAAGAACTTAAAAGGGAATTTTCAAATGGAAACAATCAGTGAACCATAACCGTAACGGTTAGTTTTCATTTTTCTTCTCATCTCCGACCAAACACTGAACAGTCCGGGGCTCTGCTGCCAGCTGATTATTGACAAATAACAAGAACATCATGTATTATCAACCGCATCCTCCAAAGGGGGAAAAGGTTCAGATTGGACCTTCAGAGGGACAGTGACAGCTTTACATTCGCCAGGTGAGAATCCCATCATCCTCCGGTGGATCCCTACTGGGGAAGCGGCCGTAGCTCACAGTGGGGATCGCAACAGAAACAACAAAGCTGCATCCAATCTCTGCCACGAAGGACAAGACTGGACCAACATCTTTTGTATACCATTTGTTTACAACCTCTGTCTCTATTGTGCTTTGAGGATGAAGCCCTTTCAAGTGACAGATGGGTGGCACTTTTTGAGACCGTTGTGTCCTTCAGGGCCGCTCAGACTGCACGATGAGCTCTGTGCCCGTGGAGGGGTGTGTGTGTGTGTGTGTGTGTGTGTGTGTGTGTGTGTGTGTGTGTGTGTGTGTGTGTGAGGGGGGGGGGGGGGGGGGGGGGGGTTACCAGCACTAGACAATCCTTCCCGAAAAACAAAAACACCCAGGCGGCTATTTTTTGAGCTGAGGGCATCATGGGTTAATCAGCCAAGGGAGGAATGGATTCCAGTAATACAACTGATTAAGCGCATTCACAGTCACAATCAGCAGTTTTATACATATGAGTTAAATAAGTCCATCAGGGTATGAGGGAAAAGGGCAAAGGGAACATTCACCCTAAAATAGGTCATTTTATTACATCTCCTGGAGTAAATAAATCATCTTAACACAGAGTCCACTAAGAGGGGAATTCAAATTTTTTTTTTTAAATGAGTTGATGCCTTCAGAAAAGTGGAATTTTGCCCCACTTTTTGTCATCCAACTGAGTTATATTTGAATGTAGAGCTGCACTTACAGCTGTGAATTAGATGCTGTGTCTATAATTCTTCAAAATGCCGTGGGATTTGTTCCATTATTTTCTATTCCTGGAGTTGCTGCAGGATTTGTTTCCTTACATTACAATTACAGTCTGAATTTTTACTGCTCAGCCTGATCAAGCCATGATTTAAAATGGAGGTATACACCACATGTGTGGATCCTATTTTTGGGCTGATTTCCTCCCTTAGAAAAAAAAAAAAAAAAAATTCTTCCCACATCAAGAGCGGCAGCACCATCTCCACACAAGTCCTTTATCACAGTGTGTGTCGGCATGTCAGTGTGTCTGCAGAGGTGTTGCTGAAGAGGAGCAAAAGGTGTTGAGGGCAGAGGGCAGTCAGGTGAACCACGTGGGTGGGGTGATGACCTCAGCAGTTCATGGTTGCTCCGTTCATTTACAGATGTCTCTCCACCGGCACCTCTGTGGTAAACATAAAGCCAAAGAGCAAGGGAGGAATCAGAGACACTGGCACCAGCCTGGCTGCAGACTCTAAACAGTACAATAGATAAATTGTGCAGATACATCTGGTTCTTATGAATAAAGGCCTTTAGATTGTGGTCGGTGGAGGCGTGAGAGCTCTGGAGCATCCTTGTAAATGATTAAAGCTTACTTCTTTAACCCCTTTAATATTGTCTTCTTCAGTGTATGAGCTCCACTGCGCAGTGTAATGTATGAGTGGATTTTAAAACGTTAATACTGTTTTCACAGTCATCTGCTGAAGTGGGGAAGTTTTTCTGTGGTCATTGAAATAGGGATTTTAAGGGGCTGGTCTGTGAGCATGATTTGTGACATCACAAATGATTTGGAAGCCAATCCTGGTCCGGTTCAACTTGTACAATTATGATGTCAAAACTTGAAACTTCCAGTGCACATACACTGACAATAGACTTTACAGTGAATAGTCATCTTCACTGTAAATTAAATTAAATTGCATATCTATTGATTAAGGAACTTCTGAGTGACAGTAGACGTCACATAAAGGATTTCTAAGATTATTTTTTTTTGTGTGTGCAAAAAACATATCAGGCACATTAATATTCAAAGTAAAATATTTCTTGGAAGGATCTTTGAGCATTACAAAAGCATTTGAAATTGGCTGCATGCCAATTGCTCTGTGACAATGTTCCAAAAAGGCACCAGAGAGTGTTTTTTGATGGCAGTCAACAATCATACAATACATTTTATTCAGTGACTCCTGGTCAGATCATCTGATATACACCTCAGTGCTGAGGCGTACACAAAGACAATCCTTATTACTCACTGTATCAAATCATATGGACTTACAATGGCAAGTAAAAAGGGAGTGTTCTTTAAGAGTATAGTCAACAAAATGGCATCTGAATAATTCAAACCAAAAGTTTTGCTCGTAGCACCAGGAGGATCTGAATTGTGGGCTGTGCAGCCAATTTTCCCTGAAAGGGAACCTTGAAACAAAATCCACTTAAGCCCTCTGTCTTCCCCTCCAGAGTGTAGTTAAATCATGGTTGTGTATGGACATGATTACAGAGTGCCACGGGTGTTACATCAGGGTAGAACCTTGACTTCCAGCAGGAAACCTGGTGCACGGGTCAATTATGGCAATACCATGTTTTGCTTAGAGATGGAGGATGTGTTCTTCATGCTCAAACACACAAGCCGCACCTGAGATTTAAAGTGGAACGACATCTACTCGTACATCCAAAGTGTAAATAAATAAAGCACAGCTTGAAGGAGTTGTATGGCTCTTGGCAGAATGTGCAGAGGAAGGGTTCTTGTGCGAGGACGCCGGCAGGCTCCTGCGCTGCTGTACATTGAGGGTCTGTGAACATTGCAGCTGGTGGCCCACAGCGGAGGCAGATCCGTTTGGTCAGCAGCTGAGAGGGGACACGGAGATGCTCCTTTCACACTGAGCTAAGCACTGACAATCAGGGCTTTGTCATAGAGGCATCTGCTGTTCCAGCTCACAGGAAGAATACACGTCTCTTTAAAAAGTGCACTCAGTCGGGTTATCGGTGCTAAAAGACAGTGTCTCATGTCAACAAACTAAATTCAATAGGTTTTAAGTATTCATGAAAGCTGTAAGATATTTCAGGGCCAAACACGTCCCACTTTGTAAAAAAAAAAAGCCTTCAGTCCTTATTTAAACCAGGTCTACAAGTAACTAAGCCCCGTTGTCAGGACACATGGCTTCAGTCACTTAATAACACTCTCGTTAAACTGTAGTAAACCAAAGAGAGCAATTCAATAATTTTACAATGCAAATTTAAATTTAGCATAACATTTGTAACAATAATTGCTATTGTTCAAGACGTATACAAATTGATATGATTTTAGGGCTTAAATAAAGTCATACATGCAAACAGCTACAATACCTTGCCTCTCTGACTGTCAGCACAGTAGCTGTATTACTGAAATTCCTCATGTGAAGGTGTCCACACCAGATTGGAATTCATAGCAAATAATTGACAATGTCCTGAAGCAGACCCACAGAATACACTTATTCTTTGAAATTACACATTAACTAAACCACAATAGTAACAATAGAGCCCAAAAAGTGATGATTTGCATCTCTGGTGGATACCAGTCAAACCTGTCTATCTCACAGACCCACTATTGTAGTCGCTTCACACTGAGGACAAGCAGCAATTTTGAAAGAAATATTTACCTGGTTTCTAGAGATTATTCAGTGGTTTCATGACCTTAATGACCTTCTCTCTAAATCCACATCCTTGTTGCCAAGTGACTGAATCCCACAAGACAATATTCATTCAATACATTATGACCTGCATCTAGCAATCATTAACACTAGGGGCCTGTATTGTGAATTCAGTTTGGTTGAAATGAGGCAAAACCTTATCACAGCTTTTGTGTGTGACAAATATGTAACTTTACATATTGTCAGAAGAATCATACAGATCCTCTTGGTGTAGCTTCATTTACCACCAAGAGGATCTGTATAGGTATTTATTGAGATGTTTTTGGAGAATCGCTCCTCACCAGACGTTACCATGAATCCCAGTTTTGTGAATATGGCTTACATAAAGTTTTCCTGCACAGCATTGAGAAGTTAAATTAAGTATCAACCACTATTTGTATATTCACTTATTTGAAGTACCCGTTCAACCAATTTAACACAAATTACAGACTCACAGCGCCATCTTGTGTTAACTTTCAGACATAACTACAGGCTTAATGACTCAGGACAGTATGACCTACTGTTCACGGGGCAAAAGAACATCAGAAGGAAAAATGTCTTTTTGGAGAATTTTATTACTTTTCTGACAAATATATATGAAGGTTTTCCTATTAAGGAAACATTCTTTTCAAAGATACGTTTACAGCAAATTCATTCCTGCAAAGAGACAGGAAATATGGGAAATCATTAGAAGACATGATGAATCTAACCATTTCTATTTGTGCCCAGGAAAGATAAGGGTGCATTTTAAGAATCAGAATAAACCAATGACAGTGATACAGAAGTCAGTCTGGTCATTTCTAGTAATGACAAAAATAGTTGTTTCAAACGCCAATGGGACATTTTTAAACATCTGTTATCATGACACATGGGGTGAATTATTAGTTTTGCATCAAGGCACACAAGCATTGATAACCGTCAGTGGAGCATTTCTATTTTTTTTTTTTTGCCAAGACATTGGTCCCATTGGGCAGTACAACTGTACAAACTACAGAATAAAAAAAACAACAAAACAAAAAACCAGAAGATAGGGCTTTGCAGGAGTACAGCCAAAGGAAATCTCAAAGAATTTAGATCAATAATGTACAGAGAAATATTGAGTTCAGAACGTGGGACCTCAGTAAGGCTGGAACACATTAGTTAGTCAGTATGTTTGTGGTGACATCGCACTGACTCTGCAAACTAAATGCTCAGATCTGCCAACTGTGATGGAAGACCTGCAGCTCTCACAGAGGATGGAGCTCAGCGAGGGATCTCCTCTCCTGCTGGACAAACTCCTGTAAGCTTCTTCTTCCCTGCCTAAAGTTGCTTTCCCTCCTTGAAAACGGCAAGATGACCTGAAGTCGGAGGAGAGTTTCAATGTTACTAAAACTTCGTATCTGCGACGTCTTGAGTGTATCCAGCACAGTAGTTGGAAGGTAGCCTGCCAGGGGATCCAACCATTTCTCCTTCCACAACTTCATCTCTGAGTGAAGGGAGACCTGATCGGGCAAGTCCTCCTTGTACAGGCGGAACACAAGACCACTGAGAATGCTGGTTTCTACTTTGGACATTGCGTAAGGCACAATCTCCAGACACCTCAAGGTATCCAATACCTTTTCAGTGAAGAGGTCATCTATTTCTGCTATCGAGTGCTCTACGACCTTCATGCTAACCGATTCTTTGTAAAACTCACTCAGCGGCTCTAGAAGCACCGAGTGTAACATTGTGACGTGGAGTTTCGAAGCCAGGACGATGGCTTCCTCAAACCAGGCCTTGTGATGAGTGTCTATATCGCTCTTCAACTGACTGAGGGACGCTTTGAATTCAGGCAAGATATTCACAGCGAGCAACATATCTAAGGGTTTGCCCTGAAGAGACTGACTCAGCTTCTTGGTTACACTCAACACGTTCTTCTGCACCACTGTTGATAGGATGAAGTCAAAGTTTCGGATTGCATCGAAGAACTGTGACGCTTGCTGCTGGTTTGAAGCACCTCCCTCACACTTCAGCTCATTTAAGCAGAGCATAACTGCTTCTAAAATCTCTACCATCACCTCATGCATGTCATGACTCTTCTCCCAGTTCTTGATGAGTTTGTCCCTCAACTCGTTGCCCTTTCCTTCATCGTGCACGAACACGTGAATGATCAAGTCTTCCAGTTTGTTCTGGCGTTCTACATCCTCAGTGAGCCAGTGTAATAGTTTACCTATGAGCCCTGCGCCGTCAGCTGCTTCTTCAGCGGGAGAAGATTTAGCCAGCCATGAATTGAGAGACAGGGCAGAGCTGACCGTTCTAACGGCCTGTGGGTATTTCTGAGCTATAGCTAAACTTACAGCCCTCATTTGCGCTCCAACTTCTCCGACACTCAGCGAGGCCTGTCCTCTACAGTACTCCATGTTAAGCCCCCACTTCTCAGACAGGGCAGTTTCAATAGCATCTGTGAGAACGGCTGCGTCTTCACTGAACGGGATGAAAGCCAGCGTTTCCTCACACTGGATGTCCTCTTTGTTTAAGTACCTGATGCACAGTGGGACATAATGCTCACCGTCAATTTCAACTGTTTGCTCAGTTATAACTGTGAAGAACTGAGAGTCCCAGAGTTCCTTGAGGATTTGCTCGCGTAGCTGTGGCTCATAGAAAGACACAGCTGTTCTTGGTCCTGTAACGACCTCCGCCATCACTTCATTATCGGCCAGTTTCACCTCTCCATCAGTAGGTTTCTCAGCTCCACTGGAGCCTGGCGATTCTGCTGGTTTTACTTCAGCACCTCCTGATTTAAAAAATAAATAGATCAATTGTCCACACCAAAATAAACACGCACACACACACAAAAAAAATTATCGTTGCAATTCCCGATCAGAACTATACAGAAGATGTTTTTAGTACCAAGAAGCCATGAATGCACTTACCACTGTCCAGCTTTAGTCTTTGTAGACTTCCCATCACCTAAAATATATGGACAACAACTTAACATATATAGCACAGAATGCAATTACTATAAAAAGATTTGATTTGTTACAGACAGCTGCAACCACTGATTACTGTCTCTATAAAGTGATTAACTATTTAGGCTATGAACTGTCAGTACATTTAAAAAAATAGCCAACAAACCGTAACCCAACATCACAGAAAAAAAACAACAACTGGAAATGTTAACCTTTGGAAAGTTGGACCCAATCAATCTTTACTTAGAGACTAAGGATGATAAATTGTTGTAGCTCTAGTGTAACCTAAAAACATCCGTTTTAAAATTTACCTGGGACAGACAGGGACTGCTAACTGGATCAATCTCCATACACTTCTCGATAACCTCTGGCAGCCTCTGCAGCGTTGTGCAGTGAGAGAGGAGCATCACGCGATCCATCCTGCTGCCTTTGCATACGGTGTTTTTGAACAGATCCCTCATTGAGTTCAGAGTGGTCTTCATCAGGTCCCACTCCATACTGACGCTAGGCAGGACGGCTACCAGTCTCAGCAGTAAGGTCACTGTTGGGTGGCTCTTGGACTCGGGGTGGATTAGCGTTTCAGCGATAGATGTTGGAGGAGCAACATCCTGGTATTTCTCGCTCCAGACGGAGGCCCAGGTGTTGATTTCCTGCTCGGCCGCTTCGGGCTCCGGAAGATCGGTGAGATAGAGGCTGAAAGGCTTGTCTGCAGTCTCCGACAGGATTGGTTGCGGATTGCAGGAGGGCAGCAGCGACAGAACTGACAGGGCCTTTAAGTGGCTGTCTGAGAAGCTGTACTTCATTTCATCAATGAGACCTCGGAGGAGAGGAACGCTGAGATTTTCTCTGTAATATATCTCGGGAGATTCATAGTTGTTGGCTTCCTCTGAGAAACACACTTGTTCAGGGGCAACCTTGGTTGCCAGCTGGAATGCCTGCTCAAACCAAGTAGAGTGAACGGCGCTCACATTTTCTAACATTTTGTTGAGAGTCTCTATGATGGCTGGGATTTTGTCCACTTCACAGAGAATGTCAGCAGGGTTTCCACAGCGAAAGACAGTGCTGCAGTTACGAAGAGGAACACAAGCATTCTTCAAAATCACAAGGGTGATGATGAAATCCATATTTGTCAGAGCAGTAGAGAGAACTTGCGCATGCATTGACTTGGCACCTGTGGCACTCGAGCTAACAGCATCCAGGCAACTAAGGATGCCCTCTAATGTGTCAGCGAGTATGTCGAAGAAGTCCTCTCTCTTTTTCCACCGCGAGCAACATGTTTCTGGAATTTCCTCCAGGGCCTCTCTGGGCATATTCAAAAGCCCCTCAACAGCCTGAGCTAACTGTCCCTGCAGTTGAGGAGATTCGTCGAAGAACAGCAGCAGATCTTCTGTGATATCCAGCATTTTCGCTACAGAAGGGCAAGGCACGCTTCCTGCCAGCCAATGGGCAAGACCACAAGACTCACTGGGTGTCACAACACAGAGCGGGTAGCTTTTGAGAAAGTCCAGAGACATTTTCTTCAGGCTCTGATAACCTGAGCCCAAGTGCATGAACGCTTGGCCCCGACACTGAGACATGGGTAAACCCCAGTCCTCTGTGAGGATCTTTGTGAGGTTACGTGCCTGTGCATCAACATGACAGCTTTCGTCAAAGGGCAAGAAACCCAGGAGCTCAACTTTTGGGGAAGATTCTCCGACATACCGGACAAAAACAGGTAGGTGGGTTTTGTCAGCAATTTTAACAGGCTTTTCTGTTATGAGTGAGAAGAAAGGAGATTCCTGGATTTCCTTCAGTATGACATCTCTGATTCCATTGATAAGCAGGTTCACCATTTCGTCATCACCTATAGAGGCTGTGCTTTTGCCCTGACTTTCAAACCAGTGGCACAAGGTGAGCTCCTGGATGAAAAGCTCTCGGTCTTCTTCCGACAGGTCACAGAGACTGCTGTTCCTTTTCCCCAGCAGCGCAGCCAGTCTGAAAACTGTCGCCAGACTTTGACGGTTGTCTCCCGTGTGCCCGTTCTCATCTGCTGTTTTCATGTCTTGGTCCTCCATCTTCTCCAGAGATTGCTGAATTTTGGGCTGCTCAGTCTCCTTCTTAATACAATCAACTTCAATGGAAGAAAAAAGAAAAAAAACAGACAACACAACAGTGGTTATGACAAACATTCACGTCATTGCAAAAAGAGTATCACAAAAAGTGCATCTCAACAACTATACCTTCCATATTATTTTCTGAGTTCCTGTTGAAACTCTTGGATTCCTTGTCCTGCAAGAAAAAACCCAGATATATAAAATATGAAATATTATTCTACTGATAAGATTAATAAAATATACAGACTGAAATGAGAAGAAAACCGATGCAACACAGTGTCGTTTCTATTAAAGAATAATGAGATATTAAAGAAGCACATACCAGACAGATTCCCTCCAAGGCTTGTGGGGTGACCTTCAAACACTGGCTCACCATGCGGTCCAGGTCTCTGCTGAAGTCTGTGCCCACCAGCAGCATGGCCAGGCACGGGGACCTGTCTTTGGGATTGGTTTTTCTCAGGTAGTCTTGGAACTTCTTGTGGCGCATTACGACACCACAGTCCTCCAGTGCTGTGCTGGGCAACACGGACATAATCCTCAGCAGCGCGTTGATGTTGCCGAAATACTGCATGAGCGGCAGACGCAGTGTGTGGAAAATGGAGCTCGGGATAGTCACAGAGGCGACTTTGGTCTTCCACGTCACTCTCCAGCAGCACAGCTCCGTGAAGAAGTTGTCGGCATCGGGGAGATCACTGCTGTAGAGAGGAGGCTTCGACTTTAAGCTCTCAAACATGTAACTCACTGTGACCGAGCAGGGGACCAGGGAGAGGAAGTTGAGAGCTTCTTTGTGGTCCTCGGAAAAATGATCCTTTACAGCATTGATGAGGTTGTCCACTAGGGGCACACTCAAGCCATCTTTGTAGTAACCAACTGGCTTTATCATGCTGTCCCACGGCAAAGAGTTTTCAGGCACTTCAATCTGCACCCTCAGACTCTGTGCCATTGCACATGCCTCGTCGAACCAGTTCTGGTGAAACACCTTGATATTTGTTTTTACTCGATTCAGAGTGGCCACAATACCGCTGATTTGGCAGAGCTGGGACGCAGCAGTGAACTGGTCTTTCTGGATACCGGCACTTAGCTCTCTGGTAAAAGAGGAAGCGTTTTTCAACACCACCATGGCAATGATGAAATCAAATTCCATCACCTTGCGAAGAAGCGCTCCTGCTTGTTCAGACACAAAGGCTTTCCATCTCTGCGGGTTTTTTTTTACTTTCTCCAGACATTCGACCAGGGGCTCCAGCATCTGCACAAACACCTCGTAAGAATCGTGCTTCTCTTGCCAAAGGGTACAGAACGTCCCTTGGAACTCCTGGATCTTTTCGTAGCTCTCTCTCAGACCGATGCCTATCACATGGTCGAGCTGTTTTTCTAAAGCGGCACTGTTGCCAAAAAACATCAACACCTCTTCGAATGTATCCAGGGCTCTTTTCACAGCAGGCACCGGGATGGACTTCGACCACCAGGTGTTGAACGAATAGGAAGAGCAGTGTGTGCTTATAGCGAGAGGGTGCTTCTCCTGGACTTTGCAGGCAAAAGCTTTGAGCTTGTAGGAAACATCACCGGAGCCGAGGTACGCTTGACCTCTGCAGTTATTCAAGTCAAGATGCCACTCCACCGTTACGATATGCAGGAGACGTTGCACCATGTCATCGCAATCGAGATCTGCCTCAAGGAATCCCATCAGCTCCAATCGCATGACATCAAAGCTGTCCACAAACCGGAGGAAGAGTGGAAGGTAGTCTTTCTCCCCGAGTTTCACAACGCGGTCGATGAACAAGGAAAAGAACGAAGTGCCCACTTCCAGCAGGATTCCCTCCCTGACAGCGTTCTCGCACACGGAGAGAACTTCTTTCATTTCAGACTTGGTGACGTACTCGAGCTCTCCGTCCTGAGCAGGACAAGCGTCACTGTGAAGCCTGCTTTGACTGCTGTATGCAGCTGTCACCGCAGCCTGCAGAGCAGATTTAAGAGATTCTCTATCAGTCTCTGCACACTTCAGCTCGACAAGCCTCTCAGCATCCATCTCGAGGTTTATGAACTGCAATTCTTCCTCGGTGTCCTTCTCAGCATGGTTTCCGTGAGCTGCCACTGGAATGAAATATGGGAAAGGTCATTGATAAGATCATAGTAGTAAATAACTGGTTTCACAAATTGAAGTCTGTAGTTCAAGTTTTTCCCACTCAAACCCGAGTCATACAATTTTAAAACGTAATCTTTAACGCAATCTCCATTATTGTGCACGCAGCTATATTTCCTTTCATGTTCCATTATGATATCTTCTGTGTTCAAGCCTGCAATTCAGGCAAAAATTCCCTCCATTTTTGTCATGTGACTGTTGGTCTCAACAGATTCGTTCAAGTCTTCCCAGTTGTGCTGAGGAGCGCAGAATTTGGGGTCTTTTACTGAATCTGCATCTTGCCAACAGTTTATTTTGGCAAAAACTTTAAATGAGACACAGAAACAAGTGACTTAAAATGAAATAGCACTATTTCAAGTTTAGATTTGCTTTTTAGTTTTTTTACCCGATGGAAGCATTTCGGTGTATTATGTTTAGTTCAAAGACTGTCAGTAATTTGAAAACCCAAAGATAATTTCTATTTTTACAGTTTCTGGCTTTGATAAATAATGGAATTCTGGCCCATTTGTAAAAGAAAACATGTCTTTCTATCCAGCGATTCAGGGGGGGTTAGCGTTGGGTATTCTGGATGTATGTGTATAAATTGTGGTGTGATGAAGCACAAGTGCAGCAGTTGAAATGAAAATCATCTCACCTTGCGGTGGCTTCTCTTTTGTGTCTTCATCCTGTAACAAACAAACAACCGCACAAAACTTGTGTCATTACCAGATGAACGGTGAGCTACGAAACTGCTGTGGTATTCGACTTACGAACGGCGACTCACCGTCTGCAGCAGCTGCAGGATGTCCGGGTGCTTCTGGACATACGAGTCCACCATTTGTTCAACATTGAAGTGCACGTCCTGGTTCACGTAGACATACGCCATGCTGCACTGTCTTTGGTCCTCTGGTGTGGCTCTCAGGTAGGAGTGGCACCGCTCCAGAACCATGTGGTATTGGCCGTACACGTCTGCCTCGGCGTTCACACACGGAACGGTGCCCAACACCCTCAGCAAGCTCTGCACATTTGGGTAAAAGCCGATATCTGGAATCTTGAGGGTCGCAAACACAGTGGTTGGGAGGATTCTCCTCTTGCTCGCGTGTCTCCACTTCACTTCCCAACACCCGAGTTCTTCGTAGAATGTGTCGGGCCGTGCCAGGTTGTTTAAGTTGGCGTCCGCCACTTTATCCCTGCGAATGCTGAAATTGTGGTCGGCCATGTAAGACGGTACCAACGAGAGCCATCGGAGGATCCGGACCATCTCCGTGCTGAACACTCTCTTCACCTCTGCAACGAGATACTGCAGGATGGGCCGGCTCAGAGTTTCTCTATACAAGTCCTCCAGCGGGGTCTCAGCTGGGTCTCCTTGCTCCATCTCCGGTTTAGTGACCTCCACTCCGAGCTTCTTCGCACGGCCAACTGCATCCGAAAACCACTTCCTGTGGAATATTGCGAGCTCCTGTTGGTATTTGCTAACCAGCTTTAAGGCATTGGAAATTGTGTACTGCAAGGTACTGCTGATGCTAATGATTCCCCTGAGACTCGAGTTGAGTATGCTCACACAGCAGAGGGTGTTCTTCAGAACAACAAGTGAGATGATGAAATTAAAATTCTTCAGAACTGGTTTGAGCTTGGCCATCTGTTCAGCAGTGTCTTCGTCTACCTTTGAAATGGTCTCATTGATGCAGTTCAGGAACGGCTCCAGAATATCTAGCATGGTCTGGAAAGCATCCGTGCCGTATTCCCAATTCCCGCTGATGGCTGCCTTGATCCTGTCCACCTCCCCTTTTACATGCCCGTAGGTCATCTGGATCTTTCCTTCCAACCGCGTGCACAGCTCTGGTGTTCTCCTGAGTAACGTAGCCACCTCCTCTACAGTGTCTGCGACCTTTTGGATGGAGGGCACGGGCATGCAGCGGATGATCCATATGTTGAAGGCATATGGGTCGCTAGGTGACAGAACCACTTGTGGAAACTCCTGCAGAATCCTGCAGGTGAGATCTCGCATTTTCTGACACACGCTCCCTGTAACCAGATAAGTGAGTCCTCTGCAGTGCCCCATCCTCAGCCCCCACTTGTTCCGCAGGTCGGAGAGGAGCATGTAAAACAGGTTCTCTGCATCCATGTCGCATGGTAAGAAGCCAATAAGGTGCTTCTGTGGGAACCCGGCTACGGTGACGGACCTGATGAACACGGGGATCTGCTCCTTTCCCTCGATGCTCGTCACGTCCTGAAGCAGAATGGAGAAGAATCGGGCCAGTCTGAGGCTGTTTTGGATTTCCTCCCGCATGAGGTCTTCGCTGAACTGCAGGATTTCCTTCCTGTCAATTTTCTCCACACAGACGCGATTAAGAGCCTGCTGGCCCCTCGCGCCTCCCATCGGCTCATCGGCGTTGATGTTTGCGCCATTGATGCTAAATCCAGTCAGTGCCAAGATTTCCTTAAAATAGACTTTGAGCGTGTCTTTTGCTTTGCAGCTGGCTACATCCTCTTGGGTTTGGTTATGCGTTTGCAGTTCGGTCAGCGCACTGTTCTCCCCAGAAGCTTCTTTCGCCTCTTGTGTTAGTTCTGCTGCTGCGTTTTCTATGGTGAAAGAGAATATACTGATTGACAGGTTAATTTTAAAAATGGCTAATTTAATTAGTCATTTAACACAACAATAGCTAATACGCGTTATTAACATGAACGACACCTCAAGGAGATCAAGGATTGAAACTAGTTACTGTACCTTTTGTTTTCTTCACAGCAGTAGCTTCTTCTTCGGACTACGTAGATAAAACGGATAATTACAGATTTACATAATTAGTATTTTAATGACTAATGAATAATACCAACAGGAGTCATTTTAAACACCGAGTGAAACACTTACAGGATCTCGGGCTCGTTTCCTGTTGCAGGTTGACTGATTATTCACAGGAGCTGTGAAGTCAAATATTGTGGGAATAGCATCTTCCTTTAAGACACAACCAGAGGCGCTCTGAAAAAAACAAAACAACAACAAGCAGATCATATTAAATATTCAACAGTAAAAAAAAAAAAAAAATTGAATTTCCCGTCAACATCACTTAATATTGGGTTTAAGAAATATATTTGTCTTAAAAATCAAGTTATATAAAACCAATATAAACACTGACACATTATAAAAAAAAACAAAAGTACTTTTTCTTCCCTGACTTAAAGTTTACACCAACAATCACATCAATGTTAGAGCTGCTTTTTATTTTATGCCCGTTTCAGAGTGGTGTTGATACAGGTCTAAGATTCTTTGTAGTTTTATTTGATTGCATTACAGTGTTTCCCATAGGTTGAGAATTGACTTGTGGTGGTTGGTAGTGAGGTGTGTGGGTGTGTTTATACGATGGTTACTTATTGAAACTCTAATGGATATGACTGTCCATAATTTGGCACAAAAGATCAAATAAATACACAACATAAAAATGAGTCAAGATTCAACAACTTATTTTTGTTTTATTGGCTGAAATTATTTAATTTGCTTCTCGAGTTTTCTGTATTTACAGCAAGTGAGGAACAGGGATGGATATTGTTTAGATTTTAATGATACTGCTTATTGATTCAACACTCCAATGACACTCTAATTGGTTCTTTTGGGTTTAAGAGCAAAAAAAAAAATACAGCATGTACTGTATATAAATTCTTAAGTAGCAAACTGCATCAGCATTATATTAAACAGGACTTTTTCTTTGACAGTAGTTTTGCCTGCAGCCCCTCGTCGCGGAATGATTGATCCGCTCCTGCTGAGTGATATGAAAGTGAAACTGAGTTTCTGACCGACAGCTCAGATGACGCTTTGACCATTTCAGACTGAATTTATGAACGCACCCATAACCATCAGCTGGTTACTGGTAACTTTAATTGTTAACCCATGTTGATATACTTTAGTTGACTCTGTGTCTGGCTGCAGGCTGATTTCATCCTGCAGCACCGACACATGAACTTCCAGCTTGTCTGTAATTTTCATCTCTTTCAGCCTGTATGTGACAGACTTTCTGGATGTTTCCAGATTAACTTGTGTTTTCAACCTTTATATGCGGGCCACCCAAGTAGAGTAAATGTATGGGAAACACTGTCATTACATTGACTGCACACAAGTGATCCTCTCTCTGGTGTATGTTAATAAGAAACATTAAAAGCATCTGTTTGTATTAACTGGTAACTCAGGGGATCCTGTCAGATGAGAAAATAGCAGAACAGGTAGTATTTGCAGAGTGCTACAATAACAAAACAGAGGGTAAAACGACAGTTCTTTTTCTTTGTCTATTAATCTATACAAAGAGCAACGAGCAACAGATTTGCTTCTTACCTGATGAGAGATCATCGACGGCTCAAAGTGCTGCACACAAAGTCTGTACAGCTTATGCAGCTGCTCGGGAGGTTCTGATGTCAAATCTTGACGGTGACAGTTGTTCACCCATTGTTTGCAGCTGAAAAATACAGGAGGAAAAAAACATCAGTTGTTGGGGTCAAAACTAAACCATTACTACTAAAGCAGGATTATAAGTGGACGACAAACACTGAATAATGGCTCAGTCATTGAAAGGGTCTCCTTATTTTTGAGTGTCCAACAGCTCATAAAATGTTCAACTCTGGTCATCGTGAGATACCAGTTTAACACGGTTGACTGACATAAACTCCACAACCTGACAGAGAGCATGAGTGTTCCCCAGAAGCGAAGCCAAAATATCTCAGACATAGGCACTGGCATCTTGTGCTGGTGACTTTGCAATCAGAGTCTGTGCAGTACTGTGCTTCCTTCCAGCCCTCCATACAAAACTAAGAGCACAACCAATTTAATGGGAGACAGCATTGACCGTTTAAGTGGACGAAGCTTCCAGACCCTGAAAAAATGATGCAGAAGTGTCTTCAGCTGCAATACTACAAAGTGCCACAAGAAGGTGGCTCAAAAAAAGCCTCCTGCTCCAGACTCCCATTCAACTAGTCCCATAAAAATTTTGTCAATCATTTTTTTTTCTCCCAAATGTTATTTTTTTTTCCTTTTTTCTAGCTAAAGTTGCTCCTTCTTATTAGTTTTCTGGAGGTCCATCTGACGTGTTTTTGGGGGGGCGTTTCTATTTGATTGACAGGCCTGTGGTGTAGTCAGGTTACAGCCAACGGTGGGCGGGACGTAGTATCGCCAGGTTTCCAATCGAATCGAGATCAGATCCACCTGCTCGCCCAAATATGGACACTTCAGGTTCCAAACCGCTCCAAACTAGCAAGATGGTGCCGGCCAAAATCCAATTTCGAGGCTTCATAAGGGCCGTCCTGAAGCCGCGAGTTCAGATTCACGCCGTCTGTCGGCATCATTACTATGGTGGAGCCAGAAGTGACCACATTCAGACGAGCTGGGGAGGAACAAGCGGTGAATCTGACTCGATCTGATTGGAAACATGAGGACGCTACACCTGCCCGACTACAGCAGAAACCTTAAACAGACACACGCCCATACATTGTGTTTCATAAGTGATAGGATTAACAAATGACACCATACTAAATCGTTGGAAAACATTTTATTGACTTTGCATTTCATGTGTGTCGATGAGTCAGAGGCTTCTCTGAGCCAACACCTAGTGGTCTTTGGTGGTATTGCAGTTTAAGGCACTTACACATTTGGCCTCACTTGTCCGACTGGGAAGCTAAATCTACTTTTATATCGAGTCTCTGGTCACGACTGACTCGACTTTGGCTCCAAATGATGGCTGCTCTTATTTCTACAACACTTTTGCTTTTTCGCAGTTGGAGGAAGTGGCGACATGTCGGCCATCTTTACAGACAGTCATCAGTGCCATCACAGTAACAGATTTAACTGGTACACTATAGACAGCAACTGACTGGCTAATTTGTTTTATATCATGACACAACATCATCAAAACCATTTTTTAATAGGAAACATTATTTTCTTTCTCAGGCAGTTCAACAAGCGTACTGTGTGAAAAACAAACTAATTAATTTGATTATTATCTATTTAATATTATAATCTACCAGTTCAACATATTAAACTTAAGACCTTTCCAGAACCAATGAAATACTGCAATAAGACTGTACAATAACTCACCTATGGCAAAATCCACCACACAACAATAACACTGTTGTCTGTGTTTCTTGGTTGTTTATATATATATATATTAAAAAAAAAAAAAAAAAAAAAAAAAATAACAAAAAAATTAACAAAAAATTATATATATATATATTTTTTTTTTGTACTGTTATTTAATTGCTTTTTATTATTTTATTATTATTTTATTGCTTTCCTGTATGCTGCTGTAGCGAAAAAAAAATTCCCCTTGGGGATTAATAAAGTAACTACCTAACCTAACCCATTTCATTATCATCGTGGCCAAAGTGTGAAAGTATGATTGGACACAGAGAGATAATATGGCCTGCAAATAATTATTATAAATGCTACAGATAAGCTCCATCCAACGGATCGATTAAACAATAAAAACGTACTAATTCATATATGTTTTTAATGAGCATTCAAGCTACGACAGAAACACAAACAAGAACAAATTTACTTCTAGAGATGCAACCTTCAGTCAATTGACAGAAAATTAAACGCAAACTATTTTGATAATTGATTCATCATTTGGAGTCAGTTTATTTAATGGATGGAAGAAAAATGCAAAAATGATCTGATTACCGCTTCTTCATTGTTAAAAATGTTCTGGTCCATTTCGTCCTGCATGATAATGAACTTATTGTAGACTGTTGAGGACTAAACAAGAGATTTTAAACTGGTACAGTGAATGAATAAATGGGTGTGTGCGCTCGCGCGCGCTTGTTTGTTTTTCGAATTATGAATTAAATACGTGGATTTGTCTTGAAGTAAAGTACCAGTCCTTCTAGCTACAGATCCAGATGTTATGAGGGAGGATAACAGCAGCATTAAACCAAAGTGCTCCACTGATGTTTATTCACAGGGTCAGAAAACCGCAAAGCTGAAATATGTTAATGAAGTTTGGATTTAAATAATGAGCTGTACAGCAAAATGACCAGAGTTGTTTTCCAGTTTGATCAGATAACCCTCAACAAGGCCACACGGGACTGTTGTTTAGAGTCATTTCAACTTTGCTAAGCTAACGTGAGTCAGTCTGCTAACGTTACCGGGTCGGGAGGTGTCGTGTACCGACGGCGATTTAAATTACAACACAAAAAAAGTTTTTAACTATGGTTTCTCTTCGTGTGGGAAATGACTCGAACATAAAGCTAAACGGACAGAAACATGATCGAGCGTCAGTGCGGGTTTCCGAGCCTCGATGAGCGCACACAGTCTGTTTCACAGCGACTTTTCTTTCAAGAGTAACGTAAGTCTGCGCCATTTTCCACAGTTGTGTCACTACTAGCCAACATGATGTCAAGCTAACGCCAGGGCTAACGGTGCACAGCTAACACATTCATTTTGCATGCTCTGCGGCTCATTTCTATCCCGCATCTCAATAAAAAAAAAAAATAAGCACAAGCCTTACCGCTCCGGGTCCAACGGAAAGCTGAAAAGTGTAGCGGTGTTTTCGGATTCCCGCTGCTGGTAATCACAGTTCGCTGCGGCGCAGCAGTCAGTCATTTTGGACTGTAATGTAGCTCGCAAGCAAGTTAGCTAGCTTAGCTGGCGGTTGCAAGCTGACAAGCCTACTGTGAGCAAACTCTGCCTACAGAGTCATGCCTCGGACAAAACCTGCAACCGGCACAGTTGCGTTTCAATGTTGTTTTCGCTTAAGGTCTCTTTTACAAACTAAGAACACACTGAATCCATGCTTTCAAAAGTTGATGTTGCGTGCTGAGCTAAGAGTCACCGAAAGCGTGTTATCCCATCAACCAGGAACTGGACCGTGCAGCGTTAAATGTTCACCAGCAGAGGGCAGAGTGGCACCGCTGGCCTCGGCCAAAGAGGGCAAATGATCAAGATAGTTCACGCCCCATTCAAGTGTGATCGAGCAAAGCGCTTAAGCATGGGGGGGAAACGCTCTTTACTTTTGTGTAGCTGAACATAAAGCTTTTATTGTTTCTCCTCCCCCCCCCCCCCCTCATTGCTACAATAATAAAACATCACTCTTGGGATGGATTTCAATGTATTTCTTAATTAACTATTAAATGAATGTTCTCTAGCCTACCTATTCCTGTTGGTGGCCTTTGAAGAAACTCCATTACTTTATTTCCAGACATCTAGTTTAATTAAAACTTTCGATTTATTTATGACATACCTGACATTACACAGGCATTAAACCGAGTAACAGTGCTCCTCTTGTTTGACTGGATACTCTTTGATTTGAATTTGCAGCTTCCTTTTTCCCTTTTCACACATTGAAAAGCAATCCTGGTTCATTTCAAATCTTTTACTGTTGATCCTGAACACGCATTAAACACCTTCTCCAGAAGACCATTAAACCCTCTGATCCTGTATGCTATATCCCAAAACGGGGGCCTCGTGCACCAACTTTCCTGAAGACAAAATGTCTTCTTTAAGCCCACTTCCATAGTTTTAACAAAGATTCACCAATGTTTTCCTATTTCTTCTTGGTTAAGAACAGAATCTATACACACTTAAGAGCACATCTGAGTGCATGTTTGAACAAAACAATTGGTTATTGTGTTTTCAATTCTGCAGTTTAAATAATAATAGTAATATCATTGTAGTTATATCATAATGATAGATTTATAATCTGCAAAAATATACATTTTAATAATTATTTTAATTACTTTACTACAACCATTGTAGTCTTAAAGGAACACTACACTAACACTCCTAGGACTGGACAACACAGTGGCTGTCCTGGTTGGACAGCAGTAGCTTGTTTGTAAATAAAGTCTTTAAAATTAATTTGACTTTTACAGTATGCTTATTTATAGTTTAAAATTAATCTCAAGAAGGAAACACATCATAAAAAAAAAACGATTTCAGTGTGTCTTTATTTTTTCAAATTTGTATTATTTTGTCATGCGTTTCTGAGATTGTGGCCAATGTTGAAGCTATGTGTCAGTGTTCACTTAAGTCTGATCTGAGATAAGAATAAATTACAGTGTATAAAAACAAACCATTGTGGCCTACTGCAAAATAAAATGTTTGAAAGCTGAATACAAATTGTATGCATGTTAATCACATGGATATGTGAGAAGCAGGGAGAATGTTTGGTTTCAGAACACTCAATAGAGCTGATGTAGACTTTTCTTAAGATCTATTTAAGAACACATAAAAAAAAATAAAAATAAACTTAAGATCTTGTTGATCGAGGCCTAATGACTGCACTGACTTGAACCTTCAATATAGTGGTTGATACATGTGTAGAACACAGCCTGTGGTGATTTAATATGTCCAGAATAAAACAGGTCTAATTCAAGCACAAAATGAATTGGGTAAATCATTTTATGGCTTTAGTGTCCAAAAGAAAGGTAATGTCTCCAAATAATACAAATTAAATCTTAAAACCAGAGTAGCAAACACACATTGTGTAATTCAGGACAAATAACTACAGATTATATGAACTCCCTCCTCCTACACACTATACAAGTTAGCTCGTCAGAGCAATTCACGAGGAAAACTCTTTCTTTTGTACATCGGCCTCCTGAAAAGATGATTTACCAACTAAAAACTATTTGAAAACTCAAAGTTTTTACTTCAAAATGTGTATATTTGGTGAAGAAGGAGACCTGTCACTGCTGTAAACAGATCAGATTCAATTGATACTGAACACAACAGTGGAAAATTGAGCCTCAAGGCAGTTACTCAGCTTTTTAGCCGCAAGTTTACACTCCATTTACAGACATAATACCCAGCGTGTAAGATGGGTAGTGTTAGATACTAGAAGGGGAGGAGCTACCAATTATACGACTCAATCTACTTTGTCCTGAGGTCCAGCTCAACATGTAAAAAAAATCAAGGCACACTTTACTCAAGACAGGTTAAAGAAAAGCACACACATACTCAAAAGTAGAAGGAGACAAAATTATCTTTTTATTAACAGTGAGAGAGGGATATATAGCTGATCCTTCTTACCCGTTTATTAAATGTTACCATAGGTGACACAGCTAAAAGACACTAACAAACATTTACAGAAGTATAGTGACATTCTACGAGAACAGCTTGCCACAGAAAAAGGTAGTGAGAATACTATCCTCCTGTAATGAGTTGATGATTTGGGAATCTTTCACATCTTTTCCATCCATGCCGCAAGACGTGAGTGCAGCATGGATGTCAAGGCTCTACACAAAATACGCGAGTCCAGGAGTGAGTCGAGGGGTTGCAGTTCGTTCAGACAAGTCTGTATTGATGGCAGGAACACAGGTTGCAGTTCAGTACTGCCTCTCATTTCTACATTTTATCATAAAAAAATGAAACAGCCTACAAAAAGATGTTACTTCAGTTTCAGGGCTAGAAAGTAAAAAACACCGACTCTATCCAGCAGCCTAGTTCCCACAAGCTATCTCGGACACCTCTGGCCTGTCAGGGTAGGTCTTCATGTAGACCTCAACCATTGAATCCAGATCAAACCCACCGTTATTGTTCATGTTCAACAGAGCAAGGCTTTTTGATTTGAATTTGTCAGGTGTGTTCTCTACGTACATCCTGAAGCGCTTGTACGCCACGTCACAGTTCTCCTCCAGAGCCAGGGTCGGCAGGATGCCGATCAGCCTCAGGACCGCGAGCATGTTGCGGAAGAACTTCACGTCGGCCAGCTGCAGTGTTTCATTGAGGCTGGAGGGAAACGTCTCATCTTTGCCTTTTTTGCTCCATTTAACCCACCAGCAGTGCAGCTCCGCGGAGAGGGTCGCTGTATTCGGGATGTCATCACTGAACACCTGCACGCTGTCCTCTTCGGGCTCTGTGGATTTGTGCTGCTCTATGACAGCAGGCACGAGTGACAGGCATCTCAGAATCTTCAGGTGGTCCTCACAGAAGAGCTCATTTATTTCTCTGATGATGTGGTTTACCACCGGGACAGACAGCTGTTCTTTGTAGTAACACTCCGGCCGAACGGCTCCAGATTCCGCCTCATGCTTTCTCAAGAATGACCGAGGAACCTTGACTGGGATCTCCATGGCGGTGGCCAGGTTAACGGCTTCATCGTTCCAGAACTCGTGATACACGTCGATGTTGTGGGACACTTCTGTCAAGGAGTGCAACAAAGCTTTGAGAGTGCTCGCAGCGAAATGGGCATCTGTTGTGTTGCCTTGTATGTTTTTCCCAAAGGCCTGGGTCAGCGTCGTAGCATTTTTCAGCACAACCAACGCCATGACGAACTCAAAGTCAGTTAGCGCTTTTGAAATCTCTAAGGCATCGTGCGTAACTTGGTCGTTCCACCTCATGTCTTCGTTATCGTGCACACTGTCCACGCAGAGTAACAGTGCCTCTAGGATTTCCACTGCAACCTCAAACGCATCGTGTCTCCTCATCCAGCTGTTTTGACAGATTTCCTTCAATTCGTTGACTTTCTCTTCTTTGTCCGGGTAGAAAATGGAAATGGCGTGCTCAAACTCCAACTGCAACACAGGGGACTGACCGAAGAAGGATTCGATCTTCTTAAAGGTGGACATGACAAGCTGAACCCCTGACAGAGCCATACCATTGGCCAGTGACATGTTGAAGGCATGAGTAGATCTCAGTGCGAGTACCGCCCTGGGATACCTCTCAATGAGTTTCGTGGCAAATGCCTTTATCCGACTAAAATGTGGCCCAGGACAGCAGTGGGCTTGACCTCTACACTGTTTCATATCCAAACCCCATTTGTCAGTGATTTCAGACAGCAGTGTCTCAGCCAGGGCGTCTCCATCTCCTTCAAAGTTTAGGAATCCAACAAACCTCTCCTGTTGGCAGTTGGACTGGTCCATGTAACGAAGAAATACGGGGAGGTGCCATTCTCCGGAGATCTTCACCAGATCATCAGTTAGTAATGAGAAAAAGCCGTTTTGCTTAACTTCCTCCACCAGCTTGTCCCGGATGCATTTCTCACACACCTCAATCAACTGATTCAGCTGTTCTGAGGAGCAGCACTCCTTATTCACGTCGTACCTCTTCTTCAGGACTTCATCTCCACAGGTCATGCGAAATTCTAGCAGTGCCCGAATGTTGTTGAGGCCTTCCTCTTTATTATCAGAGGGCATTGTGGGAGGAATGCTTTGCCCTCCCAACAGTAGCAGAACTTCAAATAATGACTTGAGATACTCTTTGTATTCGTCTTCCTCTGATTCTGTCTGGACATGTTCCTCAACCGTCTCTGATTGAGACTTTTTGATTTCTGTAAGGGAAACATATATCCAAAAAAATGATTCATCTTGTATCCAAATGTGGCTGTGAGACTCGCAAACATCTGTATAAATAATTTTACTTACTTTTGTTCCCAGTACTCTCTGTTTCCTTGTCTTTGATCTACAAAAATAAATTGATAAATAAAAAATTTGATGAAACAGAAATGACAAAACTCATATACCAAATATTTTTCGCCATTTAAAATAGGGGTGAGATAAATAATTATTATAACGGTCAGCGGCCAGGCAATTAGATATCTAATTTTAGTTTTTTTGTAGTCATTGGGACACATTTTTGCTTTGTTCATTTGTTTTGGGTTTGACAGTTATAAATTGGAGAAAAGATGCTTAATTGAACTGAACTGAGCTGAACATTTTATTAAGGTTACTTTCTTGCTAGGTGATTGCATGGAAGTGCAACGCATTCACAAAATAATTTTAAAAAAAGGGATCTTGTTACATAATTGTGCCTTACTATCTCATAATTATGACATCAGATCTAAAACTTACAAGATCTGGATCTCATTATTATATGAAAAGGTTAATGGGGTTATCAATATAGATTATATGTATATAAGCTTATTACAATGTTGCATTATGCTGCTACCTGATATAATTGTATGTCCTATTTGGCTATTTAACTAAATAACTAAATAAATGCTTCCTTATTTTTGAAAATGTTGCATTAAACATTGACAGTCTTCACTTGTGTGTGAACCAATGTAAACTTTTACAAGAAACAGTAAGGATACCATGGATACAGTGAATTACCCTGTTCTTTTAGCCTATATTTGTTTAAATTATTAAATTAAACTCACTTAATAACAGTTAATTTTTGCAACGTGGCATTAGATGTACCGCCAACCATCACCAAATTATACTGATACTACAGAAATCTTTTAGACTTGATGATTCTTAGGTATGTTCTGACGAGTACCAACTGGTGTTCTCATACATGCATCCATGTATGTTACACCACGGACTGGAACCAAGTCTTGCTTTTCAGCCCAAAACAAGTCTGCCTTATCAGAAATCTGTGAGTACTTGTTAATAAAAATTTTTAAAGGGTTCCAATATTCAAAACAAGTCTGATTACTTTTACCCACCATCTCTTTACCGCGCTTCACCTGTCTGTTTTGAGGTTGGCTCGGCACATCGAAAATAGTCGGTATGGCATCATCCTTCAACATTGTACTCCGAGTGTCCTGTAACCAAAGCACACATAATGACAGGAAAAAAGAAAATATAACTTGTGTTATGAACTTAAACCTACATTGCATACCTATTCACTGAACCCTATAAAATATACTGTTTAATAATAAAATTACATGGGTAGGTTTGGCAGGTGGAGGGGACTATGCCCTTATCACATTTTACATAAAGATTGAAAATTGCATCTAAAACACTGCACAGTCTGGCGTCACATCTGCAATGTGGTCCAAACTTGCGCTATTTCAGCACATGACTTACATTATCAATCGAAGATGTCTCAAAATGTTTTCCACAAACTCTGTAGTATCTGTACAGCTGTTCTGGTGATTTGCCTATAAGGTCTTGCCGCTGGCATTTTTCAACCCACGTCCTGGACCTGAAAGGAGATACCAGATTGCCAACGTTTGTCTCTGCGGTGCAATTATGGTTCACTCTCTATTCATTCAATCAGTTCATTCAAGTATTGGACATTTGCAGATACGGAAATGTTGCCTGAAAATACAATGATGACAAGCATCCTGATCAATTATTAAGCAGCGTAAAATGTATGAAATGCGGATGCTCATAGTGTTTAAAATAGCTTTTAAAAAGCTTTGCATATAAGAGATATGACTTTCAGTTACCAAAGACTGGGAATAAAAAAAAAAAAAATAATAAAAAAAAAAATTATAGACAGTGACGGAAAGAGTACTCAGATGTTTGACTTAACTAAAAGTTGTAACAGGTAAAAAAATATATATATACTCAATTACAAGTAGAAGTAGTAGAAAATCTTAAGTGAAATACCATATTAGCACCATGTACTTAAAGTATCAAAATTATAAGTAATCATTCAGCAAAATTGCCCAAATTAGAGTTTTATATTTAGAATATATAAATGACTGGAATATTATTTAACTTACATGTAGATGTGGGCAGCATAATGTTGTCATGGTAGGTACAATTTTAACACACTATTCTGATGTAGATTGTAATCTATGTATATCAATGCATATATAGTAGCTGTTTATATATTGTAGGTATAAAATACTGATCTGGAAAGTAACAAATGCTGTCAGATCAATGTAGTGGAGTAGAATGTACAACATCTCCCTCTGAAATGTAATTGAATGAAAATATAAAGTGGCATCAAATGAAAATACCAAAGTAAAGTACGAGCACCTCTAAATTGCACCTAAATACAGAACTTGAGTTGCTGTACTTCGTTACTTTCCAACACTGGTTGTGGACTTGTTTTGTCAGAAGCTACGTAGCAGGTCGGCATGCGCAGCAGATGATGGAAGCATCCTTTATGCCAAGTTAAATGTAATGCTGTTTTTAGAGACATCGCAATTACCAAAACATATTTCCAAACAATTCTACGATGTGCCAGAAACACTGAGGAAAATACAACAGGACGTGAACCGGTCAAACATTTAAATGAAAACCATATGTAGAAATATCTGACAAAAGATATACTTTAAGACGAAACAAAGGTTTAAATTATTGCAAAAGCTAAATTTTGACCATTTAATCATAATGACCTAACTAAGAACAACGCTTTGTGTTGTCATCGCAAATACAACAGAAACTGGTGTTTGCTAGCTAGTTTCCCGTTTGCTTTAGCATCGCTACTTGCATTAGTTACCTTTCTGGATCATGCGGAAACCGAAAGAGTGGCTCCGGGTCCGATTTGCCACTAAGGCAGTTCGGCACAGCGCAATGATTTTGCATTTTTAAGTTGTTGTTGTTGTTGTTTTTTTTATCACAGACCGGCTTGGTTTTTCCGTGAGATACTTATGAGTAACTGCTAACAGTCGCTAGCAAGCCTCTTGGAACAACAAAACCTCTTCCGACTTTTGCTTTCAAAATAAAATCGGTTGTAATTTAATGCGTCATATGAAAAAGCAGTAATATGACTCTTTGAAGCCATTTCGCTCCTCTTTGTGTTTTTTATGCTCGTCCTTGTAATCATTTCATATATCTTTATAGTCTCGTCATTTCTCTTTGTAAACATTTTACATCTCTTTGAAGTGGTTCTGCATGTCTTTCTGTGCATCTCTACATGCTTATTTCAGATGCAGTGATCTTATATCTCTTGGAGTTGTTAATGCCTCAGCATTACTTATGCTTCAACTAACTGACAGTATCATATTTTAAGATTTAACATGAGAGAAACATGTGATAACACTGAAAACGATTAAATCAGTGTTTTCCAACCATTTTGACATGTGGCAAGTCACAAAAAAAAGCTCTTGGTCCTTTTGTGAAAAATGTTTATGCATTGACTGTTCCACTAAAAGGCGACCAGAAATTTAAATGATAGTAAAAACTAGTTTCTCCTCAATCAGCTATACCGACTGTTGACTATTTTATTGCACAGGCACTGTTATTTTGATACTTTAGTACATTTTATAAAGAGTAATGTTGTACTTTGTAAAGGATTTGAAATGCAAGATGTTATTCATCATTAATCACCTTAACTCTATTTGTTCCGAAAATACTCTTCACGTGCTCTTCGTTTATGATTGTAATTTTATTTTGAAGGCAGATTCGCTCCTTGTTCAAACTGTTTTGTAGGTCATCAAACGAGCGCGCCTTTCGTTTATGTCCCATAATCCTCAGCGGTCTTTTCAAAGTCCAAGCGTTAAAAACATACCGTGGCATATCCCAAGTCTATTTCCAAAACAAATCACTGGTGTGGAATTCATATCTTACATAGATATGGATGGATTAGAGCTCTAGTTGAAGTTGATAATAGATACACGTGCCAACTACTGTCATATTAATTTAATATTATATTAATTTCAAGAAGATTTTATCCACTTGTGTAGAAACTACCGCCAATATCTTAAATATTAAAATGATAATATAATCTAAATCATTCGCACGCTCATTTATTATATCAACGTTTTACAAATGTGTAATCTTTTCTGAAAACAAGTGGCTGTCAGGGGCGTGTACCGTCTCATGGGCCGGTTTAAGAGGAATTCTGTTTGGATTCAAACAGGGTGAAAACTTTGGCGATGGAAGAATGAAGGCAGTCTTCTTCAATTCTCGTTCTTAGTTTGGTTTGGATACATTTTATTGGTTACTTTTATTCTCGCGATACTAGCGTGACCAATAGCAGTGCAGCGGCGCCAAGTCAAAAACAAATCGCGTTGCCTCAAGAAGCAAGTTAAGCGACTTGTTTTGCTCTTACGGTGTGTTACGTTGGAGGAGCTTTCCACACTTTTACCACAACGAAAGACCACTTAAGGGTAAGTTAAAGTTTATTGTTAACGTTGGCATGTTAGCATAGTGACAGGCCTAATTAGGTCACTGGAGCAGAATTTTGGCGAATGTTCCACACGTCTCGGTTACATTACCATTTATTCGCTTTTGCCGTTCATGCTAGTTAATGTCAAGTTTTAAGGTCGACGGACTACCTAATGTATGCAAAGTGAACCCGAAACTAGAAAAAGAAAGGTAACTGTGTAATACATCATGTTCTCTAAATGTACCGGGGTCAAGTTTGTTCAAACTTAAATCCTAGAGGTGCATTTTATGTAATGGCTTTTACAGTTTGCAGGAATTCTGCTTTGTGCCACCATCTTTCTTGCATATTATACCAAGTACAATCCTAGCAGGTTGGATGATGTAATAACCTAAATGATTCACTACAATCATGTTTACTTATTCCATTTTTGACCTTCCAGAGGTTTCCATCAAGTTCCTTGTTTTTTGGGGCTCCACAATGGATAACGTTGTTGTTTCAAGAGGAAACCACACCAATAAGAAAGTAAGTAAGTTCAGGTTTGTGAACATGAAACATTGAAAACATGAAATACTTGTCTTGAACGCTAAATAACATGCAGTTTTATCAGCCCAAATTCAGTCCATCTGATTTTTTGTTTGTTTTTATTGTACTAGAGAAACAAGGAAAACACCCAGCCTGCACATGAAAGCAAACCTTTTCCCAAAACGTCTGTTGTTCCATTACAACTAAAAAGCAATGAAAAACTGGAAACTCAGGCAAAAAAAGGGCCCGTGCAGAGAGATGGGAAAGGTACTGCCGCTACTAATGTCAAACAACGTCAAACATCTAGGAAGGCCGTTCTCGCCGAAAAGCCTGTGATGCACAAAAAAATAGTTGCAGAAACTCCAAATCCTCCAACTGCAGTGCCGTCATCAAAATCTGCTCCAGGTATGTACAAAGGCAAGATCATCCAGTCAAAAATTGGATCTATTTGGAAGTCAAGTGCCGCTGTATGCCCAGCGGATCCCAAGCCATTAGCACCCAAAACAGAGAATCAAAGAAATGGAGATGTGACAAAAAGCCGGTCCAAATCTGCCTCTGCCGTCCCAGGGCGTGGCAACCTACAAAGTGCACCGATGAGATCCGAGTCAGGGTTCAATAGACCTGCTC
This sequence comes from Embiotoca jacksoni, assembly GCF_022577435.1. NCBI lineage: Eukaryota > Metazoa > Chordata > Actinopteri > Embiotocidae > Embiotoca > Embiotoca jacksoni. The sequence continues at coordinate 18,693,861 of NW_027185263.1, forward strand.
GTGCGCTTAAACCAGCAGCCAGCCGCCGTCCTCCCACTGGATTCTGCTCTACTCGTCCTCCTACCAGAACTGTTCCAGCAACTTTAAACAGCACCAGCTCCAGAAACACGACTGTGGCTCCCACCAAGTTAAGTGGGACTCATAGCTCTAAGCCAAAGGTTCCAGGGACAGACATAAAGGTCAAGAAGCCTTGTGTCCCAAGCACCCTCAGCCAGTACAGATTTACAGTGGAGACTGCAGAGGAGAGAAGGTAAAATTTTTCTTTTATAAGTGTCATTTTTGCCTTGGGGTTACCGTACATCAGACAGTATTCAAAAATGTTTGTGTTCCTTCTGCAGAGCGAAACTGTCTGAGTGGATGGCTTCCAAGGGTAAGATGTTCAAAAGACCAGCCATGACAACAGCAGTACCTTCAAAATCTAAAGTTTCTGCAAAACCTGGGGCTGATCTCAAACCTCAGTCTCGGTCTGATGTTGATCCTCGGCCTCCTTCGCCTCTAACAAAACCTGTGGAAGCACAGAAGCCAGTCGCTGCTGCTGGTGACTGTGCAGATGACCAGAGAGCCGACCTAACAGCAAACAGCCAAAGTCCCGTGATCATGAACACCACCCTGCACCTGCTCGACAACTCTGATGGAGATCTGCTTTTTGACCCACAGGACAGGGTGGATGATGTAAGCAGGGTTTCTGTTATTGTATTAGCTGGAATAAAAATATTTCCTTCCACAGTGATAGACCTGATTCTATTTTGTTTTCATTTTCAGATTGTTGTGAATCTGTGTGATGCCTTGGAGGCCATGGCGACACCGTCTAGATGCAGTCATGGTAAGTTACAGCCCTCGTCTTCTAGGATTTGTTTAGAATGGTGCATTTGGTGAATTCTGTGGTATTAGGTCAGATCTTGAAAGAGTGTAATCACTTGTCTTTTTTGTCTCCATAAGAACTCACACAGGTGACAGATGAGTTTCAGGATGTCGAAATGAAGGGCAGTGAACCGGTGGATGAATGTAAAAATGAAGAGGGGAAGAATGAGATACCAGAAGATGTTTATGAGCAAGTGAAGGATGAAGTAGAGGACAATAAAGACCAGAAAGTGGAGATAGAAGAAGTTGAAAGTGGTGATGATGATGAAGGCATGATGGAGGATGCTTCAGTGATAAAATACAGCGTGAAGACAACTCCATACCTGCAAAGGTAAGGCCATTAACTTGTATTTGCTGTACTGTAATTCCTTTGCTTTGTCTGTCTGCTGTTTCAGTCTTAAGTCATGAAGAACCACAAATAATTATTTTTCTTGTAGCATTTCAAAGACTTTTTTTTTCTTCCTCTCGAAATATCTCGTGTAGCGTCAGGAGAACAATCGAAGATGAGGCCTGCACAAGTACATCCAGAAGAAAGAGCAACATCAAAGATCTAAAGTTTCTGACACCAGTTCGCCGTTCCTGCCGCATCCAGCGTGCATCTTCCCACCTGCCCAAGATGCTTGTCGATCACGATCCCTGCGTGTCATCACTGGCTGAGCTGGTGAAGCTGGATGATGATGCCAACGCATACATCTACAGAAAAAACACTGCACTTCTGCAAGATCTGCCAGACCAGCCCAGATTATGAGGAGGGCTGTGTATATCTGTGCTCTTTAGAGAGAGAGAGATAAAAAAAAAAAAACCTTCAGAAATGTACAACATTAAACTAATGGCCACTTTATAATGATACCTTTAAGCTAGTTCTACTCCTCTAAATGCATCTATGCAAAATTGTCATGCAGATGGTTTTATTGTAAGGGGTGATACAATATTCACGTTTATTCTTTCTTGCTTTGAATGTGTAATTCTCTTTTAACACTAACACTTCCTTAATATAAAGCTTGGATGTTGATACATGCACAATAATAAAATGTCAAAAAAAAACTTTCAAGTTTTCAAATTAAAATATTGCCTCATCTTAAAATGTTGTAATTTGACACTAGACCTCTGAAGTTGATTTAATATTGAATTCATCTTAAGTGTATGTATAACACTACAGCTGTACTGAGAGCTGAGATCCGGGAACATCCCATAAACAGATTCATGTTGAGTACAGTTAGCTTTCATCCACATGATGAACACATGCAAATTTTTTTTATCTTTGTCAGTAATGAAATAAATAGCCTCTGGAATTTAGTCCACCTGGAGAGGCCTGGGTTTGAACCATACTGTGCATTTTGAGAGATAAACCCCCCCCCCCCCCAAAAAAAATGACAACAATTTTATCACATTGAATCCCACTTTAATTGATCACATTGTAAAAATCCCCAAACGCTCAAATGATCACTGCTTTCTTTTGCCTGATACTGACATCAGACAGGACGTTTTGACACCAGCTCCCTCTGATCCCAGATGAGTCATTTTATTATAACAAAATAATAAAAAAACAAAAAAATTAAAAATCATCCGCAAAACCCCCCCCCCCCCCCCACTTTGATGCAATTTTTGTCCCCAAACAAAGTATAAAAAGTACTCCCCCCACCCCCACTCCCACTCATCTGCAGACCACAGGGAAGGTGTGCGGTGCGGTTTCACTGCCGTCTGAAGATTTTATGTCCGTGAAAGACCTCGGTTGTCCAGATCTTTAACCTAAAACAGTAAATGCAAGACTTGGTTAGGAAGTTCTGTCAAAGTTGCAGGTGCTCAGATTTCATATTATGTTGTAGAGTGCAAATTTTTTTTGATCAATTAGTCAACTGATGGCATATGAAATACAAAAAAAATCTCCTCATATGACATTGTACATCTTGTTTTAACGAAAAATAAAGTTACTGTAATTAATTTCACTTTTAACACGAGACAAAGTTTAGGCCTTGTTAAAAAAAAAAGACCTAAACAATTCAAATTAGTTGCAGATACGTTTTCTTTTATTCAACTGACAAATCTTGCTGTTGGAATTTCAGGTTAAAGTTGTAAAGAAATCTTGATTTACCCTCCTAGCATTACATCTACTTTGTGATTTCCTACATATCAAAAGATCTCACCTTTATCAGCAAACCAATCTGGGGTTCAACCATCTTTACAGACTGATATATCAAAAGAGAAGGTCAGCTGGTTTACCTTGTATATCCTAACCAGCCAGTGCTCTGTTGTGTAGGCCTCCTCCAATACATCCAGTTCAAAGTCTTTGTTTCCGATCTCTGCGTTCCTCACTCTGTCATAACCAGGTGGGCGTTCTGCAGAGAGGAGCGTCAGAATTAGAGTACAAAGGGCTCTACTTGTATATTTAAAAGGCATTAAGTGGCATTATGGTAGATTACAACCAATTGAACACCCACCCTCCTCATCTCACAAGAGTATAAGAGAATTTGTGGTGAGTATGAAAGACACTCTCTCCATGTTTAGTTTGTCTCTTCTGGGCTACTGTGCAAACATGGAAGTGCACTTCCTCCTTTGTAGATATGAAAGGCTCATTTTAAGTTACTGAAAACACAATGATACTTAGTTTCAGGTGATTTTACACCAATGTAAACATAATAATGAATATTCTATTCCATTTCTGCCAATAGATCCCCCTAAAGCCTACACTTTAAATGAGAAGAACGATTAAGTTGATTTTAGCAGACATTTCTCCTGCTCGACATTTACTGTCATACTTCCTGTTTTTTTTTCTTCTGTCAAACTGGTTAAAAATAATGCGACTGCCATTGGTCAGTGTAAACACCACTGCTCTTTCAGAAGTACTTACATCCTTAACATACATCTGACAGCAAGGTAAAAAGTGGCTCATGCACGTAACGCTACTCACTGGCTTCTGTGTAGACCTGTCCGAAGCGGTAGTAGCACATCTTGTACATGAGGCAGTTGAGCAGGACAGGCGAACCCTCCCGGTCCACTCGGAACTCTCCGGTGGGAGTGTAGTAGTCGTGCTCCTTGATGTGTTTGCCCGTGTCCGTGCTTCCCCCGATACGGACCATCCACAGAAACTTATTGATGTCTGTCATACAGAGAGACGCATCGATTAGACGGCTGCCCGGCACCAATGGCTTCAAAAATACTCGAACAGCGATGTACTTGAATGGGTGAGCCAAATATTTTCTAGTCCTGCCAATTCACAGAAATCAAACTCCAAACATTTGACAGCTTAACACAGCAAAACTGCCTGCCAGTATTCCAAGTACTACGCTGATATGGCATATAAAGTATGTGTTAATGCTTGAGGACGTACCATCTGAGGAATAGCCTGTCAATCCTCCAAAGATGACCAGGACGTAACTGACATCCAGCTCCCTCATGATCTCATAAGCCCTCTCTTCTGTGGATGCCATGGCCTACAGAGCAAACAACAGCTGGGTCAAAACAGCAGCACTTTGTAAACATGACTAGCCAAAAGGTGGCCCAGCTCACCTGTCCGACTCTGGAGATGTGCGTGTTGTTCCACGTGTTGTTGTCCACTAGAATGGTTCGATTAGCCATGGCAGTTATCTGATAGCCGTAATCCCACCAAGACATGACTTTGGCGTCCTGGAGACACAAAGTGAAACCAAAACGTTCTGAAAGGGAACCTTTTAGTCCAAAGGCTTTACTTTATTTCAATGTGGAACTTTTTCTGGATTTCTGTGGGAGTGACTGACCTCGGGCGTGTTGTGGCGCAGCCAGTAGTAGGCCTCCCTGAAGTCGTCGAAGATAATGCGGCTACCGTCACCACCGCGGGCCGACAGGACAATTGAAGGAGAAGAGTAGGCTTCGCTCGTCACCCAGGTGGAGTGGAAGGTGTATGTGATAAGGAAGAAAGCCATGACCAGAATCATCCCACTGGCAACCTGGTCAGTAAACGCAACACAGGATGTCATCAGATTTTTACTTTATGTACAAAAATCCTACATCAGGAAAAGTACTGAAGTATTGTCAGCTACATGTACTTTGAGTATTCAAAGTAACATTATTCATTCTCCAGAAAAACAACCCTCTGAGTGACATTATATGACATGATTAATACTGTTGTTCACTGTGTGAGCAACATTTTACTGTTGGACCTGGAAGCTCCTTTTCATTTGTCTATTTACAGTTGGTCATTGAATGTTAAGGTTTGGGGCCCTCAAAAGGTCACCAGATAAACCTCACAGGTTGTGAGATGATTAGTGGGAGAGGAAAAGAGATTTAAAAAAAAAAAAAAAAAAAAAAAAAAAAAAAAAAAAAACTACACTATTGTACACACATCTGTTCTAACAGATTTGATTCATAAGAAATATTATACTTTTTTTTTTTCTTTTCTTTGTGTATCAAAGAGTTAAATAACTCAATTTGAGAAGTTTTGAGGGAAAATTTATTTCGGGGAACTTCCAACAGTTCAGACATCTGAAACATGATGAGCGGCTTCAACTAGACACCGCTTGTTTTAATAGGGTCATGACGCGCACTTTGTAAACGTATGATATCACGCAAAGCATCTGAAAAGCAGCCAGTAACAGCAGATGAAAATGTAGTGGAGTAAAAAGTACTGTCTCTTTCTTTGAAATGTAGAAAGTTTACTTTGCACAAAATGTCAGTCCAAAAGTACGTGAAAGTTAAAACTGCACTTAAGTAAAGTGCTTGAGTACATTTCCACCATTGGAAACAAAAATAAAAGCAAAAGAAACAACAAAATATAAATACAGACTTTATGGTCTCTGAAACCAGATTTTTGTTGTTGGAAAAAAACAGGAATAAGCAAGACATGGTTGAGGTTGTGACCGTGGAAGCATGATCTAAAATGTGTAGGGGTTCTTTTGTCTATTGCGGTGTAACCAGTTTGAATGCATTAATTTTCGTGTCCCAGAATGTCAGAAGACCTGCGATAGCACACTCAACCAGTCTCTCAGACGTCCTACCTCATTTTTAATCGGGTAGGTGGAGTCCTGCTGCTTCTTGGTCTTCTTGTCGGGCCGACTGACATCCAAATTCTTCATGTAAGTGGTCAGGACCTGGGACACACCGATGCCGGACAGGATGCACATGACTGGAGCCAGCACCAACATTAGACGCACCTGAGGAGGAAACAAACAAACTTCTTTTAACCCGTGAGACAAATAACGAAGGTGCAAATTCCCTTCACTAGATTGCCAGGGCCTTTTTCTGCACCAGTCGCAGCGTGGATCCAGGCGCGCAGAGACGGGTGGAACGGCACAAGGGGTGTGTCGGAAAAGATGTGGACGTGAAGTGCAATTTTGGGATTCAGTTTTGAGCTGAAGTTGTACCTCGTCCAGCTTGAACCGGGTCTAAGTGCAGCGCAGCCGGCAGAGGCCTATTTTTTGTGGCTTCATTAGGGAAGAGCGCACATTAAAAGGCCTAGCCAAAATCCCACAGACAGGTTTGGTGGATGTTCTACAATGATAAACACCGATGCGGTATTTATGCAAGTTCCTCCTAGATATATAATTAAAACAAGATTTTTACAGGCAACCTTTAGATTCAGTTAATTGTATAAGAAATGAAGCTGACTCTTGTCACTTGAATTGGATGTGAATCAAGCAGTTGGCACGTGTCATGACGCAGAAGCCAGCTTTGACCATTTAAATCATTTTTGTACAGTAAATTATTCACACTCAACGCTCCCATTTGCAGTTTATTTATCAACACCACAACGTCAGTGATGTTTGAGCACACTGTTCTTAAATCAGTTTTGTTATTTAATGAATTGCATTGGGGACTTTAATTCAATTCAATTAAGTGTGCATAATTTACTTATTCTCACTCTGGCAACTCTGTTTAAATGGGAAAAACCTCTGCCGAGTCCTTTGAGTCGTACCAGCGGATACATATTTGGATATGTAAATTATAAAAATCTGTACAGACGTACCATGACAGCTGAGAAGTACATGCTAGTTACTCCGTACATGATGATGAAGATCCTGGCGTCCGACAGGTTGTTAAAACAGTAGTAAAGACCAACTGTAAGAAAGGAAAAGTAAACTAGAGTTAAAATATGCTGTGATGGTATAATATTAAATCTGGCCGCTGTGTGCTTCAGCTGACTTGCCTGGGAACATGAAGACCAGCAGCTGGAGGTCAAAGTAGTACGAAGACCAGGTTGTGGGCTGGTGCTCAGAGACCGAGGCAATGATGGGGATGTTGTTCTTGGCGTAGGACGGGTCCAGCAGGGAGTAAAAACGACCAGTCCACGGAGAGATTTTTCCTGAGGTAAAAAGACATGATTCAATTCAATTTTAGTTATATAGCGCCAAATCATAAAACACGTTATTTCAGGGCACTTAACATGGTAAAGTCCTTATAACAGAACTTTGCAACATTATACAAAGGAACTCAACAATATCCAAGAGTGGCTCAGAGGAAAACATATCATAGTTTAAAGCAAAAGAACTTCAAATCAGTTTGTCACCAAAGGAAAGAAGAAGGTAGGATAGGAGTGAAGCCAACATTTTAAAAGGATTTCCATCCATTACTTTGCTCTTTGACAGTGTTTCCACTGGTGCACTTTGTCAACTCTCTTACCCGTCAGCATGAGAACAGCACCCACAGACAGCAGGATGAAGCCCACTAGAGAGATGACGCTCTTGAAGAGCACCTCAAACTGCTGGGCATTGAGTTTGCTGCGCAGGTAGTCCACAAAGGCATGGATCTGACAAAGGCCAAACATACCGAAGGCTGCCATGTGTTCTGATGACTGCACCGGCTGGTGTACGAGAGGAGAGAGACAATGAGGTGAAACATCTTCAACCCATCATGTGATTATCACCTTTTTTTTTGGAATGTTTGTGTAAGTGTTCTGAAAGCAGAGGGCCTCTGGTGATGTGACAGTACTTTTTTTTCACCTTACCTGGAAACCAACAAAAGAGATCTGCATGGAGAGGATGGTGCCCAAGCAGTAGACTGTGCAGTAAGCCACATATATGCGGTGAGAGAATCGGCCGGTGAGCATCAGCACAAGGACATGGAGGGGGATAAGATTGATCAGGAACACGTAGCCACCCCAGGAGGAAACCTAAAGACACACACAAAGACCTCATCATGATTTCTGTACACTCTGAATTAATTCAGTAGAACATGCATATTTTTAGATCTCCTCACCATGTAGAAGTAGGCAAGTGCACACATGGATGACCAGTACACCGACCCTGTTTTGACAGCCTTGATCCACATGTAATAGGTCAACAGCATGCAGAATATGGCAATACCTGAATAGAGGAGACAACAGGGATATCATAAACAATTTGATGATATTTCATTTATCATATGGACCAAACCCCCAAAAAACCTTCAAATGTCTTGTTTTGTGCCCGACCAACAGTCCAAAACTTAACAGCATTGTTTAAAAACAAATCAGCCAAATATCAAAATTTTCTGTCAATCACTAGAGACTGATGTACTGGTAGGCTGATTTTAGCTCATCATAGACACATCAGTAACAGCAAATAAATTGGTCCATATAAGAACTTTTTTTATAAAACATAATGCTGAAAAATAGTGAAGTTCATTGTTTCAATGAACTGATGTCATTTTGACAATAACATCAATCATTAAACTTAATCAATATCCTGCCTCCCTTACATACATCTTTGTCACAAGTATTTCAGAACCATATTTCTGTCCTGATTTTTGGTATCAGCCCCAAAAAAATCAGTATAACTTGGTCTCTACAATCCAACAAAGGATTAAATGACTTGGTACTGAAGCTTCTTTTACCTTCATTGTCATAAGAGCCAGCAACCGAACGGGAGATATATCCAGGCACCACTGCAATCATGGCAGCCGCCAGGAGCCCGGCACCGGCATCCTAAAGAGACAAAACACTTTTCAGTGGCAGGCTGCAGTTTTTGGTATGGTACGGCATTATACTGACTGCTGTTTCCATTACATTGTCAAATCCATTTATATCAATGAGGGTAGATTAAGCAACAAAAACATGTATGTGCATAATAAATTATATTCTAACAGCGCCACAAACTAATAACTGAGTGCATTCAGTTTTTGACAGCCTCAAAAAGAATTGACATGACTTCGCACAAAGAAAATTGCATTCAGCAGAAACAAAAACCTTCCTCTGTGATGATGGGATTTACCTTCAGCTCCTTGGTGAAGTGGTAGGTGACAATGGCGGTAAAGGAAGAGAACAAGGGAGCCAGGAAAACACAAACGTTACGGATGTCAATGGTGATGTGGAAAAAATGTAGGACGTGGTAGAGGACGGCAGACGTGATCATTAGGCCTGGAGAAGGAGACGAGAGGGACACAGACTTTGACTGACATCACTTTTTTTTTTTCATCACTTGAACTGCTCCACTTCTGTGATCAAAGTAAAAAAAAAAATACTTGAAAATAGTACAACAATTACAGAAACTCTATTCTAGGTTGAGTCTTACCTGGATAAATGGTGCCACCAATGATCCTCCCCAGAGGATACCATGCTCTGTCATCAAACCAGTTGTGAAACTTATAAAATCCTTCTTCTGCCAGGAAGCGGGTGGTACGGTAGTTGAAGTACCTGAAGGTGAGATGAAACCGAAGGTGAGATATGATTTTAAAATGAGGAAACCGATCAAAATAACCACGACACGAGCGGTACTTACGGATCAAACTCATGGATGACACTTTCAAACCTCAACACAGAAAAGAGTCTGGTGGAGAATGCTAAGGGAGAAGAAGGAAAAGCACATGGATCAATGGGTTGTGTTTGTTTTATAGCATTAGGGGGGGCAATGCTGTTGTACACACGACTTACAGAGGACAGCAGCCATGGACAGGATGAGAAGCTTCAGCAGCGTGTCCTGTTTCTCATAGGACAAACGCAGGAAGCCCAGCTTGGTCATTTTGGCGAGGTTAGGGACAGCTCACCGTACTACCTGGTGGGAGAAAGACAGACACAATAACACAACTGTGGAGAAAAAGCACTGCAAAGGCATTTCTCAGCCCGACACTGACTAACAAGTTTATTTATTGAAAAAATAAATAAATAAATAAATAAAAAATCCTACAAAAGGAAACATTTTCAAATCGTGGTTTTAAACGAGCTAAATCAGTGCATGAACTTGTGGGAGTCAACCTCCGCGTCCAGCCCAACCAGACAAGGCCACGCACAGTTGTGGCGTCAGGAACCAGGAAGCAGCTACTTTGGAAAACCCTGTGCAGAAATATGATCCCGTCTACTTGAGCTTTTGCCTTCAAGTGTTATGCAAAGCCAAAACTCAAGCCACTAATCTTAAAAAAGAAAGAAGCATTAATAAACGCTAACTTTCAATTCAACAGCAGAATTAGAGTGAGCATTACCGTTACCCCACTTCATCAACATCACAGAGCAATGAAATGAACAGCAGCTAATATCCGTTAACTAGCTATGGTGTGCACATGTATACATGCATGCACGTTTGTAGATTATACACCATTTCAGAGCTAGTGAAGACTCAGGCCGGTTAGTACCGATGCTGCTTCCATCCAGTTAAAAGTGAGTAATAGCTAGCAACGCTAGCAAACTGCTAGCCGCTGTTTAATGAAAACCCTTTGCACGCGCATCCTCTCGGATTTATTTTGAAAATAAGTGACTCCTTTTTATCTGACAGCAAGATACAGCCTAAAAACTGGTGTGCCTTAATGAGCTTACAGTTTAAATGTATGTTTAGTGAAACTCACCCGCTTCGCTCCTGTTACTCATACACTTTTCACGCAAAACCTTCACCGTAAAGTAATCCAGCCCTAACCGCGCAACGCTGTGCGTTTATTGGGTGAACGTCAATTTACGGCTATCTAACATGAATTTGATTGGTTCTTATGGCTGCCATTTACATTTCGTTTCCTACCTTGCCGTTTTGGTATAGTGACGTGTCCTTATTAAGGAAAAAGAAAAAAGGTTTCGCCCTCTGCTGGTTCAAAATGATTTAATCTCATTCCTTTAGTTACCACCATAGGTTACCGCACAATAGTTACATTAAGTATATATTTATTTGTCAATTTGTGTCCTGTATGAAAATGTAAGATGCTACATAAGTCCCTAAAAGTAAATTATAAGGGGAGATATATTTTTTTTAACAAAAATAAGTGGTGTGGTGTCTGATTCTCTTTGGATTGAGAAGATTGCTTTCACCAAAATAAAACCAAAATTAGAAATAAAATAATTCTCATTGCAACATACATTTACTGCTTTTTAATAGCCCTGCGTCAGTTCATGTTTTTTGTGTTTTAACAGCTTTTCAGTGGGACCATTTTCTTTGCAAGGTCTCAAACTGATGATCCCCTCCCCTGCATCCTACTCATTCCACTGCAGTTTAAAACATCCTACGTAAAAACCCTGAACAACAAACATCAAATATTGAATACTGACCAATTTTATTGAAATTAGACGTGTTACTTTTACAAAATCTCACTCACAAATATCAGTCAGCACAAACACTACGCTCTTCTTACAATAAAAGCACACCATTTCAAAATCGTGGCTCCTCTCCACAGCCACGAGCTCAAACGAGTGAGAGAAAGGTTGTCGGTCGCTGCATGTTGGTGGGCTTCTGAGTGAACATTCAGGAGGTGTCAACATCATATACATTACAAAAAACAAACAGCCAATGATCTTTGGGGATCAGTTATATTTGAATCAGCTCTCAGGGGAAGAGTTGAACTAGAGCAAGCAAGTCGAGGCTGATCACCCGTTAAGATGTGAAAGGCATTATCTATATGACTCCTTCCTTTGTTACAGAGCTTTAGCATTGTAGTGGTCAAAGTGAAATAAACAAAACATAGAGCAGCAGTTTGGCAGTGTCATCTCCCCTGTCACCTACTCATTTCACACAAATTGAAGGGGTTTAGGCAGCTTTTCCTTTGCTGGCGTCACCTTATGAACTGTAACATCAGACACTGGAGGGAGATTTTAATCTGGGATGAGACACCAAGCAACACTTTTTTGTCAACACACACGAGTGACTTAGTTATTTGGTTTTCATGACAAAAGGTCACCAATCCTTTTTGTAGCAGCTCCTGAAGTGATGTGTAAATTCTACTGAAAACTAAGCCGTGTGGATAGACAAAACAATAAAGCCTCCATTTAGAACTGTACAAGGTAGTCAACCGAATTGCCAGGACACCAGAATAGGACAGAGAAACATATCCATGTGCATGAAAGCATTCAATCTGTGAGGAAGGAATGTGACTTGCATCAAGAAAACACTTACTGTAGGTGAAACACGACTGTGCTTTGCTTCTGAACACAAATGAGCCCCTTCAAAGTTAAAAAAAAAAAAAAAAAAAAAAAAAAAAAAAATCCTTCTTTAGTCACACGTTTGCTTACACATTAAAACTACACGATCTCTTGTGCTGTAATTTATTAAAAGGAGTCACTCAAATGGCACATTATACAAAAAAAAAAAAAAAACAATGAAAGAAAAATCACAAAAGAAGTTTAGAGCTGAGTATATAATGTGTTTTGAGTGTGAGGCACAGGGCAGTTGATTTTTGTGTCACACTAAAAATGTGTCTGGCGGTTGCTGCAAATGAATAACCGAAGGGCCAGGGGGTTAGATAAAAACATTGTCAACCTTTTGTCCTAAACTGCACATCTTTTCATTAAGGGCAATCTCTTTCGCCCACTGAGTGACACCACTCTGCGGTTCTTGTCTTATCTTCTTTCGAGGGGATCCATCACTGTGTGGGCATCAGTCTGTGGCGTGTTGGGGAGGTGTGGGGCGAGGACAGCCTCTCGGACGAGGCAGACGACGTCAAGGAAGACTGCAGGTGGACGGTCTTGTGAAAAAGCTTGTTGCTGATCAGCACAACCAGAGAGAAGAGACGCAGCTGGAAGTGGCTGGAAAAGCAGAAATGTCATCAGTGAGTCGCACAGTGAAACAAACAAGTTTGTTTAACATGTTGTCTTTGACACTTACTAGAGCTTCGTTGGTGTCTTTGCCTCGTTAGCACTTATGATGAACAGAGGAAAGAGAATAGAGAACAAGCAGCCACTAGGTAGAGAAGAAAGATCAAATTGGACACAGTTAAAACCAACCCCGACTGTATGAGGTCTGTCTGCCACATTGCTTTCTCTCTGTTAAAATCCCTGCATGTTTTGTGACCGTTTTCATGTTTGATGATTTTGTCAATAGTCTCAAATACAAATGATAAATTTCCAGAGCCCAATGCAATGCATTTAAATAGCAGATTATTCTGTGTTGATTAATGTATTAACTAATTTTTTCATCGCTACACATTTTAATACATTTCATAACTATGTTCAGTTAAGGCTTAAAACAGGATGTGACCCTGGAGGCTGTCTCTTGAGATGTGCTGCTCTTTGCTTGTAGGCTTGGCTGACTTTCTTACACATGCTGTTTCCAAAGTATGAACAAACAGTCACAATTGGATAAATAGGACTTCCTCACTGAAGGTACAAAACTTTGTTCAAACAAAAAATGCTTTTCATCTACAAAGATGTTATTTTTTCCACCATAATTAATGCCGAGCAAAACTTTTGTGAACACACATAAGCATGTTAGAGTTGACAAGAGCTGAAAAAGTACAGTCAGTCAGTCGCTATAATAACAATGTGCAATAAACAACTGGAAAATGAATTTTCCAAACTAACAATCTAAATTTTATGAAAAAAAAAAAAAAAAAAAAAAAAACATTTGCAACTAACGTTAATCTTCAATATCAATGATGTTGGTTATTTTTTGCTTAATCAAAATTTTGCAATGTTAACCTGATAATGTATGAGGAGGGCATGGCTGTCAGCAAAGCCATGGGTAGACCAAAGCCAAAGTAATACGGCCAATTCCTCTCAATATTGGACAGCCGTTGGTGCATCTCGATGCCTAAAACAAACATAAACAGACAAAACTTGTTATTGAGTTTCACATTTAATCACGGTGACTCTGTGTGTGTGTGGAAAATGAGACAGGATCTCACCATGGTTGAACCAACGATACTCAAAGCAGTACAAGGAGTAGAGCAGAGACATGTGGAGGAGGCTGACCATCTGTCCAATGGCATCGATGGGGAATAGGCTAACAATCATACCCTGAAGGACCACAAAAATACACACACAATTTAATTCACCATGAATTCATTGAGAGAGCAGTTTGATAAATAAAAAAAGACTCAAAACAAGTCAAAAAAACAACTCTGCAGAGTGTAACATCATAAAGATTCAATGGATTGACATGAGAGTTTAGGAGTGAAATAATTGGCATGACAGTTGATAGCAGCCATTCTGAGTGACCAAACTCTTTGGGTTGAGTGCAATCAATAATATGTTATATGATTTGTACTATGAGCAAAAAATGTGGTGAATCAGAGTTTATGGTGACAGTCCACAATCGCAGCTTTTACTGTTACGATTCAACTCAAACATCCTGTGTGGCAGCTGTGAAGAGAATCATATTCTTCTGGCTGTATGCAGTGCACTGTGATTTTGTAGTACTGATGAAAAAGGTAGGGTACACACCTGAATGAGGAAGAGTGCCTGAAGGAGGAGGTTAAAGAGCATGTCTGCGATGATCTTACTGACGCTGGGGAACGGCTGAGCTTTACAGCCAGACACTTCAAATGCTAGGTCAGCTATATCCTGCAACAGAGAACAGCATCTGTGAAACTGTAGAAAAACTTACAAAGCATACAAAACATTGTAAACACAGTCACCTTTGGCTCTGTGATGGCAATATGAAATGACAGAAGATAAAACTTGACTTTAAATGGACTCGTTTCTGTGTAATGAAACTATCCAAAACGATTATGTCTTCATCCTCTCATATAAAAGAAAGGAGTCCTGTGTGCTAACAGCTTTTCCCTACCAAAAGCCCTGCGGTGCTCTCTGATTGGCTCATACCTTAATTTGACTGAATCCCATCTGACTTTAGTTCAACACACAACTCAGTGAAGGTTTCTCTATATCTGCATCACATTTTTTGCTGCTTTTTTTTGGGGATAAAGAAGAATTATGAAACACTGCACAGGAAGAATGGCTGTCATTATAATTGGTAGTAGCTAGAGTTGGCTTTATAAATCACAGTAGCTGATACTGCAGTCACATGTGGTGTTATATTACAAAAACCCTTTAAGGTTAATTTTGTGGATATGGCATATCAGACTGCAATGACATCTCTGACATGAAAGAGGGGCCTGACCTGGAACCAGATGGCGTTGACTATCTTGCTGAGGACGAACAGGGGGAGAACCCAGAGAGCGCTGAAGACGGAGGTCAGGATGAACTCTAACCAGGACCACACACTACCATGGAGGGAGGGGTCACCTGAGGCACAAACAGCTTTGTTGACTGACTGGTTGCTACAAAATGCCAGATAACCTGACCCAGATTCACTAGCAGCCAGACATACCGATGATTTTTGCTGTGAGAGTCTGCAGCAGTGGGATAAATACCCGGTAGAAGAGAAACAGACTGAGCTGGAAAAACAAAATGAAATGCTTTAGTTACTTTTCAACTCATGCTTCTCTATACGACAGGGTTTTTCAAAATCTGGTACTTGGCTTTGATAATTTAATGGACTCTGAGACAACTTAGGACTTTTTGGGAGCTGCAAAGGAACTCTTTAGTGTCCCAAAAAAGTCTTAAGATGACTCAAAGGATTAGGGACATTAAGGTTATTAAGGCCAGCCAACATGGGTAGAAAAGAGTTGTCCCAAAACAGAAATTGAAAATTAGCAAGGGACAACATTTGGCTTAAAAACATCCACCCAGAGGCAGTATTATTGTGGGAAACAATCGCCATCAGTATGAATGTGAGACAAGTCTTACCCAGAACACTCCTCCATTCCAGGCACAGCACTGAAAAATCCTGCTGGCTACTTTGGGGTCACTGAAAGACAAAATAAATAATCACAATGACAGACACTGTTGACTATTAATAGGAGATGTGAGCATGCAATCTAAAAAAAACATCAGGGCAGCATTATGTCCGTTTTTTTTTTTGGTTCCGTGTAAATGA
Organism: Embiotoca jacksoni; assembly: GCF_022577435.1. NCBI lineage: Eukaryota > Metazoa > Chordata > Actinopteri > Embiotocidae > Embiotoca > Embiotoca jacksoni. The sequence goes on from NW_027185263.1 coordinate 18,709,736, forward strand.
GGGGTCGACTTTACTGCAGCATTGCAGGATCTCTGTGGGAGCAGTTGTGCCCCTGAGAAACAGGGCTTTGGACCGAAGGGTCATCGCTTGAATTTGTTGGACTGCCTCGAAAAAAACAGTCGAGGCAGTAGTGCCCTTAAGCAGGGCACCTAACCCCTAACTGCCCCCTGGGCTCTGCAGCTGCCCCCTGCTGTGTGTGTGTGTGTGTGTGTGTGTGTGTGTGTGTGTGTGTGTGTGTGTGTGTGTGTGTGTGTGTGTGTGTGAGAGCGTGTGTTCATTTCTCACTGATGGTTAAATGAAGAGATCAAATTCCTGTATGTAACTCATGGATGCTGTTAACATGCCTCTATTTGCAGTGGCGTTTACTCAGATATCACGGTAACAGTTGCAGATACTTTCAAATGAAGAGATATCAGAACTGTATAGATCCATGACTGCTCCAGTTGGTAGCATGTTGTACTTACTCATTTATAATGTTGTCTTCATTATTAGTCGCATTAGTGACTTGAACACATAGAAACATTTCCATCCAGCTCTTGTTTGAAGGTGCTAAGAGACGTAACATGCTTTGGAAATTCTTCAGTTCAGCACTTACTTTCAAGCTGTGTAAATTTGTGCTCTTATTGGAAAAATCTAGCCATCCCTCATCTTAAAGTTAATATCGCCATTTAATTGTTGGAGATTGTGGGAAATAGTCGACAACATGAGAGGTGCACAAGTGGTTCTACCTAAAAGGTTGATGTCAGGGGGAGTAACACAAAAACTCTTGACTTGAAAAGAAAACCAAATGTTATGCACACACAGACATACATATATCTCAGATCTACATCAGGAAAAAATTCATTCTTTGTATGAATTTGTATGAACTGACAGTTGTAAGGATTCTTTGATTTTCTTTTTTTTAGCACAAGAATACATAAACAATTATCTGTGAACACATTTGATTCTGGCTAAGGAAGACAATTAGGGGCACTGCAACCAAGATATTCAGCTTTTCGGCTATTCAGCTGGCCTACTTGTCTGGTTTGCGTTCCTCACTCTGTGCCCGTCTCTGTGCCAGGGCCCCGCTGGCCCTTCTCCTTCGCTGCTCTTCCCTTTTCTGCTGAATGCGGGCATCCAGCTTAGAGATTGTTCCAATCCCCAATATGGAGTCCTTGATCCCCTAGACAGCCCAGACAAAGAAAGCGTGAACATACATCGGGCGTTTGTTTCTAACTTAAAAAAAACTGTGTAATAGAGTGTTGAATTGTCAGATAGTTGCAGCACCACTAATGATGGAAAAAACAAAAGAAGAGAGATATCTGATAATATTCCAAACATTATCTTCAGGCTGTAAAACTAATGCTCCACAATAACAAAGTTCAAGATAATAAATATAAAATTAGGTCAACCATCCTTGTTTGTCTTGGACAAAGATACAGAAATGCTAATGTATTGCTTATGACAACTTTTTTTTTATTAAGTTGGCTATTTATACGCCACAAAAACCTGTCAAAGACTGAGATGGTTTGATTTAAGTGGAGGATTTCTGTGGACACAGTGACAAATATTTTACCTACACATCTATTTCAGGACTAGAGGGAAGTATAGAGTGCAAGTGTTCTTTTTTATTGTGTTTATTGTACTGACCATAAACAAATAGTTCCCTTTTACCGTATAAGAGTATCAGAAATGTGATATTTCTGAAAAATACTATCCACTTTAAGATTTGTAAGTGGGATACATGTCAGTATGACAATAAAAATCAATCAGAATTTCAATCTTTAATCTGCACAGCTGAGCAACAAATAAACAAACCTATAGATGTCTCTATTATTTCAATATAGTGCTAAATTGTGCCATTATTTTGATTGTTTCTGTTTCTCTGTCTATACACTACACTCTTGGGTGTCATGTGTGAGTGCGATGCGTTTGTGTCAGCTGACCGTCGCAACATTGCGGAGGAAGGCCCTGACGCTGTCTGTCATCTCTGGACCGACTGCAGATCCATCAACTGCAGAAGAAGGGGGGGCTGGTGACCTGGTGGTCTGCTCTCATGGCAGGGAGGGGCTCACCCAGGAACCTGCCACAACCCAAAACCAAGGACACAAAGAGCAGACAGGAGTTAATGGATGGAATGCTTTCTAGCAATGTCCAAAAAGCTTTAATCTGTAAATCTAAACAGCAGAACACTGTCTTTGGTTGGCTGATACAGGAGATACAGTTGCTTAAATACACATTTTGTGGTGATTTCTGTTTACTCAATTTTCACACTTATGTCAACTTTATTAATATTCAGAAATAATAACCATTATTGATTTTACGTCACAAAGTCAGCCCTTTATGTAGTGGCCTCGGTCTGGCTTCACAAACAGTGATCTTCGCATAGCTGAATTATCATGGATATACATAATACCACCTTTCAGGATCACATTGCTATTATTTTACTTCAAAGAACAATGATGTTCCCATACTACGAATATTCAGTACCTATTTTGGACAGGACTCGTATATGATGTAACTATTTGTTTTAAAAAAAAAAAAAACAACACCCCAACTACCCACCACATTTAATAAAAAAAAAAAAAAAAAACGATGTCAGTGTGCAATCGGTCACTTATCTCTAAAGTACTTTGTACAAAGTGATTTGTATTAATATCAAGTCTTTTCTTTGTCGTAAATACTATATGTGATTCTTTATATTGTAAAAAAAACTTCAATACAAACCATATCAAGGAAAATCGTGGAACAAACTTCATAAATGCTGAATCTTATGTCCCTAGCCACATAACTAACCTCAAGAAAACAAAGCTCATGTCTGTTTATTATTATGCTGCTATTACCCAATTATTTCCAACAAACCCATTTATTTGTTGCATGGTAACGTTACATAACAGCAATGCCACCACTGTTGTTATTAAACAAGATTTGTAACAAGATGAAAGTTACATGTTTTTCTTATGTCTCTTGATACTGTTTGAGTAAGTCAACGTTAGCAAGCTGACTCAGTGAGTTTGCTGAAGGCTCGACTAGGTGATAGCTCACTCTCGGGGTTAGCTGGCTGTCTTCGGCCTCCCAAAACGTCTTCAACAGTGAATATGTGAAGACCTCAGACTGGTCTGCATGACGCCTTTGACATCAGGCTCTTTGACTTTCGGTGGTTTGTTTGGTGTTCTGCTAGCTCGTCTATAGTGTCGCTAGCTAACTGTTAGCGCTCAGCAACTAATGTAACTCTTGTTTCTTCGTTCGGACAATAACTCAACAAGCGACGAAGTCAGAAACAGAGCGCGCTTTTAACCGCGGTGTCCTCCTTACCTCATGCGACAGGCTCGGGGTTATATTAACTTCGTTAATTCTTTCTTTCGCCCCCTTAATGTAACAACAACAACAAACACCAAACACACTGCCAGCAGCTAGGGCCGTGGAAAACATATTGCGCAAGCTCCGGCAACTAAGGACCATGGGAAATGTAGTCCTCAAAAGGGCGATGGGGAAATAAAGGCAACGTCAGGAATAGAGACATCTAATTTACTGTTTTAAAGTGGGAAATGCCGCTTAAAACGCAAACGGAATTGTTAGTCCATATGTACATTGTTGTATGACATTGGGACGTATTCAGTTGAGAACATAATATTAGTAATATTAGAAAAAGCCTACCTTATTAGGGTTGCAGTTATAGCCTATTATAGCCATGTTTGATGTTTGTGTGTGTTTTTTTTGTTTTTTTTTAATCAAACGAGTGTAAAAGAACATTTTAGAGATGCTGATTTGCTATCAATTGGCACTGTTTTTGGAGATAATACAAACTTTTTCTAAGTTTAAATGTTCATGTTTTAACGAAGACGATGTTGGATGTTATAAAGACCACCTAACATAATTAGTTGGCTGGAAGAGGGGCTTTTTGTGCGTGTGTGTTTTTTTGCACAAATCAAACAATAACTACGGAGCTCCCTAGGGGACATCCAGGCAAACCCTGTTAATGGTGTGACTTACTTTCCATGGCCCTGTACAGAGGCACTCCCACCGGGCCGTGCGTTGTTCAGGGCAGCATGCGTTCATCCGCGCTCAGATGCTGCTCTAAACTTAACCCGACTGCAGCCTATTATAGTGGACGGGATATCACACACTACCGATGGCTGTCCTGAGGATAAGAAATGTGCACAAAAGGAAATATGCACTTATCTGCCTGTGCCTAGTTGGCGTTATCATGTACAGATATCTCGGGTAAGTTAAGTTCTCACTTTTGTTAAATACATTTTAGTTAGAGTTGTTTTGTGGCTGTTTGTGCCTAATGCCGTGCCTTATTACGGGTCAATCTCTATATCATAATGTTGCCACAGTACATGAAACTGGCAAATGTGCAGCAATTTCACTGCAGTCTCGGTATCCATAAGTTTCACTGTAGTTCATAAAATATTTTCCCTTTTGGGAACGGTGTAAATGTAGCCTTCACCCACAGCATAATTGATGATACAGAAAAGTAAAATTAAAAACACAAGTTTTGCATATGAATATGTTGAAGTCTGTCTTGCCCCTACATTTGTATGTACTCCTGCCTCTTTTTTTTTTTTATTCTGTTTGCCAACTTTAAAACGTCTGCAAATTCCTATCAAGCATGCCATGTGGTCAGTTCAAGTACAATAGCCTTTGTGCAGCATGTCAGTGTGACATAAGTGAATTCCCAACTCCTGCTTCAGCGTTTGGCCAACGGGGCAGAGAATGAGCAGGAAATTGGGCCTATATGCCAACACATCCCAGTTCACCCTGGAGGGAGAGCCCTTCCGCGTCCTCGGGGGATCCATCCACTATTTCCGTGTGCCCAGAGCCTACTGGAGAGACCGCCTGACGAAGTTGAAGGCCTGTGGCATCAACACCCTTACTACGTATGAAGACTACTACTATGTTTATGTTTTGTGCCAAAAGCCTGGTCACCAGGTGAATTCTAACCGAGGGCATCCTGCTTCCTTGCAGATATGTGCCATGGAATCTCCACCAGCCAGAGAGGGGGAGGTTTAACTTCCACACACAGCTGGATTTAGAGTAAAAAGAAGTGTTGTCTTATTTGACCTAAATACACAACACCGGTGATTAATCACCATACAGTATTTTGTTTGAGGGTGTGTCGAACATGGTCTCATTAAACCAATATATACAACTATAAAATGTCATCATTAATATTTAAATTTTCTTGGACAACTTCCCCAACTATTCTGACAATACCACCTGCTCTAAAGTGTGTTGGGAATACTTTCCTTTTGTTCTCATCATCTAAGCCCCAGTGCTCAGGGGAGAAGCTAGAAGCAGCGAGTCCCGCCTGACAACAGTGGCATCTCCACAACAACAGCAACTTATCAAGCAATTAATTACACGGCCGCGATAAGTGAAGAGAGACGTGATGCCTAAGCCTGCTGCTGTTGTTGCCAGGCACTTTTCACACTCTGCAAACAACAAGATATGGGCTCTCAACATGAGTCGAAACTGTGTTTGTGCGGATGGAATCTGCTGATTTATTGTCTTCTCTATTTGGTTTCAGAGCCTATATCAGTCTAGCAGCAGAGTTGGGATTATGGGTGATTTTGCGTCCAGGGCCCTACATTTCCTCCGAGCTGGACCTAGGAGGGCTGCCGAGGTAGCGCTGGTATAATGTGCTTATTAGTGCATATAAAAATACTGATTTTCTGTGTATGAACAGGAATGTTGAATGTGTAATACCTTCCCTTAATAACTTAAATTTAGTGTGTAAGTGAATTTAACTGAAAAAAACACAAGAAACTTGATCCTAACCACAAAGTACTGTTTATTTTGTTGAGGGAAATCAGGTTTGAAAAAAAAAAAAATCACATTTTGCTGTGAGGACAGACTTGCCCAGTGTTTGAAGCTCTGTCCAGCATGTTAGAGTTACTATGGCTCTGTTGTTCTTGCAGCTATGTGCCTCTAGTTATATCTGAGCACTGTTTTTTTTCTGTATACTTGCAGCTGGCTCCTCCAAGATAGTAGCATGAGACTGAGGACCACTCATCCAGGCTTCACGCAGGCTGTCAACAAGTTTTTTGACAAGCTTATACCAAAAGTGGTTCCTCTGCAGGTCACTTTTTACAGATTACAATTCTGTCATTGCCTCAGTTCATTCAATTTATCAGCCTCATAATAAAATGATTGTTTGTGTATTCTAGTTCAAAAAAGGAGGTCCCATCATTGCGGTGCAGGTCGAAAACGAGTATGGATCCTTTGCAAAGGATCAGAGTTATATGCTTTTTATTAAAGAGGTAAAGTTATAGTCTTGCTTAATTGAAATTCGCCTAGATCAGACCTGAACGAGGGCAGACGTGCACAAATAGAAGTTGACATTGATGTAAAGGATCAGCCAGATGAGTTTCATTTCTACGGTTGTCACTGTGTTTTATTTTGAAAGGCTTTACAGTCCCGAGGGATCAACGAACTGCTGCTCACATCAGACATCCACAACACATTACAGTCAGGTGGTGTTGAAGGAGGTATAGCATATCATTAATGTACACACACACACACAAACATACACACATACATTTTAACGTATGACCTCCTCTCTTAGCCGTCAGGACAGTAAAGCTGCAGAAGCTAAATCAGAGAGACATCCAAGATCTGAATGTCATCCAGGTATGTTTCTTACCTTTACACGTCACTGTTTTGTCACTGAGGACGGTAAAGAGGACTGACAATAAAACACTGGGCATGAGCTGTGTGAACTGACAGTATGTGCCTTTTCTGCAGCCCAACAACCCCACCATGGTGATGGACTACTGGACCGGCTGGTATGATGTGTGGGGGAACCTCCACCATGTGCTGCCCCCAGAGGGTAAGGAAGGTTATCTTTGTAATCAGTGGCTTTATAGAGAAATTGACACTTCTCTACTGGTGCTTATCTCCTATTCTAAATTAGGTGTTAAGTTGTCCGTGAGTACATTGTTGGCTTCAGAAATATGTGCTGTTTAGTATCTAGCTCACATTGGGCAAATTTGGGGTACATCCTGTTCCCGGGCCGTCGCAGGGCTAACATATAAAAGACAGACAACCATCCACAGTCACATTCACACACAGGCATCAAAGTCTGCTAATATAATAGTTTTGTGTCTTATAAACTTGATTTAATGAGTCAAGTGAATTCTTAACAATCCACTCATTCAACTCCTCATTTCAAGCCAAGAATACTCAACTGGTCTGAAAATAATCATGAAAAAGATTTTTTTTAAGTTGAATTTCTTCTAAATTAATAAAACTTCTATATTAACTTCTGTCAACCAGAAAAGATGTGCTAATTTCACAGAATTTCTCTAAATTCTTTTTTCGGTGTAGCTTTCATTGTCATGTTTTTTTTCCCATAAAGTTTGTAATATATCTTGTGGCTAAACCCATTTTTACATTTATCCATAATCAAAAATAATTAGATTATCTGCAGATTTACTTTACAAATGCCTTAACCTTGAAAAAAGCATCCATGTAAAACCCAATTCTGCACCAAAAAATAATTATTTAACAAACATGAAAACAATAAAGCTACTTTCTGTCCTTAGTCATACAGTAGCTTACTCATATCACGTGTTATATGTCATCTCAAGTCACTTAACTGCTGTAAACTCCTGCTTTGTATACCACTTCATAGAAAGTTTCCTTTTTTGCGTGAGGAATGCCAGCTACATGCCAACAAGGAAAACGCAAATGTGACAGTCAGGGCCCTACTGCTGGTATGTGTCACTTCAGTACCTCGCTAATGGGTCAGCAGAGGGTCAAAAAGGTTTCAGTGACAGAATTTTTAATTTGTATTTCAGCACGGAGATTTGAGAATGATTTCTCTGTTGCTGGCATACAAAATGACCTTAATGTTTGCAAGTAGACACTGTTAACATGTTTGAACTTCTTTTCAGATATGGTGTCCACTGTGAGGGAAATTCTGAGGAGAGGGATGTCTATCAACCTGTACATGTTCCACGGAGGATCCAGTTTTGGCTTCATGAGCGGAGCACTCGCCAATCCTTCCTACAGAGCGTTAGTCCCCAGCTACGGTTGGTTCCTCTGTGTTGTGTGATCTATCACAAACAAACTAGTGGCGACTTTGATGCAGATTCACAAGGTTTTTCTGTAACTGATGAAGCATAGAGGAGAATACTGTATGTTTTTGTTGTTTACAGAACAGCATTGACCTTAACACCCAGCAGGTGGCAGCACATCCCAGTTAACCTACACTATGATGTTCTGCAGATTATGATGCGCCTTTGTCTGAAGCTGGGGAATACACGCAGAAGTACCATCTTCTCAGGGATTTACTATCTCGACACAACAGTAAGTTAAATATGAAAGTACAGTGTGTGAATACATAATGGTATGACCTCTTTGCCTGATTGGCTTTGACCTCTATGCAGGAGGAGACAGTTTCCCCGACATGCCAGCCCTGCATTACAGGGAGGCTTATGAACCAGCGGTCATGTACCAGCATCTGTCCTTATGGGACGCTTTGAGCTTCACTGAGGGAGTAGGTTTTACACAAGCTTATCTGTAACCTACATAAAATATCTCTACAATGAAAAGGAATATTCCTCTTAATAAAATAACATTATTTTCTCTGCAGCCGTTTAAGTCAGCTAAGCCAGTTAACATGGAGAATCTACCCATGAACAACAGGAATGGCCAGTCCTATGGCTACACTCTGTATGAGACGACCATCACTAGTGGAGGATTATTGAAGTCAGGGAACAATGTCAGAGACCGTGCCCTGGTGAGTCATTTTCACTGGAAATCTCACTGCTCCGACCTTTTGTATTATGAATGTGGTTGCCTTCCATTAACTAATTGCATACATTAAGGTGCGTAATGTGTTTGTAGTTGCCAGAAACTAATTTAAAGGAAAGGTTGGACAATTTGGAAAATATGCCGTATTGCTGAAATTTAGATGAGCAGATACCATTGATATCTGCCTAAAACCGGAAAAGGAGACAGTTAAATTAGCTTTGCATAACAACTGGAAACAGGAGGAAACAGCCAGCTCATCTCTCTCTAAAGGTAAAAAATAAAGTAATTATACCAGCTTATTAATAAAAACATGATATTAAGTATCATCCATTTAAAAAAAAAAAAAAAAAAAAAGTATGTTTTTGTGACGGTTCATGTGGCATCCTGTTTGCCAGCCAGGTGTCCAATTTTTTTGGGAACAAAAAGAAGCTAAAATCTGTTGAGTAAGGGAGCAACAAATGTGTAGCTGCGAGTGAGAAGCTCACACATTTTTAACGTGCTGTGAGCAGGCGCCTTGCTCGACATCGCTCCCCAGTTCAGGTCATTTACACTAAATAGTTTCCCTCAGAATGTCTCAATTGCACTCAGTTTGACCGTCTGCCCCTGGAGGAATATACGGCACGCAACGACGCGAGTGCCACAGAAAAATGACCTGGTTGCATTCCTGATGTAACGTGCCTTCTCAGGTTTTGGGCAGAATGAAATGAAATGCGAATGCCACTCAAAACTTAGAGCATTTTGATCGAGTGTATTTCCCAAAATCTTGAGTATTCAGTGCAGTGAGTCAATGTTCCATGTCATTGGTTTTCCCACAGTACTCATTTGAAGACATACAGTGAAAATAATGTGGTGAAGTCGACAACGATATTTGAAAAACCAAACGTTAATACATTTCATACTATAACGCAATTATTTGACAGTGATCTTTGTTGCCCCAGGTATTTTTAGACAGAAGCTACATTGGCCTTTTCAAGCGACAGACACTAGAGTTGGCAGTTCCTGATGGCAAGGTACAGCATCAAGCTGAACAACAAAGGCAAATGCTTCATTAGATGTAATGGATGCTGAAATGTTGGCTCTTTGGCCGTTGAAACTATCAAAAGACAAAAAAGCAACCAATCCCTACAGGAACAGCGGACTTTGAGTTTATTGGTGGAGAACTGTGGAAGAGTTCACCAGGGAAAGGACCTTGACAAACAACATAAAGGTGATCGACAGAAAACGTGATGTTCTTTGTTATGCCTGCTATTAAATCACTACAACACTCGGTGGGTATTGCACAAGCCAATTTATATTTGTGTTCTTGCAGGACTAGTGGGAGACATTTTATTAAACAATATCCCCTTGCGGGATTTTACAATTTACAGCCTGGATATGAAACCCAGCTTCATTGATAGGTTTGTACACTTTATTACATCTAATATGCAGCATATTTGCTTCATTGACTGTAATAGTGTGTTTGAAGTAGCCTTATTTCAGTCTTTATAAGGCACCTTGGAAAACTCTTCCGGAGACTCCGAGCTTCCCAGCATTTTTTATGGGGAGGCTGTTTGCATACGGGTATCCCAGTGACACATTTGTGAAGCTGCCAGTAAGTGAAATGAAACGTATTAATAAGTACATCTTATTCAAATTGTTGACTTATTTGAACATGTGACAAACAAACATTTGATGCTCTTGGAAGACGTGCATAATAATAAAAGGGATATAAAACAAATGACACATCAAATTGACATTTTGTAGGCATTTTTGTAATGTAAATAGATTATAAAAAGTGATCAGTCACAGGGAAAAATTAAGTTAATTTAAACAAGTCTGCAAAATGCTTTCAAGAAGTTATTTCTGCTGAAGGGAGAAATACTAGCCTCTCGGACAACGACTGACTTACTTTTTTCAAAGTATCTATTGATACTTTTGTTGAATAAATTATTGACGAAGGAAATTTATCTTGCCGTGTTTCAAATACACAACCCTTTTCTGTAGGTACTGTTTCAAAGAGGGTCAAATGTTTGCTTCACCAAATATGTCAAAAAAGATGACAATTTCTCTGTTCTCTATGCTATGTATGATATTGTCACTTTTTGTTTAAACAAGTAATACTTGATGTATGCATTGTTGGGGCTCCACAGGGCTGGGAGAAAGGCGTTGTGTTTATCAATGGGCTGAATCTGGGCCGCTACTGGTCTATTGGCCCCCAGCAGACTCTGTACCTCCCTGGTCCATTTCTCAACAGTGGAATCAACCAGGTACAGTTGTGCACCAACCAGCCCTTGTTAAAGGAACATGTTGGCATGTTGACAAACATGCAATAATAGAATATAATAGAGTTAGATGAGAAGCTCAATGTCATTCTCTGGACTGTATGCTACATTACCATTATCTTTACCTAGCCTAGTAGATACTAATCAAATACTAATAGATATGTTATTGGCCATTTTCTTTCATTTTTAATCACTATGTCTGCTTTTGGTTTTTGTACAGTTTAAAATAATGAGCTATAACATCATAATTAGTGCGCTTTAGGCCAGGCCAAGTTAGATACTCCCTTCTGTTCCCAGTTGGCCGAGCTAACTGACTGCTTGCTCGAGCTTCATATTTATTCCTTTATATATTCTTTGCCTTACAATGATCTTAGAAGATTCATTCTACATTTACAGCCTCTGAAAACACAGCAAGTCAGAGTCAAGTCTCGAACACCTCCACACCTCTTACCTTTTTCTGTCCAAATAAATAAGGTCGTTGTGTTTGAGGAGCAAGAGGGAGACTACAAGGTCCACTTTGAAGATATGCCTGATCTCGGAATGGCAGCGGACATCCAGTGACCATCTTCATCGCACCTTTGGGAGATTTTTTTTGTGCAAAAATGTGCCTTTGTTTCTACAAAGTGCTTATCATATCAGGTCGAACTCAAATGTTGTTAATTTAATGGTCATTGTCTAATATAATACAATAAATTCGACATGCATACATACACGGTCTAATATTCAGCCACATCAACTATCAATCAAAGACAAAGTCATGATTGTATGGGAGCAGTTTTATATCTATGTACATACAGTACCTTTAGTTACAGGGTAATTTTACACATATAGAGCATATCCAATAGAGACCAAGCACATCCTCTTACCTGTGAATTCCCAGTTAATGAGTTTCTGTTTGGGGATGGAAGTTTTCATATTATTAGATTTATATTGCTTGTGTGAATATGTTGAAGAATGTATCTTCAGCATGTAAAAGAACAACTGACTGTATGGGACATGATGAGGAAGAAGGAAGAATGGTGTAATAGCACCGCTTTTAAATGCAAATGTTCTGTCAGACTGCGGCTTTTAAGAATTTGGTTAGATATCAATGTGACAGGCGAAACCTCAACTTAAAGATAAGGGTCCAATGTTGCTACAATGCTGCCTGTGTTTCATTTCAAAGCGGTGCTATTACAAGTAAATGGGGTATGAAATCCTCTCTTGCAAACCATCCATCCATAGTAGGAATAATTACAATTTGTAACACAGCTTTCTGAAAGGATGCACCTCCAGTTGGTAAAGTAATGGCTTCATATTCAATTGACTCACAAGAATAGTTCACAACTAACGAGTGAATGATACCAGTTATTCTGAAACAATAAATAACTGCTAAGAAACCTCCAGCTATCCCAATGCGATTTTAATTATAGCTGAAGAGGAATCCTGTGAAATGAACAGGCCAGTAGCAAGACTGAATCTTCTCCTAAAAATCATTGGACCTCAGCAGTATTACAGCATGTGAGGACGAAATAAGAGCTTATAGTGAATGAATGTGAGAGAGCATTGCTATTACGCTGCAATAAATTGGTGCTCCATGTTTTTGAGTGCATGTGTATGTGTGCAGTGTGACAGCTGAGCATGTGTGACTGTTGAGAAGTAACAGGACTCCTAATTAGTGCTGGGCTCAGGGTGCTATTTAAATTGCTCAGTGTTGTACAGTACGAGTGGGGAGGGCTCAGATCCCATCAGTACTGTCTGTCAGTCGGTGCTGACTCAATTCAAACAAGGACTTCATTTATTCCTCAGTGCAGCCCTGTACCCAACAGCCAGCTCGCCTCAGAACAAAAGGGCCCTCTTTAGTGCTGATTGGATGGTTGGCTGGTGTTGTCTGTGCTGAGAAGGCTCTTTATTGCTTGCCGTGGCATCTCTTCCCGCAATGTAAGTCATGTAACATCCTTTGTTTTGGCTGTTGGAGAGGACATCAGTGGGCAAGCTCCTTTTGGAAACTCCCGCCGGTGATCTAAGCAAAACAGGCTGCATTGTTTTTGTGTAACTGTGCTTTGATACTCTGTTGTCGCTACACACACATGGCTTTGCACATGCTTGCTGGGGTGGACAGGTGTTTCTCCATTTTGCCATGGCCATTGCTTTATGGAACTCTGAGGTTTGCTTTGAATCCAGCCAGAATCCAGTAGAAATATTCCTCCCCTGAAATAAGAAATTTAGACTTAATAAAAACTGACAAAGAAACAGAGTACGAGTTAACAGCCATGTTAATGTTCTCTGAGAGGCTATACAAATGCCATGTTTGTTGAAGTTATCATCATTGCAAGTTTCAAACTTGGCAACAGCATTAATGTAAATTTCATTGTCATAATTACAACTTGGTAACTCTGATTTTTCTTAAAGCACTAATGGGTGTCTGTCATGCAGAGGGTAGAGGCTTGAAATCTCTCTCTCCCTTTCTCTCTCTCTCTCTCTCTCTCTCTCTCTCTCTATATATATATATATATATATATATATATATATATATATATATATATAATATCGAACTATGAGATTGAGTCGATGAGATGAAAGAGAGGCTGTGCATGGAAGCTCCACATTACCACCTCTTTCATGTACTTTTAGCACACTTACTCTCGTGGAGAAATTTTAAAGGTACCGAGCACACCACCGTTTTGCACTTGTTGGAAATAACTGGAACATTTGAATGCATCCCCATACTGATTGCTTTTGTTAACAGCAGTACAGAGGTACTTAGAGAAGAATCAACACTTCTGTTCCACAACAGCTGCAGCTTCCTCGGCCACCATAGTTTGATAATACGTGAGGTCGGTGGTCCTTCCCTTTCCACCATGTAACCTTAATGGTCACTGTTAAATGTGATACATGGTTCATGGTTTCACACTCAATATGTGGACAGTTTTAATTACGCACTCAAGGTACTCATAGTGCACTGCCATGTTTCTATACTTGACCATGTGAACGCACCTATGCTTTACAAATAGTGTTCGTATGAAAGTACGCAAGTTGGAACACAGCATATGTTTATGTTCTAAACTTCACCACCATCTGGATATATGAAGATTTGCAGGCCAAATTTTCTATTTCATTGTGTCAATTAAAGCGAAAAATAAGTTGTGGATCAACCCCGTGATTCGGATCGCCTCGGAAATTTACTAGGTTCTTCCTCCACCTCTGCTACACACTTCCACCAAGTTTCATGAAAATCAGGCTGGTCATTTTCTGTAATCATGCTGACAATCAGGCAAACAAACAAACTGCACCAAAAACAGAGCCTCCATGGATCAAGTAATAAAGTATGAAAAGAAAAAAAAGGTTATATAAATGTCAGACATTTTTCTGAGATAAGGTCCATATCTCATAATGCACACAGGAGAGAAGACACTACCCCTATGATCAATCCTCCAAAGTAATCAGTGAGTGTAAAGGCAGTAATTTGCATTTCTAAATCTCTGCTATTACCTGTGTCAGATGAAGTATGTCATATCTCTATATTAGAGTCTGTAAATCCTTTCTTGCCCTCATTTACCAGCACAGGCTTCTCTGTCCGTGTGTGCCATACTAATACCTGCAGGAAAGAAGAAAAGCATGGACAAGCAGGAACACAGTCAATATGATGAGATACTATTTCAGAAATTTTGGCTTGAAATGCTGTGGAGTTGTAATATTCTACATCATACCTGCTGCACAATGTCTAGAGGCAGAATGAGCTTAAAGGGGTTGGCTGTAAGCTGATAAGGCTTTCAGAACTCAGTTTTATGACATTAATGATCCCAAGACTCATCTTCTTACTCTTCCAGCATTTACAAATGCAGCATGTTTTACTGTGAGTTCACTGGGTTTACACAGTGTTTTAAACATACAGAGAGTCTCCTTTCCTTACCTTAGTGCAGTTAGCAGCTTTAGGTTCCAAGTCACTGAGAGTGACCAGCTCCTTTAATAAGCTGCTCTCCTGATATCCTCCCTTCACCCCGCGTAACTTGAAATAAGCCTGAGGTTTGGACAGAATGAGGCGCAGATTCACTGCGAACCCAGCCATGTCGATGGCAAACGGCCGGTGTGGGTCAAATACAGTCTTCCAGCCATACACCTTGCCCAAGGTGTTTACTTTGGGGGACTCATATCGGAGGCCACCCACAAATGCCACAGGCCACACTGACACTTTTTTAGTGGAACGCATCTGTTTGTTGAAAACAGAGACAGAAATACAAATCACTTTACAAACCACAAATTCGATAAATCCCAAAATATAGATTGAGCTAAAGACACAAAACACAAGTATGACAAGTGAAAGGATGAAGAGACAGGAGGATAAGGACTTTGTCTTTGCTTTAAAACACATCTCCTCACCTCCTCAAACAGTTCCAGACTGTATGTGTTGTCATCATCTGCAAAGTAGACAATCCCAGACTGGCTGTTATTCACACTGAAGCTCTCACGTAGCCACCGCAGAGCCAGGTTCCTCTGTATGGTGCCTCGTGGTATTCTGGGGTCCCTAGTGTCCCCGCGTACCTTATAGTTCCTGGGTGTCTCCACATTGAGGTGGGTGTAGTTGAGCCCCGTGTCCTGGAGGAGACGACTAACCAGTGTGGTCTTCCTCTGAGAGTCTTCAACCAGGATCCAGTGTAGGTTGGACACATGGAGCAAAGTGTTGGCCAGGCGTGTCAGCTCTGCCTTCTGCACTGGGCGGCTGTAGGTGGGGGTGATGATGTGGATAGTGGGCAGGATGTCGGACCAGGGCGGAGGCCGGCTATAGACATACTCTGTTCGCACCACCTCAACGATGTCTCTGTTCTGGAGTGAGCAGGACTCCTTTAAAGCAAAGGTATTTCTGGATTTGGAGTGACCATCACGTCTGTCATCTAGCCAGGAGGTAAAATTTGTACAATGAGCTTCTGTGTGCTGTCAAATATGGATGGAACCTTGTGCCTCATTCAGTGTCTGTATATTCTTCTTGATAAATTATTGTTCTAGACAGTTTCGACTCTTGGATGTGATGCTATGGTTGTCATGTAAGTAAATAGACCTAACGCTCTGCATTATTCAACCTGTGGTATTTACCGCTCAGGTAAGAACACACTGACACATATGCACAGTGTAAGTAACAGAAGTGCCTATGTTACATACTGCTATGACTCTTAGTTTTTTTTACCCTTTCGAGTAGCAAGCAGAGGAGTGATGGCACTCTGGTGCCAAACAGTGATGAGCAGTGTCCAGGGCAGCACGATCAACACAATGGCGACGATGTCACGTCTCTTCGGCATCTCTGGGGTCAGGCCTGCATCATGTCACTCCTTGAGGCAAATAACACATGAACCAGAAATCTATGAAATGAGGTGTTTGTGTCATATCTCATTGAACAATTCTCAAACCTTACTTTTCACAATTTTTATTTTTTTCTACATGTATTAAATCAAATAAACTGAATTTTGAGGCATTATGGTATTTATAATTTTTTTTACACTAGGTGAACTAATTTGCATATTAATGAAGTGCTGTATTGGGCCTTTTACCTCAAACTCCATTTAGAATGATAATCTTTTTAGAGGAAAACCTTCACAGCTTTTTGAGTTATATTTATCATTCTGTCTTTAGCCTGTGAATGGATGAGCTGATTCATTGGGTCTCTACATCTACTGGCCCATCCCTGTATGTAAATTAGATTTAGAAGTCCATACATGGAGGCCCTCAATTGAAAACTAACATCCCTAGCTGCAAGGGAAGAACTAAAAGGAAGGAGGCATTTTGTTAAGAAGCGGTCTCTGCCTGCTGAAGCTGCTTGCACAACAGAATATAGGTCAGAAACTGCTCCAAGCTTTCTTTTGTATCTCCACTGAAAGCATACTGGTGTACTACAGAGAACAATTGAGCTAATGATCTGAAGAGGGCTACAGTGGCTGGAAGGGTCGGGCCCTTTCCTGCCTGTAAACAGAGAAACGCGCCATGGATTCACTCTATTTTAACCTCAGTTAACCCTGAAAGTACAACTGAGAACAGACACAACTAAGAAGATCTATGTGACCTTTATAGTTGAATATTTCATATTCACAAACAGTTGCCCTTCTTTACGCCAGTGGCAGAGACAGGCTTTAATTGATTACTACTATAGAAGTTATTTCTGATTTCCCTTATTCACTAGTTAAATGTAAACTGTGAACTGTTTTCTTGATAAATTCAGTACAATGTTCGTTTCCAACACTAGCGAGCAAAGAGTACGGCATACTACTGAAAATGTGGAAAAAATATTTCTGTACGCACAATATTTAAACAATGTCATGGCCTCCGGTTTAAAATATTTCAACTTTTTTCTGAGTAATCTTACTGCTTGAGGCTCAGTCATTGTTTCATATGACACTCGACAGTACTTTACAATTGGCAAGCTGGGACTCGGAGTGACTGGGTTAATTACAGGGTTGTTGCTCCAAACCCTGTACCTCTTGTCTGCCAGCCAAATCTCACCCCAAAGTGTGTAATAAACCCACCAGTCCACTAAAAGATAACATCTAACAATCCAATTTTTTTGCCTCGCCTCTGTGCAAAAAGTACACACACATATGACTCGGCTCATAAGAAACCATGTGATGAAGTCATGTAACGGATGTGATTTGAAAAAGTTTGAAAGTTTAAGTGGGGAGGTAAATTGGGAGTGCTTGATGGATCAATGGATCAATGGATCAAGTCCTTGAGCAAGACAATGAAGTCAAAACTGATCCCAAAGATGTGGTCAGTCCCTTGCACAGTAGCCGTGTGTGTGTGTGTGTGTGTGTGTGTGTGTGTGTGTGTGTGTGTGTGTGTGTGTGTGTGTGTGTGTGTGTGTGTGTGAATGCAGTCCACTTCCATTCTTATCTTACCTATGTTTATAGGTCACCAACACACATGGCCATTCCAGTGATTGACACTGCTCTGCTCTGTAAATATAGATTGAGAGCACTAGTGATTCAGTTCATTCGCTGATCCCTGCAGAGAAAACATATGTAGGATTAAAATCTGTTTGACAGCACATCAGATAACTATTTCATGAGAGTCGTGTATCTATGTCACAAACTTTTCTGTTATTCATTTTGTTGAAGTTACACTTTTGATGCCCAGCATGATGAGCATCCTCAGTCTTTGATTGGGCTTATTTGATCACTGTGAAGTCTATGATTGGGTCCCTGTAGACTGACTTATGTGGGGCAAATGTTTAGCATCCTACATCAAAGCCTAAACAACTGTTTCATCAACATTATGTTTGTGCTTTTGGTTTGAATCATTGCCAGAAAAGTCCTTCGTGTTACAGCAGTTGTGATTTTCAGGCAATTCAAATCCTGGTGCTTGTTTGCATGAAGGAGATCACATAGAGACAGGCTGAAAACAGTTTGTACCTTTCCATTCTTAGTTTTGAATATTTAGTCAACTGATTCCTGCAGTCCAAAAGCCCTGCAGCCTTCAGTTTACACCCAGATATCTGTGATCCCGAAAAAACCAAACACTTTGCATGCTTTTGTTTCCCTTCTCCTCAGTCTTCTCTTCATGACACAGATCCTCTGCTGGGTATTCACAAGTTTTTAGACATAATTAATTCTTGATTAAAAAGGATCAACCCCAGTCTGAAATCAAAGGTTTTACTAGCTAATTAACCTTTGAGAATAGGTTTAACAGGGTCCTGTTTGAACATGTCATTGCTATAGACAAGCTAATTATCTTTGCACATTAGGTTGAAGAGCGAGGACTCCATCACCTCATCATTTTGCATCCCCTTTTGAAGCTGCATCACATCAGGTTTTAAGCAACCATGAATGTGAAATGTTACTTTAAGATGAGTTGGAAAAGAAAGAAAATTAAACAATTTCTACATTTGTATTCTGAAAAAGCAACATTCAAAGTATTTTGCTAAAAATGTCATTTTAAATATGCATAATTTTAGTAATTCCTGCATCCAAGGAATATTAATACACCGTACAAGAGCAGATTTGTTTCCACTAGCACAATGTGTCATTGAAATTTGTTCAATTTGTTTTTGACAATTAGGATATGCCTGCAAGAAATTAGCAATCAGTTAATGAAACAAATCAATAGTTAGACATGTATTGCATTTCAAAGTAAATTGAGCAAATAGTGAAAGAAATATGTTGGATAATTGTTGGAGAAACTGTACTGTGAAATGTGCATAGTCGACTGCATTGTAATAGTGTTTGAACAAAGAAGCCAGGGAAAACAAATTGTGTCAACACTTTACAGTTCAGGAATTATCAGCAACATGTAAATTTCTTCCAACATCTAGAACTAATTAGTGTTTGCTTTCAGCCAAATACTAACTGTTAAGATGTATCAGTCTGCTTAGTCTTATTTAAAATATCCTGTTCACAAACAGTCAAACCAATAAATAGACAAACCCTCTTGGTGGAGCTAATTAATAATGAAATAAAACCACTAACTAGGTTGTCTTCCTGACAGATATGCAGCAAGGAAATGCAATGATCCCCGTCAATCAAACTCAAGTGAGTTCCCTGTCCTGAAGGTGCATGGACACGAGATCACAGATTATCACTGTGGGCCATATTGTGTGCTGCAACCTGCAGCAACTGTCTGGATGTCTGATGGGCAGCAATAACTTTCTGTTCAGAGTCCAGTCACTTGTGTTTACACTTTACATTCATATTATCAATTGGGAAGTCTGTGACAACAGCAGCTCCAAAGAATTTAATACACACAGTTACTACATTTGGCTCAAAGTTCATTAATCAGGGTTTTTAGGCAATGACAGACATCAAATACCAGATTTTAGGCAATGCACTTCAAAATTTGTTTCTGCTTATTTGTTTTTGCAACCAATGATTGGTTGCAAAATACAGCCAAAATTTAGGACAAACTTAAACTCAACACATTTAAAATGTGATTGTTATGTCCTCATCTCATTTTGGTTTTCAATGTATATGACAGAAAATGAGTGTTGTCTCCAGCTGGCTGAATCCCTTTGCTGTTGTAATTCTTTTTACCTGAAACATTTCCAATTACAACAACTGCAGTTACTGTAACTGCAGCTTTCACAGATCATCCCTGTAGGATGACCTTTGTTGCACATGGTAAGGGGAGAAGAATATAACAGAGGTCACGGTAACTCACTAAATAAGCTGTTTTGGAGGGATTTTTGATCAAACATATTTGCTGTGAAAGCCCAAAAGCTGGAAGTTGATTGTTTGTAGACTGTACTTGGCACAATACCACCACCGGAGGAGGGGCCTGCCACTTGTTAATGTCCTCTGCAGGTAGTCAGTGTACAAATACCAGAACTCCAATATAACTGTAATGGCAAAGTTGCTTTTTGCCTTGTAAAGTTGGATTTTATGGTGATTTTTTTTAGATGTTTTTAAAAAAAAAAATATTTTCTCATACTTTAATTATTCCTTTTTGAACCAGCCACATAATACAGTATTGTTTGCCTTAGCTCGGCCGTAAACATGACAATTGTACCCCATGCTAGCGCTGAACCGTGTAGCCAATTAAAGTGGTGCCTGTCAAAACACCAATCAGCAACCAAAGTAGGAACAATTTGCTGGGCATCAACATTTTACTGTGACCACACAGTACTTGTTCTTGTATCTGCCTGTACCCCACAATGTGACTTCTTTGGTTAAAGGTGTTATTCTGTTAATGTGGAATTTTTATAGCATTAAGAATAGAAAATAGCCATAAATCAAATCAAGAAAATGTAATAGCACTTGTGTGATAACACAAGTGTTATTACATTTCTCAAATCCTTATGCTGGCCTGTATATGACAGACAGCTGTAGGTTTCTGATCTGTTACTCATTCTGGTTTTTGATGTTTTTATCTTTGCACTCATCCCTTTCAACTGGTTTGAGGTGTAACAGTTGAGCTGGGTGATTTGGACGAATGGTTTGGAATTCTAATATTGAGGTGCTGTGGGATTTTCAGGATGAGTCTTTCTGAAATAGTTTTTCACTTCAGGACCTTATGTTGTCTCAGTTTTGTCTGAAGTTGTTTTTGTAAGAAGGAAAGAAAACTATTTTCCCTGTTAGTCAACTGTATGATAACACCAATATCAGTAAGCGCTGACTCGAATACAATGTTAAGTAAATGGTAACAATAAAAATAATCAGGTGTAAGAGATAGGTACTTACAGAAATTAGTGATGAGCCACAGAGTTTAATCGTGCCGTGCTGTGCTAATGATGAAAGTGCTGATACTGGTGCTGGGCCTTAGAGTGTCAAGCTGTGATGAACAGATGGATCCCTCAAGTTGTCTTAGGAGAGGAGAGTGTTTTTGGCCCTCATGCAAGCAGCAGAGTTGGGGTGACAACTAGCGGAGTTCGTTCACAGCATCTGGTGGGTGCTATCCAATCCTCGGCTAGGGTCATATCCACAGTGCCAGCGCCTGTGGAGACAGAGGAGGTCATCCCTCTGGAAGAATGCTGCTTCTCATTGCTCAAACAAAGGCTGGGATTGTCAATGCTGAAGGCAAGGGGATGGGGCGGAGGGGCAGCCACGGTCAGAGGACTCAGGACAATAGAATAAATCATATAAAAAATGTCACAGCTCCACAAATGGAGTTCTTGCTTGGGGATGAAGCAGGGTTTGAAAAAATTGAGAGAGCATAACATGGGGGTTGTTTATCTGAGGCATAAACAGCTAGTCACATGGCCCACTAGTCAGACAGTAAGGGCATTTCTATTCATTCTGCTTTCATTTCCTGACAGACATATGAAAGCAGTGCATTTTGAATGGACTCCTATGCTTGAAAAGTCTAATAGAGGGATAGAGAAGAAATATGCCTCTAATCTAAAGAACTCCACAGATGGAGAGGAGGCAGCAGTTTGAAAGATGGTACGGCTCATATCAGTTACTAAGGAGGCTGGTAATGGGGGAGGATTGACATGTGGCTGTGAATGATGCCAATTACAGCAAATGGTTTAGATGAGTGGCTGTGACTTCAAGCATGTGAAAGATTAAGTCAGTTAAAATCTCGCAGAGTGTATCGCAGACACAAAGATGTTTATTTATATCTCGCAAAGTAAAAACATTTAAAAGAGATATTTCTCAAGACAGGCATGATTGCTGGAAAATAACAGGCCTAATGCTGCATTCAAGTAATATCCGTCAGACTGTTACAAGTCCGAAGTGGGTTATAACGAAAGTCCCTATATCTCTTGTTGGGGTGCACACTGTGGTTGGTTGTCAGTCAATCACAGAGCCAACACCGAAAGACAAACAACCATTCACAACCAAATTCACACCTCGACCAGTTACCAAGACCGAGACCTAGACCTAGACCAATCACGTTAAGGTAGCACACATCTCATTGGACAGGAGGAAGCCAGAGCACAGTTTTATTGAGTCAGAAAGTGGTCTGCATTGTGAACTCTGATTAGATTTACACTTACTGACAGAATAAATCTTTTCTGTAACTTCAAACCAACAATTCACATTTGCAATCTCTTCTTCTCGAATCTTTAAAAAACAAAACAAATATTTACACCAATATTCATGAACAACAATACAGAAGCACCTCCAGAGTGCGAGAGTAAATTGGTCTATTGGCAGTTATATAAACTATGCGCTGGTTACATGATCATGTACAAGGTGGCATCACAAGCTTTCCACCTTTCCAAAGTACCATTATTTCCCAGTTCCTACCATCACTTAGCAGACTTTAAGCTTGCTTATCTAGGCCTTTTCTTCCCCTGCTTTCCTCTTCCTCTCTAAAACCAAATAGCTGTTTCCCTGTTTCCACAATCCCCTGCTCCTATTTCCATTCTCCCCTTCTCGATGTCTGTAGCCAAGCTCCTCAGTACCTGATTATGCCTCCATGTATACCTACTGTGTGGCAAACTAATCTTACAGCCTGACAAATGAGTTTTACTGTTCCTACTGTTGAGCATAATGGACAGGTTGGGTCCTCCCACAGCTTGAGATTCTGTGTTGATGGAAGCACGTTATACAGTGCATCCGGAAAGTATTCACAGCGCTTCACTTTTTCCACATTTTGTTATGTTACAGCCTTATTCCAAAATGGATTAAATTCATTTTTTTCCCTCAAAATTCTGCACACAATACCCCATAATGACAAAGTGAAAAAAGTTTGTTTAAAATTTTTGCAAATCTATTAAAAATAAAGAACAAAAATATAACACGTACATAAGTATTCACAGCATTTGCTCAATACTTTGTTGAAGCACGTTTGACAGCAATTACAGCCTTAAGTCTTTTTGAGTATGATGCTACAAGCTTGGCACCTATTTTTGGGCAGTTTCTCCCATTCTTCTTTGCAGGACCTCTCACGCTCCATCAGGTTGGATGGGGAGCGTCGGTGCACAGCCATTTTCAGATCTCTCCAGAGATGTTCAATCGGGTTCAAGTCTGGGCTCTGGCTGGACCACTCAAGGACATTCACAGAGTTGTCCTGAAGCCACTCCTTTGTTATTTTGGCTGTGTGCTTAGGGTCGTTGTCCTGTTGGAAGATGAACCTTCGCCCCAGTCTGAGGTCCAGAACGCTCTGGAGCAGGTTTTCATCAAGGATGTCTTTGTACATTGCTGCATTCATCTTTCCCTCCATCCTGACTAGTCTCCCAGTTCCTGCTGCTGCAAAACATCCCCACAGCATGATGCTGCCACCACCATGCTTCACTGTAGGGATGGTGTTGGCCAGGTGATGAGTGGTGCCTGGTTTCCTCCAGACATGACGCTTGGCATTCAGGCCAAAGAGTTCAATCTTTGTTTCATCAGACCAGAGAATTTTGTTTCTCACGGTCTGAGAGTCCTTCAGGTGCCTTTTGGCAAACTCCAGGTGGGCTGTTATGTGCCTTTTACTGAGGAGTGGCCTCCGTCTGGCCACTCTACCATACAGGCCTGCTTGGTGGAGTGCTGCAGAGATGGTTGTCCTTATGGAAGGTTCTCCTCTCTTCACAGAGCAATGCTGGAGCTCTGTCAGAGTGACCATCGGGTTCTTGGTCACCTCCCTGACTAAGGCTCTTATCCCCCAATCGCTCAGTTTGGCCAGGTGGCCGACTCTAGGAAGGGTCCTGGTGGTCCCAAACTTCTTCCATTTACAGTCATAAGTATTCAGATCCTTTGCTGTGACACTCATATTTAACTCACATGCTGTCCATTTCTTCTGATCTTCCTTGAGATGGTTCTACTCCTTCATTGGAGTCCAGCTGTGTTTAATTAAACTGATTGGACTTGATTAGGAAAGGCACACACCTGTCTATATAAGACCTTACAGCTCACAGTGCATGTCAGAGCAAATGAGAATCATGAGGTCGAAGGAACTGTCCAAGGAGCTCAGAGACAGAATTGTGGCAAGGCACAGATCTGGCCAAGGTTACAAAATAATTTCTGCAGCACTCAAGGTTCCTAAGAGCACAGTGGCCTCCATAATCCTTAAATGGAAGAAGTTTGGGACGACCAGAACTCTTCCTAGACCTGGCCGTCCAGCCAAACTGAGCAATCGTGGGAGAAGAGCCTTGGTGAGAGAGGTAAAGAAGAACCCAAAGATCACTGTGGCTGAGCTCCAGAGATGCAGTAGGGAGATGGGAGAAAGTTCCACAAAGTCAACTGTCACTGCAGCCCTCCACCAGTCGGGGCTTTATGGCAGAGTGGCCCGACGGAAGCCTCTCCTCAGTGCAAGACATATGAAAGCCCGCATAGAGTTTGCCAAAAAACACATGAAGGACTCCCAGACTATGAGAAATAAGATTCTCTGGTCTGATGAGACCAAGTTTGAACTTTTTGGCGTTAATTCTAAGCAGTATGTGTGGAGAAAACCAGGCACTGCTCATCACCTGCCCAATACAATCCCAACAGTGAAACATGGTGGTGGCAGCATCATGCTATGGGGGTGTTTTTCAGCTGCAGGGACAGGACGACTGGTTGCAATTGAAGGAAAGATGAATGCGGCCAAGTATAGAGATATCCTGGAAGAAAACCTCTTCCAGAGTGCTCTGGACCTCAGACTGGGCCAAAGGTTCACCTTCCAACAAGACAATGACCCTAAGCACACAGCTAAAATAACAAAGGAGTGGCTTCGGAACAACTCTGTGACCATTCTTGACTGGCCCAGCCAGAGCCCTGACCTAAACCCAATTGAGCATCTCTGGAGAGACCTGAAAATGGCTGTCCACCAACGTTCACCATCCAACCTGACGGAACTGGAGAGGATCTGTAAGGAAGAATGGCAGAGGATCCCCAAATCCAGGTGTGAAAAGCTTGTTGCATCATTCCCAAGAAGACTCATGGCTGTACTAGCTCAAAAGGGTGCTTCTACTCAATACTGAGCAAAGGGTCTGAATACTTATGACCATGTGATATTTCAGTTTTTCTTTTTTAATAAATTTGCACAAATTTCTACATTTCTGTTTTTTTCTGTCAAGATGGGGTGCTGAGTGTACATTAAGGAGAAATAAAATGAACTTTTTTGATTTTAGCAAATGGCTGCAATGAAACAAAGAGTGAAAAATTTAAAGGGGTCTGAATACTTTCCGTACCCACTCTATATATATATATATATAAGGGACCTTAAATAGACAGGTGTGTGCCTTTCCAAATCATGTCCAATCAAGTTGTAGAAACATTTCAAGGATGATCAGTGGAAACAGGATGCACCTGAGCTCAATTTTGAGTGTCATGGCAAAGGCTGTGAATACTCATGTGTTATTTTTTTGTTTTTTATTTTTAATAGATTTACAAAAATTTCCAAACAGCTTTTTTCATGTTACCACTATGGGGTATTGTATGTAGAATTTTGAGGAAAAAAATAAATTTAATCCATTTTGGAATAAGGCTGTAACATAACAAAATGTGGAAAAAGTGAAGTGCTGTGAATACTTTCTGGATGCACTGTATGTTGCTCCCAGCAGAAAGATCATATGACTCGTCTCTATTCACCACAGGTCCTTTTTAACTGCACTTTCTTTTTTCTACAATCGCCCAGTTTACCCACTGCCCCTGCTTACCCTAAGCAACTACCCCACCACATCTCTCTGCTCCTCATGACACACCTCATCTATCACCGGCTTCCTCCTCTATGCAAGACACACCTTACTTCACATTGGACCCCCTGTGCACTGACTTAAGCACCCCTTCCATGATGCACCTATACCCACCACCTTTGCCTGCCTTACTGCTGCCCGTGCCACCCAAGCAGCAACCAATTGTGAAATCACCTATCATCTTGCTATTTTGGAGCCAGAATTGACCACATTTGGACAAGCTGGGGAGGAGCGGGCGGTGGATTTGACTCAATCTGAAGGGTACCTTAGGACACTACGTCCACCCATGTAGAGCAGAAACCTGTTTACACCAGAGGCCTGTCAATCAGACATGTTGACAAATATACAGCTTTTTGAAGCCTAATATCTAATTAATGATGAGATTATTTTTAGATAGACTGCCTAAAAACTAATAAGAAGGAGTGTCTTCAACAAATGACGCCATTATGACTTGTTGAACACATTTATTCACTTTGTATTCATGAGAGAAGTTGAATGGGAGTCAATGTAACCAAAAACTTTTTGGCGCCAACTCCAAGCAGCCTTAGTGGTATTGCAACTTAAGGTATTTCCACATTGGCCCACTTTTCAGAACCGGAAGCTATAGGTCTACTATTATTTACAGTCTGTGATGCCACCTGAGCTGCCTGCTGAACATTCCACTTCCCTCCTATCATTAGTGCTGGTGCCAGCTTCCTCACTACCTCAACTTTGCTTCCTGCTATCAAGATTATATTCACGAGTGAATTGTTTGGAGTGAATGGAGTGTTATCAGAAGTCATCTCACAATCAGCAATGGTAAATGTAAAATTACTGAAGTGAAATTCATATCAGTAAATTAAATATCAATTTTTTTTTAATTCACACTATGGCTTATGAATAAAATAATTAAAAAAAAAGATTTGACAAAGTCAAACTTCAATTTAAAAAGTAATTGCTAACTGATTTTTGTGAAGATTGTAAAGAATGTCTTCTTCAGAAGATGTGACATGTTTCAAAAACAGGATAGCAAATGAAAATGTAAGAAGTCAGTAGGTGGGCATATGTAATGACAACATTCTACTGTGGAGATGTTTGTAAATTCAGACGGTATGATGCATATAATTTCAGTGAAAGTGTTAATGAGTAACAGCGCTGTGTCATCAAAAAAAATATTTTGCACAATTTGCATTATTGCAGTTCTCAATAAGGATCTTATTAGTTTGATAAAAAAATATATATATACAGTATATAAACAGTATTCTTCAAATAATGAACATCACATCGCCAGGTATTTCACAAGAGTGACATTTTTAGAATAATATAAGAGCGACACTTAGGTTTTGGAACATAAAGTAACTTTTCAGAGAGAACAACACATTGTTCCTTTTACAATGAAAAGTTGAAATTGTAAGCAATAAAGGCTTGGACTTCATTAATCCCACAGTGGAGAAATTCAGTATAATCACATCGTTACTAATTCCAATGCACTCAGATTTTGAAGTGACCCTAACCCTAACCCTCAAAATGCATGTATCACAGTATAATTCACTAAATGTGACCATAATCAAGTAATAATTATGTTAAGAGGCTTATACAAGCATGTCGTAACGCCTGCATTCTCATGATAGAATTCAAATCAGCAGCCAGAGGCAAATAACAATCAGTTCCATAAAAAAAAATCACAGTGTACACACAAAGTGTAATATACTGCTGGGGATGTAATTAGTTTAATCCCATTATTTTCATGATCAAAGCGAGAAATAACAAGTCTGTGTAAGTAGTCACAGCAAATGAAGCAGCTTCTTCTTCGCCTTGAACTGATATCAGAATATTCTTGTATCTACATCTAAAAGATATGTGGAGGACACAGGAGATCAGTGAAGTCAGTGTGCAATATACATGTCAATGTACATTGTATGATTTAAGGCAGCATTGTGGCATTGTGACTGCATTACCTATATTTATCGGTATTTGTATCTGTATATGTTGATGTGCGCAGAACAACCCACTTATTCGTTTAAAATAAATTAGTATTCAGTCACCTTTCATTGATTGAAAGTATTGAGCCCCCCAACAGGAGCAATTGTATCTTCCAATTCAAATAAAAATATCTTCAAAACAATCACAGCCACATATAGGTTGAACAATCAAGAAGTTCAATCAGCAAGGAAGCGTTTGCATAGCCTTTACTCAATTATACACACAGCCACCGCAGTTTCTATTATATACAACCACTTTATAATGCATGTCACTCATCCTAATTGCAAAAACACACACACAATATGCATACATCAACTTGTTCACTTGTATTTTAGTTGCTGAGATTGTTTCTCCCAGGAGGGGGTGGGAGGAGGTGAGGGGACTTCAGCAGCACATAGAGACACACAGAAAGAAAGCCCATTCACGCTCTCATTCACACTCAAGGGCAATTTTATTTTTTTAGAACCCCCAATTAAACTGAGGTGCATGTTTTTTGGATGGTGGGAGGAAGCTGGAGTACCCATAGAGAACAGAGAGGAGGCACGGGGAGAACATGCAAACTCCACAAAGAAAGGCCTAGGTCACACAATTGAGAATTTTGCTTGTGTCACAAAAACTTGCGACCTCTTTGGTTACGAGTAACAAACTTTTGGTTGTGAAGCAAAAACTTTTGATTGCGAGTTGAGTTGGATGTAATGAGTAAAGCCTGCACTCATGGAGGAGACAGGAGTTTCTATTGGCGGGTTTGACTTTGATCCACAGCCTGGACACACACCTCGCTCCCTATTTAAACTGCCAAAAGGAATGGACGGTTTGCTGAGCCACAGGGACGTCAGTTGACATTATATTGGTCTTTATTAAAACATTTTTTTATTATGGGAGCACAGCGATAACTTTCATTATATTTGATTGTGGTTCTAGATCAACAGATAATCTAAGTTATTACAAAAAATGTAAATGTTGTGTAGCCAGTGAGGAAATGTCCCTCCTGAGCTACTGTAGGTTCAGGTAGGCCTTGGCACCTCATACTTCCTGGGTCACCCATTAGGCAGGGTATAAAAGCTGCACCAAATGAGCTGCTATCAGGCTGCTTTTGCCTTCTGGTGTCTGAGTGCTACATAAATTGTGATTCACAATGATCTGGTAGGTGTCTTTCAAGTTCATTAGCCTTCCTGGATGGAGGAGGCATGACATTCAGGCCAGAAGTAAGTGAAAGTCACTGCTGTTTTTGTTTTGATGTCCTTTTGCATCCTCGTCATCCCGTAGTGCTTTTGAATCAGGCCCAGATTGTAAATCAACCAGAGGGAATTTCTACTCAATTATTAGGGCCCGAGCACCGAGAATCGGTGCGAAAGCCCTATTGTTTTTTCGTAAAGATCTTCTTCTTCTTCTTATGTAAAGTGATTTGCCTTTTTGGAGGCTTTATCATATTCAAAAACTCATGAAAGTGGATACACATATGTCTCCCGGTGAAAAATTTCGTTTTCTAGTGGAGTCGCGAGTGGGCGCGGCAAAATGGCTCGAGAGCGCCCCCTAAAGAGATGCCCTGGCGGCCACATTTACCTAAATTCACAAAAATTCAGTAGGTGTTGCCCACCGGACAACATGTCTATCTTTGGGACTAGTCCCTTAGAGGATGAAATAAAATCCAGGACATTTGGGCCCCTGAGGTTTTCCAGGTGGTGAAACCCCCCGAACTAGGGGGTGCAGTGTATGCTGTTGCCCCACAATGAAGGCCAACAAAGGTACAACATGTTCACCGTTCCATGTTTAAACCTATACCTGTTCCCAATTGTGATCCTATTCCTGTAAATAGGCCTAACCCAACTGCAACAAGCCCTAACATCGAGGAGCATGACTTGTGGGTGGTGGTCAGACCTGCAGTTGGACCAAAGATCCCCCGGCCTGTCAGAGTACAGACCCTATGTGTGAGGGACCAGCATCCCGCAGTACCTATTGCTACTTTGCCTGAATCCTCTGCTGGCTGGTTCCTGCCTAGCCCCTGTTCCTCAGAGGGTAAGAAAGTCTTGTAAGAATTTTGTTTCGTTTGATGTGAGGTAAAGGCTTTAATAAATTACCCTTTATTTCACTGCTTGTTAGATTTTTTAATTAAAAAAAAAAAAAAACTGTAATCTCGGGGGAATACATCGTCTCAGTCCATTATTTTCCGTCACTTGTAGATCTGCGGTTAGTTTTATCTAAAACCACGCTGCTATCATGGCTGAAAATATATCTAACTCACACGGAAAATAACTTTTGTCCCTTTCTATTCCCACATGAAACAGTTTGAGTACTTCTTCTGATAACACGTACATGTTGTAAGGATACAGTGCAGCCACTAGATAGCAACATTCTTGCATCTCTATGAACTGAATGCTGAAAATTTATATAAAGTCAATCGTCAGTCATTACATAGAGATCACACTCACAGTTAGCATTAATGATACTGTTCCTATCATCTTCACATCCCTTATAGTACAGGCATGAAAGAGTACAGTTCAGTGGGAACTTCAGAGGAGTCGGCATCCTGCTTCATAGGAGGATATTGCTGGTTTGGCAAAGACCCACTCTGTGTATTGATCTGCTCATTGAGTAATCCCTCTGCCTCAACTGAGAATTTGCCTCTGATCTGAACCAGCTTTAAAGTTGGTAAAAACAACCTCAGACAATTTAACTCAAAGTCACTTTTTTGTAATGTGCATCGAGAGCGCAGTGTTCAGATTAAGAAAAATGGCTATTGATTTTCTCTTGACTATCCTTCTGAGCTACTCTTGATGCTGTTGAGATGCATTTGATATAGATTACATATGGAATTGATGCAGAATTAAAATATTTGGGAAGTATTTCATACACTGAAGTGAAATAGCCCACTTATGAATTTAAAAGATGATGATCTTAATTCTTGACCAAAATATCAAAAAAGAATAATTTGTCAGGAATTTGTTCATGAAAATGCATGTGAAGTGCAAATCTAAAAGTTAAATCTCTAGAATTCAACACAAATATCTATAACGTTTTAACGCATTTCAAAGAGCAAAATTCAAACCTGCAAAATGTTAAATACTTCATTCTAGAAATATTTTGTGAAGCTGTAAATGATAACATTGATTTGCAGTTTGGCTGAAGCAACATTGCTAGAATATCAATTTGCTGGATTTAATTTTCTTAAATTGATTAATTAATATTGCAAACAGATAGCTGTACTGTTGATGACTTGCTAATGTGATGTTTTCTTTGTTTCTATGTATTGTTTTTATCGTGCTGTTGTTTTCAGTGGTTGAGACATTTTGGGCTGATGGGACATTAGAGTCCTACTGTAGTCTGTCTGAGTCATTGTAAGGTTTTGAATAATAGACAGAAATATTGTGTCAGTAAATCAAGCTTATATTAAACGGCATCTTCATCAGTGTCAACATTTTTTAAAGGGAATTTTAGTTTACCCAAAGCTAGCAGCAAGATGCCAGAAAGACCTCTTGAAGATCATCTAGAGTCTAATAAAAAGACTAACATTCCCATAGTGCTGAGCAAAATTTAGACAACAGGCTGCAACATGACTATATAAAATATGTATCACTCTTTTCACCTGGACCGGAGGAGGTTTTTTTCAACACTAAAGAACTATGAAACAAGAAAAATATTCTTAACATATCTGCACTCTAATCTGAGAAACAGCATGAAAGGTCTGTGTATTTGAGCCAGATAGACCTCAGAGGATTTGACAAACTATTCTAACTTTAGTCTGTAGTTCAATATGCACTGTGACTTTAGATGCAAAGGAAGAATGACCCTTTGAAAACAGCCAAACAGCATATCCTGTCTGTAGATTCTGCATATTTCAAGATTGACAGCTCAAGGGAGAAAAAAAGGGGTTCTGACCTTAATTGCAGACTGAAGCAGCCCAGCATCCACTTCTCTGCATGCCGCCTTCTCTTCCGCTGCCTCTGCCTCCAAGCTCAAAGGATCTTGTCAAGACAGATTTCAAACACTCTTCGCTGCAGTTAACGACATCGCTGCCATTCATTCACACACAAACGCTGCATCCCTGAATGAATGAATAGGGTTTACAGGTGTACATGTCGGGAATGCGCTGCCACAGCTCATGACGTGCTCCAGTGCTCACAGAGTGAGATGTGGGAGAAGAGTGGGCAGCTTATTTGGCACTATAAACCCTCCCTCCCTCTATTCTACTCTCCTCCCATCGCTCTTCCTCTGACTGTCACACTTTCTCTCCTCTTATTCTCTTATTTTTACCGTCTCTGTCTCATTCCAGCAGAAGTGTCTGTGTGAGACAGAGAGAGGGGCGAACAGGACAAAGCAAGGTGTATGTGAGTGTATCGAGACGGCACTGAAGGGTTCTCTGCTCTGAGAGCAGAACCAACCCCCATTCCCTCTGGAACAAGCAGGCATGTACCAGGGAGGGATAGACAGTGTTCAATGGTACAACAGGATGAGAAAGAAAAAGTACTCTGTGTGAGCGATTGAGAGAAAAGAGTCCACATATGAGGAGCCACTGATTTAAACAAGCACAGAATCACCTTACAAACATGCAGGACATAATACGTATTTTTTGACAGTGAAGGATCGTCCCTGAGGAACCATTAAGTGCTACTTTTCCTCTTTTTGAAAGGTGTGACATTTAAGAAATGCTAAGCAGACGAGGGAAGTCCACCAAACTTGAGCCTAACCTTTACTAAATAATTTATTGTGGCTGTGCATCATGTGACACCTCAGTAATTGGAAAACAATATGAAACTTGAAGTGCGGCACTTTAACTGTTGTAATGTGTGTGCACATTAGTCGACTCTATGATGTACCTTGTCGATTAATGGCACGAAAACAGTATTGGTTTAGGTAAGATGTGCACCTCAGCCTAGAAGTGATGAAGTGAAATAACATTTTGAAATCTTACCACTCTACTGTGATGCTATTCTGCTGCATCTCAAGACAGATGTGTGCTGGCTCGTATGTTTTAAAACCTATTTATACAGCAGGACTTGCCTTAGTTATTCTGGTAACAACATGCATCATCCCTGCTAGCTTCATCAAAATGAGCCCCAAGGGTGCAGCAGCTGTGGCCTTTCAAGGTTTGAATTTTGACATTTAAAGTTTCTCCCCAATCACAGGGATTTGTCAGTAAGGCTGGGTGTGAGTAGTCTCACTTATTTTTACGGAAGTGTTGCAATGTGTTTGTGAAAGAAAGGAGGATTGAGAAGCTGAGGCCTTTAAGTACAGTGATGTGCCTTGAATGGATAGTGTCCCATATCAAAAACCAAATAACTATTTTAGTTATTTCTCATCTGTGTTCTGAAACAATCTCTGATGGAGAAAAAAAAGTATGTTATACAAAATCAGCCAGTGACATTGTTGGGTTGCCAAATGCCATGAGTTAAAATCCAAATGGTCAAATGCTCTGGATTTATGAATTAAAAATGACAGCTTTAGTCAGTTTTTGGCACAACATCATCAAATTATACTTTTTGATGTGCGTATTGGTAGTCATGATTGGGTGCTATACTATTGTGAAATATTTCAGTATGTCTATGCAGCTTGCCTTGCAAGAGGAACAAGTAGGTCAAAGCGCCTGGGGACCCTGTAAGCATTTTGACAGAGTTCCAGATCTTCTGGAAGTTGGTCTCCAGAGGGGTGAAGGCAATATTTAGGGCAAAATCCTGCACTGTAATCTCATTCTTGCAGCTAGTGCATCAGAAAACTGGGAACATGAGGAAAAAAGAGAGATACTGAATATTATAAAGCTTGATGAATGCAAGACAAATTCAAATGGGTCTGTGATTTAGGCAGTCAGCTGCAGTATTGCTTTTGCGAGATGATGTTATTTTAAGTACAGTAAAGTTCTTGCCTCCTTTATGGGAAAGCATTGTCCACATTGTCACCATAACTGTTACTAGACAACAGCTTGCACAAACTGTGGCAATGGAAAAAAGGGGCTGTGAGAGAGCAAACAAGGCAAAGGAAGTTGCAAGAAAAAAAGAATAAATGGCTCAGCCAAGCTGAATGGACGGGTATTTTGTCTTTGCATGTATCAATGGGCAGCCTACAATCTGTGTTAATTCAGCTTTCACACAGGGCCCTGAAGCGAGGCTTTCCCAAACCAGCAAACAAATCACTTCCCCAGCTCCATTGGTATTCTGTGCATGATCTCAAGTCTTTGTGTTGTGAAATGAACAGCAGAATAAGAAACTCATTCAAGGTATAGGTGCATTTCGCTCACACAGGGTGACCTTGACTAAAATAAATGCATATACATGGCTTATATCAGTTTTTAATATAAATACAGTATGAGTCATGGATAATACATACTGTAAACACAAATGATAGAAACACCAGCTACATGTTCATGGGACTTATGGTGCCATCCAAAGCGTTTTGCCCATAGACTTTATATATAAAAGGAAGTAGCTTCCTGGTCTGAAAAATTAGCCCAATATGGAACTGCCATTAAGTTTAATACAACAGTGCCACTGGGGTTGGCTTCAAAAAGCCTCCGCCTTCATAGACTCCCATTCAACTTCTCTCATGAAATGCTAAGTCAGGAAATTTTTTTCTATACGTTATTATGGTGAGGTTAGCTAAAGTCCATCATTTTTATTAGTTTTCTGGCAGTCACTGAAAATAATCCCATCATTAATTAGAGTTTAGTCTTTAAAAAGCAGTATGTTTCGGGGTCAGTGGTGACAGGTCAGTGCTGCAGTCAGGTTTCTGCGATAGGTGGACGGGGTGTCAGGTTTCCAATCAGATCAAGTCAAATTCTACTGACGTAGATGTTATCCATTGGTTTGTGTTTTGCGTATTTGAAGCTTCCAGTCTTGCATTTCAGCCATTGCCACCATAGTTTTTTGGGGCCAGATATAACCATAATTGGATAAACCAGACATGCTCCTAAATATACTGCTCTTTGAGGCTTGACATCTAATTAATTATGCAATTATTTTCAGATGGACCACCCAAAACACTGTGCAAAAGGGCTAAATTTAGCAAATGACACCATAATAACTTGTGGAAAAAGTTCATTGACTTTGTATTTCACGCAAGAAGCTGAGTGGGAGTCTGCGGAGCCAGGGGTTGTTTTTGGCTCTGTGAAATTGCACTTTAAAGCACCTCCACATTGGCTTTCCTTTTTGGAAAGATATGCCCATTTTTATATTCTCTATGAATACACTAAAAAAAACATAAAAACGGCATTGCAAAAGCTGTTTTTTCATAATAATGTGGCCATGTCTTGTGAGAAGCAAGAAAACACCCAAAAAGATTGTGAATATTGGACTTACATCCATCAAGTACGAGGGACATGACTTTAAATGAATGTTCCAAATGGTGTGTTTGCTAACACGTAGCTCAAAAATATCCACTTAGGGGGTAATAATATGTTAATTTTGTGTTTACTTTTTTCTGCCTTTAACAGTTATATAACCATTAATAGCTGTGATAAATATGGCTGAATTAACCTGCTATGAAGCACTGTAGCAAAAACAAAAAAGCAGCTCCGGCCTCTAAACTTTGTCCACACCAGCTTCATAACATTGTTTACCGTTTTTCTTTGTTCAAGTGCCTGACTCCAGAAGTAAACACTTTAATGGAGAAATATGTAATATGGAAAAATGTAGTTCTAAAACTAGACTGCTAATTTTAACCTTTATTATTCAATTACATCATGTACCATTTACACCAGTTAAATAGCTTCTTCACCAGTCAATTACCATCATCAACCTAAACAAAGAAAGTGCAACAAGACTATTTGGATTAACAGACCCTAATTATCTACTGCATCTGCAAGTGTTCTTTATTTTGCACATTCAAATAAATAGGATGTCAAGCAGTTATTTTGTTTAAAGCCATTTCTTGGCACTGCTGATGTTTCTCTGGTGTAGAGATGGTGGTTGGCCTTAAATCACAGCTATACAAAAGTGATGAACTGAATGAAATAAGTAATTACACACACGCAAGAGGTGAGAAAATGTGAAAAAAGGACATTTTGTGCAACCAAATTGAACTGCAGCAAATATCATCTCAATATACCTCCTGTGTTCACTGCTGTAAAACCACAATCAATCTGATGTTCAGATCTTCCTTTACGTTCATCTTTCAGGCAAGGTTTGACCCAAGGTTATTTTATATCATAGGATGAATTACTAATAAACCAACAACGAAGAGAAACTCATAAAAGGAGAAATATGATCTCTCTTCCTAAATCCCGTCAGCACTGCAGCATTTTGGATCAACTGCAGGCTTTTAGTTTTATACATATTTCTATGGATTTTCAAATATTCTTTGAAAACAGCCATAAAATATAAAGTATATTTCTTATAAATACAGTATATGTAACTTTATGACGATGCATACATATATACATAAAGTTGGTCTTTTTCGACTATAAAAAAAGTGTTCATTCCCCTTTTTCCATAATTACACATGCAGAAGAATTCAATAACCCGAGTATAAATTATGCACGTACATATATTTGAAAATACATAAATAATATAATACAAGAATATTTGAGAAAATTGTTGTCTGGTGCAAAGGTCATAAACACTGCATTATATGGACATTACTAAAGCGTCTCTCTCTCACGTCCTTTTACATCCATCCTGTTGGTCACACATTTAAAATGATGTAATAGAAATGTGACATTAACCCCACAGTGATAGTTTGCTGTTTTTGCAAAATACAGAGATGTTGTAAAATCAATAGAACCTGCAATTCTGCGTTGCTACTGGCCTGAAAAATGATGATGGATGATGGATTTTTTTGGTAATAAAGCTGCTGCTGTTATTGCAGTGGAAATTGGATTTTACCATGTTAAAACTCAAGCAACCCAGCAAACTACATCCACAAGAATTTATTTTTAATAACTGATTTGAATAAAGCATAACACTGCAGTTTCCACACAATGACACTACATTCTGTCAGTTTGTGTGCATGTTCACTAATGTAATGTAAATTCATTATAAACATAAATTTCCTTTCCTGCGGACATGGTAGGGAGTGGATTTACACACTTTACACACTCATCAATAAAACACATCTTAAAGGTTTTTTTGGTTGTCAGATTCAGGAAATATAATCTTATACCTGAGTGAACAAAGCCTCCAAGAAAACAAAACTTGGTAATGCTCAGTTCATGGCTGGAATACTGTGGAGGACATTACAGTCAAGTAAGGAGGTGCAACGAGGAGCGACATTAAACAGAGAACGGTTTCAATCTTATGACTAGAAAAATTATACTGAACATTAAAAATTGTCTTGCAGCAGCAGGGGAAACAGTGTGTGCTGGGATATGGTAGCTAGCAGGCATGATGTAAAACAATTCATTTTATATTTGTGTATCAAATAAAGTTGCCTTATAGTTTGACTTACCTTTCTGTAAACCAGATGATCAGAGCAAAGGCAACCAAATTTGACTATTATAGCCAATATTAGTGGATGGCATGAAGAGAAGTGGATTCACAAAGCAGAACACATAATGGTACATATCAAAAACACTCTCAGAATGAGAACTCAGGCTATCTTTAAAGATGCTGTAAAGTAGAAATGAAAATTAGCTTTAAGTTCATCACACAACAGAAGTATGGGTTGTTAACTACCCATCCAAATTTGAATGAAAAAAACACAGACAAGTATGTTAAATTAGGGTTTGAAATTGTGAGAAAACCAGCAGTCTTCTCTGCTCTGAGACTGTGGGGGCGTGTCCTGAAGGAGCTGAAGCTCCGCCCCCTCGCTGGAAGGTGTTCAGTGTCCTGTATGACAGTCCTGTGGCTGCAGTTCTTTTCCCCACGAAGCGGTCCGTCTGACATCCAACTTCTAGGTGACTTTATGCATGATGTCACACTGGCACTCTGTCTCTCTGGTGGTTGGAGCAGCCTGCTTTGTGAAAACAAAATAGAATCAGAATTTATTTGTCCAATGAGTGAAACATACAGATGCATATAAATGAAGCTTGTCCCCCTGAGCTGTAACACAGGAGTAAAACTGGACACCAGAGACAGCAGACAGTGAGTCTCCAACTACTTCTAACCACCAGCATTACAATCATGGAGATAATAAGAGAGGAGGAGTTGATTTAGTTCTGTAACGACTGCAACATGCACAACGCTGCATTATATCACGTTAATTCATTACATCACATCAATTAATTATATCACATGTCAATTAATTACATCACATCAATTCATTATGTCACATGTCTATTCATTACATCACATCAATTCATTACATCACATGTCTATTCATTACATCACATCAATTCTTTATATCAAGTCAATTCAAACTTTGAACCTGCTCAGGTCGAGCCGAAAGTATTTCTCTTCCACTGATGTTCCACCTCCACTTCCTCCTCCTCCACCTCCTCCTCCTGCTCTCTGCGGCCTCCTGCACATGTAGTCGGGCTCGTTTATCCGGACCGGTACCGGTACATGTAACCGAGAGGGTCGCTGATTGTAACGTTACACCGGAGTACAAAAACAACAACCCTCATTAATGTGAGGACTAGATCTCCTCTGGTCCATGTTCACCATCACCCCGACATGTAGAATACAGAGTTACATATATTATAGTTCCTTATCGGAGCTTTATTGAGACGCATAAAACAATCAGCGGTTATCGGAGCATTTTCCTCTGAACTCTGCTACGAGCTCAATAGAAGCTAATTAGCACATTAGCTCCCACTTCATGAAAATAAAGTTATTCTACACCGAATAAAATCACATTAGCGGTTTGCACCGCGGACTAAATATAGCAGAGTTACTGTGGACAAGTTATCTAGTATAATTATAACAAGCACACAGAACTTACTCTGAGTGGTGAACCGGCGGACACTCGGCCGGCGGCGGACGGTGCCGGTGCGACCGGAAGATGAACGGCCGGGAGGGTGAAGCTCGGTTCGGCTCCGCGCTGCAGGAGAAGCGGTGTGTCCGTGAACTTCGTCCGTCTCCGGTGGAAGTTGGTGAAACAATCCGCCATGAAATGGTCCCTGCAGAGGGGGCTGTTGGTGTTAATCCTAACGTCTCCTTTAGCTCTTCATGAAATCAATCCACCTCTTTTTCCTTCATCAGTGGGACATTTAAATAGCGATGCAGCGCTGCTTTGGAGGTTCTTGCTTCCAGGAAAGATGCACTTGCAGGTGGAGGGAGACGTCCTGTAGCAGCTGATGTACAATAACAATCTGACTACAGCAGGAGTAGAACTGAAGTCGAGTGTGATGACCTCTTATGCAAATGAGCTCCAGGCTTTTATAGCGTTTCACCGTGTGAGAGGAGGAGCCATGCAGAAGGTTATAGAAACCGGCTGTGATCTGACGTAGAAAGGTTGTTGTGACGTAGATAGGTTGGGTTTTCATGCAGCCTTAAAAAACCTGAGCTGAAGACTGGTGAGAAACTGTTCAACAGTTTCAGTGCGACAAAGTTTTCTAGCTTTGCACATGCTTTCAGCAACTCACTTCACACATATATAATGTACTGAGAAGCAAATCATGGAATTTGCTTTACAGCATCTTTAATAGAAGCATTGTATGATAATTAATTGTCAACTAAAATGTCATGGTTGACCTGACCATACGTTGTGTCTGAGGCACCAGCTTTCTTGGACAGTCATGTGAAAAAAAAAGAAAAAAAGAAAACATAGGCCAAGACAGACGTTAGCATCTCACAGTTTGTGAAGCTCTTTATGGAAAACTAATATGTTTTTTTTTAGTGTGGGCCAATGTAGCTATTAACCATTTTGATGTAAGACTGGGTTGCACAAACATCAGGGAAGAGAAGAAGGGAAGTGGAATAGGTTATCATCGTTAATAGCTGGTGCAACAGCATCACGGTGCCCTTTATGACGACATAACAAAAAGTGTCTGTCTGCGACCATCTTGCTCCCTAATTGTCTTAGGTTATGCACATGTTCAAAATGAAGAAGCACCACATTAAGTCAACCTGTCAGCTTTTATTTCCACATACTCCCACAACATTAGGAGACAAACAACCTTCTGTTTAATAATGAGAGCCTGAGCAAGAAGACCTTTATTACAGGAGAAGACTAAGAATATAATAGCAGTAATTAACTTAGTGTTACTCCTAAGCACGACCTCGTGAGTCTCTCCAGCTCTTACTGTACCACCTCCTCTCCAGTTTTACATGCTCTCTTTCAACAGTGGCTGTTTTCAAAGCCCTGAACAAGAGACCATTCGATTACTCAGAGCAGGGACTGTAGGCTACTACTCATAATGCAGTACTTAAAGTGTTCACAGTGAGTGCCAATGCTTTCCTTCATACTATTTTAATTTACTTC
This sequence comes from Embiotoca jacksoni, assembly GCF_022577435.1. Lineage (NCBI taxonomy): Eukaryota > Metazoa > Chordata > Actinopteri > Embiotocidae > Embiotoca > Embiotoca jacksoni. Next base: position 18,749,987 of record NW_027185263.1, read on the forward strand.
AATATTTATCTCAGTATTTAATGCAAAGCTGCTGTGAGACATCACTGGCAATATAAAACCCATAATTCATATTATTTTCATATATTATAGTCAGTTGTCTCTGTCGAATCATCACCTTACAAGTAACTGTTCATTTAGAGATGTTAGAGGAGCATTTGTTTCAGAGGGAGCTGCGGCACACTTCGTGCCTCTGTGGCAGCCTGCAATAAATCACCATTTCTGGATTATTTATGAACACGAACAAAAAGGGAGGTGTCATCATTATGCTTTGACAGCTCACACGGCTACTATACACAGCGCATACAGTATATTACATCAGCCAGGTTAACACCTTCATCTTAGCCCTTTGCCAAAGCAAAATGCAATGCACAGCTTCAAAGCTTTTCAATTCAGAGGATGGGATTGTAGTTTTCTTCTTATAGCCCTCATAGCAACAGTTTCTTACATATTGCATATGGCATGCGGATGTAATATTCATCATATTATATTCTTCTTAGCTTTTACACATGTCAGTAGCTGCAGTTGGTATGAAAGGAAACGGAGATACATCTTGCTTTCCGGTAATCATAACTCACAATAGAGCTGCAAGAAACCTCAAAAGCTCTGCGAATTTGCTTAAAGGCTTGATTTTGAAATATGCTGTTGAGAAACAGGTTATTTTTGACAGGGCGAGCAACCCCTGCTGTTTTGTAGATGGTTCTCTATCTATGATGAAAACAGGTCCAGAAATCAACTTGACATTTTCCTCCTACTGCATGTGGCTTTCTGCTGAAACATGTTTATCATCTACGATTTTGCATTATTATCACTTGCCACTATGATTGGGCTTCCTGGAAATTGTGATGGTATTGAGCCTCACAGCTTGCACGGTAATTGGCATTTCAATAACATTCCTTGACTGTGCTATCCTATGCTAGTCTTTGCTTACAATAATACAACATATATGTATGCCATGTCCTATTGCTTATATGTGGAGTCGTATTGGTCAACTGTTAATCCTAAGGTGTAGACAAAAGGCTGTGTTTGTGAATGATAGTGATACTGCTGGGCCAAACCAAAAGGTCACAGGGGGAGGTCTGCAACCTGTGGGGCCACATCCTGTTGTTCTTTGAGTCATAAACAGGAACAAGCTGCTGTCGCGAGAGCGAAGGAAGACAACCCCCACCTCGACCAATCAACAAAGGACACATCACCATACATGACTTTTTGGTTCCTGTACTATAAGAAGAATGGGTCAGGGAGAGTCAGGAGGTCAGACTTCGTGAACTGACACATACTTTGTTGCGGTCAGGGAAACATAGTCTGGACCCAGAGCTCTGTAACACTGATTATTCTGTTGCTGTTAAATAAACACCATGAAGCCTGACATCTTCTCCTATTGCCTCATTAAAGAACACGCAGGACTGGGGGCTTACACATATTGGCTTTGTACTAGCATGAGCCCGAGTTCAACATGACTCAAAAATTTGCATGATTCAACATGCAGTATTTTTGTCGTGAGCTCTTCTATTATAACAATCAGCTGTTTAATGCAGCTCTCATACAGTATTAAGCCTTATTCATACGTGATAAACATTTCTTAAAATAAACAGCTCAAGTAAAATCACTGGTTAAACTATTTCACGCTGTGACAGCAATAGTCCTCCTGACAGGGGCTTTAAACTAAAGTGTAATCAATGAAATGAGCAAGAAGCTCTTCTGATGGCTGTCATGTTACTGACTGATACAACAGATGAAACAGGCATGTTTTAAAACCCTTTTCACACAGGAGGCGACAGAAAGGTGTTGAAGAGTGTCGCAAAACTTTGATGTGAAGTGTACGACTTCTTGTCAGACATTCCCAAAAAAAGACAAAACAACTACAAAAAGACATAATCCGATGTCAAACTGTCACAAAGAGGCATGAAATAACCCCAAAGAGACTCAAAATGTATGCTCCTCCTTACAGTTCGGGTGCTTTGCTCCCATGTCGGAACGTTCGAGGGTCTTTGACATGTCTTTGCCCAGGAGCACATCGTCCCCGTCTGTCCATGACTGTTAACGTCAGTGATGCGCAGGTTTGGGGTTGAATAACATCAACGCTTTACCGATGATAATACACATAGACTTTTTCTTGTAAACAAGTTTTTCTTTGTTGTGTGGTATTTTTTTTTTTTTTTTAAGTATTTTACAAAGCTCATATCTTTGGCTATCAGGGGTGTTACTACAAAGCAAATTCAACATACCCAGGCTTTCTTTGCCTGAGTTGGCTCAACAAAGCGGAAACTCGCCATCAGAGATCATTTATACTACGACGGTGGTTATCAGCTTTCTATGTTAACTCAGGCTTTCTGCTTTCGCGTTCACATAAAAGAGGAGGTGTTTGCAGTATCTGACCAATCACCAACAAGGACAAGTGTACTGACAGCAGAGCCACATATTTTAAAAATGAGTAGCAAACTGCAATTTAAAAAAAAAAACATAATGAATGAACACATCATCATGGAAGGATGTGCAAAACAATCGCCGCCTGTGTAAATGTGTTGCCGAAATATCACCTTACCATAAGTGCACAGGAAGATTAGACTATATTACATGTGCATATTTCATAAAATGAATCTATTATTAGATGTATTCAACGTTTTAATATTATCATTTCACCTGCAGTCCTGGAGGTGTCAAATGGACTGAGGAGTTAATAATAAGAAATTAATTCAAAATCATAATGCAACTGCAATCCTTTAGTGCAACAATCAGTCCCAGATGTCAGTAAAAAACAAATGAAATTAATCTATATTTATAATCTATAAAAATCACCGGGGGAAAACACAGAGGTTTGTCAGTCTCTGAACACTCTGCCCTTCCCCCTCTGCAGAGAACTGTCTCACGCCACAGAGAACTGTCTCACTCCACAGAGAACTGTCTCACTCCACAGAGGACTGTCTCACTCCGGGTATCGAGCTCCAAAGGATCTTCTCCGATTGGTGATGACATTTTTCCGAGAGAATTGATTAGCCAGTAGGCGGTACTTTCTTACGTTTTGATCCGATATCTCCAACATAACCTGCTCCGGACCAGGTTAAGTTTGCAGCATAAGTTACCATGGTGATCTAAAAAGAGAGCCACCTTCATGACAATGCCAACCCAGGCTTTAGTCTCAACATACCTCGCTAACCCACTGATCTCGCTTCGATTACACACCTCTGGCGGCAACAGATTATTTGCAAGTCTCACACATGTGATCCATTCTTCTCTATTTGACTGTCAGCACCAGCCATGTGACGAATAACATTGTCAAACTGGGAGAGCATTGGGCTCACAAGACATGAAAACACATCTTGTAACACAAAATAATTCAGCAACAGGTGTGTGGGGATCCTTCGTACATGACAGTGATAGTGCTTCACTGTCAAAATGATTAATCCTCGTCCTCCTAATCCTAGGTGTTATAAATCACACCTAGAGCCTCAAGTGCTGCTCAGAAAACTAATTTCTGGCCAATGAGAAGATGATGCACAAGGTGGAAGCGCTCAGTAGCTGTGCAATAGTAACACACTGGCCTGTTACTCTTTGTGGCAGCATTTTTTTAATATGTCTATCTGTGTGCACATTGGTACACACAAAACATCTAACATGTGTAGGGTATAGTCATAGACTCTATATAAAAGTGGACATAGCCTGAAAAATGAGCCTGAAGTGCCTTAATCTGCAATACAACCAAGTGCCGCTTGTGGTTGGCTTCAAAAAATTCAACTAGTCTCATGACATTCAATACAATTTCTCCATGAGTTATCTCAGTTTTTCTAGCTAAAGTCACTTCTTATTAGTTTTCCATCTGAAAATAATCCCGCCATCAATTAGAAAATATACTTCAAAAGCCGTGGTTTTGGGGCGTGTCTGTTTAATTGACAGGCTTGTGATTTGGTGCTATATAAATAAAACTGAATTGAATTGAATTGAATTCACTCACCCTCGGATCACCGCCGCTGCGCTACATGCCCTCCTCTCCCCTTCTGGAGCGGATAGACGCTGTCTGATCGGGGACTTTTTGCTGGGTCAGCGTGGAACTTTGCCGGGATGCTGCTACAGCCGCTACAACAATTCCCCCTCAGAATGCTGCTTTGCCCAACGGGCTTTGCCTACCGCTGCTTTGCCTACAGGGCTTGGACTGACGCTTCTTGTCTACCGGGATTTGCCTACCATCCTTTGATTTGACCTGTTCTATCCTGCTCTTGCCTTGCCTCGCTCTTATTTTAAAGCCAGCCTCACGCTACATTGTAATACAACGAGCCTATTGCAGGATGGTTAACTGATAGAGCTCCTTTACAAGGGAGCTTCTGGCCCACTTCTGTCATGTTGTTTAATTGTTTATTTGTGTGCCTGATCATCCTACATTGGCGTTCTGTTTTATTAAGTTGAAGCCTTTGTTTCTGTTTCTTTTCAATTTTTTTTGTTTACAGCCACAAATTATGAGAGCATTATTTTTATTTTGTTTAGAAGTTGACTTGTTTTATATGGCTCGCTCAATACGGCAGACTAAGCCATGTGATTAGCACTGTCTTGCACAGAATATGTGTTTATTTGATCTAAGCTACAACAGCTACTGTAAAATACTGTTAGTGCTTCATGTAAATTTCTCGTTTATTAGTCTTTTGTTTGCAATTAGGGTTTCCGGGCTGCTTATTTGAGTTAATATTGTTTTGTGTAGTTTATTTAGTGTTTCATATTAAATTGCAGACCTGCAGTTTCACCCTTTAACCACCAAGTGTGTGCTGAACGGTCTGATTAGTTTCTTTTTCCTTTCTGTTATTGAAGTGGAGCCTCACTAATTATATTCCCTGTTCTTTCAGGAGCTGCAAGGTCTAAGGTGGTGGGGTTGTTCCTGCCTTCGTGTGCTATGTGGTTCTATGCACCCCAGTTCTGAACCCTCACGAGTGTGTGTGTGTGTGTGTGTGTGTGTGTGTGTGTGTGTGTGTGTGTGTGTGTGTGTGTGTGTGTGTGTGTGTGAGAGAGATCGTGTGCACACGTGATTGGGATGCCTCTCCACTATTGACATTCTCTTAAATATTAAGATAAATTCAAAGGCTCTTCTATTCTTAATAACTCATTAGTCTCCTGCTCATTAGTATAACGAATGAGTGGCTCCCAAATTATTGATAATGAGAGGGGTAAAATGTATTCTTTAGGTGAAATTCCTAAGGTGGCGCTATCGTATTCTCACTGAAAACATTGGTTGTTTTCTTCAAAATCCGAACCACCCTCGCGCCACACAATGCCGGTGAACATGGCAAACATTTAACTTCACACTGTACATTGGCATTTTAGTATTTCGAGCATGTAAGTGCAACGTTAGGGTTTAGGTCCAAGTACAGTCTTACTAAAGCCCCACCTGGCGACTAATATGGCAATCATTGTGATCATTTCTAAATCAACACTGCTTCTCACTCTATTTATATAAGGTGCTGCCTGACTGGTCAGTGTGTTCTCCCCACTGACATTCAAACTAACCTCCTTGTTTGATCAGTGTAACGGGGACTCACTCTGACTCTACATACTAAATTGTATGACTATATCATTTCTCGCCGCACACAGTGATTACGTCCGTTGTGAATATTGAACTGGGAATAAGCTCCTCTCATATACATTTCACTAAGACTGATTGCTACATAAATCATGAAGCATAACAAATTTTTGCAGCCTGCTATAATACATGTAATAATTATGAATATGCTTATTGAGTATGCCTGTGTGTCTACAGATGAGTATTTTTTTCTCTCTCTCTCCTGCATTACTATTGCCTGTTATCATTTACTCTCACTCCAGTCCACTCTGATTAATTTTATCATCAATTCATTCTGTTACAATTTCGTAATACTTGTGACAACCTGGGATTTTTCTACATAACTAAACAATGGTTGACTAATTGATGATGGTGCTGCTACCCAGTGCTTCCAGACTGATCGTTATTGTGATGCTTTTTTTTCTGTTTCGCAGAAACAGTTTGTGTAAAGAAAAACATAACTGTCTGGTGTATTTAAGGTGTATCTAACGCAGTGCTTCAATCAAGGGTATGCTACACTTGCTTACAAGTCAGCGCTGCACTTGATATGACCCCCCCCCCCCCCTATACCAATGCATTCAGTGCTTCTGAAAGCATGCAGTTATATGTTACTACTATTAGGATTTAATAGCTCAGGAATCTAATGCCAACCCCTGCTTGTTGCTGGCTCCATTCAATAAATGATCAGCACAGCCCATGAACACACCAATACCATCCAACTATCCTCAAGTTGCTCTGCAGATCATCAAACCCCTTGTAACGGTTTGGAGAAATTTACATCTTTTATCCAATTTTCATCCTTATCTGTGTGTTTTGTCCCTGCACCTGTGATCTGTTTCTTTTCACCTCCCAGCAGCTACACAGCTTCCGCTCATAAACTGGAGGAGCCGACTTTAAGAGAAAAACATCATGCAAAGTATCGACTGCATATTCACGGCTTTTTAGAGAAGTTTTAGTTTATAAATATTCTAAAGATGCAGAAACACTTTTTTGTGTTTTTAAAAATTTTTTTTTTTTTTATAAATGAACCCCCCATAAATATTTGCATATGTTTACCCATTGTACATAAAATTTTAACTTGTAGTGTTTCATCAACCCCCCACCCCCCTCCACGGTTAAACTGAATGTACTGTATTAATCATAAGGGGAAAGATGTTGGAAGGAGCAGCATTTCCTCACCAGTGTGATTGATGCAGTACTGTGCATAAGTACAGGTGAAATTGCATGCACAGAAAGTATATGTGACTACAGGGGGCCATTCCTTCCCCAAAACAGAGAGAAGAGCAAGGGAAGAAGTCTCAATTAGCAGGGACTGAGTTAGATGCACTAACAGAGAGGTGAGGCTAATTCCTGCACTGTGGTCTGTGTACTTTTTCAAGCAGAAAACACACTCGAATTTTACAAAATACACACAAACACAGACACACAACAGAAAACACAACAGCATTTACTAAAAATGAAATGGTAAAAATTGTTATTTGGGATTGGCCAGAACTCAAGACATTTTAGAGTCAGCCAAGATTGGTCACCAATAAATCTGCACAAAGCACAGGCTGCCAGATGTATTGATCATTGACACCTTTGTCTTGACACTTGTGACAGGTCTATGTCATTTCCTGTTTCCTGTTTCTCACTGTACTCTTCTGTAGTGTTGCGATAATTTTTTTTAAACCTAGTTCAAATCTACATAAACATATCAAAATATTTGAACCCTGACAAAAAAAAATTCAAATGACAATAAAAAAACAAAACATGGACTGTATCTTAAAAGGAATATGATGATGCAAGTAATTGGTGAATTGAATCCACTGCTAATGTGTATTGTTTTTGTAAAAAAAAGAAAGAAAAAAAGAACAAGGGTGCTGATTTGAAAAGGTGGAATCATCAACATCAATGGGAAGCAATTTAACAAAATACTATGAGCAGCAAGCCATATGGATAGAGAGAAAATTTAAACAGCTGACATTTCTTGATGCTAATGACTCCCCTTATCAACATACTGTAACAGTGTTGAGTCACAAATACCCAAAGCAGCTCCATTGCTCTTTTCAAAGTGTGGTTTGGTTTAAATGTCCACTTTTCCAGAAAGGAGGCCAGCTTCAACTACAATTCTAATGGAAATTAAAATGTATACACTCTTAAATAATTTTACACCAAGTTGAGGTATGCATGTAGTTGTGTCATTGCAACAGTGTTTAAAAGCTGTCAGCTCCCTGTTGACCAGCAATATAAATAGTGTATGTCCTGTGTATTCTATCTATCTAGTCAGCTTTGTGTTGTTTGGTGAAATAAACTTGTTCCCTCCCACTCTCACTAATCTTCCAGTCTGCAGGCCACAGCAAGACAAGTGAAAAGAGAATTCCAAGTGTTTTTGTTGTTGACGTTGTTAAGAAGAGTGAAACAGCACTGTCTTTATTTCAGCATGAATACTGACAATGTAATTCAAACATGTAATGCATATAAATCCTATGCTAAATTTAGCATAGGAGATTCATGTACTTTTTCTGTTTCTCAGCAGTCATTGTCATAAGAACTGTGTTACCTCCACAGCTATGATCTCCCTACAGCCAGATACCCAATTAATAAATTACAATATTTAAGTATTATCAAAACCAAAATTTGTACATCTGTCTTAAATGCTACAACCGCAAGTTTGCAATCTATTGTTAGATATCAGCTCTTTCAGCTTTACATGCTATGACTTCTGAAAATGGATGTTGTGCAAACCAAACTGAGTGGGGACTAATATAGAAGAATCATGTGCTCAGTCATGTGTTCAACAATATGATATTTTTCTCTATAGCCCAGCTGTTATAAGAACATAGAAGTCATGTGCAAATATATTTATATTTTAACTCAAGGGTATTAAGTGCTTTTGTAGTGATGAAAACAAATAAGCGAGATATTTGAGTTTCAACAGTTTTTTTAATCATCAAACACTGCTTAAATTATGTTTCTTAATTGAGTAAAAAGGTCAACAAGCCACTAATAACTCTGTTTTATGAAAAAACTGAAAGTAAATGTCTGGTAAAATGCTCCAGAAATGTGTTTGAGGCTTTTTTGAAAAGGGAGTCACATTTTATTAGGCAGTGTTACGGCCCAATTTAGTGTGCCTAGGGGTACACAGGAAGTAACATAATAGGTGATAAAAAAATAAATAAAAAAAACTGGCAAAAGGTTTGCCAAAAATGAACGAGATAAGGCAGCTTGCAATCAATGACATTTAGTCACAGCATAAAAGTAAACAAAACCTAACTACCTGGGAAGCGATGACGTCAGGGTCTCTAAGGCCAAAACAATAAACAAAACCCCCATTCTAACTAAAAAAAGAAAAGTTCTGCTGGCCTATGGACATAAACAGAAAAACAATCCTGAGCTCCCTACCTAGCCACAAAACAGGAGAAAACAGGAAGTACCAAATAGAACCCCTACAACAGCTTCATCAAAAACAACAGTTCTGTTGTCGATGCCCCAGGTACGGCAGTACCGACTCTCAGCGGCAGCAGCAGCGGCGTGCCAGGAGAAAATCAGAAGAGAAAGAGAGCACAGGATCTGGGGTTAATATTCAGCTCCACTGATGAACTGAGGACTCTCAGGTGTGGGTATTTCAGCAATCAGGAAGGGGCGTGGCAGACCTGAAACACAAACACCCAGCTCTCTTCTAAAAAGAGGCATAATTAAGTCAGGGGATGTAACACATTGTTTCCTTGAAATGTAATAGACAATTTGGTGGCATGTCACATTCTTTGAATTACATTTAAAAGCAGTTTTGTGCCAACATTTTTTAGACATCTTTATGTTACTGGGCTCAGTTACAAGTTGCTTTACAGTTTGAGATTTTTACATTAAATATAATTATATATATTAAATATACTACTATGTCTGTCTGTAAAAGAAATATAGCCTAAAAAAAAGGAATTTGCATCGTGATATATTGCACTTTGATAAGCCCTAATTAGAAGTAGCTGATTAATACAAATAGAGATAAAATATCAAGATCTGGAATTGTGAGAGTAAACTATGTTTTTTATTATTCATATGCATTTATTCATAATAATTTCATTTTCCTTGTGTGGTAATTTGTGCTTAAAGAGCTAGAGACAAAAAGTCTGTGTCTGTATTTCAGGATCATGGTGATGTAATTAAATCTGTGGCAGTCAACATCTATCTGTATGTGTAACATGAACTTGGGTAAGAGGTCGAGAACACCAGGTTGTAAATATGAAACAATACTCACTCTGCAAGGTTTATGTTCTTACTTTAAAGAGTTCTGTTTCAGAGTTGTACATGGTAAGGAAAATGATGAAACCGGGAAACCATGGCAATGTAATGGGAAGTTTTTTGGTGACTATATTCAATTCAATTCAATTTTATTTATAAAGCGCCAAATCACAACAGAGGCACTTAACACACAGCGGAACTGTACAACATTATACAGAGAAACCCAACAATTCAACAATTCCCACAAAAGCTAGGAGGGAAAAATCTCCTCTTTAAGGGAAAAAAAACCTCCAACAGAAGGAAGGAAAAAACGCCTCTTAACAGGAAGAAACCTCCGTTGTACTATAAACAAGAAATGTTTTGTATTCGTTTTGAGATGGTTGTAAGAAAAACGTCTCCATATTGTGATGGAGACATGATATTAATAAAATATTCAACAAACATAGCAGGTGGTTTGTGGTTTGTGGTTTTCTTTGAGTCCTGATTGTCAATACAGTTTTTCCACAATAACGTTTTCTCAGTCTTTTAATGTAGTAAATCCCCAATGTTTTTTTTTTTTACCATGACAGAGATGAATTTCACAAACAACAACAACAAAAGAAACACATTCAAGAAGAAACAAAATCAACAGGCCTTGCTATACATGGAAAAGAAGAGGGGAAAAAAAGCTCACAAGTCTTTCCACATCATTTTGAGGCAAATTCACAACAAACAAAGTTCTGTTAAATTACACGTTCAAAATGTATAAATTCACTGATACTTTACATGACATTATGTCACTTCACCAGCTACAATGAAAACACAACTTTGGCTCCATCTTTTGGCAGAAGCAGTTTTAAGACGTAGAGAAGAGATGAAATGGTTTTTGAAGCAACAAGTTCTTCGAAAAGCTCAGAATCCTACTTTCTGTGCTTGAAACATATCTGGTAGTGGGTGGAAGTAAACAGAACTAGTCTCTGTACACAAGTGTTTCAGGTTAAAGGTAAATGTTTTTGTTTTTATATTTACTTGAGATGACTACACTTCGTATACGATGATGAATATATGTTTCCCACCTTAACCTCCTAACTGTTCCTTTTCCTTTTTAAAAGTGCAACTAAGGCTAAAATCCTAATTAAATAAAAAGACAGACTTATGCTCATCAATCAATCACTCATCAGTTGTTTACCACTGCTCTACAACATCTAATAGGCCTATTTATTGTGTGCTATAATGACTCCACCATGGATAAAAATATGTTTTACAATAATAATATGTCAAAAACATAGGACCACAAATTAAACCAACATTGTCACTGGAAATGTTTTTTAAAAGAATGAAGCCATGGCAACCGATAGTAGGTCCCAGGTTTCAGCTATCTGAGACTGACATTGAGTAAACACAAAGTGTTACAAAGCCAGGACATTTAGCAATAAACCACAATATATCTAATACAAAGCTGGGAACCTATGACCAGGGTGGGGAAGCAGTTAAAAGTGTCACTTTAGTGTGTAATACAATGTTGTAAGCAGGGCAAGTAAAAAAAAAAAGTTGTGCTTTACTTGATTTTTATGATTTTGTTTTGAAATGTTTTATTTTAATTTTACAGCGAGATGTTTTTTTCTTTAAGATTTGAAAAACCGCTTATGCATAATACTGAATCTTTGCGCTTCCTCCATAGATACTAAACCAAATGAAACCAAAAACCAAATGTATGTTGTGCATATGAGTGTTTTGCATCACTGTGACACTGTAATCAACTGCTCACTTTTTATGGGTTTGGGTGTGATTAATTATCTGAGAAACTACATTGCTCAACATCATTTTGGTTCCTCTTGGTGTCCATTATTGGGTAACGACAGCTTAAATGTAGTTTTCCACTGAAAATGATGTATAATGTTGCTTTGATTTTTTTCAGATAGAACGGGATGGAAAAAAACAAGAGTTCACGCACACAATACCTCAAACAAGTGAATAAACGTTTCATTTTACGCTGCAGTACTGCACTTTTAAATATATTAGGTTAAACTATCTTTATTGTTTTCATAAAATGAGAGTTACAGTACAAGGAATGGCAAGCCAAAATGATGAATGTTTTACTGTATGTGACTCACACCACTAATTGCATGACATCCTCTGATGACTGATCCCTGGCTTTAGTGTTCTCCCGTACCTTTTGACGGGAAGTGTAACTCCAATGATTAATAACAAACACAACTAAATAGAACAGTTAAACAATAAAACACTAAAAAGGCCAACATGCAAGAGGGCAAGTACTGCTGTGAAGGATATAACAAACATTTAATTATTTTTGTTGTTGATCTGGATTCATTTAAAGGAGTGTTTTAAAGGGGGGCAATATAACATTGTCCTGATGTCACACAATAATCCAACAATCCTCGGCAGGTGGAATTTTATTTATTTCATTGGAAGGTATAGAAACAAGGTTGCAAATATCTATCCAATGTATCCTCTGCGTACTTTTCATTGTTTTAATTTTGTTACACATCTGGATGCAGATATATTTTTAAAAAAATTCAACGTGTTTATTTCTCGTGGTCAAAAATGGATTAAACATGTGTTTCATATATTTATTCTTTTAATTGAGACATTTTTAATTAATTTTTCAGTTGTATCCCACATCTAATGCAAAAAGGACTTGTTGAAAATTGATGACAAAACATATACTTTTATTCATTTACAGGTTATGAAACTGTTCTAATTGTCATTTAATAAAAATTTCCACATGCATAATCTGTTCCATATACTGTAACAGCCCAAATCATCCCATGTCATCATAATTACGGTGTCTTATTTTGGGGAACTTTTTTGTTGGATGAGCAATCAAAGACTTCCTCTCTTATCCATAAAAGGAGTATTTCTTGAGTCACTGACTCAAGAAGATTGCTCAACACACCCTGGCCATAGCATATATAACAGAAGAAGAACACACAAGTTGTATTCAACAGGAGAAACATGAAGACTTTCCATCTGAGCATTCTACTAAGCCTAGCGGTCGCAGTTTACTGCGCACCAATAGTGCAGCAAGATGAACACTTCGCAGAGGTATGTGTGCCTTATTATGCATGTGGTTTTACTATTGTGTGATGAAGTGCCTTTGAAAATTTTTCTTTATATTCTACAGGTTATGTTGATATTGAAATTATCCTTTTTAGGCATACTTCTTCCTTCCTTTATCTAATAGGTAATGAAGCTGATGTATTTTATCTGTGATTTTTTTTGTTTTCTTTTTCTCTTCTGTAGAGCTACCTGAAGAACTTTTACAATCTAACAGAAGACAGCGACCCGACTGTCAGACGGGCAATCAGCCCGATTATCAAGAAGCTGATGGAGATGCAGAGATTCTTTGGTCTCGAGATCAGTGGGTCTCTGGATACTGACACCTTGGCCATGATGAAGAAGCCCCGCTGTGGTGTTCCAGATGGAAAAATGGCTCGTTTCTCCATTTTTGGAAACAACCTGAAGTGGGAGAAAAACAGCCTCACATACAGGTGAATTATCTGACGAGACAATGGGTGAAAGGGATGTAGTAATACAGGCACACCACATAGTTCATTATTGAAGTGTATTTTCTGTTCCACAGGATTGAGAACTACACACCTGACATGTCTGCTGCAGAGGTGGATGACTCCATCGAGAAAGCTCTGCAAGTTTGGGCCAAAGTCACTCCTCTGAGATTCACAAGACTCTACAGTGGAACCGCTGACATCATGATCTCCTTTGGTCGCCGAGGTGAGTCCAAAATAACTTTCAATCATTTATGCTCAATTTGTTGGTTGTAACACTCCACAAAGCCTCTAATCATACTGATGAAGAGTACCTTGTCATTTTAATAAACCAGGAACATTTGGACTTATTTTTACATTAATTAAATAAAGGATAGTGCTTTTATTTGGTCTACTAAACTTAATATGACTATGATCTCACAGAACATGGTGATTTTTACCCCTTTGATGGACCTGACGGCACTCTTGCCCACGCCTTCGCCCCATCTCCTGGTATCGGAGGAGATGCTCATTTTGATGATGATGAGACCTTTACTTTCCGCTCAAACACAGGTACATTTTATTACTTTTACATTGCATGATGTCTTCTGATATTTTATAACTAGTCTGTCAATATATGTTTTCATATGATTTACCCTAGAGAAACTGTAACCAACCTGTCATATGTTTTCTGCTTTAGGCTACATCCTCTTCATGGTTGCTGCCCATGAGTTTGGCCACTCTCTGGGCTTGTCTCACTCTGATGATCCTGGTGCTCTCATGTACCCTATATACTCATACAATAACCCCGACTCCTTTATTCTGCCCCAGGATGATATAAACGGCATCCAATTCCTCTACGGTTAGTACTGATTGTCTGGATCATCACTGCCTGTTTGAGCAAATAGCACTTGATCTCTTTGATGAACTTATGCAAAAATGATTTCAGGTTACTTTGCTACAATGTAACATTAATTCCATATAACCTCCAGGTAAAAACAAGAATCCTGTTCTGCCTGGACCTACATCCCCCCCCACCCCTAATGCCTGTGATTCAACCATGGTATTGGATGCTGTTGCCACCCTGCGAGGAGAGATACTTTTCTTCAAGGACAGGTATCAAAGATGCTGAACGTGCACAGTTATGAATGCTGATGTTCATTAAGAGCATTTTTCTACACACTAAAGCTTTCTCCTGAACGAATAATGTTTTTTGATTGCGTTCTCAGGTTCTTCTGGCGTAGCTACTCTCAGAACAGTTTACCTCAGCAAACTCTCATCACAAACTTCTGGCCTGATGCTCCAGTCAATATCGATGCTGCTTATGAGAGCCCAGAGTCAGACAGTGTCTTACTCTTTAAAGGTATGTGCCTTTGTGTCCACCCAGTGTCACACTATTTGTACATCTACATTATTTGTCTGAATATAGATTTACTATAAAGTCCTCTTACTCCACAGATGATCAAGTGTGGGCTTTTAGGGGCTATGATCTTGTGCGTGGCTATCCTAAATTCATTTCCAGTTTCGGTCTGCCCAAAACCGTGAAGAAAGTAGATGCAGCCCTCTATGACAAAGCTTCTGGCAAGACTCTGTTCTTTGTTGGCAGCAATTACTACAGGTGGGTTTAAATGGGAGCTGAAATTAATTGAGAGGACGGATTATAGTGGGATAATGGTTTATGTGATGTATTTCAAATGATGAATTGGTCTCATTGCTGTCTCTTGCATCAGTTATGATGAGGCCAGAAAGACTATGGACCAGGGATTCCCGAAACGAGTGGATCAGACCTTCTCTGGCCTGACCAGCAAGGTGACGGCAGCTTTGCAATACAGAGGTTAGTAGCATGCAAACACTCAATAATTCAAGTTCTTCTGTATCCTTCAAGTCATAATTCAGCACTAACATGTAACATCTCTGTTGTGCAGGCTTTACTTACATCTACAGTGGACCCTACATGTTTGAGTACAGTCTGGCGAGTGGGAAGTTGTTCCGCATGCTGAGGAACAGCTACTTCCTGCGCTGCACCAACTACTAGACCAGCTGACTTGCTAACTCTTGTTGACAATGAAGGCACGGTTAAAAAGGATTCATGATTTGTAACAACGAATCTTATTTTATTATATCAAATGATTCTGTTGCAAAATTACAGGTGCATACTGGATATATGCCTTTCCTGAGAACTTTTTATTTTTTAGATGTTAGCCATTGCTTTTTTAAATAAATATAACTTAATTTTTTTTTTAATTATGTAATATTAATTATTTAATTATTGCTAATGCTATTTTTGTTGTTGTTTTGTGGGTGTAATGAAGAAACATTGTTACATGCTAACTAAACATTTTAACATTATTACAACTGCATATCTGTACACAGATTTGGACACCACTGTGACTAAATATATGAATGTATGTATGTATGAAAAGTGTACAAAGGCAAAATGTGACAGTGAGAATAAATTGGTACAACAAATCAGTACATTTTTGTGTCTTCTATAGAAATCTGAAAAAAGTATCTGTTCATTACTAGAAATACCGCTTTGCAGTTGAATGCTTCCACTGACCAGGCAAGTTGCAATTTATATCCATGTCTGTTCAGATTTATATGTAGTGACGGCTTCAAAAGGAATACCTATATATGTTCACATGCTTAGCCAGTAGGCAATGCTTCTTGATATGGGGTAATAATTAATAACATAATAATAACCTTAATATGTGGCTGTTGCTGCAAAGAACCAACAAATTCTAAAATGTCATCTATTCAGTGTCTGACCAAATGTGAAATATTGTCACAATTACATTACATTTAGCTGATGCTTTTATCCAAAGCAACTTACAACACACTGATGGTACACCATCGGGAGCAATTTGTTTTAGGGTTCAGTGTCTTGCTCAAGGACGCTTAGGCACGCGGACAGGAGGAGCTGGGATTGAACCACCAACCTTGTGATTAGTGTGCAACCCACTCTACCGACTGAGCTACAGCCTCCCTCTTACCACCTCTTTATGTTGACCTATGACCTTTGGGATATAAAACATCATCACTTCACCATTTTATCCTGTTAGATATTCTTGTAATACTTTGTCAAAATTAATGCGTACGGTGTTGTGAGGGCAAGTGGTTTGCTGATATTAACAATGGGAACATAGTGGACCATAGTGGCAGTGGGGTTATGATATGCACAAGCATAAGTTACAGAAACCAAACACAGGTGCATTTTATTGATGGCAGTTTAAAATATGAAGAGATTTCCTAACAACATGCCTTTCATCCACCGCCATCTCCTCATGTTGCGGCATGACAATGCACGGCTCCATGTTAGAGGGATCCGTACAGAATTCCTGGGAAGCTGAAACATCCCATTTCTTACATGCCTGCATAATCACCAGCTGTGTCACCCATCCAGCATGTTTGGGATGCTCTGGATCGCCGTAAACAACAGCATGTTCCAATTTCTGCAAATATCCATCAACTTCACACACCTATTGAACAGGAGCAGGCCAGCATTCCATCAACAATTTGATCAACTTGATGTGAATTAAATGTGTAAAAATGGATGAGAAAATGGTGGTTAGACCAGATACTGACTAGTTTTCTGCCCATTCACACCCCCCCAATACAAAATGCATATATGTAACATATGTAAAATTATGCAAAATAATATAGAAAAAAAAAAAAAAAAGGTAAAACATGCTAATTTTTAGATTGGGCTTTTATTAATCAGTCAAAGGAACATCTATGCTCTAATCATGATGATTTAGGAGTGAGCTCAGTGAACGACTGAAATGCTGGATGGAAGACATGTTACCACCTGGCTCAAGGCTGGAAACAAAAAGAGAAGGCCAACCAGAAAAAAAACATGGACAAGTGTACTGGTAGCAGAACAGCTTATTTTACAAATGAGGAGTAAACTACAATGTTGGAAAAATATGTAGTTAAACACATCCAGGCTGAAAGCAGCTCAGCTACGGCTGCCAATAACGGAAGGATGTGCTGGTAAAAAGTCACAGACTGTGAATGCGAAGGCTTATGGTAGCACTTTACCATTAATAGCGCATGGAAAGGCGCAATTATGTTTGTATTCCATTGTGATTTAATTATTAGATGTGTTCTCATGACGTGTATGAACGCCTTTTCATTTCAGAACGGACTGGGGAGCAAATAATAAATGAATATAAAAACACAATTCAAAACATTAAATTGGCTTAATGTTACACTTTATACACACAACAAATACAAGGCTTAAATGCTATAGTCAGTATCTGTTTTAGGATGGGGCAGGATCTCTCTCCTCAAACTAGGTGGCGTTGTCAGGCAACATTTTACCTTCTATTCATTTCATTTCACAGCTTTTAGTCTGCTGAAATTATTAAATTTTAAAAACCCTCCCTACTGGGCTGACAATAACCTGCTCCAGATCAGGTTAGTTCTACAACCTAAGTCACCATGGTAAAGTAAGAAGTGAACCAACTTCGTAGTACTGAAAACCCAGAATTAAACCTGAAGTAAACCTCAATAACCACAAAAATCCTGCTTCATAGTACAGGCGTGAGGACAGGGCATCGGCCACCTTATTTGAAGCCCTTTGCTTGTTTTTTGTCTAAATTAAATTGCTGGAGGAAAAGAAACCAACGCATAAGCCATTAATTTGGGTTTTGGATTGTGGCATGAAGGTTAGTGAATTATGATCAGTGTACACCACTAAGTCTTACTCAACTCCCTGCATAAACTTCAAAGCGCTTAAAAGCCCATATGAGTGCTAACGCCTCCTTGTAAACTTTAAGAGACCACAATTTAATGTGCACAGGAGTGCTCAGATTGTCATATTCCTGTCTTTCCTTGTTTTTTCCCTCTGAGTTTCCCCGCCTTCCCTTCTTGTTTCTCTCTTCTCCCCTTGTCCATATTTGGTTTGTTTGGGTTGATGTGTGTCTATGGGTGTGGGCTGTGGGTGTGCCTTTTACCAGGCTCCAAAGGGACCACATTCCACTAATCACCTCCTGGCAGGACATCAACCCCTGGTCTTCATCTCTAACTTGTCAAATAATTTGTTCAGTTAACCCGGAATTGTACTTCAGTAAGTAAGTTGAGCTTTCTCTTGTCCTTTGCCAAGTTTTGATCCATGTTTCTTTCTGCTTCAATTGAGTCCACCTGTGAGCGTGCCAGCCACTTGACTGTTGCCCCAGATGGTTTTCCTGCTGTTCACTCTGGTGAATCCTCTGTGCCTGGAGAACTCACCTGTTCAGTCCTGCATCAGTCCACAGAGACCACCAGTCGACACCTACATGCTCAGTCCTGTGTTGATCCCCAGCGGTCACCATTCGACTCTCTCCCAACTCAGCCAAAATCTATGGATCAAAAGACGTAACAGAACAGTAACAAAACTAGTTAAACTTCAAGTATTTGAATTTTCTGTGTGAAACACTCTCCTCAAAAAAAAAGAAATGTTGGATGGCACAACCAACCAAACAAAGGAAAAGATTGAGATGGATGCAGTTGGCCAGGCTCAGAGTGACCAATCAAGAGAGACAAAATAAAATCATCCAGAACATCAGCAACTAATGAACATAAGATTCTCAGGAAATGTGGCTGTTGATGGTAAAAAGTGACAACCCATCTGGGTCTGTGAGTCCCCGAAGAGATTTTGTGAGAAGGCTCAGAGGAAGAACACCCCCAAGAAGAAAAGGAAGACGTGAGACAGAATTCCTTGAGTTAGTGAAGAAAAGATGGCTTCTACAGAAAGCATGGAAGAAAATGAAAGAACAAGAGAAGGAAGGTCTGCAAGTCCTCAGGGACCGGCTAAGATCCAGGCTTGCAATCCTCAGGAGAGCAGCGCAGATCCAGAAACAGCAGGATAAGAAAGAAAACATCTTGCAAGCTTCTTCTGAGACTTAAGATTGGCTTGAGGAGAAAAAATTTGGCAAGCTTGAGACCACTGCCCAAGAACTGGAGAATCACATCTATTGAACAATTTGGTGACAGACACAAGAACAAGATGGTCTCTCCTGGGCATTGCCTTGTCCTTAGAGATCAAGCGGGAGGTAGAGAAAGCAATCAGCACTGGAGCAAATTATGTACCCTACGAGATTAAGAACTGTAAAACGGATGATAGTTGAATGGGAAATCCAATCGATCCCATTCATATAGAGCAGAGCTGTAATCACCTTTCTCTCAAACGAGAAAGATTCCTGGAACATCACCCAATTTAGAGAATCTGGCAAATGGATCTCTCGCACTGCAGCTCATCTCCCTCGCCCTCAGTTTTTTACACATACGGCATCCAAAACTTTGTTTTTATCTATTTCAGCAACTGCTCTGTCTGCTACACAAGCCAAGAAACCACAGTTGTGTGTGTGTGTGTTTGAGTGCCAGGCCTTTGGTGGGTAAAAACTAATAGGTGATGCAACTGTTGGTTGCTGCTTGTATTTAAATCTAGCAGGTTTCATGCCACAGCAGGAATTGATATGCACTAGAATGACAAACAATGAAAAATAAAAGCATGCAAGTAAAATCAAGTGTAATAAAACCCATTTGAAACTGTGAAATCATGCAAGAAAAAAACAAGCTAGATAAAAACACAGCAATCATTATAATGTGAGATTGGGACATTCCAGAAGATTTTTTTTTTAATTGTATTTCTACTCACGTTGTTGATCGATCCTTATTTTTTGAATACATAGTCAATATGAGTATTGCTTTGTTTAACATCGAAGTACAAAGTGTTTAACCTGAGAGTAGTTAGCCTATGTGTCAATAATGAGTCATTGTTGGACAGCAATAAATCAAACTGCTGTTTGCTTATGGAACGTTAGACAGTGATCTCCAAACTTCGGTTGAGCAGAATGTAGATAAAAGCCATTGTTTGGACATGATTGTAAAATCATTAGTGGAGACATGTGGGTCACGAGTACCATAGGGCAGCAGTTAATGAGGAAGGCAAGCACTTTCAATACAATGAACGGGCTCATGGTAGATATGTGTAGGCAGATTTTGACTCCCCGTAAGGTAAGTCTAGACCTGAACTATTTCAAAAGAGAGTACTCGTGAGAACACTTGGTTCTTTGATACCTTTGATTTTCAATAAACCCACACTGCAACGGACTCAGAAGACTGTGTTAGGTTAAGTAGACTGTTGTGGCAGAGGACCCAAGCCATTCTATATAGATAGATAAAAGATAGATAAGACATTATTAATCCCACAGTGGGGGATTTTAGTCATCACAGCAGCAAAGAAACACATTTTGAAAATAAAGGTGCACACAAAAAGAAAAAAATACAAATGCGTAGACAATAAAATAAGATAGAGAAATATAATTTTTGTATTTATTGATTCTATTCTAAATTCTGGTGAGGGATTCTCCACCCCAAACATCCCCCCACACTTAAATGTTGGCAGTCCTTTCAAAACTAGGTCAATATATTAGTCCGTGTAACACACCCAGATTTGTCCTGGTAGAATGTTGTTCGGAAAAGTTCAGGCTCCTTATTTTAAGGAGACCTAGCTACAGAGGTTTGAGTCAAAAATGGTAAGATTTATAATATACAGTTATAAATAAAATAAATAAAAATAAGATTGGAAATAAATTACTTGTTGGTTTTTTATCTATTTATTTATTGCAACACTTCCACCCATACTGTGTTTACTAGTGTTGTTCAATTTACTTGAGGCATTGTTGCACACATTATGTGTGACATATGTTCCCAGAGTTGGGAAACAGTGCCTGTAATGTAGTTTCCCATAATTAACAATATATAAATGTTACAGTAATAGATGCATCGATACATATTTAAAGAGAATATTTCTGATCAATAAGTATTAACAATAACTGCCTAAAGCCTACGCAAGGAAAAGGACATATACAGCAAGCCAGTTGTTGTATTGTATGCAGTGCAGCACCCATACACATGTTACAGTATAGAGGAAGTTATTGTTGTATCATTTGACTGGAACCTATGTATTACAAGTTGTCAAAGAGTTTGTTGAGTAAAGTAGTCACGGGAATATAAATTGACCGCTGATTCAGAATGAGATGCGAAGGGTTTTCTTCACGGCATGATCCAGCTTGTTTGAGTTTGCTCACAAGGTGAATCCATTATTAGTAGAAAGAGCAGCCTGAGGGCAGAGTTGACAGTTTGCGAGTAAAGATGTTTGGATTCAAGACAGACTGCCTTTAAATTATTGGCAGAAAACAACTCTTAAGATAAGCATCTTGAAAATATTCAGTCATTCATTCCTTTGCCACCTCCTCCTGGATGAAAATGAAGCATAAATGAAATGATAATATGATAATGATAAAGAAAATGATACCGATTGCCCCTCAATAACCCAGATGTGAGCAGATGTAATGATCTTTAAGGTTTTACTTTTGGGATTTAAACTTCAAAATCACTTGTTTTACTTATTCTGTTTTTATCTAGGAATAAATTATAATGAATCTTTAAATCTATTGTTACTATAAGGAAGTGTCATAATTACTGACTTGTTTTGGGAAACTTTTTCATGACTGATATTCCCCTGTAAGCCATAAATGGAATAGCTCTTGAATCACCGGCTCAAGATAGTTGCTCAACACGCCCACAGCCCATATAATGACTGACTCCAATGTTGACACAACTAAATTCAATAAGGAACCATGAGGTCCGTCCATCTGTGTATCTTACTAAGCCTGGCAGTTGTGGTTTGCTGCATGCCTGTTTCAGAAGTTACTGTGAAAGATGAAGGTTTTGCAGAGGTATGTGTTGTTTGCTTTAGATGTATAAGAACAGATAAGGAGGCACAGTGGTGCAATGGTTAGCATTGTCGCCTCACAGTGAAAAGGTTCCAGGTTTGAATCCGGACCTGGGCCTTTCTGTGTGGAGTTTGAATGTTCTCCCTGTGCCTGCATGGGTTCTCTCCGGGTACTCCGGCTTCCTCCCACCATCCAAAAAACATGCACTTCAGGTTAATTGGTGGTTCTACAAAATGCCCTTAGGTGTGAATGAGAGCGTGAATGGTCTTTGTTTCCGTCTGTCTGTAAGTGTTGGCCCTGTGATGGACTAGCAACCTGTCCAGGGTGTACCCTATCTTTGCCCAAAGTGAGCTGGGATAGGCAAAAGCCCCCCCCTCCCCTCCTCGCTGACCTTAGCGAATGAAAGCATGCATGAGTTTCACGGTGACCTTTTGGGAGCTCTGTACACTATGCCTGTTTGTGTGAGAGATTTTTGTAAAACCATGCTTGCACACCACATTCACTGTTCTAAATACAAGTTTTGCTAGTAAGAATATTATATAAACTGAAACTGAAGTATCACAGTGAAAATGATATAACAGGAAAACACAGAAAGGACCAATGTCAACTCAAACCAACGTGCTGATGATGGTTTATCTAACACATTCTGATCTTCATCATGTTCATGCAGGTCCAAGCGTCTCTAGCTGTCATCTCACCTTTTCCATGACCCACCCACAGACTCTATCTCCTTCCTGTTGTTCTAAATAGGCCTGTTCAGACTCTTGCAGGAATGTTTTATTGCCCAGTCATGCATCTTTCTCTGCTCTTCTACCCGTATCCAAAACATTTAAAATGAGTGTTTCAGGAAATAAGCAACGAGTTTATTACAACTTCCCAGCTGAGTAGAACCTGAGAGAAAAAGATAAATAAAGTACCAGGAGTTATTATTTTTTCTTTCTCAAAAGAATTATGGAGGCTGCACTGCCTGTTCAAACTATTATGATAGTGGTGATTTTAGCACTCTGTGGAGCTGTGCCCACTACCTCACCCAGCCAAGAAGTGCTCTCAAAAGCCCAGGTAAACATCTATATATGTTTATTAATATCTTAAACTATTTGTTGGTATTATTTATTGTTATTATACCATTGTATTTTCTAGATAGGAAAAAAAAAACATGTGTAGTATGAAAATGTATTGCTTCCTACATGGAAAGTAACATCTTTTCTCGTGTAGGCTCAATATTTTCAGGGTTTGTATTTGATTGAGTTGTTGTGCTGTCCGTCCTGGTTAAAATAGGCAGTAAAGGAAATTCAATAAATATGAGAGAAAAAGGTTATAACTCTGAAAGGGAAAGTTAACCTGATCAAAGATTAAAATTCTTGTCATGTCAGTGATTTGGCGAAACCTGTGGTCACCGTGGTCAGAGCTTACCATGATCATCTCCCAGTTGTGGAAGCAGTTAACAGTACATGCACAACTGTTTTTGGTAGAAATACAACAAAGGAGCTGTATCTGTTTACTATGCAGTCAAACCAACTCATACTATTTTTGGAAAAGTCATTGAATAAATGGTCTTTTTTCATCATGCAATGGGCAACTGGGATCTTATTACATGCTGAGTAGGTTTCCACACAACAGCATGAGCTGAACAGTAAACAATGAGGCTGATATCAACGGGGGAAAAAAAAATCACAAACGGGGTTACAGACATGCAGACTTTCGCACTTACAGTTAAAAAGACAATATAGAGATGTGAATGATGGGCTTTGACAATAAATCCTGACCATTAGTATACAAATATTTGGTTTGTTTTCATGCAAATGAAAACCATTATTACTTTATATCAAAACTGCAAAATATTATTTTTAATTTATCTTTTCCCAAAATTCTGCATTTAAATTATAATGCCTAATCAATAAATGTCATACGGAGTTTAATCTACATGTGAAGATTGTGTGTTTCTGTTTCTTTGTGCAGAACTATCTGTCCCTGTTTTTCTCTGATGTGGGGGTCAGCGCCCCCAGCACAGTCTGGCGCAGCTCTCTCGACTCATTTGAAGTCACTCTCAGAAAAATGCAGGAGTTTTTTGGTCTGGAGGTGACGGGGCAGTTGGACTCCAACACCCTGGAAGTGATGAGTCGCCCCCGCTGTGGTTTTACAGATGTGACCAGATACAGCCACTTCGACGGCCAACCAAAGTGGGACAAAACTGTGGTCACATACAGGTAGCACAAATGTTAACTAGCAAGCATGCAGTTCAAAACATAAAGCACAATAGAGTTCTTGTCGAAGGATTTGTCAACTATTTTCACTCTCACGCTGCTCCAGGATAACAGACTACACACCAGACCTGAGTGAAAGTGATGTGAATGCCAACATAGCCAAGGCTCTGAAACTCTACAGTGACGTCATTCCTCTGGATTTTAAGCAAATCGACAGTGGCACAGCTGACATCATGATCATGTTCAAGGCTCGAGGTAATGCTGCTCTTTTGGTGCATTTAAATTTTGGGGGGGGATTTTGAGCTAATTTTACTCTTCTACTCTCAAAATCAGAGCATGGAGATTTCGCACCATTCGATGGGGAGAACGGAGTATTGGCACATGCATTTTCCCCTGGAGAAGGTCATGGAGGCGACACCCACTTTGATGAGGATGAAAACTGGACTCTAACATCAGCAGGTGCAGACCTTCAGACACATTGTAGATGTAATGCTATAGCTGGTTATGCCACAGTAACTTTACAAGTGTGTAATGTATATGCAGGAGCGAACTTGTTCTTGGTGGCAGCCCATGAGTTTGGCCATGCACTGGGATTGTCCCACTCTCAGGTCCAGACAGCCCTGATGTATCCCACCTACAAGTATGTCAACACGGAGGGGTACAAGCTACCAGATGATGACAGAGAGGGAGTACAGGTTATCTATGGTAAGAGCCCAACTAATACACATACTGATAATTGCAAGACTATATTCCAGAAATACAGTAGATATTTCTAACAGTGATAAACTCTCTTAATGAGCCTCTCCTGCCATTTCTCTCTTTTGTCTCTTAAAGGAGTTAGAGCAACATCAGATCAACCCGACCCAAATCCACAGCCCACCAAAACACCTTTGCCAACACCACGACCTGGGCCTGAACCCACATCCGAACCGGCTCCAGACAGGTGCAACATGAACATGATTTTTGATGCTGCAGCCTCCATTCAAAGGAATCTTTACTTTTTTAAAGATGGGTGAGACTTTAATGCACTACAATGACTTAAATGTATTAGTATAGAGTATTTCAGCATTGTCCACTTACTGAGGATTTTTGGTCTTTCTTCTGTCAGATATTTCTGGAGGAGGGGCAGCTCCTGGAACGGCATCACTATGGGCAAAGTTCAGTCTGTCTGGCCTAGAATCAGCAAAGTTGATGCTGCTTATGAGTATAAGAAACAGAATACTATCACTTTCTTTGAAGGTACAAAATTAACTTAGTTAATGATTCATAAAAAAAAAATATAAGAATGGCAAAAAGCATTAAAGAAATGTGGAGAAGATAACCCTTTCTTGTTCACACCACAGGGGATCATTACTGGAAAATCAGGGGAAATATTGTCCTACCTGGCTATCCCAAACCTCTTACAGACATTGGCCTCCCTGCATCTGTCACCAAGGTAGATGCTGCTGTTCATGTGTCATTTACAAGCAGAACTCTCCTCTTTGTGAACAACAAATTCTGGAGGTGAGTTACGTAGACAGACTAAATTTATGGGCTGATTCCAGATTTAGACAGATATTGAGGGATCATGAACACTTCTTTTCATATCACTCATATAGCTACAGCGAAAAAAGGGGCAGAATGGATGGTGGGTTCCCAAAATTCATTCACAGAGAGCTCCCTGGGATCGGCCACAGAGTGGATGCTGCTTTTGAGAACAGAGGTAAGTTACAGTCAAAGCCCCTCCAGCCGTTGCATAATGCTCTTGTTTGGCATGATACTAATGATACACCTCTTTTTCAGGCTACCTGTACTTCACATATGGATCCAGGCAAACAGAGTACCACTACCAACGAAGAAGAGCTCTTCGCACTCTTTTGAACAATAGATGGATGGATTGCTGAAGAAATAAAGACCCAAACATGTACACATTCATATTAACATGATTTAATAAAGCATCAAGAATGATTTAAAATACTTCTTGCCTGAATATGTAATGGTAATGAAGATGCAAGACCTTCGCCCTTTGTACTGTGTGTATTTGTGTGTGTGTTTGTGTATCTAAGCGTGTTCAGTAGCTCACTGAGAGGAGATGTTACAAAAGGTGAAACAATATTTAAGCTTCTTTTAAAACCCCATAAAGGAAAAGCTTGTTCTCGTTTGGAGGACCCACTGAAAAAATGTTTACTGTTTGCACACTTATCAAACTATGGAGATGTTTAATTTTTTCACTGAAAATGCATGTAAGGCAACAGTAAAATTTTAAGACATTTAGTGGATATGTTCAGTTCTAGTATGACTTATCCTGTAGTATCCACACTCTTGTGTAAACACAAATAAAAACATTAATCCAATTTCTTTGATTAAATAAATTAGGCTATGATCGGTTGCGTTGGTAATTTCATCTGGACCCTATTATTTAATATAGTGCTTTAAGTTTTTCATTTTTATGGAAAATTATACTTTGAAGATACATATTTGGTTCAGTTTATGTAATCAGTACCCTCCAAAAGTTGATTAACAGCAGAGTGAAATGTATGTTTATGTTAGACATTTTAATTCAAGATAAAAATCATGGCAATGAGTAAGAGAGACTGGCAATGGCTTTTATTTCATGATATATATGCTAATTTCATGTCAATGAATTTATGTGTAATCTATACATTAGGTATAAGCAGCAAAATGAATACATTTCTTTTATATTGCTAACATACCTTTGGAGGGCTCTGTACAGTAGACATATTTGGCACCAACTACAACAACCATAATGCCCAGCTACTGATGATGTCAGGGAACACACCTCCCACTGTGATTGGCTGATCCCTCTGCTGCTGATGGTGAAGTGGCTCTGAGTGTGTATCCTGATCTTCCAATCCAAAATGTCACCCAGTGGATTTCCAAAAGGGTTAAGCAACACAGTGCAACTTACTTGGAGCAGTCTATGATTAACTATATGTGTATAAGCACGGTGCATAAATGAGGACGCATTTATACAACGTGTTTAAGTCTGCGATTAATGTCAATAAAATACAAATCACAGAAAAAGGTTCTAGTTTGTCTAAAATTACACTGCAGAATATCTACTCTTTACCAATGTATTTGCATCCATAATCTTTATAGTATATAGTTTATCACACTTTGTATACAAGACAGCAGAATGTTACTGTTTTATTTAGAATAAATAATGTAATACATGTGCGACTGACTTTAGAATGTCACCAATTAATCTTTTATTTTTGGACTTTCTTCAATGATTCTGGAGCTGTTACACCACTATCTATTTAGTTGAATTTTTGTACTGCTATAAGGAGATTCCCTGACCAGCTATCTATCGTAGCAGAACCTCCTTAAACCTTTGATCAAAGGAAAGAATACTTCAAGGTTTTAGGATTGGATAGGTTGTTCCCTTTGATTTTGTACATTTAAAATTCACTTTGCTCAGTTGTGACCATAAAGGCTCACACCACAGAGGTTCTCAGTCATTAAATTATCGTGGCCGTGCTGGTTGTTTTTGTCCTGCAGGTTGAGTTTACTAAAATGTTGAAAAACTGGTGATGTGATAGGAAACTCCACAGACATGAAATAGGGCTGTACTCATTTTAGAATTAAGCACAGTTTGAAGGTACTTGTAGGCTACTTTACTGAAGGATTTGCATCTTATGTTAGACTTTTAACACACTACACTTTAGAAGGAAACATTATAGTTTATAGTTTACACAACTGCATTATTTCACAGCTTTTCTTCATATGCTATTTACAATTTTGTCATCTTGATTGTCTATAGGTTTCTGTAAATTTTCTGATTTTCCACTATTGCATGTCTGTCCATCCTGAAAGAGGGATCCCTCCTTAGTTGGACTTCTCTGGTTTTATTATATTTCTTAATCCCAATAAGCGTTTTTGGTTTCTTTGTTGTTGTTTTTTTTGTTTTTTTATCTTAGTTTATTTTTTTCAAGACTCAAGACAACAGGATGTATGTTGATGGCACACGTGTGATATTTATAGTTGACATTCAAGACATATAATGAACTGATCAAATTCAATGTATCATTAACAACCAGTGGTTTCTATCCTTCTTGTCCTGTGAAGGGATCTCACAAGTCAGTGTTTAGTTTGGACTCTTAACCTTCCTGCTGTACTCGGGTCTTTCGTTGCATCAAAATTGTGAAAACGGGTCACGAAAGACCCAAGCGCAGCAGGAAGGTTAATCATGTTTCTGTAAGTCAGTTTTAAGTTGTTCTACCACAATATACATTTCTCCTCTTAATTTCATTGGTTTGGTTTCATTTAAATTATATATATTTCTCTAAAAGTAAATACTAAAGAAAAGTCCTCAAAATTTGTGGAAGATTTGTGTGTTTTCTTCTCTCTGTCATGTCTTTTGACACTTTGAAAGGGCCCAACCCAAAGCTTGTAAACGACTGGACTAAAACATCTAACTGCAGGCTATAAATGAATTAAGTCCAGCCATAGAGTCATGGAGGACATTTTGATGTAAAATTTTTACTTTTGCTTCTTTACTTTAATCTTGAGTTTATAGGCTAATAGTTAGGTTGTTGTTTTTTTAAATGCTTTAGTAGGCTTTTGATTGCAATACTTTTATTACAGAGTATATAGATATTCCGATGATTCCTTACATAATCATTTCAGTATAAATTCTCCTCCAGCCTTCAACCAACAGAGGAGGGCAGCAGTGAGCACTGTGAGCTAAATGTTGAGATTACATGGAGATACCAGAAGGTCGATGATGACGAATTAATCCTTTGGCCCAAACGATTCCTCAAAATGTGCAAGATTATGGCGGCATGCCGGCGCAGTTAAATGGGGTGCATTCGTGAGTGTTAATGCCACATAGTGGACTATTGCCCATGACAGTGTATGTGTTATTGCCACGACGGCTGGAGTGCCCCCGCCCAGTCTCTCGCATGGACTCGCTATAAAGAGCTGCAGACTCGTGAACGCGCACCCTCCTTTAACATGGATGGAATCGGCGAGAGACACGCGGATTAAAGGTAACGAGCTTTATGGACATTTTCCTCACTGTGGCGGTGAAACTGTAGACTGCTGCGTCACATGACACCGAGCAGCAACCTTTATGTCAAGATTTGCGCCAAAACAGGACTCTGGTGGTGTTGGAAGGCGACAAACACGAGGACTGCCCTTCAAATCAGTTTGCCACGAGCATCTGTAAGGATGTATAGTTAGTATGACTGCTGGTTTGGAGCATAAACAGCTTGTTGTGGTTTGGTTGTTGTAGAAACTTCAAGCCAGATTGTAGTGGGTTGAAATGATTCCAGCACGTAAGGCACATTATTTAAGTGTAAAAACTGATACTTATATGGAAATATCTCCGTGTAGAATAGAAAATTGTACGTAACTGTCATTTAAGGTCAAAACATGTTCAAAAAAAGCCACAACTAGGTCAGCCTTCTAATTTAGAGTTCTCTGACATCTGATATGTTGAGTGTTGCTCACATGAGCCCTCCAAACCAGTTAAAGGGACAACTCTGACATTTATGACCGTTTGCCAGACTTTGAGATCACAGTTCTGCTGAGCTGCAGGTCAAGCAAGTCACTTAATCGTGATTTTACGCTTGATGTATGGGAGGCTATACATAACTAGGTTGCTGGGTCAGCTCACCATCACAACATCATAACCCCCAACACGGAGATAAACAAATACAATGTAGATTTACATGCAACCCCGTTTCCAAAAAAAAGTAGGGATGCTATTTAAAATGTAAATATAAAGAGAATGCGAGTCATATAAATCCATATTTAATTGCAAATAGATCAAAGATGACATACAACATGTTGAAACTGGGAAATTTCTACTGTTTTATGAAAAATATATGCTTATTTTGAATTTGATGACTGCAACACATGTCGAAAAAACATTGGGATAGGGGCATGTTCAACACTCTTCTTTTAACAAGACTGTAAATGTTCTGGACTGCAGGAAGGCCAGTTTAGCACCCAGATTCTTCTACTATGGAACCATGCTGTCGAATGCGGTTTGGCATTGTTTTGCTGAAATAAGCAAGGCCTTCCCTGAAAGATACGATGACATACGTTGCTCCAAAACCTTCAGCATAAATGGTTCCTTCCCAGATATGCAAACTACCCATGCCATGTGCACTAATGCATCCCTATAGCCTACAGTCACAGATGCTGGCTTTTCAACTGTGTGCTGATAACAAGCTGGATGGTCCCTCTCCTCTTTAGCCCAAAGAATGCAGCATCCATGATTTCCAAAAACAATCTAAAATTGTGATTCGTCAGACCTAAGGACAGTTTTCCACCTCACTTCAGTCCATCTTAAATGAGCTCGGGCCCTTCTCTAAGCGTCAGCGTTTCCTGATCATGCTTATATCTGGTTTTCTTTTTTGCAAGGTTGAGTTTTAACCAGCATTGTTGTGGATGGAGCGATTAATTGTGTTTAATGACAATGGTTTTTGGAAGTATTCCTTAGGCCAGACAATGATTTGCACTACAGTGTTGTGTCTGTTTTTAATGCAGTGCCACCTGAGGGCCCAAAGATCACTGCCATCCAATATTGATTTTTAGCATTGTCCTTGCATACAGCGGTTTCTCTGGATTCTTACATTCTTTTAATGAGATGATATACCGTAGATGATGAAATTGCTGAATTCTTTGCAATTTTACGTGGAGGATCATCATTCTTAAATAGTTGCACTATTTTCCCACATAGTCTTTTGCAGAATGGTGAACTTCTCCCCATCTTCACTGCTGAGAGCCTCTGCCTCTGCAATGCAGAGTAATAACATTACTGATCTGTTCCTATTTAAGCTAATTAGTTCTGAGATGTTCCACCAGGTGTTGTTTTTTTAGTCTTTTGTTGCCCCATCCCAACTTCTTTGAGATGTGTTACTGGCATCAAATTTGAATATATATATTTGAATCTCACTCTTTTTCAAAATCATTGCCTTTTATTTACATTTTACACAGCGTGGCAAGTTTTACACAGTGGTCCATTCCAACATAATAATAGCAAATGATCTTTTTATTCACCAAAACAAAGTTTTCATATCTACAAGTGTGAAATATCTGCCATTTTAGGATAAGCTCGTGCAATTGCTTTAAGGAGTGCTTATTATGTTGTTCTCATTTTCAGGCTGGTGTGAGGTTTCGTTCCTGTCCTTCCTTCTCCAAGCAGCAGCCTCACAGACTGAGCTTCCAGCCTGCAAGAAGTCTGCAGTAAAGAGTGCGCCTCCTCATGAAAAATACTTCATGTGTGCTGCCAGGCCGATGCTACATCTTTCTTTGATATCTACCACTGCAAACAACTTCTTGATGGTGTCAGCCTTTTACTGGCCATAATCTAGATGCCAAAGGACTCAAATTAAATACTGCGCTGAAGAAAAGACTGGGAAGATTTTTTTTAATTTTTTTTATCGTCTACAGTCATGGGGGCAACAGGCTATGGCTACTATCGGGTGGTCATCTTCATCTGCATGTTCATCGGCTACTCGCTGTACTTCTTCAACAGGAAGACCTTCTCCTTTGTCATGCCCTCTGTGATGGAGGAGATATCACTGGACAAAGATGACTTGGGTAAGGCAGACGCATTAACTGGAGTGTTTATCATTGTTATTATTATTGGTTTGGGTTGGTCTGGCTTGAGAAAAGCTTCTTTAAGCAACAATAAGTCTTTAATGTGGCTATTGTTTTAGAAGAGAATTGTGCAGTAATACCTGAATCGTGCTTATTTTGCAAGCCTGAAATTCTGTTGAGCACCGAAATGAAAAACAGCTGATTCACAACTGAAATGTCGGCTTCACCCTCTTCCCTCTGACTGCATGGTAAATATATATATGTCTAACGCAGCCCCTTGCGATGTGAAGTGTTTGTTTTAGGCTTGCCACTATGCCCAATGAACTTCTCTCATTACCTCGCTTGACCTGAGCGTTTAGTCGTAACACTTTGCTAATAGGTCAAGAGAAATGAACCGCTGATGGTGGTGTTGGATGAAGTCCACCTGTAATACAAGATGAGATTATAGCCTCGCCAACACTCCTGTCGGGGTCTAACATAGAGGCAACAGTAATCTGAGTTAAATGCTAATGTCTCACAATGACAATACTAACATGCTGCTGTTTAGAAAATATGTTTGCTTCTCTCATCGAGAGTGCTAACATATATGCCAATTAGCACTAAACACAAAAGTACAGCACAGGCTGATGGGAATTCCATTACTTTTATAGATGACTGGACATAATGTTTGAAAAATTAAAATTTGATCGCCATTGTAAAGGAGGGGGTGATTTGATGCTCTGAGGCATCTGAGGGGAAACATTTTGTGCAAACGAACGGAAGTCTGACACTTTGATTCTTTTTGAACTTTTTGAACGTGGCAATCAATTTACGTTCATTGTGTCTCCACAGGTCTGATCACCAGCAGCCAGACCATGGCCTATGCTATCAGTAAGTTCATCAGCGGCGTGCTGTCCGATCGGATCAGCGCCCGCTGGCTTTTCTCCATCGGCCTCTTCGTGGTCGGGGGCATCAATGTGGCCTTCTCCTGGTCCTCCACTGTATCCATGTTCTCACTGCTCTGGTTCATCAATGGCCTGGGACAAGGCTGTGGCTGGCCCCCGTGTGGGAAGGTGCTGCGCAAGGTAGTATAATCTTATTTACCACTTCATGCAACACAGATCCCTAAATCTTTTTAATGTAATGATCAGACTCTGAACATGCAAGCTGCTCATGATGCCTGAAATTATTCTGGGCAGCACGTTCACACACCAAATGGCTCAAAGTGCTCACCTGCCATCAAGAGCAACTTGGGGTTCTTGTGTTTTATGTGGCAAGGCGGACCCATCAATCAAACTACCAACAATTGCGTGTATTTGCACTTCATACCCTGAAAGACAACATGCACCTGTCTGCTTGTTGTGTTTGGGGGAATCACGTTCTTTGCTGTGCGACAGTGCTGACCTTTGGGACGCTGTCTGGTTTGAGGAGATGGCAGCCTCCTGTAAAAGACACTGATTGCCCAAAGCAAGTAGTGATACAGGTGGCGGTAATACTTTGAGAAAGTAAAGGATGACCTCATAATCTGTATCATTTATAAATAGCTTTAGGAATTGCTTTAAATGTATTTCGGGATCATTGATGTCTTAGTGCAGTGAATGCAGCGTATTATGAGCAATACTTTCAAGTCTGTATCTTTGAGCAAATCCTAATGCATTCTACTCTCAGACAACTTGAGGCTTGTAAGAAGCTGCCTTAAAGTAGCAGTGCTCAAAAGCTGGGGAATAAATAGGCTTTGGCATGTGTTCAGTGTGTGGTAGGGGATTAGGTTACAGGAGAATGTATTTATAGAAGATTCTCAGTGGATCTTTAGAAAAGAATAGCCCCTTTGACCGAAGGTGATTTCCTTCTCCAGTGAGAGCAAACATCTTTAATTTCTCCAGGTCTGTTCTACAGCTGAGTTAGCATATACATGCATACACGCATACACACACACGGTATTAAAACAGCCTTAGGCTGCCTTAGGTGTTTGCCCACTGGATTCTTGAGTTTCTGTGGTGTATGCTGTGTGAGGAATGTTTTCGCTCAATTACATCATAAGGACATGTTAGTCTGATGCCATAAAATTAAAAAATGAACAGCGTTATATGTATTTATAGAAAGTACTATAAATCCAAAGTCTGTTGATTAATGAGTCCAACTTTTATCATATTTCTGCTACTTTATGTACAATACAATATGTGATAGTTACGTATATAGTTCTTTTGATTCTGCCTGCGTTATAGACTTTTAGTAATATTGACTTTTGTTTCTCTTTTCCAACAGTGGTATGAGCCCTCCCAGTTTGGAACATGGTGGGCTGTGCTGTCCTGCAGTATGAACCTGGCCGGGAGTCTGGGTCCAATCCTGATCACAGTGCTCCTGAATTACTACAACTGGAGGACTATCCTGACCGTGTCAGGCATATTCTGTGCCTCCTTCTCATTTGTTTGTTTGGTGTTTATAAAGAATGAGCCAAAGGATGTGGGCCTGCCCAGCATTCAGGCAGCATGCGCAAAAGGGGCAAAGGGAGGTGAGCAGAACAACAAGTAGAGATCTCACTTCCTGCGTAGCTGAGAATGGTTAGCATGCCAGCCATATGGTGATGTATAATATATCAGTTACAACATTCCAAAAGCAGGTCGGTCCCAGTACCCACACTTGTGATATTTCTGAATAGTTAAGTGTCTACTTATGACAAACTTCTGCTAACTGCCAAACGTGTCCAAAATTTGTGACGGGATGATTTTAAACCTTTTAAACCTCCCAGTTTACGCCAAAGCAACACGTATCTGTACTTCCATTTTAACTGCTGACTTTTGAGGCTTTTTTTTTTTTTTTTTTTTTTTTTTTAACTGGGTATAATTTTTAGTGTCTTAACCCTCGTGTTGTCCTCGGGTCAAAATGACCCGCAGCTGTGTTCAACCAAGTTCTATTTTATTTCTATATTTTTATTTTTTTGGGGGGATCATTGGTCATCATTTTTTAAAGAAACCCTCACAGCCTCCTTGTCACCAATGATCCCAAAAAATATGAAAATAAAATAGAACTTGGTTGAACACAGCTGCGGGTCATTTTGATCCAAGGACAACACGAGGGTTAAAATATGAATGAAGTTAGTGATAGTGAGTTGTATTTTTAGTAGTGATGAAACGGTGATACAAAGAAACGAGAGCGTAGAAAATTCAAAGCTGCTCATGGGTGCTTCAATAAGAGTAATAGACATAACGGGCCAGTTCACATTGCTGCAACTTTGCATTGCAAAGATATAAAACGGTCTGTCGTCACAGCTGAACTCTGCATAGGGCTGACATTACATCCCACTGTGTATAAAAAAAATAATGATAACATATTTGCAGGTCTACCAAACAACAGAGTTATTAGCACCTATCACATGGGTGTGAGCACTGAGTGTGAGGCCCTGGTTTGGGCCCCTGGCCACCCACATTTATTTTCCATCAGACATTAAGCACATATTTCTTTCAAATTGCAAAGTCATACAATGTCCCATGAAAATGGTTCAGATATTCACCAATTCTAGACAATCTCTACTGACAGTATTTTATGGTGTGATACATGTAAAGTATAATGGTTATTTTTCCTTTTATATAAAGGCTAATATAAAACAAAACTTCTGGTAATATCAAATGAAATGATTCGGATGTGGATGGCCCAGCCTGTTCTGAAAATAAACAAGATACAGCATGAATGGTTAGCTCCTATAATGACCTAGGGTTGATGGGGTTAACAGAACTTCGGACCACAGCTGCTTATATGATGCTTTTAGCGATGCAGCCCAGCTCTGTGCTTTATGTCCAAACACCAGAATATGGTGGTGTGGATGGCTGAACATTACTAGACTGACAAGATTGCATATTATAGAACTGATGAAATTATACAGTAGAACCGATACAACGCCAAATAACAACAGAACACTGCAGATGTAATCTTAGATGGGACTCCTCTGCACCATGTGACCGGCATGCTGTAAATGCAGTTACTAATTACATGTAACTTGAATGGTCTTACAGTGTGTATATATACGTTTTTGACTTTGCTGTATACATGGCCAATCTCTTGTTATTTTGAATGTGAATGCCACACTTGTGTCTGTACTCACCAGGTAACAGTGAAAGCACCCTGAGTGAGTTCCTCCTCTCTCCTTTCCTGTGGGTGCTGTCTCTGGGGTACTTGGTGGTGTTCGGGGTGAAGACGGCAGCCACCGACTGGGGACAGCTGTTCCTCATGCAGGAGAAAGGCCAGACCACTCTCATGGGTAAGCCTGCCCTGTCTTTATCTTGGTTTTCATACTGTATAATCTGGCCAGTCACTGGTGCTGACATCAGCTGTGTTGCTAACAGGCAGTACCTACATGAGTGCCCTGGAGGTGGGAGGTTTTGCGGGCAGCCTCGCGTCAGGCTTAATCTCCGACAGAGCTGTAGCTCGGGTGAGTAACAAAATCGATGGGAATTATTAATTCAATTTCAGTGTTTTAAAAGCCCTTTCATTGTCTTTCCATAGCAAGGCTTGGGCACACATGGCAACCCTCGTCATGGCCTGCTCATTGCCATGATGGCTGGCATGTATGTGTCCATGTACCTCTTCAGGGTGACCATCACACCTGAAATCCCAATGGTAATTTATCTTTATTACCTTTCATGGTGTGTAATTTGTAACCAGTATTGACATTTTTATAAGGGCTCGTTTTTTTTTACTCAGGAGGCTCCTCTTTGGGTCCAAGTCATCCATCCTGTGTCTGTCCTCATTGGTGTGACAGAAAAAGAGGTACATTCAAAAATACTTTAATTCTTGTGGCTAAAGCCTCTGCAGTGTATCATCAGAAAGCCTTCAAGAGCATGTTTTTTTTCATGATTTGTTCATCATTCATAGATTTGGATCCTTTTCCTTGGTGCCCTGTTTGGATTTTGTTCTTACGGACCAATTGCCTTGTTTGGGGTGATCGCCAGTGAAAGTGCTCCCTCAAATTTCTGTGGAACCTCACATGCTGTTGTAGCTCTTATGGCTAACGGTAAGCTGCACATTCACATATAACCTGCAAAAATCCCTTACTGTCAGGTTTCAGTGTTGACACCTTCATATGACTAATCAAGCTTTCTGTTTGTCTGTCTTTCACAGTGGGGGCTTTTATGGCAGGGCTTCCCTTCAGCACTATTGCCAAAAAGCACAGCTGGGACATGGCTTTCTGGGTCGCTGAGGTGATTATGGCCATCGCCACAGTCGGTTTTTTCCTTGTGCGCAATATACGCACTAAAATGGGACGGATCGTTTACAAAATGGACTAATGTCACTTTTTTAAGTGAGTCAAATGTCAGTGTCCCGTTGTGTGACTGGACAGACACAGTCTTGATCGCTCTGCATACAGAATACTGCACATTTATACAGTTAATAGTTTGACCAAACAAAACCACTGTCAAAAAGACTAATCTTGAGACATTTTCCTCATTACTTGGGTCGATGTAGCAACTCAGGATGAGTGGACATCATTAAATCACTTTAAATTCACAATGAGGTAGTCTTGCATGCCTAGAATTTGTCTTTATACTCAGCACAAAAGAGCAGTAGATCGTAATTGTTTCTCACGAGCTTGCATTTTAATCCTATAAACAGTTTTCACGTAGAGATGTTTAAAAGTTAATCGATGACAGCTGTATTCTAAAGGAAACATACAAACATGAAAGTCTACAAGAGTGTGGGTGGAGTTTCTTGAGATAAATTGTATGTGCTGCTGAGTGCATACCCTGCCTTCAGTGGAGGTCAATTATATTTAACAATATTTTATGAAAGTTGACTCAAAGGGTCTGTATATTCTAGACTTCTTGTCTAGGTATTTGCACAAACATGGTAGCATGTGTCGTCATTCATTTTACTAATACCTCCAGTATTTATAAAAAAAAAAAAAATGAACAGGTTCATTGTTTCACTGGCATTCAGTAATAGGAGAACATGCTATTTTTATACAGTTATATGCTAAAGGGTTCAGAATGGCAATTTGATTAAGTGTTCTAGGCCATGTCAGCATTTCAGATCTGACATGTTTTTAAGGCTTAATGAACATCCAAGATTTGCTGCCTGACTGCTGATATTGTCACTGCTATTGTAGTTGTGTACAGCAGTTAAAACACTGAATTACATGCTCACATAATTTCTCATCTAAAAACTCTGAGTTTTGTTGATTGTATAATGAGCATACACCAAGTGCCACTTTGGCACATCTGTGTCTTACTGGAATTGTACAATGTTCTAATAAATGTGAAGTTCACTGAGTTTCCTTATGTTTGCATGTTGTATGTTGAGACTGCGAGGGGACTTTTTTCTTTTTACAGCAGCATGGAAGATATGGCAAAAGCAATACAAATTACAGAATAAAAACAGGTAGTAAAGGTATAAATGTACATACAAATAAAATAGAATAAATTTAAATTAAACAACAGTGTTTATGGTGAAAGACAGATTTGGCCAGAGGTGAGTTATTGTGCAGTCTGATTGCAGTAGGCAGCCATGAGCTCCTGTATTGGTCCTTATACCTAAATACCCTTAATTGATTTCACACTCAAGATCCAAAATCTGAAAGGATTGTGTCACTTGTGTTTCTTACCAATTTTTGAAGTCAGTCTTCTAACACACTCGCATGCCCATTTGTTCATTGGAACAGCCACAAAGCGTCCCCTTATTTCTTCTATTGTGTTAAGTGACAGGAGACAACATCCAGCACTTATTCTGTGCATCCTAGTTCAGTCAAGGCTAACATGAGGCTTTATGTTACTCTAACCCCTGCAACATTTATAAACATTGACAAGGTTATCACAAATGTAGTTGCAAACAGATAATAAAAGGCAATATAGTAAAACGAAGTTGTAATTAGATACTGCAGTAAACAATAACACACAGCAGTGCACCACATTATATTGTGATAAACCATCTGTGCACGGCTTGTACTTGCAAAACATGGGGCTTTTATGTTGAAAAGACCATGTTATGTGAGGTAGACAATTTATTTGACTACAGTCATCAAATTTATAATTACAAGATAACCCTCTTAAGATGTGTCATTTTGTTTCCACGGCGACCCTGAAATCAGGTAGTTGGGAACACATATCCAATTACTACCATTAAATAAAGCATAAGGAGGTGCTGTCTTCAATGTATGAACAGGAGGCGCAATTACAATAACCAAAAACAACTCTTCTAATGTTCATTTACTTGAATCTGCGTAGTCCTCCACCAAAGGGGTTACTTGTGTAGGTTCATTATGTATAATGCATTTTGGTCTGTATATTGCAGTTGTTCAAAGAATGAATGGGGCACTTTCCTTATAGGATGATGATGAACAGGAGGATCACGTGAATCATCTCGTCTGACGTTACGGTGAGCGTATTGTGTCACTTCCTGTATACAGACATTGTGACTAGTGTCACTTCTCTGCTATTTCAGCTTCTTTTCCTGAATTATACGTATCTTAACTCTCTCTACACTTCTTCTAATCTCAAGTTAAAACTCACGCTTGCTCTTCTTGAGCAATTCTACTGTTACATCTTTGACCAACGTTCACTTAACTTGGCGTTTTGGTACTGCTAGCTTAGCAGTTAGCAATGGCTTCTCTCTCCCTCCACCTCTTCTTGTTTTTCCTGCTCAGTGTGTGACATGTTTAGTTACGACCCTGCCTCTCTTAATGATAATGCTACCTGTAATAAATGTAGTGTAGTTAGGGCTCTGGAGGCCAGGGTCATAGAATTAGAATCACAGCTATGCACCATGCTAAGTAACCAGCTAGCCGTAGGAGCTTCTCAGGTTGGGGGTGTACAGCTGCCCAGGATACAGGCTTAGTCAGCCGGTCCCCCGCAGCACCCGAACAGCCGGGCGGCTGGGTGACAGTACGAAGGAGGCATAGTCCCAAGAAGAAGCCCACGGTTCACCACCGACCCCTTCACGTCTCCAACCGATTTTCCCCACTCGGCGAAACACCCGCTGAGAAACCAACCCTGGTTATTGGAGACTCTATTTAATGTGAAGTTAGTGAAACCAGCAGCCAGAGTCAGATGTCTTCCCGGGGCCAGAGTCAGATGTCTTCCCAGGACCAGAGTCAGATGTCTTCCCGGGGCCAGAGTCAGATGTCTTCCAGGGGCCAGAGTCAGATGTCTTCCCGGGGCCAGAGTCAGATGTCTTCCCGGGGACAGTCATTTGTCTTCCCGGGACCAGAGTCGGATGTCTTCCCGGGGCCAGAGTCGGATGCCTTCCCGGGGCCAGAGTCGGATGTCTTCCCGGGGCCAGAGTCAGATGTCTTCCCGGGGCTAGAGTCAGATGTCTTCCAGGGGCCAGAGTCAGATGTCTTCCCGGGACCAGAGTCAGATGTCTTCCCGGGACCAGAGTCAGATGTCTTCCAGGGGCCAGAGTCGGATGCCTTCCCGGGGCCAGAGTCAGATGTCTTCCCGGGGACAGAGCGG
Source organism: Embiotoca jacksoni (assembly GCF_022577435.1). NCBI lineage: Eukaryota > Metazoa > Chordata > Actinopteri > Embiotocidae > Embiotoca > Embiotoca jacksoni. The sequence continues at coordinate 18,790,133 of NW_027185263.1, forward strand.
GCGACATTGAATCAAACCTGAAACTACTGGCTAAGGCTAATCATAAATACAGTCAGATTGTTATTAACGTCGGCAGTAACGACACCCGGTTACACCAGTCGGAGGTCACTAAAGTTAACGTGGAATCGGTGTGCAACTTTGTAAAAACAATGTCAGACTCTGTAGCTTTCTCTGGACCCCTTCCTAACCGGACCAGTGATGATATGTTTAGCCGTACGTCTTTACTTCACCACTGGTTGTCGAGGTGGTGTCCCGCTAACAATGTGGGCTTCATTGACAATTGGAATACTTTCTGGGGAAAACCTGGTCTGATCCGGAGAGACGGCATCCATCCTACTTTGGATGGTGCAGCTCTTCTTTCTAGAAATATGGCCATGTCTCTTAACAGCCCAAAAACCTGACATCAAGGGTTGAGGCCAGGAGGCAGAGCTGCAGTCTTACACGCTCCTCTGCAGGTTCTTTACAGCTGTCACTCACCCAAAACATTCAACATCCTATAGAGGTTGTGTCTGTACCCAGACCACCTATATTTAAACAACTCAAGGAAAGATGTATCAATAAAAAAAATTAATAAAAATGTATCCTACCAAATTAATGGATAAAAAAAAATCTGACAATTAAAAGCGGACTATTAAATATGAGATCTCTGGTCTAAATCTCTGTTAGTAAATGACTTGATAACTGATCATCAGATTGATTTACTCTGTCTCACAGAGACTTTGCTGCAACAGGAAGAATATGTTAGTATTAATGAAGCAACTCCTCCTAGTCATATTAATTATCATATTCCTAGAGATTCAGGCCGAGGAGGAGGAGTGGCAGCAATCTTCCACTCAAGTTTATCAATTAATCCAAAGCCTAAACTTAGTTATAAATCATTTGAGAGTCTGACTCTTAGTCTCTCACACCCAAACTGGAAAGCAGAGAAACCGATTCTATTTGTTGTTGTTTATCGCCCACCTGGTCCTTATTCAGAGTTTCTAACTGAATTCTCTGACTTTTTATCAGATTTAGTGCTGAGTTCAGATAAAGTGATGAGAGTGGGAGACTTTAACATTCATGTCGACATAGACAATGACAGCCTCAGTTCTACTTTTAGCTCATTATTAGATTCTATAGGCTTTCCTCAGAATGTAAATAAACCCACTCACCATGGTAACCACATCCTCGATCTGGTTCTGTCGTATGGCATGGAAACTGAAAATGTTATTGTATTTCCTCAAAACCCAGTTTTGTCAGACCACTTCTTATTAACATTTGACTACACAGCATGTGGGAATAAATCCCACTACAGTAGATGTCTGACAGATAATGCTGTGGCCAAGTTTAAGGAAGCAGTTACATGCTTATCCTCTTCGATGCCGTGTGTTAAAGCAGTGGAAGACATCTACGTTGATCTTAGTCCCGCACAAGTGGATCATCTAGTAGAAAACACTGCAGTATCTCTGCTACAACTCTAGATGATGTTGCCCCTCTGAAGAAGAGAGTCATGAACCAGAGGAAGTTGTCTCTATGGTACAACTCAGAACTACAGTATGCTCTGCTAGGCAGCGACTAGAAAGCTGGAAAGGAAATGGCGTTCCACTAATTTAGAAGAATTTCACCTGGCCTGGAAGGATAGTCTAATATTATATAAGAAAGCTCTTCGTAAGGACTTTATATTATTCATCATTAATAGAGGAAAACAAGAACAACCCCAGGTTTCTTTTCAGCACTGTAGCCAGGCTGACAAAGAGTCACAGTTCTGTTGAGCCCTCTATTCCTTCAGCTCTCAGCAGTAATGACTTCATCAACTTCTTTATCAATAAAATTCTCATTATTAGGGAGAGAATCGGGTCGACCCTTCCTGCCACAGTCACTGATGTGATGTTAAGCACAGCAGCCCTGGAAGCAACTGTAGGACCAGATGTAAACTTGGAAAATGTCTCTCCTGTTGTGCTCTCTGAGTTAACTAGAATTATTTCTTCATCTGGATCCTCTAGCTGTCTGTTAGATCTCATCCCAACTAAACTTTTTAAGGAAGTCTTCCCTTTAATTAATACTTCCATATTAGATCAGATCAGCCTATCTATTGTAACCGGCTATGTACCGCAGGCTTTTAAAGTGGCTGTAATTAAACCTTTACTTTAAAAGCCGACTCTTGATCCAGCTGTTTCAGGAAACTACAGACCAATTTCCAACCTGACGTTTATTTCTAAAATCCTTGAAAAAGTTGTTGCAAATCCACTTTTTGATCATTTACAAAGGAATGGTCTGTTTGAAGATTTTCAGTCTTTAGAGTTCATCATAGCACAGAAACAGCTCTGGTGAAAGTTACTAACGACCTTTTATTAGCCTCAGATAATGGACTTGTCTCTGTACTTGTTCTTCTGGACCTCAGTGCTGCTTTTGATACGATTGATCATACGATCTTATTACAGAGATTAGAAGACGTTACGAGGATTAAAGGAACTGCATTAGACTGGTTCAAATCCTACTTATCAGATAGATTCCGGTTTGTCCATGTCAACAATGAATCTTCCAGACAAACAAGAGTTAGTTATGGAGTTCCACAAGGCTCAGTGTTAGGCCCAATACTTTTTTACTTTGTACATGCTGCCATTAGGAGATGTCATCAGGAAGCACTGCATAAACTTCCATTGTTATGCAGATGACACTCAGCTAATTCTTTCTATAAAACCAGATGAAACTAATCAGTTAGTAAAACTTGAAGCCTGTCTAAAAGACATAAAGGCCTGGATGACCAAAAACATCCTGCTTCTAAATCCAGACAAAACGGAAGTTATTGTACTTGGTCCTAAACACCTCAGAAACTCTTTCTGTAATCACTTTCTGGATGACGTTGTCTTGGTTTCCAGCAAAACTGTGAGGAACCTTGGAGTCATCTTTGATGAGGACTCATCTTTTAGCCACCCTATAAAGCAAATCTCCAGAACTGCCTTCTTTCATCTACGTAATATTAATAAAATCAGGAAATCAGCGTGATGCAGAAAAACTCATTCATGCATTTGTTACTTCTAGGCTAGATTATTGTAATTCCTTGTTGTTAGGATGTCCAAATTACTCATTAAAAACCCTGCAGCTGAACCAAAATGCTGCAGCAAGAGTACTGACGGGATTTAGCAAGAGAGATCATATTTCTCCAGTTTTAGCTTCTCTTCACTGGCTTCCTGTTAAATCAAGAATAGAATTTAAAATTCTCTTGATGACATACAAAGCTCTACATGACCAGGCTCCATCATATCTTCGAGATCTTATAGAACCATATAATCCTAGCAGAGCACTTTGCTCTCAGTACGCTGGTCTACTTGTGGTTCTTAGAGTTTACAGAAGTAGAATGGGAGCCAGAGCCTTCAGTTTTCAGGCTCCTCTCCTGTGGAACCAGCTCCCAGTTTGTGTTCGAGTGGCAGAAACCCTTCTAGCTTTAAGATTAGACTCAAAACGTTCCTTTTTGATAAAGCCTATAGTTAGGGCTGGCTCAGGTAGACCTGAACCAACCCTTAGTTATGCTGTTATAGGCCGAGGCTGCTGGGGGACCTCCTTACATGCTGAGCTTTTCTTTCCTCCTACTCTTTAACTGACTCATACCTCACCATCTTTTTCTCTCCCATAGTTTTTGCTCGCATAGTTTCTCTTCTTTCTTTTGCAGATGTCCCGTCTTGGAGCTGCATGTCTCTGCTTGTCATCTCCACCAACAGTTCTTCTCTTATATCTCTATGCTGTCCTTTTCTCTCTCTGCTCTCTTCTCACCCCAACCGGTCGAGGCAGATGGCCGCCCACCTCTGAGCCTGGTTCTGTCGGAGGTTTCTTCCTGTTAAGAGGGAGTTTTTCTTCCCTCTGTTGGAGGTTTTTCTCCTTTTAAAGAGGAGTTTTTTCCCTCCTGGCTTATGTGGGAATTGTTGAATTGTTGGGTTTGTCTGTATAATATTGTAAAGTCTTGCTGTAAGGACTTTAATGTGTTAAGTGCCATGAAATAACCTATGTTGTGATTTGGCGCTATATAAATAAAGTTGAATTGAATAAGGGAAGCAGGCCATAGCAATGGCTGAAGAACAGTCTGTTGTCCTTTTAACTATGATCTGGACCAGCTGGAGACTAATTAACAGCAGAACATGATTAAACAACAGTCCACATGAGTAGACAATCCCAATCGCTGCCAATTGTCATAGATTTTGATTTATGGTGGGTTCTTTATTTTTCAAAAAAGAGTAAATATAGTCACCTCTCTCTTCAATTAATCGATTACCATTATGAGGCTGATTTAGCCAATCAAGGATTCTGCTTCTTATTGCAACGTTTTCTGCACAATGAGTGGCCTAAATAAAATTTGATTTTGAATTCAATTCAATTCAATTTAATTTTCTTAAACAATATTGCCAAAGTGTCAAAGATTATAGTAAACAGGATAACATTGTACATGATTCACTACTACAATAATACAACATATTTACATATATCATTAGAGATGAATGCTGCGTCTGGGCATGTCAGTCCAAAGGTTAAAGAGCAGAGACCCTGAATGCTCCATGAAGCACGATAGAGATTTAATCAATAATCATGTGACAAAATATTACCAAAATATAATGAGGAATGAAGGCACAGGAAACAGTATTGTAATAATAATAATAATGACTACTATTATTATTATTATTATTATTATTATTATTATTATTATTATTATTATTATTATTATTATTATATGTCTGTGTGGTTGGTCACTACCTGTGCATAGGCAGGCTACCTGCCGGGGGGTGCCATGGCTTGAACTATGTCAGCCTGCGCTTCCTCATAGTATGCTGCTCCAGATGTGCAGTGCACTGTGCTCTTGTAGGCTGGGTTCCAGTAGGCTGGACTCTCGCAGGTTGGGCTCTGGTAGGCTGGGTCCTGGTTCGTTGAGCTCTGATATGATGCGTTCTCGCTGGTCGTTTGTAGACTGGGTTGTGCCACATGACAGTCTTCTTTTCCTTGGCCAGTGCAGTGTGTGCTGCTGTCCATGGCTCCCCTGTGGTGGTCTTAGGTCAGGGTGGGACTGGAAGCTCTTCGTCGGCTGTTGTTCTTCTCCGGTCCTCAGCAAACATCCAGACATGATCCCAGTTCAGGTGGACATGGCCTGTAAGTGCTCGTGTCAGCGTGGGATGATGGGCCATGTTGATTTTGTTTAGTGTTGCATGCTCTGAAGTGATCACTCTGTTCATGTTGTGGTTTAGGTCCCTGGGAAAGTCAGTCCGTGGCAGTAGTGTGGAGATTCTGATGTTAACCCTGGGAAACTCTGTATTCTTTTGGAGTCACCTTGATGATAACCTCTGCAACCCTTTCTTCCCTCCCTGACCTATGACAAAAGAGTTACAGGGCCTTGTCTGTGTGAGAGCACCAGAACTTTGCCACTCTTGACAGAGGAGCAGATGTCTCTGCTCCAGGAATTTGCCACTGGAGTCAAAGAGGATGGTAGTTTTAGGGTGCTTGTAACATAGAAGGCCCTATGCCACTGTGATTGGTTCTCCTCTCGCTGGGCAAGGAGATGTGTGCATGACTTCAGGAGCGGTGTTGTTCTGTGAAGGGCTGGGTCATCTGACTGTGGAGCCTGGCTACAGGGTAAACCTATGTCTGTTCTGGCTTTGAGCATCCTGCTCTGTTGTTTAATTCTCAGCCGTTTCCCCTTCATATTGACAAGAAGTGTGTTTTACTGCTCCATCTCTGTTCTCATCTGACGTAGTTCATATCTGAGAGATTCATATGTTCTTTGAGAGTGATTTGTTTTTTCTCTCAACTGTCCAACAGCAGTTGGTTTCTTCTTAAAACCGTTTTGTGAGGTGTTTTAGTTGTTGAATTGTGTCATGCTTAGACAGTTTGTTTTCCTCGAATTCTATTAGGTCCAATTGTAGGAGGGAAAGATACTGTATACGTGTCAGTGTAGCGTATTCAGCTGAGACTCTCAGCTGATACTGGGCTGTTGAAGCAGGTTGGTTCAGGACTATTGGAGGCTGTGTGGGCCAGCAGGAGGTTCCAGTCTGCCAAAGTCTCTTTTAAACTGTTCAAGTTTCGCCTGAGGATCTTGCACCATCACTTTGCCTGTGTTGTAGAAACTGATGTTAGATTTGGATTATATCAAACTGGGGGATAGATTTGTTGCCAATCATTTTAAGATTGGTATATTCCTCACGGAGAGAATGCCAACTTTCTGGGTTCCATGAAGAGCAGCAGGTCTGTTATTTTTAAAGTCTGTGTCTCTGAGCAGTTTACTTCTGAATGTCTTCCTCCTCGCTTCACTGGTCATGTCCTCTGGTTAGTGGATCACCAAACTATCTGGAGTTCATGTAATTGTTTTGGATCTATTTTCCAACCCCCAGGAATTTTATGTAGTTAATTTCTTACTCTTGTTTCTTTTTCTTAACTTTGAATTGAATGGTTTCTCAGATTTACTTGAAACTTTTCAACTTTGTCAGCAAATTCTTTCAGTTTGATTTAACACTTTCCACTAAATTTGATCTAAAAGCAATCAAATTATTTGCAGCTTAGATTCAGAGTTTCAGTAATTCTTTTTGTCAGAGTGAAGTATTAACTCAGTATATTTCTGATTACTTCAGGTAACAAATAAATGCATAATTTAGATTTCCCCATAGGTGGTTGTGAGGAGAAGGCTTTGGGGGGGGAATAGAAAGTCAATTCATAAATAAGGTTATGAATTTCAAATTAAATGCTTACGCATTATTAATATTTTCATTGACTGAACTTAAACGCAGTTAGAATTTTAGCCATGACCGATGTTTTTTTTTTGTTACACATTTGGAGTAATGATTATATTATGTAAATTGGAAAATACACAGCACGTGTAGTGCTGAACAGAAAACTGTATGAATGCTAAATTGGGGAGAAAATAAAGGAGACATTCCTCCTCTACTTTTCTTACTCTCTCTGCTGACCAATCCCAACACAGCCTGTAGAGAACAAACTGCCATGATTGTCATGAAGAACTCGTGATATTTTTAGTTTGTTCACTACACTGAAACAAGCATTATCAGTCATTTGGGAAAACTGTTGAAAATAAATCACTAGATGCGAAAAACACCTAAATAAAGGTGGTCTAATTTGAAGCTGTCCATGGTGCTGAAACTGGTCTTTCATCAGTTTTTAGTAGAACAGAACCGGTAAAACCAGTAGTTAATTTGACGCTGGTTCTATTTACAGGATTTGTTCAAAATCATGCTTTCACTATTTCCTCTAGAAAAAGAATGTTACAACATAAACCATTTGCTGTTTTTCTCTTTTCCAGTGGGACCAAGCTTTGCCTTTTATTTAAGAGTTAATGTTTCTAGTCTCGTCTTGATGATGAACAGACTTTTCATAATGAAACAGCATTACAACTACCAATCGAGTTTTATTGGTTTGTTGATAACAATCATTACACAGGTACATCTATAAACAAAGAGAAACTGCACACTTGTACTTCATACAGATACCTAAAACTCACATGAATATTGCTACTGCTGGTATGCATTTGACATTTCAAATAAAATGTACAATTTGTCTGGTGGCCTTTAAGAAGCCAATTTCAAGTTATTTTTATGCATACATATCTCATTAGCTTGGCTAAGAACACAAATTCCATTTTTACCATCCTTACAATGTACCATTACACACTGCATATTGAAAGATTGATAACCCTTTTCACAGCAGCTATACAAATTTATTGCAATGCTATCACAGAATAGAGACACAACCAACACACGCGATGCACAGTTCTGAAAGGGAGAACTCCAGTACTAGAGATTTTAGGTTTATTGATCAGATTTCTTAATAAAACTGCATGAGTACAAGAGTTAACAAATAGGAACAAAGCTTACAAACATTCTAAAACACTGTTCTTCATTATAAACAAGAAAACAATGAGTTGCCCTGTGACTTAGTCCATCCCCACCCCAGCCCAGATAACACACACTGTCCCTTATAAACATATGGAATGTAATCCACTGAGGCAAGCTCTTCCGGTTGTTGCCCCAGCTCCTGTGAACATCATGCTTGCGTGTTGACACGGTAACCTGTCCTGCACCCGCCCCGCCTTCACATTTAAAACTGAAATGAAATCCACTGACAGTAACAACAATGACGCAATTTTCATGGTGAGGCAAAATTGTAGGATGTGATGAAATTCCAGTCTCCAAATTGATGTCTTTTTGTCTTTTGTTAAAAAAAAGTGTTCTCTACAATCAAACTACTAAAAAACCTGTATTTAGAAAATAGTTGATAAAAATATTCCCCTGAATTGTACAAGAAAAGAGGTACAGGGAGCACTGGTAAAAGACGTGGCTGGAGAGATGTTATTCTGCTGCCTCATCTTTTTCTTCAGCTCCGTCTGTAGCAGATGCCTGGAAGATACAAATTTACAGTGTAAAGGTTCTGCCATGGAAATGCAATTAATTTTGCATGTTTAGAAATTATGGTGCAACTCTTACCTCTTCCTCAGCTTTGGCTTCACCATTTTCAGCAGGGGCCTCTGGTGCTTTCTCCTCAGGCTTAGATTTCTCCACCTCCTTGGCTTTCTTAGGCTTAGCAGGCGCCTTCTGCAAACAGAAATATTAACCACGTTAGCCACTTACGTTTAACAGTTAAGATGAGTGAGTCTAATTAGAAGTAATCAAAATAAGGGCTCACCTTTGGCTTGGGTTTGGACTCTGCCTTTGTAGGGGCAGGTCTCTGTGAGAAAGAAGAGCATAAAGGTCAACACTAAGAATGCAGTGAACAACATGCATTTTGTCTGTGACAAGTTGGGTTTTTCTGTACTCACATCTTTTAACCTGAGAGATCTCCTCTTGGGCTGTGGAGAGTAAACAGGCAGATTATTTAAGCAGTCATTTTCAACCAATGGCTGACTGATGGGCTGTTGCTGACCCCTGGTGGGTATGCAGACAAACAGTTACATTATTTTTTTTTTTATCACAGATATGTCAAACAATGTTCTGATTATTCCTTACCGCTGAGTCACCTCCTGCACCTGTCTGTGAGGGAAAAAAAAAAAGAAAATCAGGTTAAAGAAAACTTTTCTGCCAGGGCTTTGGCAGGTTCAATTGGTGATGGGAGAGGCTTTGAGTGTTTGTTATGTAATTCAAAAGTGGGCGTTTCCAGGCAGAATATTAGCCTATGACAACACAGCCTGCTTTAATTTTGGTTTAACTGACACCAGGTATTTTGATTGGCTGAGATATTAGCAACAAATTTACACAATCCATAGACTGGACATAAAAAAAAAACCTCTGTTTAAACATTAAAGCTCAACAGTTTAGTCTCCATGTGTAGTTACATTCAACACACATCAGAATTGCACCTTGAGGAAGTACATTTGCTGAGAAAGTACCATTTGCCATGCTGAACTACAAAAGTTAACAAACTCAAAACTCAAAAGTTCAACACACATCAGAATTGCTCCTTGAAAAAGTACATTTTCTGAGAAAGTACCATTTGCCATGCCGGACTACAAAAGTCAGAGTAATACTGAAAACTAAACTTGAGCCAGTCTAATGCTTACAACTTCAGTTTTCTTCATTGTGATTATAATCTGTAAAATCCTGTTCATATTTCCATTTGCACAGCTACCCTGCGGTCAGACCAATCAGGACCAGAGTTGATGGCAACTTGCAATGATGTAGAAATTGAGCGGTTGTTGTTGTTTTTTTTTTTTTTTGCGAAATGTGGGCTACATGTGGTTTTGTCTCGATGCATAGTTAAAAGCTGCTCCAATAGTTTCCAAATTAATCCCAAATTCTACAACCAGTAGGAAGCAATAACTAGAGACAATTCCCTACCGAGAGCGCCCAGGTCAGACTATATAACATCATGCTATAAAATAATAACATAATGTATTTTAAACGGCGTTACGTGCTGGTTGCTCTACCGGTTCCGGTTACTGATTTGCCTACTGTATAACTCCAGTGCGGGGGGGAGGGGACTCCGCCTTCTCACGACACATCCATTTGTTTGTAATAAATGGGACTGCCAGTGTTCGCAGAAGTCCGATAGCGTAGTCAGTTCCCGCCATGAATTTGAAAAGAGTTACTCCGAGATGCTCAGCGACTGTCGGTTTGCTAGCAGAATCTACTGGAACCCCCAGCAACAGGAGCAGCGCTGTACTGACGGAGGCTCGCCATTGCATAACCTACAACTGGCCTGAGCCGACAATACACAGAAAAGCACTGAGCTAACACGACGAACACCTTCCAAGAAATACCGTTTTCACCGGTGGAAACGAGGGCAGCCATGCATTACCAACGCATATATACGACAGCTTAATGGAAAAAAAAAAAAACGTCCGTAATTAAAACATTACGGGTCTTTTTTTTTAATTTTTTTTTTTTTTTTCCCCCAAAAGAAAACCACAAACAAGACTTAAGTGTCCACACGAAAATAACAAGCATAGCATTACAGACAACTCCAACTGAGTGATAAGAATTACTGAATTTGACGTTTTCAATTTCGGTCCGCGTTTTCTTTCAGAGAAACTTCAGCATCCAGCGGGACGACCGCCATAGCAAGCAATCAATAAGCTGCCAACTTTCTCTGCAGAAAAAGCTTTCTATCGACAGGCAACGAGTCCCGCTTTGTCCCACACTGCAAGTAAACGTGTATAAATACAAATCCAGTCACCAGTCTGCAGAGAAATTATTTAAAAACAAAACGGCACACGGAAAAACAATTGGCGCAAAGATAATCACTGCACTAAAGACAAACACCAAGAATCAGCTCCTCCATAACATCAAAACAGACGCTACATCCTGAACTAAACTCTTGGCTGCAAAGCACAGCACTGGTGACATTCACTTGGTGCATAAAAGATACATTTGTAGCAACATTTCAATAACTGACTGGAAACTGTAACAAGCCCATTTTACAAATTGCAGTTGCGGGTTATAAATACTGTATTACTGAATGCATGAAATATATCGGTCTACTCACTTTGCTCCTTTTAGGCATGGCTTGTTTGTTTTTAAAAAAAAAAAAAAAAAGGAAAAAAGAGCAGAATGTTATTGAATACGGAAGAAAATACAATGGTATATTCTGAATAAAGCTGTGCCAGTACAGTCTAATACGGCGCAACGAGATGTTAATGTTCCATTGGAAGAAAAACTAGCTTAAACCGGATTGGATTCTCCCCCTCCCTCACTATTCAAGCCGTTAGTGTTCCTGCTTGACTGACTGCAGTATAACCCGCCCTCGCTGCGCGTTGATTGGACGACAACGTGGTGCCCGACACCATTTCAAATCTGGGCTCTTACCTGTGTGGACACATCTCACGTCAATCAACAGATATGAAGCGCTATTTGTCTTTCTGTGCCACCGTTTGCTTTAACAGAAGGCAAAATTGTTATAAAAGCTACCTTCCTCCTCGAAGAGGAATGCATTTGTCTCCCTCCCAAAAACTTTCACCTTGACATATCTGTGAATGTTTGTGAAACCAAACCCATATTGCGCCCTTAGCACGACTGATACAAGAATAGTGGCAAGTGTATTAGCGATTGACGATTGAGAGAGGGATGTATGCTCCCCCGGCCAAGTCTTTGTAATTTTGCTCGGGAAAATGGCGACAGGATGCGTATGGGCAGGCTATACCTCTTCGCGTGCGCGAGCGCGCGTGTTTGTGTCCGTGCTCATTTGCATCCTGTTCGCAGCGCTCCAATGTGTGCGTGGTGTGTAAACATGACTTCAGTAGATACAAGTGCTTTGGCTTTGTGTTGAAGTCATTTCACACGTTTTCAGCGAGACATTCATTCACTTCCACGGGGTGAATGACACTATATCCACTGGCAAGAGAAAACCACGTGTCAGAGCGCAGATAAAATAAAGGACAGGTTTCAGAATTTATTTCTGTCTGATGAATGTGCTATAAGATATTATATCCTAATTTAGTTACTCTTTGTGTAACTTGAAAATGAATTCTTTCAGCAGGCATGTATCATTAATAATATCTCAATTAAAAAAAAAATTGCTGGAAGAGGAGACAATGATGCATTTAGATAATATTGAGGGTGGTTCTTATTTTGTTCATCTTGTTAGAAATTAAAATCAAGTGTTTTCACAGACATCCATTTCATCTTTCTATGGCACAAATAAAAATTCTGACCTGCAAATCTCTCTCTCTCTCCGCTTCTCCTATATATTACTACTTGCTGAAACTACTGCCGCTGCTCTTCTATCTGGAGTGAACACCATTAAACAAACAGACATGAGTGTCAGAGAGGTGCCATTTCCTGACTTGTGGCATTCTAGGGCCGCTTGTCAACATCTCAACCCACCCAAATGGATTTTGTTTGATGTACCCTTCCGGCTTACGTCACACTTAATAGCTAACAAATGCAAAAAAATTACTGCTTAGAGTTGGATTCTTTTATTTTCCAGTATGGCGTGATTCAAAAGTGAGTGATCAATAAATCAGTTCAATGTTAGTGCACTCAGTACCTACACTCAGTACCTGGGCTCTACAGGTGGGTGCTGATTTTACTTTAGCTCACATGTGGCAACAACAGCAGTTTCAAAATTAAACATAAGTCAACTCTGTTCATAAAACAGAGTTTAAAAAGTGACTTTAGGTTGTAAAAGCTGGTTGAAAGTTTGCAACAGAGACAAGCAGCCCATCTCCTTTTGACACTCAAATTCAAGCAGTTTGTTCAAATAAAAGGTTTTCTGTGTGCTCCCTGTGGGCAGAGAAGTGTGACACAAGTCACATGCTGATGCTTGCTAGTATTATTATTATTATTATTATTATGATAATAACACCAGAAGTTTCTTTCATCCCACTGCCCTACTCAGCAGTACAAGGACAGGGTGGGTGATGCATAAATTAGGTACCTGTATCTCTGGCTGCCACTCAAAACAAGCAACTTTAACAAGCATCCACGATCTATAGCAAAATCATCTTCCGTAGTCCAAATGTAAACTGTGAGGACAGCAACCAGTTCAACAAGTTATCTAATGTTTGTGTTCACCTTCTTACTTTGAATGTAGGAATACTGTGAATATTATATAATGAATGTGACGGACCTTTTAAGACCAGTTTAAGACAAGGCACCATTATAAACACCATCTTAAAGCTTAAGGCTGAATTCACCACACAACTTACCTTTCCTTATTTAGAAAACCTTCTATTACTGTTATTTCAGAGGGAACTCTCTCTAAATGTATTTAAAAGCCACTGCTCCAGGTTATTTATGTTGATTACTGTAATGTGCCTACACATGGAATGTAATATGTAGTGTATTCATAATGAATGACATTGTCATAAAACACAGTTGTAATAATAGAAAGTATGCCTTACAGCATTTATAATTGTTGACAAACACTGAAAATATCAATATTATCTGCTTACAATTAATTATAAAATTATACTCTGTTACAAAACATTAATGTATTGATTATATTGTGTTTATGGATGCTAAATGGGTGGTTTGTTACAATGAAGAGTTCCCAATTTCATTTATATAAATGAATCACCAAACATCAACAGACTGAACCAGCCAAAAGTACATAAAGTATTTAAATGATTCCCTGCTAATGTTGCCACAACATAAGCAATGCAAAGCACATTAACAGTACACTCGTTCACCACTTGTTATGACATATGACGGAAGGGGTGCCTCCGCAAAATGACTACTATTACTTGTGATGCATTTTGCTTATCATAATGAAATAACATTTTAAATGCAGGAATTTTAATTGTAACGAAGTATTTTCCCATTGCTATGTTTCAACTTTGAGTTCTAATGACTCTTCCCACAACCCGTTATGAACGCAGTAGGCCTACAGAGTATAGCGCAGACTAACTTAATGCTCTTCACAAGGAAGTGTTTTTAATGAGGTTGCAAAAAGAAAAACTGGCACAAAGAGGGGAGTTAAACCATCACATGTAGGTACTATATGTCTGTTCGACATGGCATCTGCTTTAGGGCATAGTCTGTTTGCCTTCAGGGCAGGCACAATTCAAAATAGAGGATCAGTGTGCTGCAAAATTTAAGTGAGCTAAAACATCAAAAGCTTACTGCATGACGGTGGAAGTTCTACGAACACTGAACTGAAAAGCAACATGGAAAGCAGTTGTAGTTCTGTCCTGTCTTGCACAACTGGCTTCGCAAGACATAATTATCATCATGTTGGAAAAGCATATCCTGCAGCTCTCTGCAGGAGTCTCACTGTAAAGATACTGTATGAACTGTATACATGACGGAGAGAGGGATAAGAAAACGAAGGACGGGCAGGGGGAAGGGAAAAGGGTAGTTCTCAAATAACAATGCTGTTGTTGTGTTGAGTATGGTGGAGTCCTTCCATCACAGCTGCTGCCTGTTGCTGTCCTTTCCCTCCTTTTTGCTCCCCCTCGTTTTTCCTCTTTAAGTTGTGAGAGCACTGGGAGGAGGAACCAGACTGTGAGCCACAGAGGAGGGGACTGTTCATGCAAATGTTTGAAAAACTACTGTTTTAACTCACAGAGTGAGTAAGGCAAAGCAATTCCTCGGACCTTTGTTCGTCAGCCACACATAGTTAATTTAATTTATTCAAACAATGTAGAGCTCTAAGAGGTAACTGGAACACAGACGGTAGTATAATCCTTAGGGAGGGTGACGGGATGAAGGTAAAGGTGACCTCATCCAAAGCCTCTTTGACATAGGGCAAATTGTTCATTAATTTTCCTCTCTCTCCTCTCTCTCTCTCTCTCTCTCTCTCTCTCGCTCTCTCTCTCTCTCTCTCTCTCTCTCTCTCTCTGTATCTATGTCTGTCAGAAGTTGGTGGCTAAGTCTTGTAGGAACAGGTGAGATAGAGCAGTTATGTAGTGCACACTTTTATTCCTCTTTACTGCCACCCGGTGAAACAACCAGGCGTGTAGTATATGCAGTGGGTAGGTACTCAGGTGACAGAGATGACTGGATGGATCAGCTAGACGGAAGGAAAAGCTGAGTCTCTCCTTCTCCCTCTTACTAAGTAGATTTCTCCCATGCAGCGAATGGAAGCCTTACCATATGGAGCAGCGGGGTAAAGCCAGATTATACCATTTTGTGTGAGAGGGGTTTGAGCGCCACCAGGCTTCACAGCATGAACTCACATTAAGGATGGGCACTATAGATTCCACACAAAACAGCACATACAATAGCTAGTTCAACATCAGCAACCTTTATGTTGTTAGCTTTTATTAATTAGATGTTTGATAGTGTATGTGAAAAGTAAAAGTAAAATTCTTTACTGGAAAATATGACCTGAGGTTGGTTTGTTTTTCAATAAAAACAATACTTAATTCCTTTGCTACAAAATTAGATTTGTATATCATATTTGATATTTAAATTGAAAATAAATCCTGAATATGAAAAAAATCTCTGAAAAATACTATGAAACTGTGAAAAAAATGACAAATATATTTACTAAAAATAAAATAGTCTGTTGTATTTAGCAATCAAAGGAATGAATACCAGTCTAAGAAGGGGAGTGTCCATGACCTGCCGTCAACACAATCATTTACATGTGAGAGAGGGTGGCGGCTGGCAACATGGCCTAATAAGCTCAGTAACAATAAACCTTAGTCGGCTTTAACCATTGATTAGCTAACAGCTGACAAAACAAAAACAAATCCCACAGTAGTGATAATGCATGCTCTGAAGCTGTGCCTTTTTTGTTGGGAAAGTATTATATTGTGGGGTCATATCACCTTCTGGCAGATTAGTGGGGCAATTACAGGGAACTAATCAGTGGTGGCAAACAATACGATGAAGGAAAAGGATGGTTAGGATAAGCAGCTGATGCGTGTGTTTGATACATTATGACTGATGATCCCTGACACAGCAGCCCTGGTGGCCGAGGAGGGCCTCTGAATTACTTCCATTGCAAGCCACATGCAGGGGGATGAGAGGACTGCTGTTGCTGACCCTCCCCCACTATCTACTTCCTGTTTTTCATGGTTGTCTGCTTGCTTCTGCCTATACAATACCAGCTGTGTCTGGAGACATTCCAGCTCATACTATACTGCTACCCTCATAAAACAGTGAATGCGGGCCAGAGGAGCCTATAACCACAACAGTGGAGAGGCAGATCACATTGCCAGCTTCCCAGCTACATCATAGGAGATGTGCTAATCAAGGGGCTGTTTGACACGCTTTAACTGACAATTAGATCTCCAGCTTCAGTAGACTATTTTTTATTGTTTTCAACCAGGTTTCACATTGGAAACAAAATTTGTGTAGCTACAGCGTAATAATTACATTTACAGATACCAAAGGCTGTTGGTCATGTTATCTGCTCCAACATTTAGAATGTACAACATTTGATGTTTTGTGAGGATCTGTGTGTGCTGAAGATATTTTGGAGACACAACATTACGCATTAATTTAGTTTGCTACTGAATCCAAATCACACATGGTCAGTGGTGAAGAGTAGGCTAAGCTTCTTTAAGTACATTTACTCAAGTGGGTACAGTTTTGAAGACCTTAATATATAAGTAGCACAAAATATTATAATTTTACTACCATTACATTTCAGAGGGAAATAGTGCATATTTTACTCTATTACTTTTATGTCACAGCTACATTTATTAGTGATATTTTACATAAAAAACATAGAATATTAAATGACTCAAATGTATGTAGAATAACCAACTACTGCATTGAAGTACAGCTTACATGTCACTGCCTCAATATAATGATCCAGTAATAAAATTGAATTGCAGTAAAAGTAAAATGTATATATGTATATAAATAATTGTATATAATATACGTATATATATAAAATCCTGTATTCAAACTTTTTGATGTTAAAGAACAGAAGTATTGGCAAATAAATGCTCGAGGGTGCCAAAAATAAAAGTCCATACCATGTATATAAATATATATATATATATAGCGGTATTTGTACTTAAGTAAATAAGTATTTCACTATTATATATTGTATGTGTATATTTTATTTTCTTGATCTATGTGCACATAAACACAGTTAATAATTAGTAATTACTGCAGGGACAAATTTCAGATATTGTAATGTATATATATGTATACTTTCTTTGTGTAATGCATTCAAATTGATTTATGTTTGATGTTGTTTGTACATAATTTGATATTGCCTACCTTATTTTGCTTAGTGAAAAAATTCCCCTGCACAATAAATTATATAGAACTCACGTCACAGTGCAATTGTTGACAAGAACGAGTTCACAAGTTTACAAGCTAGTAGCAACCAAATGTAAGTGCATCTATAATGCCGACATATCAAAAATTTACATTTCTACTGTACAGTTTTGTGTAAGAGGAACATAATCCTACAGTGACCTCTTGTGGTCAACATGAAAAAAACACCTCAGCCAGTGGCTTTTAGAAGAGCTTTTTGCCGACAAACTTGCAAAGCAAAGCGTTTCAGACACATCTATATTCTCCAGTCAACTCTGCAGCCAGTGTTATGCTAAACAGTTCTAATGACCTTGGTAATGGTGATGCCACTGACAGCCATCTAAATTTATCACAGGTCAACAGGCTGCAAGAGTGTGAACTCTGGCTCGCACGCAAACTTCCCACCTTCATTCATCAAACTACTGCTGGCTCAGAGGATGACCTGGACATCCCCATCTCCAATTTATGTTCGTGATCAGTGCTTAGATCAGTATTATGGATGAGTAAATAAGGGGTTAATTAAATTATGTATTTTGGAGATCATACCAAGGCAGACACCCCTAAATACAAAACAAGAAAATAAATTCAACTATATTTTCGTAAATGAGGTACAGTGTAAACCTAGTTTGATTATACCATTC
Organism: Embiotoca jacksoni; assembly: GCF_022577435.1. Taxonomy (NCBI): domain Eukaryota; kingdom Metazoa; phylum Chordata; class Actinopteri; family Embiotocidae; genus Embiotoca; species Embiotoca jacksoni. The sequence goes on from NW_027185263.1 coordinate 18,807,894, forward strand.
TTTGTGTGAAATATAAAGTACTTTGTAAAAGTTGCTGGGACATTATTAGTGACTGACAGGTATGCTGAGCAGATAAGGGTTGGGTTTTACTGACAGAGTCTGAACTTTGCTCCCTGTTGCCGTTTTCACAACCAACGCTTTAGTCCTGCTGCTCACCTGCTGATTCAGGAAATAAAGCGTTGGGACATTGAACACACTACAGCGGGAGCTATCACGCAGTAAGTTTTTTTTCTGACTAAAGATGCTGTTACTTCAGGGGAATATTTAACTATGATTGCGAGAGTTGAGACTGGGATGCTTTATGTCATTGTCTTCAATGTCAGAGTTGACGCAGAGATGCTTAATTTGTAATTTATGTAGATATCAACACTAGCAAAGTACGAATTCAAGAGAGCACATATTGAAACAGTTTAGTTTTGCAGTAAGGAAGTAACCGTGCTATTAATAACAGAAGGGATAAAACGGGATCATATAAGCGTTCCTCATTTTAATGATATGAATGAATAGTCTATTCACATAAATATTTCTTTACAGTTATTTTGGGCACTACAACTACAAAATGTTGTCTGTCTAGATTAAACAAATTTGTCGAACAATTTTCTTTAGAATTTTTTTATTTTCTTTATATCTCAGCTGTCTGTCTTTCATCTTTCAGATAAACAACACTGACATGACTGTTTCCTGGAAATCATGGGCTAGCCTCCACATCTCCTCACTACTATGTGCAAGTGGAGGTCAGCACATATTTTTATTTTTTATGACTAGCAAGATTTATTCCGAAATGTAACATAATTGCATAAACCTAATAGAAATATAACAAAGAAAGAAAAGACAAAACACTTTGTTAAAATAGTACTAATGTGAATTATTTTTAAATGGCACTGATAACTCTTCTTATAAATACACCACCCAAGGAAGTTTGTATGCTTGAAGTACTCTTCTGCATTTTACTGCGTAGCTACTGTGATTGCATGATTAGGCTTGAGGTGCTTCCAAGACCTCCAGTTCATTCCTGTGCCCGAACTCCTTCTGTGTAGCAGGTCAGACAGATTTTTATGTGCTATAAACATTAGATAAATGAAATTAAAATCAAACTGTTCATTTTCATAAAAAAGCTCAATGCCAACACCGGTGACTGATAAATACAACAGTTTTCTTCCAATAGGAAGAACACATTTTACCAACTCAACTTTAATGCTCCACTTGTGAAGGATCAGTCCAATATGTCTGAGTTTCAGTCTTTTCTTACCATTGCATGATGTTGTATGATGTACAAATACTGTCCACCTTTGCACTTATGTCAACACCTGCAACGTTCTGCCTATTACATAAAAAAATCTATAGTAGCCTGTTGAAGTTCAACTCAAAAATTTAAAAATTCAATTCATTCCACACTCGCTGACCAGTTTATTGGGAAGACCTGCACACGTATTCATGCAATTATCAGGCAGACACCAGTAAGGCGCTTCAGTTGATGTATACATCAAACATCTGAATGGGGGAAAATGATCCGAGCGACCTTACCAGTCATCGGGTGTGAATCCAGTTGAACGTCTTTAGGATATGGTAGAACTAAAGAGACGCAGCGATCTGCAGAAATGTGTCAGGGGTATAGTGCTATTTGTTGAAGTACCTGTGGCTCGCGTGTACGAGCGCACATATGACTTGTTTCTAAGGCATAGCCACCACGGTTCAATTGGTGGCAAGATTACATAGGCAATAATGTATGTTTCCATCTTTTTAATTTAATAAAGTATCATTGTCCAATTTCAGTCACAACACGTTCCTGCAAATGCTTCACAATAATAGCCTTTTTAGGAAATCAATAGTTTCTGTTTAATGAAATGCTAGAGGGCTTTTAATTCGAAATCATACATGCACAGTCTCTGTGGGCCCTCTTCTCCTTAATACATGTCTGTCATGTATCTTCAGTAATCTATCTTTACTTTTTTATTTTTTTTTATTTTAGCCAACAACTGTAGACAGGACAAGCCTATTGGGTCACCAACAAACTGTTCACAGCACATTTAAACAAGTATGGATAATAACAATCTGTGGTGTGCTTCAGGGAGCACATTTCATCTCTCCCTTCTGTAGCCTACAAGAACTTTGCTGGGGAGATTTGCTTAAAATAGAACATTATTTTTCTTCATGTTTATTTCTCATGTCCAAGCTGAGATGAAGCTGAAAAAAAAACAGTTTAATTTTTTTTAACCCCTACATTGAGGGAATACTGACTTATTGTATAATAAAAGACAACTGAATAAGACTTCACACATGCTTTAGAAACAAAAAGACAAAATCATTCAATGACTGCCAGCAAAATAGAATAAAACCTTCCTGTGTTAGTGTTGGTCTGTTACTCTCAGCTAAAACTTATTTCAGTTGCCACAACAAGAGCTCATGTCTCACATCCTCAGTAGAATGATGAGAGACCTACTGCTGCCGTTTCTGAAACTCAGGGCTGTGCGTTTCCTGATGTTTACCTTTGCAAGATAATGTTGCTAGATTCTATACGTCATATGACATTGTAGCTATGATTCTGATTAATTATTATACGACATAGAAATGTCCCAAGATAGATTCCTGACCGACTGCCATCAATCTAAGCAACAGCCGATATTAGCTTAAACTGTTTTAGTTGTGCTCAACTACCTTCTCTTTTTATTTTTTTTCAGTTTCCCTTTCTTGGGGAAAGACATGCCTTCCTCAGCTCCAGCATTACCCATCACTATGCTGGATTACTTCACTTTAGAGATGAATCCTTGTAGGAAACCGTTTTGTAACTATTGTAAGGGCTGAGAAGAGCCTCAGAGAAACTTAAGCCTTACTTTTTTTTTTTTTAAATTCCTATCAGTCTGTCAACTAGTTTATTCTGTCAATTACAATTCTTGCATAACACCAAATACAAATCAAAATTTGAAAACAAGAAAAAACTTTTCACTGAGCTTTTCCCCTCTCCACTGGGGCCCTGGGTAGTCAATCCCACTTTTCTCCCCACAATGATGCACCTGCAAATGGTAGTTGATCATAACAAGGCTTCAATTTAATCAGTTAATTTATTTTAAATGTCATTATGACAAATTTGACTATTCCATTTTCTTAATGGCTCTCTTGTGATATACGCTTTAGAGATGATTTAATCATTAAAAAAGTAACGGCAGCACTGCAACATGACAACCGAACTGATTCTGTTTGCGGAGCATAAGGGAGGCCCTGCATTGTATTAATATGGTGTTCCAAGTGAAGTACTCTGTGAGGGTATCTATACAGAATATATTCTTCAATCAACAAAGTCTTCGATTCTTCGTTTCTTTGATTTAAGAAAAATTGCAAGACGTAGGTTTGTTGTATCCCAACCCAAGTTATACATGATTATACTCGCTTTTATATGATCCCGGCAAGAAAACTGGAATTGCCGTTTCATCTGCCTCGTCAAGTCATAGCTAATACAGAACCCTGCTAGAGGCTCTTAACTCCAGCAAAACAACTTGCCATCATATCTTCTTTACATGGTAAAGCCCTCGATAGAGAGCCCTGCATGGACATGGACAAGCACCTCAGTACAACTGTGACTTGCTTCATTCTTACATTATGAGCAAGCACTTTTTGACATTTGCTCAGTGAAACATGCATTACTAATTAATCTAAATAATTAAACTAAAAAAATAAATAAATAAATAAATCGTATTTACGTACATAATATATAATGTCAGAAACTTTTATCACAAAGTCAGAGCCCAAAGTCAGCTGCAAATGGGACAACAATTTTCATATTTTACAAACAGCAGTTTTAAAAACATTCTACAAAGTTGTTATTACTGGAAAGAAAAGGCTACGTGACAGTTCTATCAGTTACAACAATAAAAGGACAAACAAACAGTTAAGAGTTGGATGTTAAGATAAATTTAAACAGCAATACTGAGCAAAATTCTACAATCTCCAACTGTGCACTGCACACAATGCACTTTAAACCCCAACAAATCTCTGTATATGTGACCAGGTGATAATATCGAGGGGCCAGAATAAACTGGAACTGAGACTGATCTAGACCAAGATGTGAGCTTTATTACTTTATAAAAAAATAAAACATCTCCAGTTGATTGGATAATCCAACTAAAACACAGGGAAAGGTTGAAATAACTTGTTTAATACCACAAAAAAAAAATCAAATTAACCATAAATGAACAACCAAATAAATAAAGAATGCGAGTCAAAACTGCACTGACAGGGAGATTGGTGGAAAGTAAGGTATACAACAAATAAACACCACTGCAAAACAAACTAATTGGAGCTAAAACAAACTATTTCACAGCACTACAATATGCTGAAACTTAAAAGAACTCAAACAAAACATGCATGAAGACTGCCACCATTTTGTTCTCCCTGGCAAAAATGAAACAACAAACGGCCCAAACAATTTTGTATTTAAAAACCAACTAAAACCTAACAAACGGTGGGGAAAAAAAACAGTGGCTGGCTTCTCAGAAGTGTCTGGTAAAACAAACAAGGAAACAAACAAACAAATTAATATACAAAATAAACTTTACAACCACATTTTACAAACAAAAGCAAATACAGTACCTTCCAGGCCTGAAACAAAGCCCTTCCCCTCAGTTGGGAGCATGCAGGTGCCTGGAGACTATTTATAAAAAAGAGGCCAAGTTAATATGTTAAAAAGACAATTGATTAATACATCTTTTATTTTGTCTAAAAAGCTAAAAGGCACAGTGCATCTAGTAAAACCATGTTTTTCAACAAACAATTTAAAACAAAGGGAACCTACCAAAATCACCACGAAGGCTGAGCTTGAGCTCAGGTGTGCAAGAAAGAGGCCAGGGTGAGCTTCCTGTCTCCCTTTATGGCCTCTCCTCCCTTCCTTCCTGGGTCCGAGTGCTCGACTGGTATCTAGACGGCTGCATATAAAATGTGTGAAAATGGTAAATGGTAAATTAGAAAATACTGACATATTGTTTCTTTAATGTCCAGTGGTGTTGGGACAGTTCCAGCTGGAGCCGTTAAATGCAACAGTGCTGCAAGGCTCCGATATCCAATTCAACGCCACCGTGCCGGGAAAATGGCAGGTCATGACCTGGACTGTCCAAAAGCTTTTGGTCCTCACTGTCTCTACAACCAGTGGCATAATCCCATCCTCAGAGCAGTTTTCTGCCAGATACTGCTCCAGTGAGGACACCAGCTGTGTGGAGTTCACCATCTATAATGTCACTCGCAGAGAGTCCGGGCCAGTCACCTGCAGCATACAGGGAAACTTTGGACAAAAGACATCACAGCTTCACGTACAAGGTGGGGTTATTATCATCTATACTTATCCATACATTCGTATTGTGAGAGATGAAGGCTGTTTTTATCTTTTTTTTTAAATTTTTTTACCTGCCCTCAGTTTGAATTGAAGGCAACAAACCCAAAGACATTCCCTAAGTTCCAGGGTTTCAGTGATGTCCTCATCCTGACACTCCAGTATTATTTCTCCTTCTCAGTATCTCTACACTCACAAGATAGAAATGCTGAGTTGCAAGGGAGGCATAGTCACTGCAATGCACTCTGGAGGGAAGCAATGAGCTCAATTAGTCTTCTCAGCAGCTTCTGATTAACTAATGGCAAAGAATATCTGATGAAAAAGATGAACAAATAGCTTTAAAACCAGAATGAAATAGGAGAAAATAATCTAATCAAATCTAATTTGGACATTATTTTATTGGTCCTTGCACATGAAATTAGATAGTTAATGGTAGACTTATTATCTCATTCAAAGGACATATATAATCTTTGTTCATTTCTGTTTGCCTACAATAATTAATATACATACTGAAGCAAATTGCGGAAATATGAGGGGATCACTTTAAGCAGGCCTATTTGTGTGTTAGTGTGGAAAAAACTGATTTAAAGTTCAATTGACAGTGAAAAAATAATTAGAAATGTCTCTGCAATAGTGGAATTTCTGTTGTTAACGAATTAACACAGCATTATAAAACCTTCAGGGCCTTTACCACTGATAAAGAAATTACACAGGAACACAGGTGAACAAGATAAAAACCTTTTACAGCATTGGAAAAAAAATCTCTGAAGCAACTCTTCCCATCATCAATCTGGATTGTTGTTCGGCTTTTAAAATCGGATAGTCTTTAATAATGTGTGAGATGGCTGGAAAGTCAAAGTGAGTCATGTATGATATGAAAATAATGATAAAGAATTATTTAAATAGCAAGTTTCAAAATTGTTGTATTTTATAATACAAGTTGCATAACATCATCTTCAACACTCACCCATAATGGACTTTATTATCAGTCGTTGGGTGGCCATGTAGACACTGAAGTTGTCTTTATGATATGGTCTAATGATGTGGGAAAACAAGAAAATTAGTTGACCCACTGCAACACTATAAAAACTGCAACTTATATTAAATTGTGAACATTGTAAGCAAAAATTGCACATATGCCAACAAATGAAGCTTGTCTCTTATTTATATAAAATTGATTGAGTTCTTATAACTTCTCAAATGAAAAGATTCTATTAACTTGAGTGCTTGAACAAAATTCCCCCACTTGAACTGTAAAATGAGTATGTACAGTAAATCATTATTTTTTATTTTATTTAATATAGTTTTCAATAGTTTTTTTAAATCTCTATCGAAGCTTAAAAAATGAGTTCAGTTAACAAAGTTTTCAGTCGATTCAGATGATGTCATTAAAAAAAAAGGTGCATACACCTGCCAGCATGCATTGCATTAAACTTAAAATTTCCCAGAAATCCTTTTTTCTTGTCTGAAGAAAAATTACGTTGTACAATGACGGCCATGTCAGTATTTCAGGAATCTGAACTCTCTGATCAAAATTAAGACGACACAAACTACAATGAAGACAGTTCTTTTTTTTCACACACTTCATGCTTGCTTCTTGTACAGGAGCATGAGTCATATGGGTTGTTGTGAGGAATTGTGTTCCTTGGCATGTGGAGACAGCTGAGGGGTTACAGTAAAATGTGCCAAGAGGGAGAAAGTTTGACACAATAAGCTAAAGGAAGTTAGTTAAGTTAAAGTTAACTTTAAACTATACTCAGTTGTTGCTTTGAAATTTTGAGTTCTCAATTTCACAATGTCTTTTTATAATATAATACTGTTAAGCATTTCAATATCTGCGGATGTCCTTCTTTGAGTTCATTCATTCCTGATGAAGCGTAGTCAAGTCTACAACCAAACTCTGTAAAGCTGAATTTAGGTAGAGTAGCGCTTTGATCTAGCATTCTATGCTCACAATGACAATGCTAACATTTTTTTGTTTATTTTTTGCAAGTAAAATAATCACAATGTTTGTCATCTTAGTTAGCATTTTAAGGTTTGCCTGTGAGGTGAGTGATAATACTATTATCTTTGTGGATTAAATATACATAAGTAGAATGTTGAGCTAATTTTCTGGACAGTCCATCCAGTTGAAATACTTCTCCAGATAAGTGAATATTTTGTCCCTTTTAATCCAGGGATCATTTAGGTCTTTTAGATTCATTGTGTTGGCACCATTGATATGGACTGACTCAACGTATACAGACGTTGCCATTCAGAGAGCCACATCTGTTAAATAGCCTGCAACCACATAATTCAGTCCATGCGTATGCAAGTCTTGAAAAGGTTGTCAGTTTAAAAATGCACTTTCTGTGAAGAGCAAAAAGCATGAACCAGTGAGCCGTGTTTGTTAAGGGCCTGCTATGGTTCAGATACTTTATCAATGCTATCAAGGGAAGGGCACCACAGGATATACAGGCTCGTCCCTTCTACTCAAATTATGCACACAGTTAAGTGAAATGAAAAGAAACAGAGACATGACTCGGAAAAAGATTTGCTTTTATAAAATAACACATTAATAAGACGCTGACTCGTGTTCTGTGATCGGTCAACTTTTAAACAGAAAAATTGTAAATGTGTTGGACTGAAAAATGTACGACATATCCTAATGTCATGAATATGTAATATGCAGGAATGCTTATTGTTTGTCAAATGCTCGCTTATAAATGTAGTAAAAGTAGGACAGTGTAGTGTAAATCTAAAACAGTATATATATATATATATATATATATATATATATATGCTTCCTCACCTCAGCTAAACCTACCTGTTCTCTAATGGTAATTTCACTGTGAAACATCTGGGCTTGGGTCTGCTTGTGAATGCATATTCATTTTGAAGAGGTGTTGAAGCTCTATCTCATTCTATTGATTAGGACCCAATTGCTGTCCTGCAAAGGTGACATCATTTAGTGACACAGACACTAAACAGCAAAAACTGTTTAACATTTAGGAAATGCCAATGTTCATTCTAATAAAGGGTCACGTCTAATGGTTTTAAAGAACAATGGAGCTCTAAGGTGCAGAGAGTTAATGATGTAAATACGATTTTGAACACACAACCAATACATTGCTTTTCTGACATAACCTTGCCTATGTCCTAATTTCTCAGAGAGTGGTGTGGTCAGCATCATGGGAGGGAATGTGACAGCGGTGCAGGACCAGCATGTAGAGTTCCAGTGTGTAACAACTGCTTGGCTTCCCATACCTACTGTCACCTGGACCCGAAATGGTGAGGCTGTTGACAGCAGCCTGTTCAACACCACTAGCATGACTGATGGGGATTCATTTAACTCCACCAGTGTCCTGCAGTTCCAGGCAGTCAGGAAGACAACAGTCAAATGTCTGGCAACTATTCCGACACTAGAAAAACCACAATCCAGCTCTGTCTTCTTGGTGGTTGGTAAGAAAGTCTGACACAATTTTGTACTACTTTCTGCATCTCGAATATTAAATTATTTATTGAAAGGATGTAGTTGAGGTATTTGTGGCCTTGAGTCAGGCAGAGCAGTGGAGGAAAGTGTTTGAGGTGAAGATTAGGCTGCAGAGGCTAAGCCGGTAGAGCAGACAAATTGAGTAGGCGGGTAAAGGTAGCTGAGAGCTGGCAGAGCATATGAGGTGAGTAGCCGGACCACGATGACTGGAGCCCACAGAGAAACTGAGGTGAGTGACTGTAGATCGGCATTGCAGATAACCGTGATCACAGAAATGACGTCGAGACAGAGCAGGCAGCGTTCCAAGGAGGACAGACAGGTCAACTAAAACCCCAAATCAGGTTTAAGGCAGGGTTTCGGAGACACAATTACTTGGACAAAATCTAAGCAGCCAGATTTAGTGAGTTACGTGAGTTTATGGAAATGGCAGGGGCCATGAAAGTTAATATTTTTGGGGGGATGTTAAGCTAATATATTGTTGTTTTAGTCATGTAGAGTGAGAGAGAATGTAAAGCCTACATCTGAGGAAAATGTTGATCTCCCTAACTTCTCATCTTTTCCCACTGTGCCTTTGCATTTCCTGCATAATGTTTCCCCCGTTAGCTCGCTAAATTGTTAAGCCTCTGTGGCTTTTCAACGCCATCCATGTTGCCTAGCAACGGCCTTTTTACAACTTAAACGCTTAAACGCCAAGCATGAGGTGCACAAGACTTCCAATGTTGTAACCACAAGCTCAAGAGTTCCAATTTAATGTAGCAAGAAAACATGTTAACCATGTATCATTCAGCATTAACGGTGCTTTTGCAGATGCGTAAGCTACTGATACAATGTGCACTAATGCATCCCTATACAATCCTGGATGCTGACTATTCAACTGTGCACTGATAACGAACAGGGTGTCCATCTCCTCTTTAGCCCGGAGGACTAGTCCATCATCCGTCCATGATTTCCAAAAATAATTTCACATTTTGATTTGTTAGACAAACAGGTCAGTTTTCCACTTTGCCTCAGTCCATCTTAAATAAGCTTGGTTGCAGCTGCATTTCTGGACCACGTTTATATATGGTTTCTTCTTTGTATGGTCAGGTTTAAACCTGCATTTTTGGGTGCTGCGATGAACTGTGTTCATAGATAATGGTTTTCTCAAGTGTATCTGAGCCAATGCAGTGATTTCTACTTCATAATTGTGGCTGTTTTTAATGCACGTTAAGGCCCAAAGGATCACAGCCATCCAATATTGGTTCTTGGATTTTTTTTTTCCCTTGCGTACAGATTTCTTTTTTTCTTTCTTTCCCTAAATCTTTTTGCAATTTTATGTTGAGAAACATTAATCAATGCTTAAACCATGCATATGAACGTTTGACGCACAAATCTGTGATTCATCAATACTTTCTTACCTGAATTTGTGCGTACACGCAAATGATTCATGCCCGGGTGTCTTAGAAAATGTAAAAACACACCTTATTAAAACTGCATTCATTACAAAAGGCTTCAATAAACAACAATACTGAAAACTGTTCATTTACCAATGCATTGACTAAATGTATTAAATAGGCTAAACATTAAGTTGACGGCCTTTAATCCTCATCAATTAGTGTCTTAATTTAAATATTTACATAAATGTATATATTTACAGATATTTGCAAATACCATATTAATTATGACATAAATTACCTGTGGTAAGGGTTGTAGGATAATTGATTTTGTTAATACCTCTAATATATATCTAAGTTGATATCAAAGAAATGTGCACAGGAAGGATCAAAAGTTGTACACAGACATGGAGAGGTGTAATTTCTAACAGGAAGCGAGCGCTACTTTAATCTACAGCTTGCTAGGGAAGTGAAATGTCTTTAAAATGTGCATAAGAAACATGTTTTGGGTTTTGATGGGAGACGTACTGCTTACTGGTTATTGTGGATCACATTTTTAGACTGGTTTAACAGCACTATTGTCTTTTGTGACTGCAAAGTGAAAACCTCAGTATGCACCATGTAAGGTACAGTAGGCCTATGTGGGACAAAAGATGTTGATAATCACTCTCCTCTATTCAGGCTGTAACGACAGCATACTGATTCATCAACACAAATTTCATATCTAAACAAAATATATTACAGAAAATAGAAATGTGTGAGCAACATTTGCTTTCAATATTTGTGCAGTGTCTTCCATAACTTTTGAATAAAAATGCTGCTCTTTTCTTTCCTTTGGTTTTATTGATTTGAAAGTTATGAGCTTTTAGGTATTTGAGTCTCTCACTTTTAATTGTGGTCTTTCCCTCTGCAACAGTTCCTGAGCCTCCTGACTGGACGGTGCTGATAGCTGTGGTTGTGTCCTTTGGAGGTGCTGCTCTGCTGGTTTTGCTTATCCTCGCGATCATCTTCTGCTACACACGCAGGAAAGAAAAAAGTAAAGCCATCATTATAGCGATTTTAACTCAGTTTAGACCATTCTGCATGTCCATAATCACAAAGATAACAAGAAAAATTGTTGAACTCACTGGTTCTTAAAAACTAGAGTAATCACTCATTTGTTATTTAAAATCTTCTCTAGAATCCAACTACCAAGATGAAATGAGGTGAGAAACCACCCATATGTTAAATATTTGGTTGTTACTACTTCATTTTACATCCACTTAACTACATGTTTCTACAGACAGTGAAATTATTGGTTGTATATGTTTTTTTAACAGGATGGTGAGGACACAGAGCCAGTTAAGTGGAGTCGATGCAACTTGGCAGAGACAGGGTCAAGTGAATGCAGCATCAGAGGGTCAGACAAGTAAGACTGAGCACAAACATACACCATAGATGGATTACTGTATGGTTAATGTGGGCACATGCAAGGGGCCTTGAGGCCATTGAGGGCCAATGACCTCAAAATGTATTATAATTCAAAGAAGCATTTTTGTTTTTTAAATATTGAAGTAGATGTGATTATGGAAATGTAATGTTATTATGAAATAGTTTGAATGTTTTTTTTTTATCTTTACTAAATAGATCACATGTCGTAATGATGTATTAGGCCATCGGTTTAATGTCATTTCCCCCCTCAACTTGGCTCTGTATTACATTTAATGTTAATTAAAACATATTTTTTGCTGGTGCTTTTATTTGGATAAAATTAGGTGTTTTGAATCGTAAAGATTCACACTTTGCTGTTCATGGCATGTGTTAAATGAAACTGACTTAAAATGCATTCATTTAATGTCAAAATAACAATATTTGGATCCAGGGCCCAGGTCAAGATAATTTATCCATTACACACCCAAGCTTTAACTGACTCTTTATGCTGTTTTGGTCATAATCACCCATAATCCATTTAAGATACAGTGAAGTCCTAACATCTCTCTACACTCCATGGCCAAGATTAGCTTGTTCAGGTCTCTGATGTAGAAATTGGTTGTTTTCCTTCCCCTGCAGTGAATCAAACTTTGAAAAAGAACAAAAACGGACTGGAATTTGAGAGCACCTGGATCTCTGAGGGCCCGTTGGCAGTTTCCCATTTTGCCCGATTGATAATCACGTGTCTCTTCTTCATCCACAGGTGTCACTCCCAGTGAACTCACTGACAGTGGCTTTTTCCAGGCAAATGGCCCCAATATTTTTGAGGTAGGATTGGAATATTATTCATCTAGCTACGTTCGGTGAGCGGTATGCTCACTGGTGGAGATGATGTTTGGTTGGAAATGCTTTTCCCCAGTGGGAGCAGGTTTGGTTAGTAGCCGATTACTAAGAATTATCAAGGGCAATTATTAATTTTCATACAATTATCAATAATGATTACTAGTCACGGCGCACCACTCTGGTACCAGGGACAAATAAACAAACTGTTATTTGAATCTCAAAAGGGCATCCACCTATAAGTGTCGATTCCTGAGCTGAGAGAAGCAGGGAGGCGAGCAACGGTTTTGCCGGGGCTTTATAGCAGCCTGTTTCAGGCTGTCGAGGTGGTGCCTTGAGGCGATTACCTAAAAAATGGTCTGCACTTTTATAGCGCTTTATCAATTTATCGTTCTCAAACAAACCCATTCACACACAGATGCAGAGACAAATGGAGGTGCCATGCAAGGTGTGCACCATCAGGAAAACATTCACACACATTCACACACCAATGGTGCAGAGCTGCTAACTTTTCGATTAGTGCTACAATAATGGCGAAGTTGACTTTGGTAGCATTGTTATTGCCAAACTCCAGACATAATCCTCAGTAAATTATGTTTTGAGCAAACACTTTACGTATGTCATTACTCTGCTCTAACAAATCAAATGAAGAAATTACAAGCCATGCAAAGTCATTACGTTGAGTCATCTATGACCTTGTACATGTCATTTAGCAAGCATGTGCTATGCTTGCTAAATGACATGTACAAGGTCATAGATGACTCATTGCTTGACCAATCAGCTAAGTAGTGAATGAGGTGTCTATCAAACAAATATATTACTCAAATACATATACATATACATTATGGTTAATGTCAATTTTGTTTTGCTTTGGATTTTTAGGTGCCTGATGTTGTGAACAGTAACCAGGCAGGAAATTTCTGCAATAATGCCAACAACTCTATGGGTGAATCAGGCTTTAAGAAACACAGACATGTCACCATTGTATAAGGACAAGGATGCGATGTTTATGAACCTTAGAACAAACGGCGTCCTAAGGCTTTGCTGCTTTGGTTTCAAAAGTCTGGAGAAAGGTGGGAGGAAGGACTGGATTTGCCCAGAGTGGAGAATGATGTATTGTAACATTAAAGCTGCCGGCTGAGGCCACCATTCAGAATTTGATCTTTCAAAGTCATTGGAAATATACAGAAAATGTTATATAATGTATAGTTTTATGGAGACATTATGTAATTGAAATTAATATTCATACAACACTTATTTTGTTTATCTACATATGTATACATATCATGAATTTACTCTAGATTCTTTCTGTAGAGGAGGACCTACATTCTTCCATTACAGCTTATCAATCAACCCAAGAACTAAGCTTAGTTATAACTCATTTGTCTTACTCTTAGTCTCTCACACCCGAACTGGAAAACACAAAAAACACTTCTATTTGTTGTTGTTTATCGCTCACCTGATAAAGTGATCATAGTTGGTGACTTTAACATTAATGTTGATGTGGACAATGACAGCCTCAGGGCTGCCTTCAGTTCATTTTTAGACTCGATGGATTTTTCTCATATCTCATGTCAATAAACCCAATGTTATGATCTGTTATGACCACATGCATTTGTTACTTCCAGGCTAGATTATTGTACTTTCTTGTTGTCAGGATGTCCAAATTACTTATTAAAGATCCTGCAGTTAATTCAAAATGCTGCAGTAAGAGTACTAACAGGATTTAACAGGAAAGACTGTATGTTTGTTTTGGTTTATTTGACTTTTTCCTTCTACTTTCAGCACGAGTATATACATTTCTCACTCATCAATGCATTACACTCATCGCTGATACAAGTCCCCTTCACAGCTTTTTTATTTCTTTATTTCAATAGGTATGTTTGTCTATTTAAAGTAAACTGAGCGTTGGCATCTAAACCTGTCCAGTCTACCCTCCTCTTTTTCACAAGCATTGTCACTGTTGACAACAGTGGGAAGAAAAAAACTCCCTTTTGACAAGAAGAAACCTCCTCCATGACCAGGCTCAGAGGTGGGTGGCCATCTGCCTTGACAAGTTGTGGTTAGAGAAGAGCAGAGAGAGAAAAGCACAGCATAGAAAAACAACAAACAATTTACACTGGTTTGGTGTAAATCAGAAACAGAAGCATGCAACTCTGAAGCTAAAGATATCTGGAAAGGTACACGGAGAGAGGACAAAGGAAAAAAAATACCAGCTACTGAAGACAGAAGATAAAAAGTTAATGAGATTCAAGGATGGCATTTAAATGCATGGAGAGTGAAAGACAGAGTAGAGGGGAGGCGCTCAGTGCATCATGAGAGGTCCCCACAGCAGCCTCGGCCTGTAGCATAAATAATGGAATACATGCAATTGTAAGTTTCAGGGTCACCTAAGGCAGCCCTAACTATAAGCATTATTAAAAAGTAAATATTCAAAGTACAGACGGTATCTGTAATCTAAACTTGAAATCTGAATGCAGCCAGTAATGGAATGTCCCTAAACTAATGTAGGACTAGACCTGCCTTAACACCTCCTACTTCCTGGTTTTCAATTTATTTGACTGTGATTGTGGCTTTTACAGCCCTGGTGCTGCTCCATTGCAAGGCCTTGTTTCATGTGCTGAGCTTTTCTGTATTGGTGTTGTGCAACCATCAGGCAGGAAAGACACTGAATGTTTCGTTTTGTTGTTTTTGTGCACCCTTTATGTGTGTTATCTCCATTTGTATTCGCTAGTTTTAGAGGGTTTCTGATGGTGCTCCTTTTTTTTGTTTTCCTTTTATTCCAGCCCTTTGTGGCGCTTATTGCTGCTTCCACGGGAAGTACATTTTCAGATTATTGTGCATTTTATTTTTGCTCTTTCTTTCTGTAGGAGTGCTTTAGGACCATTGGTGGGGGGGGGGGGGGGGGGGGGGGGGGGGGGGGTGTATGATTAAGCTTCTCACCTGTGCTTTGTGGTTGGGGGGGTAATTTATTGCACGTTCTTCACTAATTTAAATTGTTTGTATAAGTAAGCAATACAAATTTGGATGAATTCCTCATCTCATTTACCGCCATCTGTATTAGCCTAAAGAATCTGTGGCCTTTAGGCTGGATCTGCCTTGTACATTTGTACAGATCCTGTAAAGCACTTACACTGATCTCCTGAGTCTTGAGTCATTCATTTGGATCCAGTCTGTTTTGCTATCAGCATTGCAAAGAGTGAAAACACTTGTGGGTATAGACTCTGGCTGCGCAGAAGCAAAAATATGCTCACTGGATGATGCATTTCTTTTAATCAAACAGTGTAATAACTAAAATGAGTCTTCCTAAACCAGCTAAAACATTAAAATGCTGCCCATACTTCAATAATGTAGCAACAACATACTATTTAAAATATATTACAATATTGAGGCCCACTCTGCATGATGATAACTTTAGATACGTTAACTACATTTTCCTTATAATACTTATGTACTTTTACTTGGATCCAATATCACACAGTAAAATGACTTAAATAGAGCATCTGAATCCTTCCCCCATCAGTGTATCTTGCATTACACTGGTATTTTCAATTCAATGTCGATTTTAAATTGAAATGTCCTTTTGTTTTTTTATATTTTCATCATTGAATTATGCATTAGTAATAGCCAGAGACGAATTTTGACATATCACTGCACCAGCGGGATGAATGTTTGTATTTAAATTATATGATTTACATATCTGCTTACCTTTTTAGAGCTGCTTTTAATGTGATTAATGTTGCGTGTTTTTTTGTAAAGTGTATTTGAGTACCATGAAAAGTGCTATATAGCCTAAATAAAATATATTATCATTAATAGTACTACTACTATTTCTACTGAGTCAGTGTTGTTAAACAATGCAATATGGGCTTCAACATGCCCAAGTGAGTCAGAAAACTGCATTTAGTGTGGTGGGAGATGCCTACATGCAAATGTAGGGAAAGATCAGTGGACCATCTGACTCATTTTGCATTAAGCTATTAAATAATTCCTTTCCAAAAGTAGCGGACAACAGCTGTGTTGCTCTTCAAACACTCTTAACACGTGCAAAATGTGCACAGCGTACTTGTTCATCAAATGGTCTATTTGTTCAGATTAATGTAGCCTACTTGTTATTCTGAGTAGGTGTGTTAAATCATTTTGATTTTTTTTTTTTTTTTTTTTTTTTATCGCCCAAGAAACGGAAAATCAGCCAAACAAGTGGCAGAAAATTGAAAATACGGAGGCTGATCATCAGTGTAGAACTGGAGACGAGTAGACTCATGCCCATTGGTTTCAGGCAAATGTGGCGAGAAGACCGGAGCGGTCTGTGCTATAAAAGCAGCCTGTGTGAGAGCAGGGAGCGGAGTTCGTGGAGGATTGTACTTTGTCCATTGGCGCATCACAAACAACTGGGGTCCACACACAGATACGCACAGCGCAGCCATGAGTGAGGTAGGTGCTTTGTAGCAGGCTTGCAAAACGCATTTTCTGATGTATGTTGTCCTTGATCGTCAAAGATTTTAAACAGGAAACTCTTATTTCAGCAGTTGCAGTAAAGTTATTAGGAGAAAAGGGAAATATTTGCGTCGCGCAAATAGTGTGTTGGATCTAAGGATCCTTCTACGCTGTGCTTTTCCAACAAGCCCTTTTATTAATAGCTTCAGCGATATTTTATGTTTGTACAGTGTGTGAATAGTAACTGATATGCGTGACTACCCAATTGGAATATAAAATGAGTTGTGTTTATGCGCCTAACTGACAGTTTTGCTTTTTAAATGTTCTCATTCACCCAGATTTCTACATTTGACAAAACAACCGCCAGTCCTGGGTTAATGCTACTGGCGTTGACATCAATAAAATATGGATCGAAATAATGATCGTATAAATAATACAAGTTCTTCAATACTAATTGTTATGTAAATAGACACTTGAGCACCAAACCTGACCTGACAGTTACCCACTGTGTATTGGGTAATGTCCCTTCTGTCACTGTAATGTGCAGCTACAGAGTTTACTAAGATAAATAAAGGACTGACAGGATGAAAAAGGGCTGCAAATGGGAATGATAATTGTCAGTTCTGGATAATCAGGATTTAATAGTCATAAAACTACAAACTAAATATTTTCTGGTGAATATGTATGTAATGTGGTGAACGTTGACATTTCAAACTGAAGCTCAATCCAGCATGAACACATGCTGGATGATGCAGAAGCGAAATTGACCTACACAGTTGGTTTATGGATCATTTGCTGAGTCAGAGCTATCACAACTTGCATGTGGACTTGAGAGAGTCGACCCAATGATAAAGTCAGAGTGGGGATTAGAAGAGAGAGTCTTCACTGGCAAGAGCACATCCTTTAGTCACTGCATTATTCAAGGATTGCTGCTAACTCAGAGAAATAAAATATTCTCAGTGTGCACAGGGGATCACAGCCTTCAATAAGACTTTATCACAAGTTTGTTCAGCCCAGGATTGACATAACATGTACCGCGCAGTGCTGTAAGCCTGCTTTTAATTTGCCTCCTGCTACATACTGTCTCCCAATAGTAGCAGAATGGAATCCACTGTTCAGCTTCTTTATGTGAAGCATTGCCGTAGTTTCAGGATGGGGGTGTTCCCTTTTGATCATTACGGCGACAACATGTAAACTGCTTTGAACACCAGTTGTAACTTCCATCCTCATGAATCTTTTATTGCTGACTTGGGATGTCTTTTTTGTAAAGTGTCACACACATCACAGTCATTTTGTCGACTTCTCTCTTACCCTCTTGTGTAATGCTTACAGAGTGAGGATAGCATCACATGAATAAGACATTACAAAGTGGAAAATCGGGAAATTCCGCTGCATCTTATGCCTTTGGATTCACATGTTTATGAGTAGCCAAGACCCGGTTTGTTGCTTTGAATGAATAATTTAATAAAAATCAATGGTGGCCTCCACCTCTACCTCCACACTCCGCTCCTCTTTTTTAACCTTCATTGTGTTCAGACTCCACAACAGTTTGAGTGCTCATCAGGACAACTGGAACTCTCATCAATATCAGAAGAGATTTACTTTTCTGTTGAATTATTAAAATATGAGTGTCGAGACAAATGACCTTGAGCTCTTGCTTAATTACAGATCAGTCACTGCCTACTTTAGAGCTGGCTATGTCATGGCAATATATTGCCACTTACTCAACGTACTATACGTACCATAAGTAGTATAGAGCAGTCCATTGAATCCAAACTGCTTCACAGCCAGAGAGCACACACATTATCCACCGTCAGAATAACTGGTGGATTTTGCTATGATTAACATGAAAAAAATTAGGCCATAACAGAGCCTCTACAGGGTTGTTCTTGCTTGGTTTGATTCATCTTTTCATCAACAAACATCAGGCAGTTTAAGGCTGAAAATATACTTTATTTAAACTACATGTTCGTGTGTTGTTGATGGCTTCCTCACATAGTCTATACTTTACCTGTTTGGAGCATTGGTTGTGCACGTCCTCAAAAATGAACATAACACATATGCAAGGTGCATTATATACATTATGGTAAGAAGTCCAAAACCATTACTTCTGTGCACGGTGTAAAAGGCTAGTAACAGAGATGATAGATTGTTTTGTTTTCCTTGTGATTTCAGAATCAGCAAAGTAGTGACCACCCTAAACTTAAATCAGTTGTGTGAACTTAAATCAGTTCCACTTTTCAGTTTTTCAACAACAGATAATGATTTCATTTTCCTGTTTCCCAGCAGGAGATGCACCTAGAATACTCAACAAAGTCCCAACCATGCAAACATCAATTTCCTTTTTGTATTTTTATTCTTCTGCACTAAGGTCGAGGCCACTGTGACCCCAATTAAACACAGTCACATGAACATGACATCTATAGAATGCCTGGACTGAATTTCTTCAAATGTCACACAATTGTTCACTTGGCCTCAAGGTTGAACTGATTAGTGGTCAAAAGTAAAAGTTACGTGACCTCATGCCCCTCTCATCCGTCTATTCTAATCTCATTCATAGGTTTAGCAATGATTTCTTTCAGTTTCTTTCAGCAAGTGCTGATATTTGACAACATGCTGCCATCACTACAATGAAACCTGACGATGATGGTGGATCAATATCCTGAGTCCAGTCTTGACATGCTTTAGTGTCATGGTTTTTATCCAGGTTCTTCTTATTTTTTTTTTATCCCTGTCTCACTTCACCTACCCACCTGAGGTCCCCTGTGTGTCTCTGTGCGTCGTTCAGTCTCTCTGTCCTACCTCAGTGTTGCTCTCCCTTTTTTTAGGTAATTTTTTTATGTCTTGTTTCCTCGTGTTTTATGTTGAGCTTCTAACCCTGTAGACAAGGGCTAACTCATTGCTCATTGCACAACCTCTACACAGTTGATAATGACTGACAGTTCACTTCACTGTAGCAATGTTGCCACATTTCTAAATATCAATATCATTCAAGCAATAGAATTGGAAACAAGGTTTTTCTCTTATGTCTCTTTAATTCTGCTGCAGTTAAATTGCAGCACACTGTGTGCTTGACATTAGATTTTTTTTATTTTATTTGACTGGCCTTTGGAATGTAAAGTCTTTTGCATGGAGACAAACCACTTTCAGTATATTGGTGGGAGACTGTACAGCATGTGAATAATCAAATGGTAATCCTTCAGTTGCTAGTTTAAAATTAGTTTGAAAATGCAATTATTGAAAGATCGCCAAAGGTGGTAGTCAAAGGAATATTCTGTTTTAATGCTTCAATCAAAGCATCAACATTTAAGTGGTCTCTTGCAGTTTTCACCTACCCTTAACTTTAATTACACTGAGAGTGGTGGCGATAGTGGATACTTGGCAAAGCCATTTGTTTCATCATCCAAAGTGCGCCTTATTAAATTAATGAGATAAGAGTGTTCAAAATTGCATACCACTGTAAAAAGCACAGCAAGCTTTTTTCGGAAAAGTGGTCAGGTATTGATTTTCCTATAAACCCTTTTCTTTGCTGACTAAAGACTGAAAGTGATTGAGATGCGGACCTAAGTAACGATTAAAAAAAAAAAAAAGTCTGGAAAAAATTCTATGTCTGGAAGAAATGTTTGTAGATCTTTACAGGCATGTTTATTTACTGTGACCTTTTTTCTCACTTATTGACCATAATTTTGCATCTTCAATTCCCCATGATTTGTCAAAAAGCGTAACCCTAATCCTGCTTTAAACAATGAACAGAGATGACATTGAAATAATTTGTAATCCATCTGAACTATATAGCAGGCTTTGGTGGTGCATTGATTTGCTGTAATCCGGTCACTGGGGTAATCCAGGTTTCAGCCAGACTTTACAGATAGAAAATAAACTAACAAGACTGAGTCAGTGCTAGAGTAGCATTATTATCTTCCGCACTCAACTTTAGAGATGGGTTGTGAAAAAAAGCAGGCTCTTTAAATGCCACACCTAATTTAGTAGGGGGAATGCACAAAATGTCACAAGGACGAGATGTTTTACATTCTGCCTTTATAATACACTTGAGACCATTGCCTGAATCCATCTGCAATATTACATACAGTCAATTGTGGAAATATGAGACAGTAGATTTATCTTTCAGGAGGTAAAACCCTCACATCATCCATATGTCCTTGAAGATTACTTTTCAAGTTACAGTACAGGATCCTACCTTACATGCAATGACAATAAAAGCAGACTACTGTCTACTTAGCCTTCATCAGATGATTAGTAATGGTAAATAGGGAATAGTTGATATATAAAAAAAAACACTTTTTTATAATCATTCAAAAATGTGATATTTCACTCATCAGTTGTAAGTCTATAGTACTTGTTCATCATTCATTAGTGCTACCTTTTAAATTCCTGGGGTGTTTCTGTTTCTGGAGTGGGATGTGAGCTCAATCTGATCCCTGTTGACTTCTGAAGACAGATTATAGTAATTTAGTGCAACAGAGCAGTAAAATGTTTTTTATGTCTTCAGAGTGTTTACAGTTGCTTTTTTATAAAAGAGTAAAGGAATATTGTGTGCAGTGAGATGTATGCTGCCATGTTTTTTTTACTTAAAGCTCTAGCTGGAACGCTGACTGTTCCTTTTATACATTATAATGATGTAGCTGCACAAGTTTACGTGAGCTTCTCCACTGGCTGCTGCAAATCTGTTAAGGTTTAAATTTGATCCTACCTCAACACCAATACAATGGAAGTGCAGTGTTTTCTGTTTAACAGTCAAGTATGCATTTGTTTCCATTAAAAAAAGAAAAACCCATACATTTCTATAAAATAATTTGAATAAATTCTGTATTTAATATAAAAAAAAACTGACTTGGCTTTTAATTTGATTCAACAGAATATTTCAAATAATAAAACTGAAAATGAAAAAGTTGATGGGACCCTTAAACCAATATTTTTGTTGCACAACCTTCAGATGAAATCACTGCAAATAAATGACTTCTGTAACTCACTTTACCTGTCAGTAGTTTCAAACTGCAGCAGCCAAGGAACCTTCAGCTGTTGCTGAAGAAAAGTTTTTTTTTTCATTAAATACCATGCTGTTGGGTAGAAGTGGTCAGTATGTTTACTGTGTGCAGTAAAGAAAGGGTAGAAAAACATGTCCATTTCTGGATAAAATAATTAAAACCATCAGATATGTTTGCAGATGATGCATTCATAGGCAATGACTATTTCCACTAAATGCAGAACGGCAGTTTGCAGTTTGAGAAAACACAAGTATGGCACAAGTAAAAACTACTAAGGGAAGTACACCATTTTAAACACAGCCTTAGTTTTTTGATTCAATAAGTGCTGATGTTTAACAAAACAACAAAGTTCCTTTTGTAAACGTGGTCGTATCAAAGCTGTAAATATTTCAGTTTGATATCATCACTAAGTCACAATAAATAAGTTATCCAAAAATGTTTTTTTTAAATTGATTATAGTGAGAATAATTTTTAGAAAAGAGTATAGTCCATCATTGTGCCATCCTAGGCCCATTCAGTGAATCATCCTTCAGCAGTGTCACTCATTGTACGCTGTCATTGTCATCCCTGTTTCCAGTTTGGTGGTGGGGAAGCTGCAATGGATGGTGCTTGGATGAGCTGTCTGTGACCTAGTTTTGCTTTCTCCTCGTTAAATTGTTAATAGATCCTGAGTGCAGCATGGAGCCTCTCTGGGGAGCCCAAGCTGCCATGAGAAAAAAAATAGCCCCCCCACACACTGGCAAGATAATTTATTTACTTTACCAATTTCCTCCATGTGCACTGTAACCTGCAAGGGTAGAGTTCTATAAAATTGATAAGTAAGGGAAAACAGACTTTATATGAGCATTATATCAGGAAGCAGTGATGGAAACATCACATCTTTAGGAAGTGAACTTCCACTGAATAAACTGAACTGCAATAAAATAAAACTCAAATGGTTAAATGCAACATTTTACCGATTGTCAAGATAATGCATTCTAAGACTGTTTCAGCACAGAATACAATCTCTAACTTCTGGTCCAAAGTGTAGCAAAACAGTAAAACACATTTTAAGATGTTTAAAAAGCTTTTTGCTCAATTACAAGCTGTTAAATTAATCCATGTAACCTTTGGTTAAGGGAATTATACAAATGGTCTCATTATTTTCTTTTGTTCATGTGTGTAATGTTGGTAACAAGAACTTCCTGGACCTCAATGCCCTTTTGGTATTGACACCACCTTCACTGCGCTAGTGCAGTACTTTTTGTTGCAGCAGAGGATATGTACCTCGGAAGGCTTAATAGAATCAATAGAATGACGGCGTCTCTTCAATGGACCCTCTGACCTGTTGTCGTCATTATGGCTCTGTCATTGACCCCTTTGTATTTTCTATATTTACATGCTGCCATTAGCACAAACTGTCTGACAACTGTTTGTCTCTCTGACATAAAGTGTTGGATGTCCCAGATTTTCCCGAACCTAAATGAAAATGAATTAGAATTTATTCTATTAAGCCTTCCGAGGTACATATCCTCCGCTGCAACAAAAAGTACTGCACTGGCGCAGTGACTGCAGAGTAGAGACATTCAGTTCATGTACTAATTAAAACTAGATTAACTACAATGTATTACCATTGTCTGAACAAATTATTCCCTCGTTCAAATTCTATTACACACAGATATAATCATAATCATATAACTCATGCAGTCATAAATGGCTGTTGAGCTGTAAACTTTGTACAGTGGTTGTAAACCTAAATATAACAGCTTAACTATCAACATTCTGAGCATGAGGACAGGAGATCCGTAGATCTGCTGAATACTGGACTACATGGAAGTATCTGAGCTTGTCAATTGTTGCAATTGCCCTCTAAGAAACAGTTTTGTATTATAATTCATCACATGCGCTGCACTGAGAATATTTCCTACCTCTCACCATGCTTTGAAATTAATTTGTGGGAAAACTATTGGCGATGGGACACCGTTTCCTGATTTAGGCCAATATAATGATGGTATTTTTACATGAATTGCTTGTTACTGCAGCTTAAATGTACATTGTTACATCACACATCTTTTAACCCAGTGTGAATCCAGCAGGTTCTATTGGTTGTTCCAAATCCTACATTAAACATGTTTCATTCCCGATTGGCTGCTCCAAAATGTAGATTTAAAAGAGTTTTCTGTCATCAGTGCTCTCAGAGTTCAGAGACCTGCCTGAGAGGCTTAGCATGGGCAAATCTCATCATTCAAATCCCCCTTCAAAACTCTTCTCTGCGGACTTGGTTTTATGTAATCATTTAATTTCACTTTCCTTTTATGATTCTTTATACTTCTGTTAAAAATCCTCTGTAACGCATTTTACAAAGGATTTCCAATTGTGGTACATCTAAAAGTGCTGTAAACGTTCTTCCTTATCTTCAGTTTTTCTAATTATACATAGAAGGTCCTGTGGCACCTGTTCCTTTGCCAGTATTAATCATCCTAATAGCAGGCTTCTCAGCTTGGTGTCCCTTGCCAGTTTCTGTGCCATGCGTGATCCTTAAAGTCAAGGTCACAGCTGAGGTGTGAGGGTTAATGAAAAGTGGACAGCCACAGGAGTTAAGATGTGCTGACTTGTTGTCGAGCTCATGCTTGCATGCATCATTCTGAATCATTCTGAATCTGTTGACCACTTTTCACTCATTTGAAATAATCCTGCATCATCATTTGTACTCTGTCTTTGCCATAAGAAGACTGAACGTATGAGTTCTGGGTCCATGATGTGGGAGCGAGGGACCCAGCAGCGTTCCTCTGGCCCGTACCCTTCCCACTCGAGGAGGTACTGATAACCCCTACCTCGTCGACGGACATCGAAGAGACGGTTTACCGTGTAAACTAGCCTTCGATGAGTCGGGGGGAGGGGAGGGGGTTCGGCCGGAGGGTTCAGAGGACTTGAGTGTACAGGTTTTAGTAGAGATACATGAAAGACCGGGTGAATTCTCATGGACTGAGGGAGTTCGAGTTTGACGGTGACTGGGTTGATGATGGATATGATGGGGAATGGGCCGATGTTCCTGGGTGAGAGCTTCTTCGATTCCGTACGGAGGGGAATGTCTTTAGTGGAGAGCCAGACTTGTTGACCGGGACGGTAGTCGGGAGCGGGGGTGCGACGGCGGTCAGCCAGGCATTTATTTTGCTCGGATGACTGTAGTAGAGCGGCCGAGTCTCCCTCCAGGCCCTCCTGTACCGTCTCAACTGTCTTTGAACCGAGGGGACTGCCACCTGGGTCTCTTGGCTGGGAAAGAGCGGGGGCTGGTAGCTGAGGGAGGCTTCAAAGGGAGAGAGTCCGGTCGCCGCTGAGGTGTGACTGTTATGCGCATACTCCACCCAGGGGAGGAGGCGGCTCCAGGTAGCCGGGTTAGCTGCTGTCACGCAACGAAGAATGGCCTCCAGCTCCTGATTTAGTCTCTCCGTTGGTTTGAGGGTGGAAACCCCCTCGGGTGGTGGCACCGAGGGATTGACAGACAAGTATTGACATACTTGGGAGGTAAATTGGGGACCCCGATCTGACACAATATCGGCCGGAATTCCATGGGGTCGAAAAACGTGTTGAATCATCAGGTTGGCGGTTTCCTTTGAAGACGGGAGTTTAGGCAGGGGAATGAAATGGGCCGCTTTAGAGAAGCGGTCCACCACGGTCAAGATGACCGTATTGTTCTCAGAGACACACAGGTGGAACCGTCCCAGCTGCATAGGTTCCTCCCACGCCTGCGGAGGGAACGCCGGAGCAGGCGGGGTTTTCCGACTGTGACTGGGGGCCCAAAACTGAACCGGAAGTGGCGGATCGGAAGTGGTGCAGGACTAACGGACTGGACCCGGGAGTCTGTAGTCTTTTTCACGAAGACGCTCCTGAATCCGATTAGCCAACCGTATGGCTAGAGAGATCAGGTCCTCCAATGTCATTTGCAATTGCAGCAGATGATCTCCGAGGAACGATCTGTAATCTTCTTCGTTCTGGTGAACGGAAGGTAGGCAGGAAACAAAAACGGCAGTCAGAACTGGAAACTCTCAATAATGAGACAGACGGATTTATGGGACGTGCTACCATGCAGGTGGACGGACTGACGATGAGCAGACGGCGAGACCGGGGTATTTGTATCCAGCTGGAGGTGATTAGGGAGATGAGGCAAAGCTATGCTGATGGAGAATGGTGAGTCAGAGGGCGGAGCTCGGAGGAGGGTACTGCGAGGAACACAAAACAAAACACCAGCACGTGGCAAACAACAAACAGACAGGTAAATGACACACACATGAGGAGAGGTGATTGGGGACAAAAATAGAAGAAAACACTAGGATCAGACAGGAATCCTCACATCTTGTGTCCAAAAAAGTTGGGACACTGTCTGAAATGTAAATAAAAACAGAATGCAATCATTTGCCAATCAAGTGAACCTATAATTAAATGAAAATAGACTAAATTCAATTCAATTCAATTCAATTTTATTTATATAGCGCCAAATCACAACACAGGTTATTTCATGGCACTTAACACATTAAAGTCCTTACAGCAAGACTTTACAATATTATACAGAGAAACCCAACAATTCAATAATTCCCACATAAGCTAGGAGAAAAAAAACTCCTCTTTAAGGGAGAAAAACCTCCAACAGAAGGAAGAAAAACTCCCTCTTAACAGGAAGAAACCTCCAACAGAACCAAGTGCAGGGGCCATCTGCCTCGACCGGTTGGGGTGAGAGGAGAGCAGAGAGAGAAAAGGACAGTATAGAGATACAAGAGAAGAACTGTTGGTGGAGATGACAAGCGCAGGGCAGAGACATGCAGCTCCATCACGGGACATCTGCAAAAGAAAGAACAGAAACTACGCGAGCGAGGGAACAGAATGGGGAGACAACAGATAATAAGCAAAAACTGGGAGAGAAAAAGATGGTGAGGTATGAGTCAGTTAAAGAGTAGGAGGAAAGAAAAGCTCAGTATGTAAGGAGGTCCCCCAGCAGCATTGGCCTATAACAGCATAACTAAGGGTTGGTTCAGGTCTACCCGAGCCAGCCCTAACTATAGGCTTTATCAAAAAGGAGCGTTTTGAGTCTAATCTTAAAGCTAGAGAGGGTTTCTGCCCCTCAAACACAAACTGGGAGCTGGTTCCACAGGAGAGGAGCCTGAAAACTGAAGGCTCTGCCTCCTATTCTACTTCTGTAAACTCTAAGAACCACAAGTAGACCAGCGTACTGAGAGCGAAGTGCTCTGCTAGGATTATATGGTTCAATAAGATCTCTAAAATTATTAATATTACGTCGATGAACGAAGTCAGTTTTGGAGATTTGCTTTATATGGTGGCTAAGGGACAAGTCCTCATCAAAGATGACTCCAAGGTTCCTCACGGTTTTGCTGGAGGCCAAGACAAGACTTAGAGTAACTAAGTGATTACAGAAAGAGTTTCTGAGGTGTTTAGGACCAAGTACAATAACTTCCGTTTTGTCTGAATTTAGAAGCCGGAAGTTTTTGGTCATCCAGGCCTTTATGTCTTTTAGACAGGCTTCAAATTTTGCTAACTGATTAGTTTCTTCTGGTTTTATAGAAAGATATACTGTAGCTGAGTGTCATCTGCATAATAATGGAAGTTTATGCAGTGTTTCCTGATGACATCTCCTAATGGAAGCATGTAAATGGTCTGTACTTATATAGTGCTTTATCACCTTTCGGTCTCAAAGAGCTTTAACATGGTTTTCCCATTCACACACACTAATGAGACAGATCACCATGCAAGGTGCTCCTGATGGCAGCAGGAGCACATTCACACACTGATGGTACACCATTGGGAGCAACTTAGGGTTCAGTGTCTTGCTCAAGGACACTTAGGCATGTGGCCAGGAGGAGCTGGGGATCGAGCCACCAACCTTCCGATTAGTGTGCAACCCACTCTACTGTCTGAGCCACAGCCTCCCTATATGAAGAAAAAAGTATTGGGCCTAACACTGAGCCTTGTGGAACTCCATAACTAACTCTTGTTTGTCTGGAAGACTCATTGTTGACATTGACGAACCGGAATCTATCTGATAAGTAGGATTTGAACCAGTCTAATGGAGTTCCTTTGATCCTCGTAACGTCTTCTAATCTCTGTAATAAGATCGTATGATCAATCGTATCAAAAGCAGCACAGAAGAACAAGTACAGAGACAAGACCATTATCTGAGGCTAATAAAAGGTCGTTAGTAACTTTCACCAGTGCTGTTTCTGTGCTATGATGAACTCTAAAGCCTGACTGAAGATCTTCAAACAGATCATTCCTTTGTAAATGATCAAAAAGTGGATTTGCAACAACTTTTTCCAAGGATTTTAGAAATAAACGTCAGGTTGGAAACTAAGCTAAAGACAACATAAAAGTCAAAACTGAGATATTTTATTGTTTTCTGAAAAAAAATCTTTTTGAATTTGATGGTAGCAACAAAAAAGGGTTTTCAAAAATTGGGGACAGGGTAAACAAAAGACTGGAAAGGTTGTGTAAGGCCAAAAGAGACAATTTGTCAAACACTTCACAACTAATTAGGTCAACACGTCAGTAACATGACTGGGTATAAACAGAGCATCCCAGAGGGGCAGAGTCTCTTGGCAGTTAAGATGGGCAGGTGTTCACCACTCTGTAAAAGACTGCATCTGCAAATAGTGCAAAAATTAAGAATACTGTTCCTCAATGTAAGATTGCAAAGAATTTGGGGATTTCATCACCTATGGTACAGAAAGAAATCTCTGTCAGCAAGGAAAAAGGCAGAAAACAAATATTAGATGGCCATGGTCGCTGGACCCTCGGGCAGGACTGCATTGAAAACAGACACGATTCTGGAGGGGAAATCACTGCTTGGGCTCAGGAACAGTCATGAAAAATTCACAAATACAGGTTAAAGCTCTACCATGCAAAGAGGAAGCCATATGATCCAGAAACACTGCAGCCTTTTTTGGACCCGAGGTCATTTAAAATGGACTGAGGCAAAGTAGAAAATTGTCCTGTGGTCTGACCATTGACTGAGTATAAAAGTGGACATAGCTTCTGGATCTGAAAAATGAGGCTGCTGCAGAAGTGCCTTAAGCTGCAATACCACTAAGTTCCACTAGAAGTTGGCTCCATAAAGCATCATAGACTCCCATTCAACTAGTCTCATAAAATTCTAAGTG
Organism: Embiotoca jacksoni; assembly: GCF_022577435.1. NCBI lineage: Eukaryota > Metazoa > Chordata > Actinopteri > Embiotocidae > Embiotoca > Embiotoca jacksoni. Next base: position 18,836,894 of record NW_027185263.1, read on the forward strand.
AATAACATTTCCCAAGGAGTTATTTTAATTGTGCTAGCTCACTAGCGCCTTATTGCTTATTGCTCAGCTTAAGATTTTTCTGGCCATCCATCTGAGAATGACCCGATCAATAATTAGAAAATAAGCTTCAAAACATTTTTTGGGGGGCATGTCTGTTTGACTGACAGGCCTATGGTGCAGTCATGTTATGGCTATTAGTGGGTGGGACGTAGTATTGCTGGGTTTTCAATAAGATCAAGTCCAATCCACAGCTCGCTCCTCCCCATCTTGTCCAAATATGGTCACTTCTGGCTCCAAATCCACGCCGGCCAAAATCCGAACTTGAGCCTCCATCACAGCCGTTCACAAACCAATGGGTGACGTCGCTGCTGGTTGCCATTTGTGTCTGACAATTCTAAATTTGTAATTCTTTTTGGAAATCATGGACGCCCCAATCATCAGGGATAAATAGGAGAGAGACTAGAAACATAAAAATTGGTCAGATTGTGGTGCTATAATTAAGGCCAAAAAATGTAATATTTGAAAGGCCACCCGCCACACACATTATGAGTTGGATGTCTGCCATAATAGATTTTTTGCCATTTTTTATATTTAAAAAAAAAAAACAGGGAACTACCACATTTTTTGGAGATCATCAAAGAAAGCTGATTAAAACTTAGATAAAGCTTTTTGATATCTTATTTGGCTTTCAAGATATTGACCAATAACATTTACAAAGGGAGGGTCTTGGAAGGAAAATAGTTTACAACTTGTTAGTTATTTCTCTAGTCATCATAACTCCTGGTAGATACTGTATGTTCAGACCGTGTTTGGGAATAGGCCTTTCAAAGTATTATGAGCCTGACTTTAGGGGGCGCCACAAATGTGAAAAGTTTATATTTCCGTGTTGGCTGTACAGATGTGAATTACATTTGGTTGGAATGCTCTAGTTTCATGAGTCAGTCAATAGATACAATTTGGTAATTATTGATTAAAGTGTTTGTGGGTTAGTACAAGAAATAAAAATGTCCCATTTCAAACCTTTAAAAGTGAAAATAGATCGCCTTTAGAGCTGCCATTTTTTCAGCATATCCACTGAAATCTATCAAAACTTTGGCTCACTGCAACCTGTGGTCAATTCAGAAGTCTGTTACTTTATATTTTTCAAAATATGCAAAAGAAATGAACATTTCATTTAAATGGGACCAAAATCGACTCTTGCATTCTTTAGATACTAGATATCAAATGCTATCAATGGGGTTCAGTTTGGTCAAATGGTATGTCCACAGTAACACTCTATCTCACTGTAATTTGTACTGTGTGCGTAAGATTTTTCAAAACACCAAATGTTTGCTCAAACTTTAACTAAATATTTGACAGTATACAAGACATCATCACAAGATGTGTGATTTAAAAAAATAAAATCTGAATTTTATCACCAATGTTTTGACTGTTGGAAGTGTTTTAAGTTTAAACAGTTGATTGGTGCTTTTGGGCATATTGTTCATTATGCTCCAGCTTATTCCTGCTCAATTTCCCGTGAGTTTGAAAGAGCTACAGACATTAAACCTTTTACTATAACTAGGGATTATGTGCAAATAATATACTTTCCAAGGAATATAAATACAATTGGCAAGGTTTTACCATTATAATTAACAGTCAAAAAGTGGAAAATTTTAAAACTTGCTAGATATTCATGTTCAACCAGTTTTTTACTGCTTACACCTTTAGTTTTAGATAAAGGTGCTGATTCCTTATTTTGACCACTAGAAGGTTTGAACCTACAAATTGCCACTTATGGCTATATTCATCCTTTTGAGCCATCTGTCTTGATTCTCTCAATATTGTACTGCATCGTTACACTGCTCCAAGACAATTACTCAAACATTATTGTTGATCTGCTCTTAAGCGTCAGCTCTGGCTGTCCCGCTGAATGCTCACTTGAGGTGGGTGGAAGTATAATGTATGGCACCATCATTGCATGGCACCACTCCTACCCAACTAAATACCAGAGCACAATCAAGCAGATGAGACTCAGCATGGTACTGAAAATCCCAGCGGCATTAACACTTTGGGTTTTGCTGATAAACAGACAAACAGATGGCCATGATGCCAAACAAGTTCCTCTTTGGCTCTGGTGATGACATACAGGGACATGGGGAAGATATGTTGGGTTTCATATTTGTTTTGTTCTCCCTTTCTTTACACACATTAAAACTGCTTTGGCATTTGAAATTTATTGAAAGCATTGGATTAATAATTTAGGTTACATTAAGACCGGTGGAGAGAAGGTCTTTGTTGAGCAGATGAATCTGTGAAATACAATGCACACTAAATTAAATCCCACAATGCTTAGCTGAATAAATTACGTTCTGGAATTGATAACACATCGACGTTGGCAAAAACGAAGTTCGTTAAATAACTGGAAAATGTTACCCGCAGATTAAAACTCAGTGTGATGTAAAATAATTTTACGGCATGCAAACAAATTTATGATGTGAATGTTGCAACTGAAGCAAAATCTCTCACTGCAGTGTGTGCATTTGGAAGCTTTTTCACATCGGGGCCTGTGTGCATCTTGAAAGGTTGCAGAACAGCAGCAACCTGTCAGGGGAGTATTGTCAGGAGCTGTTAGAGCAGGCAGAGAGGGCATGCCTCTGCTGCAGAAACATGGATAACGTGTGTTCCTGTAATTAGCCCTGAAAAACTTTCAACCATGCATTTTATCTTCCATGCCCCTTTAATTATCATGTCTGAACCTTTTTCCTAGATCAACATATCTCATCCTGACTCCCTTCACATAAAGCAGAAACTGTCCTGTAGCATGTGCAGTGTGACTGAGTTTAGTCGGCAGATGATTTCCAGTGACCTTCTTTAATGTTTTCGCTAAACCTAAGAAATGTGTTAAATCTGGTTTTGTCTTCAATAAATATCTTAAAATAAAACTGTTGTGCGAATTAGCATTTTGTGGAATAGGTAGAAAATAAATTATAATGGGAAAAACATTTTCAGTATTCCTCCATTCACGTCTGGAGTTTTGGCTTAATCTTTCGAAAAAATGCTGATTATATTTTTCTTTTTTGCTTTGCAGAGACAAGCATCTGGAGCAATGACTGGAAACAGCAAATCATCTGCTGGCCAAGGTATTTTCTTCTTCAGCACACCCAACAGAAAGACATTTCTGTCATAGAACATTAATGATGTGCAGTTTTCGCCAAAGCCTGTTTGGTGCATAGATTCAGATTACATATGGAGACAGAACAAAATAGCAGCTTAGAGTAAGGTTGTTTTTTAAATCACCCAGCATACAAATTAAAATCCACTTCAAAACTTTCCTCAAGTAAAAGTACAAAATATTACCAGAAAAATGTACTTGAAGTATAAATGTCAAAGCATGCATTATACAGCCAAAATGGGTTCTGTAACTGTTAAATTATCAAACTGGATCATCCAGTTTCATTATTATCACTGTTGCAGAAACACATAAGCTTAATTTTAATGTTGTAGTAGCCTGAGCTGATTTTACTCATCTTATACACTTTTGGATGGTTTAGTTTACAGTATAACTTTGGTCAGTGGGTCCGAAAGTACAGTCCGTATAACTTTACTGTTTGATATTGTTGTTGTAATTAAAGAAACATATGGCTGCCCAAGAAACATTTAGTAGCCAAGTGTCCAATTACTTTTGCTATTGCAATTTGGGCAGCATTTGTTAAAAGGTCAGTAATACCTATGCAGTTTTTTTTTCCAATACTGACACAAAACTTCTGAAATTATAGGTTAGAATTGGCATATTAATGTGGTAGCCATAATTTAATTTCAAATGGACTGTACTAAAACGAGTCTGAACAAAAGCCAAAACTGTGCAAGTGTCTTACTACTGGACTGCATTTGTCACCAAGTACAGTGTAAATGTAACGGGTGTTGACACTGGACTGATCCTTTGTTCCAGAGATAAGTTGCAAGCTGGTGACTTGACCTAATAGTTTAATTCCTGATGTTATATTATTTGTCACCTTGGTAATTTTCAAAACAAGAGAGCAGAACTGTTACATCTCTGGGAATTTTAACCAAATACTACACTGATTTTTTTAATATTAAATAGAAACCCCAGGAAACATCTTCAGATGATCTGTGCGACTTCGGTGACTTCATTACCTCTTATTACAAACTGATAGTAAAATAAACCTGTATCATGCAATCATGCCTGACTATACCCGTCACACGTTCTAATTTTTTTTTCGCAAAGTTATTTTCCCCCAGTATTTACATGGAGAAAATGTCAGAATAGTTTATTTCAATATGTTTCCCTCGCTTTTTTTTTTTTAGAAGAAACAACAAACCAGTTGTTTTTACCATGGTGGCAATTCAGAGGAAGACCTACTTTGTAAACTGGGCCATTGTATTGTTGGCATAATAATGTAATTCAAATCCCTCGAGTTTAAAAAATCCTTTGAAATTCAGAAATTATGTTAAGCACAGAGCTGTCATCCTGGTAATTTTAAAGTATGCAAGAACAAAATGGCCTGTTTCTAATGAACCTCACAACAGTGAAAGTTTTTTTTATTACCTCAGCTCAGGTGAGATGAAGAAGCAGTCTGACATTTTCATTTTGGCTCGCACGAGTAACAAATGCTATTTAAGCTTTGAAAAAAGCTGCTATTTTATAATGAAGATACATTCAGCAATTGTGCCATTCTGCCTTTGTCTCTGCCATGCAAATGGATACCATAAATCCTTTGGCTGCTGTTTAAAGTCTGACCATTTACTAAATTACGTTCCATGACAGCATATGATATGATATACAGAGGAATCAGTAAATGTGATCCCTTCCACTCTTTCAAGTTAACTCTGTCCTCACACAATGGATGCAGCAGGTTAATAGCAGCCTGTTCACTGCTAAGTGGCTACATCGCCCCATTCAGCACATAAAGCATGTACCAGGAGACCATGTGTCACCTCTCCTTTCTTTCCAGGCTGCTGATAACACTGTAAAGACCTTGAAACATCGTTGCAGCGAGAGGGAGCGATTTTAGGACGCTTAATTGATAGAAGTGTGAATTGCATTCATTGCATTATTATATTATCCAATTTCTGTATTCTCTATTTTTTCTTTTTGTTTTGTTTCTTTAGTTTTTCATAGATCAATATAAAGTGCAACTATTTTCTTGCTTAAACATTAATTCAAAATTGCCCCTTTAGTTAAAGTTGGCCCAGATTCTTAACGCAAATTACAACACTGTTGATATTGCAAATACCCTATTTTTAACATGTTATTTTAATGCTTTGTAGCCCAATAACAACATTACTGTACTGTACTGCACAACCCCCATGTTTCTAAAAAAGATGTGACGCTATGTAAAATTTATATATTTAACAGAAAACGATGATTTGCAAACCACATAAGCCAGTATTTCATTGAAAATAGACCAAACAACATATTATGTTGAAATTGAGAAATTATATTAATTTATGAAATTGAATTTGATGCCAGCAACAAGTTTCAAAAAAGTTGGGACGGGCAAAAAGGTTGTGTAGAAACCCCTGTTCGAACATCTCAACTAATTAGGCTAAATGGCAACAGGTCAGTAAAATGATTGAGTTTAAAAAGAGCATGTCAGGGGTCACTAATCTAAATATAATGTTCCTCAATGTAGAATTGTTAAAGAGGAGAGGGATCATCCAGCTTTGTAACAGCACACAGTTGAAAAGACAGCATCCATGATGGTGTGGGGGTGCATTAGTGCACATAAAACGGGTAGCTCGCACATCTGGGAAGACACCTTAATGCTTTACGGGATATATATAGGTTTTGGAGCAACATATGTTGCCACCCAGACAATATTTTTTTTCAGGAAAGCTTTGCTTATTTCAGCAAAACAATGCCGAACTGCATTCTGCACATTTAATAACAACATTGCTCTGTGGCAGAAGATTCGGTTGCTAAACTGGCTTGCCTGCAGTCCAGACCAGCCACCCATTCAAAATATTTGGTTCATCATGAAAGAAAGAAAATGACGAAGTACTATGTACTGGCACTAGTACTGAACTTTTAAGCAGCTGAAATCATATGTCAAGCAGGAATGGGACAACATTTCACCTTCAAAACTCCGGAAACTGGTGTCCTCAGTTTACAGTTTACAGAGTGGTAAACGTTAGGGATGAGATGTGTACTCGGCTTAAACAAGTATTCTGTATGGATATTTTACTTTTGACGAGTACACGTATCATCCGAGTCATTGTGTCAATATACATGTCGATAAAGATACAAGCTGTGTCCAAACATCGAGGCAGCTACACAGAGCCCCGCCCCCTCGCTGACTACACACTGTTGCAGCTGACACAGGCCCACAAGCTCTGTTAGCCTGTTCAGTCTCTACAGGGGTCAACAAAAACTCACGACTCTTCTGGTTATTTTCTGGCATTAGCTCTTTTCAGTTAGGTTTGCATAAAATAGGTTTGTAAAATAGGTTTGTATAAAATATCTTCAGCTGAGTTACCAGAGAACTTTGCTCTTAAAAGAGCAGCAATGTTACTGCAACTGGGTGTTTTTTTCATAAATGTTCTGATTGAAGAACTCAAAACATATTTTTATTTATACTTCAAAGGGACTTTGATATTTGAATATTTATAGTAATTTGACATTGCTTGGCTTCACAGGTCACCCTTTAGTGATCTTGATGCTCAGCATTTGTTTTACCGGACCTTCATCAATCATTGTCCCGATACTCTTAGGCTGCCTTAAATCTCCCAGGAACCAATTTTAACGTGACCTTTTACAAACCTTATATTGAAATACTCCCATCATCCATTGTGGAAATTTGAATTATTCGTGCAGCAGCACGACACATTACTTAAGAGTCTCCCGCTCTCTGTGGTGTAAAGGGCATTGATCCTGTGGAGCCGGTGTGATTGTGGAGAAGGAAGCTGTGTGTGTGTGTGTGTGTGTGTGTGTGTGTGTGTGTGTGTGGGTGAGAGAGAGAGGTTTGCGTGGCTTCTACAATTATGAAATATGATTTTTTTTTCATTGTTATCCAAGGGCTTCAAGGTCAGCAAAAGATTACATCTAAATGTAAGTAGGCCTTTTGGAAATAACACCGTTTATACCAGCGCGCACACTTTCACCACACTGCAGCAGGTCACCACAATTATTTCCAATCATGCACGGAGCACTGGACTGCATGACAACTATTGTGCTTGAATAAACAACTGACCTGTTGAGTGAATGAGCAATGGTGTGTTTTATTGCAGTGAGAATTGAAGCCACATCACATGAAACCGAATCTCTCACGTTATAATCCTATTTTCTGGGTTGTTGAGTCGTCAGCACTGACTTAACTTTAGTTTTCCCTGTTCGCCTATTGTTTGTGCACCTCAATGCCAACAATGTGATTCTTCTGTATCTGATAATGTCTGTGTGATTATGCGCTTCGAAATGAGCCGTATTTGTGTTGATTCAGTAAAATGTTTTGTTCTCTTCAATCTTGAGGATCTTGAGGATTATTATTGCAGTGGATGGATAATATGGTACATTGAGGGTTATGGGAGTTGTCTTTTGTCATAAAAAAACAAAATCTTCTGTATTGGACTATAAAGAGTACTCTCCTCGTTGGCTACATTTGTCAATGTGTGCTTCTTCAGTGTCCCTTTATAGAATGTCAGGCATCTAAAATGACTTTTACAACTGACAAGAACGAGGTTGCTCATTTAACAGTGCAACTGGACCACCCTGACAATTATATAAATTAAGGCCATGAAAGTGACTGAGAAGGTGAGTGTTAAATATTAGTTAGGTACACTGACTGAGGCCGATGGCTCCAAAAAAAACTCCTGCTCTATAGGCTCCCATTCAACTAGTCTCAAGATTCTAAATCAATACATTTTTTCCACGGCTTATTTCAGTTTTGCTAGCTAAAGTCAGTCCTTCTTATTAGTTTTCATTGCAGTCCATCTGAAAAAAATCCTGTCATTAATTAGAAAATAAGCTTTAAAAAGCTGTGTGTTTGGGGGCGTGTCTGCTTGATTGTCAGGCCTGTGGTGGAGTCAGGTTACGGGTATCGGTGGGCAGAACGTAGTATCGCCGGGTTTCCAATCAGTTTGAGTCAGATCCACCGCTCACTCCCCCAAGCTCATCCAAATCTAATTCCGGCTCAAATCTGAACTCGAGGCCAACATTTTTTTTAACTATCCAATGGATGATGTCACTGTTGGTTGCCATGTGAAAGCCTAGTCTTAAAATACATTTACTGCTATAATGCATGAAAACCATGCATTATTCATTTTGAGTGTACACAGTTTTCTAGAATTAGTTTATTTTTTTGAGGTGAAGGAAATATGTAATCTTACAGTAAAACCATGTTAAAGGTTTCTTGTCTGTTTCCTGAATATGATTTTTGAAATCTACAGAGTAATTTGCATTTATATGTCTAATATCAAATACAGTTACACTTTAGAAACATTCTTGTCAATAATCTTTTAACTTTATTCTCATCTGTGATGTTCTCTGTAAAGCCTATTAAAATATGAGTGCTTCCTTTATTTGATTATGACAATGAGGTATCACCATGTAGTTTACAGATACATGTGACATATTTGATATAGGAGTTATAAATAACCACAGTCATGCAAAGCGGTCACGCTTAATGACAACTGTTCTTCTACGTCAATACACCAAGTCTTCTTGGCCCTTCTTGCCATTGACAGGTCTAATAATGTTGAAAGCTGTTTGTGACAGACATCTTGCGATCACTGTGGGCTCTTTCAGCACGAACGACAACATACAGCCCTGGTACAGTTTCACAAGGTGTTTATTTCACCACAAACAATAAATATAAATGACTTTGCTCTCCTGCTGAGCATTCAAGCATTTGAGCATTCGAGTACCCGGCACATGTCTCTCCTGTGTCCCCAGTAGTGAGAGCCGTCTGGTGTCCTGCTTGTGGCTTTATGGGGCGAGAGAGACAATCAGTAATTGAAAGCAGCTGGGCTAATTAAGCCTCTTCATGGCACCTGATTGGGAGAATGAACCACTGAACCACTCCCCAATCAGTCCCTCCTGCAACTGAGCCAAACCATCCCCCACCACCACATACCCCCACCACCCGACTTAGGCCGGGGAGCCCTCCTACTTAACCTACTCCAACTCCCTCCGAGGGTGGGAGTCAGCCACGGTCATCTGCGCCCCCACTGGACCACTTTGAAATTAAAGGGCTGTAAAGCCAGATACCACCGAGTGATCCAGGCGTTGGTATCCTTCATGTAGTGGAGCCACTGGAGCGGAGCGTGGTGCGAACAGAGGGTGAATGGGCGTCCCAGGAGGTAGTAATGCAGGAAGTCGACCGCCCACCGGATGGCAAGGCACTCCTTCTCCACCTTGCTGTACCTGGCCTCCCTGTCGAATAGTTTCCAGCTGATGTACAGAACGAGGCGGTCAACCCACCTGCTGGGACAAACACGCAGTGCCCAGTCGGTCCATGAGTTTGTTAACCCAGAGCATTGGATCAGCATCAAATCGTGACACATCATTCACCCTGTGATAGTCCACACAGAACCGTATAGATCCATCCTTCTTGACAACAAGAATGATGGGGCTACACCAATTCAATTCAATTTTATTTATATAGTGCCAAATCACAACATAGGTTATTTCATGGCACTTAACACATTAAAGTCCTTACAGCAAGACTTTACAATATTATACAGAGAAACCCAACAATTCAACAATTCCCACATAAGCTATGAGGGAAAAAAACTCCTCTTTAAGGGACAAAAACCTCCAACAAAGGGAAGGAAAAACTCCCTCTTAACAGGAAGAAACCTCCGACAGAACCAAACTCAGAGGTGGGCGGCCATCTGCCTTGACCGGTTGGGGTGAGAGGAGTGCAAAGAGAGAAAAGGACAGCATAGAGATACAAGAGAAGAACTGTTGGTGGAGATGACAAGCAGAGACATGCAGCTCCATCACGGGACATCTGCAAAAGAAAGAAGAGAAACTATGCGAGCGAGGGAACAGAATGGAGACAACAGACAATAAGCAAAAACTGTGGAAGAGAAAAAGACGGTGAGGTACGAGTCAGTTAAAGAGTAGGAGGAAAGAAAAGAACCTCAGCATGTAAGGAGGTCCCCCACCAGCCTCGGCCTATAACAGCATAACTAAGGGTTGGTTCAGGTCCACCTGAGCCAGCCCTAACTATAGGCTTTATCAAAAAGGAGCATTTTGAGTCTAATCTTAAAGCTAGAAGGGTTTCTGCCCCTCCAACACAAACTGGGAGCTGGTTCCACAGGAGAGAAGCCTGAAAACTGAAGGCTCTGCCTCCCATTCTACTTCTGTAAACTCTAAGAACCACAAGCAGACCAGCATACTGAGAGCGAAGTGCTCTGCTAGGATTATATGGTTCCATAAGATCTCTGAGATATGATGGAGCCTGGTCATGTAGAGCTTTGTAAGTCATCAAGAAAATTTTAAATTCTATTCTTGATTTAACAGGAAACCAGTGAAGAGAAGCTAAAACTGGAGAAATATGATCTCTCTTGCTAAATCCCGTCAGTACTCTTGCTACAGCATTTTGGATCAACTGCAGGGTTTTTAATTAGTAATTTGGACATCCTAACAACAAGGAATTTCAATAATCTAGCCTAGAAGTAACAAATACATGAATGAGTTTTTCTGCATCACGCTGAGGAAGGATTTTCCTGATTTTATTAATATTACGTAGATGAAAGAAGGCAGTTCTGGAGATTTGCTTTATATGCTGTCTAAAGGAGAAGTCCTCATCAAAGATGACTCCAAGGTTCCTCACAGTGGTGCTGGAGGCCAAGACAAGACTTAGATTAACTAAGTGATTACAGAAAGAGTTTCTGAGGTGTTTAGGACCAAGTACAATAACTTCCGTTTTGTCTGAATTTAGAAGCCGGAAGTTTTTGGTTTTGGTTTTTGGTTTTTATGTCTTTTAGATATTTTACTAACTGATTAGTTTCATCTGGTTTTATAGAAAGAATTAGCTGAGTGTCATCTGCATAGCAATGTAAGTTTATGCAGTGCTTCCTGATGATAGCTCCTAATGGAAGCACGTACAAAGTAAAAAGTATTGGGCCTAACACTGAGCCTTGTGGAACTCCATAATTAACTCTTGTTTGTCTGGAAGACTCATTGTTCACATGGACAAACTGGAATCTAAGTAGTATAAGTAGGATTTGAACCAGTCTAATGCAGTTCCTTTGATCCTCGTAATGTCTTCTATTCTCTGTAATAAGATCATATGATCAATCGTATCAAAAGCAGCACTTAAGGTCTAGAAGAACAAGTACAGAGACAAGTCCATTATCTGAGGCTAATAAAAGGTCGTTAGTAACTTTCACCAGAGCTGTTTCTGTGCTATGATGAACTCTAAAGACTGAAAATCTTCAAACAGACCATTCCTTTGTAAATGATCAAAAAGTGGATTTGCAACAACTTTTTCAAGGATTTTAGAAATAAACGTCAGGTTGGAAATTGGTCTGTAGTTTCCTGAAACAGCTGGATCAAGAGTCGGCTTTTAAAGTAAAGGTTTAATTACAGCCACTTTAAAAGCCTGCGGTACATAGCCGGTTACAATAGATAGGCAGATCTGATCTAATATGGAAGTATTAATTAAAGGGAAGACTTCCTTAAAAAGTTTAGTTGGGATGAGATCTAACAGACAGCTAGAGGATCCAGATGAAGAAATAATTCTAGTTAACTCAGAGAGCACAACAGGAGAGACATTTTCCAAGTTTACATCTGGTCCTACAGTTGCTTCCAGGGCTGCTGTGCTTAACATCACATCAGTGACTGTGGCAGGAAGGGTCGGCCCGATTCTCTCCCTAATAGTGAGACTTTCATTGATAAAGAAGTTGATGAAGTCATTACTGCTGAGAGCTGAAGGAATAGAGGGCTCAACAGAACTGTGACTCTTTGTCAGCCTGGCTACAGTGCTGAAAAGAAACCTGGGGTTGTTCTTGTTTTCCTCTATCTAATGATGAATAATATAAAGCCCTGGCCTTACGAAGAGCTTTCTTATATAATCTTAGACTTTCCTTCCAGGCCAGGTGAAATTCTTCTAAATTAGTGGAACGCCATTTCCTTTCCAGCTTTCTAGTCGCCTGCCTAGCAGAGCGTAATTCTGAGTTGTACCATGGAGACAACTTCTTCTGGTTCATTATTCTCTTCTTCAGAGGGGTTGACATTATCTAGAGTTGTAGCAGAGATACTGCAGTGTTTTCTACCAGATGATCCACTTGTGCGGGACTAAGATCAACGTAGATGCCTTCCACTGCTTTAACACACGGCATCGAAGAGGATAAGCATGTAACTGCTTCCTTAAACTTGGCCACAGCATTATCTGAGACATATACTGTAGTGGGATTTCGTCCCACAAGAAGTGGTCCGACAAAACTGGGTTTTGAGGAAATACAATAACATTTTCAGTTTCCATGCCATATGACAGAACCAGATCGAGGGGGTGGTTACCACAGTGAGTGGGTTTATTTACATTCTGAGAAAAGCCTATAGAATCTAATAATGAGCTAAAAGTAGAACTGAGGCTGTCATTGTCTATGTCAACATGAATGTTAAAGTCTCCCACTCTCATCACTTTATCTGAACTCAGCACTAAATCTGATAAAAAGTCAGAGAATTCAGTTAGAAACTCTGAATAAAGACCAGGTGGGCGATAAACAACAACAAATAGAATCGGTTTCTCTGCTTTCCAGTTTGGGTGTGAGAGACTAAGAGTCAGACTCTCAAATGATTTATAACTAAGTTTAGGCTTTGGATTAATTGATAAACTTGAGTGGAAGATTGCTGCCACTCCTCCTCCTCGGCCTGAATCTCTAGGAATATGATAATTAATATGACTAGGAGGAGTTGCTTCATTAATACTAACATATTCTTCCTGTTGCAGCAAAGTCTCTGTGAGACAGAGTAAATCAATCTGATGATCAGTTATCAAGTCATTTACTAACAGAGATTTAGACCAGAGATCTCATGTTTAATAGTCCGCTTTTAATTGTCAGATTTTTTTTATCCATTAATTTGGTAGGATACATTTTTATTAATTTTTTTTATTGATACATCTTTCCTTGAGTTGTTTAAATATAGGTGGTCTGGGTACAGACACAACCTCTATAGGATGTTGAATGTTTTGGGTGAGTGATAGCTGTAAAGAACCTGCAGAGGAGCGTGTAAGACTGCAGCTCTGCGTCCTGGCCTCAACCCTTGATGTCAGGTTTTTGGGCTGTTAAGAGACATGGCCATATTTCTAAAAAGAAGAGCTGCACCATCCAAAGTAGGATGGATGCCGTCTCTCCGGATCAGACCAGGTTTTCCCCAGAAACTATTCCAATTGTCAATGAAGCCCACATTGTTAGCGGGACACCACCTCGACAACCAGCGGTGAAATAAAGATGTACGGCTGAACATATCATCACTGGTCCGGTTAGGAAGGGGTCCAGAGAAAACTACAGAGTCTGACATTGTTTTTACAAAGTTGCACACCGATTCAACGTTAACTTTAGTGACCTCCGATTGGCGTAACCAGGTGTCATTACTGCCGACGTTAATAACAATTTGACTGTATTTATGATTAGCCTCAGCCAGCAGTTTCAGGTTTGATTCAATGTTGGCCGACTCTGGCCCCGGGAAGACATCCGACTCTGGCCCTGGGAAGGCATCCGACTCTGTCCCCGGGAAGACATCCGACTCTGTCCCCAGGAAGACATCCGACTCTGTCCCCGGGAAGACATCTGACTCTGTCCCGGGGAAGACATCTGACTATGGCCCCGGGAAGACATCTGACTCTGGCCCCGGGAAAACATCTGACTCTGGCCGGAAGACATCTGACTCTGGCTGCTGGTTTCACTAACTTCATGTTAAATAGTCTCCAATAACCAGGGTTGGTTTCTCAGCGGGTGTTTCGCTGAGTGGGGAAAATCGGTTGGAGACATGAAGGGGTCAGTGATGAACCGTGGGCTTCTGCTTGGGAATATGCCCCCTTCGTACTGCCACCCAGCCGCCCTGCGGTCCCGGCTGTTCGGGTGCTGCGGGGGACCGGCTAACTAAGCCTGCAGCCCTGGGCAGCTGTACACCCCCTACCTGAGAAGCTCCTACAGCCAGCTGGTTATTTAGCATGGTGCACAGCTGCGATTCTAATTCTATGACCCTGGCCTCCAGAGCCCTAACTACACTACATTTATTACAGGTAGCATTATCATTAAGAGAGGCAGGGTCGTAACTAAACATGTCACACACTGAGCAGGAAAAACAAGAAGAGGTGGAGGGAGAGAGAGAAGCCATTGCTAACTACTAAGCTAGCAGTACCAAAACGCCAAGTTAAGTGAACGTTGGTCAAAGATGTAACAGTAGAATTGCTCAAGAAGAGCAAGCGTGAGTTTTAACTTGAGATTAGAAGAAGTGTAGAGAGAGTTAAGATACGTATAATTCAGGAAAAGAAGCTGAAATAGCAGAGAAGTGACACTGGTCACAATGTCTGTATACAGGAAGTGACGCAATACGCTCACGACAAGATTCCTCCAATCACTGCACCACTGTGCCATCGTCAGTTGTAGAAGATCCCGTGGAGTGAGACGGTCTTTTGAAAAATGATCCGGTCTTTTGTGGAGTGGGACGGTCCTCTCAAGGCACTGTTGGACTCTTCTATTACCCCAATCTCCAGCATAGCAGCCAATTTACTCTGAGCAACTTTTCTTTTGTGTTCAGGTAACCTGTAGGGTCGTGACCGCACTGTCACACCCGGAGGAGTCTCAATTTAATGCACTATGAGGTTTGTGTGTCCTGGCAGGATGGAGAACACATCAGCAAACTGCTTTTGCAACCGGGCAACATCTGCTCTCTGGGTCCTGGAGAGATGGAAACTCTGGCCCCAGCTCCTCTCTCGGATACCGCAGACACCAGACAAACATACTCCGCCTCTCTCCATGCTTTTAGGAGGTTGAGGTGGTAGAGCTGTGTAGCTCCGCCCCTGTCAGAACGCACCACCTCATAGTTGACATCCCCCACTGTGTGACCACAAAGGGCCCTTGCCACTTGGCAAGGAGTTTCGAGCTGGAAGAAGGAAGCAATACAAGTACTTTTTCTCCAGGTGTGAATTGCCTCAGCTTGGCCCCTCTGTTGTACAGCCGTTGTTGACG
The DNA here is from genome assembly GCF_022577435.1 of Embiotoca jacksoni. Taxonomy (NCBI): domain Eukaryota; kingdom Metazoa; phylum Chordata; class Actinopteri; family Embiotocidae; genus Embiotoca; species Embiotoca jacksoni. The sequence goes on from NW_027185263.1 coordinate 18,852,038, forward strand.
TTGCTGAGCCTGGAGCAAATTCTCATGTGACATCCGTCCCAGCCCAGTGTGTGGAGTTTTGCTCGCAGGTCCAAGAGGTATTGTATTTCACTTTTACCGGGGCTCAGCCCTTCCGGACAATTTTCTTCAAGCTGGGTGTTTTCCTGTCCTATCTGAGTGTCACAACTCAGTCTATACAGCCTGTTCCTAATCACTGAAAAGTGCAGATATGAGTGTGTTAGGGCACACCAACTGACCATCAATTCTTATCACTTGGTCAAAGGCAAAGCGTAGAATGTCATCACGAGACTGCTCAAGTGGAAAATCCTCCATGGAGTGTAATTCGGGAACCGGTGGAGTCTCCACAGGAGGCTCCGCTGGTTCCCCCTTCCCATCTGCAGTATCAGACAACCTTGCGTGACCGCTGAGCACAGTACACATATCGCATGACCCTGTCCGTCATGAACACACACCCGCACGTTGCCCCATTCATTTATGAAACCCTGGCCAATCTGTCCCCAAGATTAGGGGGTGCGTAAGGCGGGAGCTAACCACAACCTTCACATTATACTTTTTCCCCATGTATCTAATTTCCACTTACACTATGGGATACTCATGAACATCCCCATGCACACACCTAATTTTCATCCACAATGCCTCTACCAATGCCCCGGGCCAAACCAGGCTCTGGTGAATCATAGACTATGCTCCCCCAATCAGTTCCTCCTGCATCTGAGCCAAACCATGGCCCAGTACCACACTGTTCATACGCCCATTTATGGTGGAAATGAGGCATGCGGGCTGTTTCACAATAATTGAGATTTATAGAACAGAAGCAGGCATATGTGCAGGCATATGTGCAGCTTTACATTGGTGATAACACAAATACAAATTATAAAATGCTACAACTGTGTATAACGGCGATGGTTAAGTCCAGTTACCAACTTAAGTGGGTAGTAATAAAGCCAATAATGGTTTGGTGAATCACGATAAGACAATAGTGAGGCAGCTAGGATATTTAGTCCGACAACAAAAGTGAGACTTTGCAAGACCTGCACACTTTAATGTAAAATAATGTATCATACAGCTCCTCTGGACTTTTTAGCCTGTTCAAATGTTATGGGATCAACTGGTTCAAATTTTGAAAGAGTAACTCAGTTGTTGCTTCTTCAGCCAGTGTTCATCTTGGAAAAGATGCAACAACACAGTTTGACCACAATGTCAAATTCCACACACAGCCCAGCACTGTTTGTGGGGGCTTTGTTGAGTTGTGCAACAGTCATTTTCATAAAACATAAATTGCCGACAGGCCACATCTTTGAGGACACTGTAGTTTGAACGGTCAGACATTTTTTTGAATTTTAATTGTAGTGCAATACGTAGTAAACAGTTAGTGATTTACAATTTATTTGTATTTTCTGACAGCATTTTTTTCAATAACGAAGAGAAAAGGAGGATGAAGGCACTTTTGGCAAATGTACACCTGGCTATCTTCCCCACTTCTGTTAAAGAGAATCACACTGCTGGCTTTACTAAGGGCTAAGTTATCTGAAGCATACACCAATACTGCACACTGTGCCTTCATCATCCAAGGAAAAGAAACATTTGGCTAACAGTACAGGCACACTAGCAGTGTGCTAGCAGTTGTCGGCCGAATGGTAATGTTATTATGGTTGCATGCTCCCATTGATAATCCTAACATGTTGATGTTTAGCAGGTGATTGTCACCTCTGTAGTGAACACTCTAAACTAATGAGTTGTAAACAAAGTCTAGTTGAGGCTGATAGGATGAAAAAAAAAACTGAGATGAAAATGTCAAACCTTTCCCCAACAGAGGAAGCTAAAAGTAGTAACAGGGTAAATATGAACTTTTGGAATATTTCTTCTGGAAATTCCAAGACACATCAGTCCTGCTTTCCTCACTTTCCTCCCTTCCCCCTCTTCTTTTCCCAGATGAAAAAAAGAACAACCTCCCCAAGGATTTTGACATCGACATGGAGAACCCAGAGACAGAGAAGGCAGCCGTGGCAATCCAGTCCCAGTTCAGGAAATTCCAGAAAAAGAAGCAGGATGTGAAGTCGTAGAGGGGGGAGCTGTCTTTAGCTGTCTTTGCCTGATGTGGGTCATGCATGTCAATCAAACTGCACCATCATGAACTGAAAAGGAAGAGTGGGGGTGGGGTTCCTGGAGGTCGAGGTTATCTTTGTCTGTGTATAATTATGAATCTTAGTCTGTGTATAATTATTATCTTTACTCGTTACAAAATTATACATATAAGTGTATGTACTTAGATCTTGCCTCAGATTTTTCCTATTTCTGTATGTTTTTTGTTTTTTTTACCTCAGTGTTACGTCACAGTGTAGCTGCAGTATGTTTTAATGTCACATGAGTAAATTATACCCATGTATACAAACCGTGTGTGTTAAGTCTTCATATAAATTGTTAAACAGTTGTTGTTTTTTTACCTTCAGGAAGAATACAATGCTGTGATTGATACTAAAGCCTGGGGCATGATTTCATCAATCATCCAAATCAATAGATTTTTGGGCTCCACTCGAGGCCTGTTAATGACATGTGCCTCTGACTGGGTAAAATGACCCTATATTGTGGCTAGTGCTTTCACACATATGACTATTACATTTAAAATCAAATTAGTGTCTCTAATTTGTATTTAAATGTTGGAGCTTGTGATCTCTGTGCTGGTGATTTGACTCCATTTGTGTTTCTTTCCTTGTTACTGTTTCAATGTGGCTTTAATGATGTCATTGCTCAGTTGGCGCACGTGTTGTACTGTACAATTGCACACACTTGCATGTAAACTCGCACACATACACAATAAAATAAATAAAGACATTAGAAAGTGCTTTACTTTTTCTAATTTCACGTTGCATTATAATATCTACTGTTTGATGAAAATATGCAGTCGATCACGTTCAACATGTTTGAGTCTTAAAAAGTCTCTTTTTTTCAACGCTAATAAAACAATATAAACAAAAGAATCATTCATAATTTTTTATAATTCAATGAATATTTGAATAATATATATAAGCTATAAAGGCACCCTTGTTAATTAGTAATGCATTGGAATTAAATTACAAATTAAGGGCTAACTTTTCAAATGCCTGTTCCCCTATCTGGTTAATTTAGCCATGCAAAGCCACAGAGTGTGAATCTGCGCCATTTAGGCACAAAATTTAATTTATTAAAACCACAACATCCCTGACGTTTGCAGCACATAGCTTCTTTTTTTTTTAATTTTTAATTTTTTTTTATCTGTGTTGTTATTAAATGAATGGCATCGGGAGCTTTAAGTGTGAGTAATTTACTTATGCTAACGCCTCAACATTGTTCCAGCACCTAATTACAACAAATTAGATGAGTGTCCATTGTTTACTTTGAGTTCACTTTTAATTAATTACAGTGATGGGCATCTATAAGATGCAGGTTTTTTGTTGAAGTATTTATAGTATAGGATACCTTTTCCCAAACCGATTTATCATCATTAGCCTATGATGGCCAACTCCTAGAGTACCATTAATTCTTTGTTTACGAGCCTGAACCTCCGGGACAAATATGTCAGTGTCCTCCTGCACAGAGTTTGGCTGGTCATGCTAGTCTGCTTCTTCTTCAGCCATTGCAAACTATACAAAAAAGAAAAATATAGAGGTAATACAAGAAAATACACTGAGCAGCGTGCAGGTATTTCTTCTATAAAATTATATGAATAATTTCCCCAGCACCACTGAAGACAGTTTATTATTTACTTAAACTGGTCAGAGGCAAGAATTCAGTGCAGCCTGAACCTTTTTTTTTGGCAGATATTATTTGCTGACGTGTGGCAGCTAGTTAATCTCTGTCACCATGCTTAATATGTTGTAGACTTCAGAGGTGGTTGGCAGATATAGTTTATCATGCTGAATAACACGCCTTGCTGCTAAATATCTGTCCAGTGATGAAAGACCATGGAAGCAATTTAGCTGGCAAGACGAGTGAGGTTCTGGCAGAAGCTTCAGGTGACAGGTGAGAAGGTTTTCATTTCATAAACCATTTCGGGGGGATTCTTTATAATGTTCACAATTCTTTAACTGTATACTTAACACCTACAGTAAATTTAAAGTAGAGTGAGTCTGGGTAAACTATTGTAGAAGTGGTGGCATTTTAAATTTACACTTCATGACTTCATTAAACTGATAGATTTCATCCAGCTCTGTGTACTCGCTGTTACTTTATCCTGCCCTGTGATGTGTTTTCCAGAATGTCTTTTGATAGGTATGCTATAAACTCAAAGGGGTTTGTGTCCAATACCCACAATTGTAACCTTGGAAACTTAAGTGTATGTTCAAACACGTAGTGGTGTTTCTTTTTAAAATGCCAACATACAAAACACTCAACACTTCATGTGCTCTTTTCTGAATATTGCTCCGAAGGTATTTAGAGTTAAATGTATCCCATAATTCATCATAGTTTTTTTCCGCTTTACTAGTTGTTGGCAGTAGTCTAATAATCCAAACAAATTTATGACATGCTGGTTGCATATTCTAAAACAGTGAAACATAAAAACATAGGTTTGTACATTGTAGACTATTTAAATTAAATACTGCATATCTGACACTCAATATGAATATAATAGGTCGTATTCATGAAATATTCTTTGGCTGAAAGCAGCTCAAACTGGCAGAGTTAGGAAAACCTAAAAAAATCTTTGTCAGTTCTGTTACTATACCACTCCCAGTCAGTCAAATCCTACAGGTCATTCCCCTGCTCACAAAAGCATTTTGGAAAAATGCAGCAACAGTGACCTTTTAAGGCAATATTTGGATGGTGGTGAATTTATAACATTCAACCGGCCAGCTGGCCAATCAGAGCCATCCAATACACTGGATATGATAGTTTGCACTACTCTGCACTAAAATCAGTTTACAGCACTGATTAACATAATAGTATATTAATAATTAAAACAAAATGGAAATTCCAGAACCCAGTGTACCTGTAGCAATAACTGTATTTAACAATTAAAGTGGGTTTCAGGGTCACCTACCTGTTTCATATTCTGAGACAGTCCAGTCACCTGTCAAGCTGTTATTCAACAAACCATCTGAGCTTGACTGTGCTATAGCTGTATTTGTAATTGCATGGGTGAGAGGATGTCCTTATAATTCACGTGATATTAGAAGTATTTCACAAAAATAGGTGGTTAACGACTCACTCATACTTTAATTGTTGGTATTGACACATAGTGTCAGTGTCGCTATCTTAAAGACAAGCAGGTGGATCTGGGACAACTGTGACTCAATTTATACTAATTCAATCCTGTCTAGATATAATTTTTATATATAATACTAAATTGTGTGCCGTACTTTCCTTTAAAATAATTTTTTTTAAATAGTTTTGTTGGTAGTAAAACAGATTTATTGTCTGTTTCTGCAGTTTAATGCTCCATAATGTTTGCTGTGGATTTTTGAAATCTCAGATTAGTTCTCTTATGTGTTCCAGGGCAGGTTTAGCTATTTAGTCACCTGCATATACTGGGTTAAGTGGGCTGGGGCTTATCTCAACATACACAACTACGTAACCTTTTTTTAGGCTGCTGTTCACTGCAAAGATAGTAAGCAACACAACACTGCCATCTGCAGGAACAGAGTACAATTTGACCAACATTAGTAAGCCATAATTGCTGGGACACTGCTGATGTCTAATCGCTGCCATGGCGAAAACAAGGCAAAGATTCAGTATCTCATGCTGAGATGCATGACCAACCAGCCAAAGAGTACAGCTTCCCACTGCTTTCTGCATGTCTGCTTCATCTTCACACCACTAGCAGTCACTCATGTCAAAACCAGCGCGGGAAACTTTGGGGAACAGCCATTTTATTAATCAAATTTGAACCTTTGTGTTAGTTTCTCTTTATTTCAGTGCCACCATGGTGAACACTCATGTTAAAAATAAAAAGTGACATTTTTTGTTAAAATGTATAATCATAATGAAGACAGTTAATCATAAAAACTAATCATAGAAACTGACATTATGACCTCACAGCATTTTGGATCAAACTCTTCTCCCTTCAGGCTAACTGAAAGAAACAGAAATAACAGAAATGGGCCAGGGCAGACAGGAAAAAAAAAAAACATTTTCTTACGTATATCCACATTTTTTTTTAGATATTTCCCATAGACATTATAGGTTTGGTTTGAAGGGGGGAATTGGCTGGATTGTCTCACATATTTTTTTTTCCCTGTAGAGGAGCATCACTGCAATGCAGCAACAGTAAATCTACTGAGGAGAGTGAGAGCCCTGAAGACTCTACCTAGTGCACTGAGAGTAGGGGCATCTATCTGGACACACTTGAGTTGGGCTGTTGTGAAGTGCGTACCATTAGTTCTCTAAACCCTCCCTGTTCTAGCTAACATCATTTACCACCCTGGCAAACAAGCAGTGGTAAACTACACCTGAATACATAAGCTGGATTGTGTCCGGCCCTGTAAGTATACTGACAACATAGTTATTTTTCATCATTACAGTACAGTATAGAGCAATAGTTTTCATATACTTTTCATATCTTTTTTCATATTGCACCATCAGAGAATGGGACACAGAAAGATCAACAGAGACTCCATTTCCTAATTAAAACGAGATATGTGCAAACATGACTAAGGACTTTATTAACCAAATCAATTCTTCCCTGTAATATCCACAAATAAAAGTGATTTCTCTTTTTATATATATATTTATAGTAATAAGAATAATAAATCTTCACATTGGATCATTTCATAGTGTGAGAAAATGCTCGACTGGGCTGTCCAGCCACGATCGTAATCTTCATTGTCTTTTAATTGGTCAGTCCCCATGCATCCATAGGAAAGTTTTGTTTTTTCTTCAAAAAAAGTAACAATTTGAGAGCAGCTGAAATGTTTGGACTGGTGTCAATTGCTTTCATTCCAAGATTTCTCCCGGGTTTCATTCAGTGTTTCAGAAGGATATTCCATAGGAAAAAAGTGACTCCAAATCGTCATCTTCCACTCCAGAAAAAACAACAACAACAAAAAAAAGTCCGGGTGCTCAAAACATTGTAGTAATGGTGATAATAGATCATTTGGTAGTCAATAATTAATGATCATTAATAGCTGACAACTAACAATTAATAATCACTGACTAATTATAAAGAATTAACAAGAATAAATAATGCTCCCTTGTTACTCAATTAGTTTGGCAAAGCTCCAGCTGGAGTCGTTCCGAAGAGTGAATTTTTTTCTCAAGTGAAACAAACGAAGAAACCAAAAAGAAATATAAACAAGAGGTAAAAGAAAGCTCTAACATAAATAAAAGGAGATTAGTAAAATTCACCCCGTCCTTGGAGGAAGGGGATGTATATACAGAACTGCCTGGTGAAAGTCAGTTTACTGCACTTAAGTGTTAAGTCCAGTGTGAGTTCTAGTCCCGCCCAAGGTGCCCCTGCTGTTATACCAGCGTGTAGGACTTTGCGTATGGGTTGCTGGTCTGTTTAAGATGTCCTCTTGAGTCCAGCAGGGACTCCTGGGAGGTGCTGAGCTTGGCGGCCTGGGCAAGCTCCGAGCCCTCTCTGTGGGGGAGCGTGGCTGCCGAGCCAGGCTGCCACTGGGCCACTGGGTCCCTGCTGGCCTGAGGGGCCTCTGTGGGCGTCGGGGGCGCCATGCGAGACGGCCGCTTCAATGAGCGACTCTTCTGAGGCTCAAGACAGGCCTGACCCATAGCTGCTCTCTCCCCACTAGCTGTCCCCCTGGATGACCCTGAGCAGGACATGCCTCGGTTTAACAGGAAGTCCATGCGCAGGTAGGGAGGAAGGTGAACCAACTCGCCCCCTGCAGGAGGGGACACACACATCAGAGTTAGTTAAAAAAAAGAAAATACAAGCACGCATTCTTGACCAACATCACCTTGGCTGTGTTCTTTAAATGCGGTTTATATAATTCAGGTTTACAAGTGACTAACAGCCTTGAATAATCTTGTTTATTCCTATGTAGTTTATCTGGTTATTCACTCTATAAATGCAGTTTGAGGATGGATGTGTTGATCTTGGAAGGATGGATGTGTTGATCTTGGAAGATGGTATCTGGAATAGTGGTGACCTATTTTTGAAATAAACCAAATTTAGTAGAGTTGAAACCATGTGTTGTCATTATGTGTAACAGTTACATGACTTGAGCGACTTAATCAGCAATCGATTCATTTACATTACTCTCTCTAGACCGTATGTGTTTTTGTATTTTTACAAGTTTCACTTTTTCTACACTATGATCCACAATGTTTCCACTGTCTCATCACTGTCAAACAACTATTACCAGTGAATGCAGTTAGACTGACTAATATTGCTGCATTACTGGTGAGATTCTCCCCTGCTGACAGATATGAGGGACATATGAGGGACATAAGCCTGTTGTGAAAATTAAATGTTAATACAATCTCTCAAAAAGTGGCTTCATTGCATAAATGCTTTTCAACAAAGTTGAGCTCTGCAGTTGAATACGTTTTAGTTCTCAAATGTCTAATTCTCCTTTTGATATCAAATAAATGATATATCTTGTTTTAACAGTCAGAATCTTTTATACACAGAACTTCAATTTAGATATTTATTGGTAATTTTTAGTGTACAAACTATTATTTTGTTGTAGGTTTTACCTTGCATTGGTAATTCACAACAGCTCATCTCTCAATAACCTGCCATAACCAAGGAATTATGTTATTGTCAAATAGCTTTTGATTCCATGTGTTCGGTTTATGAGAATTATTTCAGAGTCAATGTTTTCTACTTCACAGATAAAAAAACATTTTTGATGATTAAAGCAATAAAACAATACAACATATTCACTATGCATAGGGACATGCATCTAACTGACTCTAACTCTATTGCATTAAATCTACAATATTACACTACTGGACAAGACTACTTTACTAAAATGTATTTAAGTTTGTAATATTTAAGGAACATTCTGGATCTACGATACTGTCTCTGGAATGCTACAGTGTATCAAGAAATACAGGACATAAAATATACCCTCTCATTCAGTTTCAACTGAGTAAGAGGCCATAGTTTCTTTCCTAAGATTCTTACTTTAACACATTTGTAATGACTTCCCCTAAATTTTTTGTTAGTGGTTTTAAATATTAGTTGTCCTATTGCGTAAATCAGATTGAATTTGTGATTTAATGGATCCACATTTTCTCTCTATGAAACTTTAAGCCAAGCTTAACTAACTAATTCTATACATTTGGCAACAATTACATTGAATTCACTGTTGGTGTTATCATTGTGTGTCAGTAATAGACAGATTTCCAAAGTTTAGTGATTATCAGCAAAGGGGAGGTCATGGGGAGGCCAGTTGGAATTAAATGTTAGCATGTCTTTGGATTTCAGGCAGAGAGAACTGTGGTCTCGGCAGCATGGCCTCACCCGGTCTGTGGGCCTTGGGCACTGCCATGTTCATGACCCGGCTGACGTCCTGAGGCTTAGGTGGGGAAGCAGTGAAGCGGCAGATGCCTGACTCAGATGGTGTGCTGGAGGTCAGGCTATCAGTGTAGTCGTTGGTGCCTGCCGTCATCTGCTCTGAGGAAGTGTCAGAGATGAAGCATTCTGTGATGGTGAATTTGGCGTGGCGCAGCTGCTCCTCCATCTTGGCATGCTCGTAAGCTCTGGCAAGCTCCTCGTAGGTGGAAGAGGCACTCTCTGTTGACACCATACTGCTCCGCGCACGGTCTGGACATGGTTCAGAGTTAGTGGAGGGAGGGATTAGTGGAGGGAGTTAGTGGTAGAATTAGTGGGATGTTTCTTAAAAGACATCTGATTTGTTGTTTACCTGTGTCCTGAGATGGGCTGACGCTGTAGCTGTCACTCTCCTTGTCAACAGAGCCTGCAACTCTAGGTGTGGGCAGCCTCCAGTCAGTGCTGAGCGTGTGGGAGGAGACAGGAGGGTGAGGGCGGTTCAGGGTCCACTGGCTGGCATAGCGGTTGCGAGCAGCTGGGCCAGCTTTGGCTGTGCGGCGGGCAGTAGGATCTGACAATGAGTAGGAGAATGCAGGGTGTTTGTGCCGGTTATACAAAGGAGAGGACTAAACCTAATGAAATCGTCATGGCAACAAAGTTGCTGAATGTGAACAAGTCCACAAGCAAAAACTAAACTCAGCACAGCGGAGAATTTGGGATCATGAAAGTAACTTCCCCCCGAAAGAATCATATTCTAACTTCTATCTACAGATAGAAGTCAGGTAGATAGAAGTTAGAATAGAAGAGAGTGCAATGCTAAGGAAGGTGTGAGGCTGTTGTTGAGTCAGTAAAGATCAATAAATATTATCCCTCTTTCCAAAAGTGTTTTGGTTTAGTTTCTGTCTTTGTCTGTTTGTCAACCTTAAACCAACACTTCAACAGGTCATCAACACAAGAAGAGGATGTTGACCCAGACGAGCAAACACACAACAAGGACTGCAGAAAGCTGGTCCCCCTCATTAAAGTCCTGCATCTTTTCTTGTGTTACGTCATGGCCTGCTAGCAACTGGTATAGCCATGAACTATAAATGCTGCTAACAAAAAAACATTTAACGAGTCGACTCACAGAAGGGATTATATGTAAATATAGAAGCTGTACAGAGATGATAATTTAACACTAAACATTAAGGATGACATTAAACACCTTGTCGGGCTCAGAACAGCAGAGAGCAGATGATATCATTACAACTAGGGTGTGTTGGATATGTGTTGTAGTGAGAGAAACAATAGCCAGTCGAGTCGCGTTGACTGCCAGGACTGGCTTGCAGGCTTCACTTTATTCTATTAAATCTCCAAAGCATGCAACATAAAGCAGAGATTAATAAAAGGCACGTTAAAAGGGGAAGAATATAAACCAACAAAAGTCACGGTGATGTGGTGTGAAGTTGAAAAAAAAAAAGAGTCCGTACTGGACTTACTGGTTCCTGGTCTGGCATCAGACACATCGACCAGTGGACCGGTGGCCTGGGATAGCGACTGGTAGTGGACAGTGTGAGTGACAGTAGATGACTTCTGTTTCTGTGTCTCCCCAAAGTCGTTGTCAGTCAGTAACACAGTGGACCTGTCGTCTGTGGGACGGCAACAAAACAAGCTCAGAACTACAGCACGCATAATCAGGTTCAATTGCTTTAAGTGTCCTACAATATAAAGCAACATTATAAGTGGTGTGCTTACCAACAGTCTCCATGGTGTCTCTCTCCTCAATGAGAAGCTGGGCTCTGGGGATGTCGATGTGCATGCGGAGCGTCTGTTGCTGTTTGTTAATTGGCTCTGCTGGGCGTGTGTTTTTACTGAGGAACACAAAACAAAAAGAGAACTTATTTAGAACTTAGTTATAGGGAAAAAAATCTTTTAGTAATGTATTTGGCTCAGAGTTTACTGATTACATATTGAATATCTGATAATGGTGTAGTGAAAATATTGAACACTGACCTCATAAGCATCTCAGCCAAGCTTTTTGCATCTGGAAAACAAACATGAGGGAAATTATATTATGTGTGAATAGAGGCAAACATGTATCCATTTGTATGAAACCTGACTATAACCGCACCCTATCCTGTCTCACCTCGGAGCCTCTTGAGCCGCTGCTCCCTTCTCCTTCTCCTCAGCACCAGCAGCCCGACGAAAATTACAACAATGCCCACCAACACACATGAAATGGTCACCATCATCTTCAAACCTTCGCCGCTCCCAGAGTTTTCCTCACTAACATTTGGTGCCTTCACCAAAGGTGCGATGGTACCTGTGCAGAAGTCATGTGACACTGTTATGACAGACACTGGCATTCACTATACATGAACTTTAAGACATAAATTCAAACAACCATTGATTTGTGTCTTTAAATAATAGTTACTGAATAACAGTTTAACATTCTTTATCTGATCAATCACATGCAGTGTTCCAAAACAAGCTGTGGTCCTCAAATAAACAACAGCGCTTGACCTTTTGCCGAATTGTCAGTAACACCTGGTTCCCATTTCGCCAAGATGTACTTCTATGTGACTGAACTCATCCTTCATAGCTGAATTCTCAGCCCGATTCTTTCATCTAAATTCTTCTTCTACATTTCTTACATTTCTTGTAAATTTAGAAGTGTTTAGAGACAGCATACCACTGAAACCCCCAGATTGCAATATGAGCTGGCAGCACTAGCATCTTGTATCTCAAAGGGTATCGCAAAATTGTTTAACTCATGTCTTGGCATTGGGTAGGCTTGTGAGGGAGGTGTCATAAACTAAACAGCGTCACCTGAACCAGCTTCAGCCACTGGATTTGGCATGAAATGTGTTTTTATTATTGAAATTCATCAAAGAAACTTCTAACCTCTTGAGCCTGGGGCTCTGCCAGAAAAAGTCATTTATTTCTCTTTGCCTCAAACTACTACTGTTAGCCAGACTCTGTATCTTAGAGTTACAGAGGAGGACTTAATGTAGGTCTTTTATCACAGCAGTCAGAGCATCATAATATACTACCTCTGGAGGAGCCAGTGTATCATTCAGGTACAGTACCCTGTGAGTTTCAGCGGGCCGTAGTCGATTTTTCAGTGACTCTGTTCCCTACGAGACTGGAAAAAATATAGTCCCCTGCTTGTGTGAACTTACTTCCGTCATAGCTGAGTGTTGCAAACTTGACTCTCTTCTCAGCGTAGCCGGCGCTGTTGTAGACTTTCATTTGCAGCTCATACCAGGTGGCCTCCTGCAGGTCATACAGGACGTAGCTCTTTGTGAGGGAGGTACGCTGAGCTGTGGTCCATGTGGGTGAGTCTGTGGGCCGATACTCCAGGGTGAACGAGGTGATTGGACATCCACCGTTATTCCATCCGTTCAAGTTGAGCTTGACCCGAGTGGCGTTGATACTGGTGAAGAGCTCCTGCTCTTTAGAGTACTGAGGTTCTGTGTTGAGAAAGATTTATGAAAAATTATTTATGCATTCAGACAAAGTAGTTACAATGATCAAGGATTAAGACATCAAAAAGCCAAAATAGGACAAATACAGACATACCTACAATAGTTTTTAATGTGTATCTGGCATGTTCGGAGCTCACTTGCAAATGTGTATGAAGACATTGTGTGTTATCCAAAGGCAACTGGACTCTTTGAAATTTCTCATTCAAAAGGCTTCTTCAGTCCGAAAAGACTGGAGGGGGGTTTAAGTTTTTTTCCATTTTTTTCAGGTTTCTTTTGGGATCATCAACCCCTTTAGAGTCGTTGAAGTCAAATATTAGACCCACCAGGATCATCCTGAGAGTCATTTACACCAGTCATTATGACTCGCATGATGGCCAGATGGGTTAATAAACCAGCCCACTTTTACCATGACTACTGTGGCCCTAACGACTCACAAGATGTGCTGGTGGATGTTGTATGTGACCTTAAGAACTGTCAATGTGTTATCTACCCCGCAAGAGGTCAAAGCTAGGAACTCCCCTTCAGTTTTTTAGAACTGAAGAAGTCATTCAGATGAGAGGTGAAATGTCTTCAAGAAACAAAAAAGTCTGGTTACCTTTGGATAAAACTTAGACATACTTGCTTATATAAATAATTGAACATGATCATCTGATGTGATGAGGTTTTAGGTTTAATGTTGAGTTGTTGTATCGTACAACACAAGAATAAAGGAATCTATCCTTACCCATCAAAGTGGAAACTAAATGAAATTAGTTGAGCAACCTCTTGTTAGACAGCAATGACTGTCTGACACATTCATGGAGAAGATACAAAAATTACCAATCACGAAGTCACATGCTCAATGGTGCGAGTAATAAAAAAGTAACAAAATGTCCTTATTTTGTTGTGATATAACTTTTAATTTGAATAACAAATATACTTTTTGTGTTGTTGCCGTTGAACTGTAATGTGTAACGGTGAATTGAATATAAACATTCCACTAAAAAAGATAATATGACACTATGACAGACCATTGACTTCAGTTAAAAAGGTATTCAAAGAGACTAAACTATATTTTGTGTCTTTCGAAAGAAAAGTTATTTGTTCATACCTTTTCCATGGGTCTTTGCTTCAATGATCTCGCTGATACGACCAGGACCCACTGCGTTTTGGGCAGTGAGGGTGAATTTGTACCAGGTGCCACACTTGAGGTTCTCCAGCCGATAAGAGCGCTCACTGGGACTAATTGCAAAATTGCCCCACTGCTCACTGTTATCCTCTGAGTACTGCAGAATGTAGCCTGGCAATAGCACAGATGGGAACATATTTGTCAATCAATTGGTTGTATTGAAATGATAAATATACACTGAAAAAAGACACTGTGGAGTCTGTCTGACCTCTTATGGAGCTGCCTCCGTTGTCTCCTGGGATCCAGGATAGGGTGATTGAGGTTGTGGTTGTCTTGGTCACTGTGAGGCGAGGCTGGTCAGGTGGAACTGGGGGAAAGAAAATAGACAAAGCTCATCTAATGAGTCGAGCAATACAGATTAATTTCAGAGAAAACATCTAGAACTGAAAAGTTGATTTGTATCTAGAAGCGTAAAGATGAATTGTTGGTGAGGGTTGATACAGGCATGTTATTCATTAAGACTTTTTGCCCACGTTGTAATTCTTACCTTGAACCTGCAGGTTAAGGACAATTTTGTCTGACCCAAAGCTATTACTGGTGACACAGGTGTAGTTCCCAGAATCTTCTGCTTTCACAGTGCGGATAACAAGGCTGCCGTTACCATGGACACTGCGCCGGCTATCAATCACAACAGATGCTGGGGTTCCATTGCTGAAACACAGATGTGTTAACAATTAGTTTACGGTTTTCCCTGTCACATGGATTCTTCAGAGACAATATTCACATTTATTTATCTTTCCAACACCTGCTGTATTTTAGTATTTATACTTTACTCACATCTCCTTCAGCCACTTGATGGTTGGGGATGGATCACCCACAGCCTTACAAGGCAGCACAATGTCCCTCATCCAGGGGGTTGTTACTGTTCTGTTGAAGGTCAGGATCCGAGCCGGAGCTACAAAATATGCACATGCTTCTTCAGAGATGGTACAGTAACATAAGAAAATGGCGACGCATTTATTCTTAAGTATTTGAGATGGAAACAATTTTTATTGTCACAAGGTCACAGTTTTTCACATTTTGAATTCTGTAACCCCGGTCAGGCTAAGGGGCCACAATGTAATGATGTTTGTTTCTCTCTCTGAATAGTGGGCAGTGGGAAGATCTACCACCTGAATCTCAGGTAACATGTGAATGTCCTGATAGGAGGACTCAGCTTTAACCAAGCATGTTAAGTGTCAACAGGGCCAAAGGCTGGGTTATTGACTAAAGACTTGTCGTCTTATGAAGAAATACTAGGGATGAGCTATGTTTTACCCATCTGCATGGATCACTAAAAAGAGGTCCTGTTTGAATGACCTGAATGATCTGTTAAAGCCTTAAAATCTGAATCTGATAATTGAATTTACCTATTGAACAAATGTGCAGTGACGCACAAGCTATATAGCGTTGTTCACTACTGAATATCAAATTGTACATTAGAGCAGCTCCACCTACCCTCAGCCATGGGTTTGACAGTGATGATCTCACTGGCGTTTCCACGGCCTGCAGCAGTGACAGCCACCACCCAGATACTGTACTGCCGGTTCCTGCTCAGGTTGGGGATGCGGTAGAAGAACACATCTGGGGCTGCTTCAAACTCACTGCTCACCTTGAGGAGGGAACACATTCACAACTGTTTTAATTTCCTGGAAATCAAAATGTAAAATTTTCGATCTCGACATTATGTCGAAGACAATTCTGGTGATTTTTTTTTCTTAATGATGACAAATTCCATGAATAGCCCAAACCAGTAATGAACAAATTATCTGTGTGTAACCAAAGCCTGATATTCCTCTGTGCGACAGAGAGTGCAAAAACTAATAAAAGCGCCTTACTGAGTTGTCATTTTAGTCAATCCCACATGCACTATCATGGTGCTGTTTAACGGTTAAAGCTGGGCAACTGAATTTATCCCGCTGCCCGAATTTTCATAAGAAGATACTGTGTGGGGCAGAGATTCAAATTGAAAATATATTTAGGCCTAATTAGAATAATTTGTTGATTATTTTTACTTTTGTACTTTTGTTATAATTATAATTCTATACCATCAGACTCTTAACACCTACACTGAAGTCATCTGCCAGGGAGCAACTGGCTCCTAAAAGCAACATTTCTGATAATTATGGCCTGTCCATTTTATTTCCTTTATATCCATTTGCCATTGTCACACTGGGCTGTAATTTGACGCACTTTTTTTCTTGTTAAAAAATGAAATCAGTTCTGTTTCTCCTTTTGTTTGGCTGAGCAGTTTTAGTTGGCATTATGAGTCAGCGTTATTGTGATATAATTATATGTGATAAATGTTGAATAAGCGCGTGTGAAAAAATGAATAGAACGAAATGTTACATGAGATGTATGAGTTTGTCCCCATTATTGCATAGACGTCGCTGGACAATGGGAGAACCACATGTTCCTAGTCGTAGTCAACGCTCAGCAAATGGCTTGAGGATGACGTCACAAAGAACACTTCCTCAAAGAGATCCATTGAACAGCTATGGTCTATCATCAGCCATTTTGGTCTACCACGACAGCTTGTTTTTAGTGACGGTGGCCAACAACTAGTGTCTGAAGAGTTTTAGACATTCATTGAAGAAAACAGTATTCAGCACAGACTTGTGGAAAGATTTTTACAGTCCATTAAGCAAGCTCTCAAGTCCTCTCAAGTACAACACAATCCGTCATCAGGTGCTTTGGTACTTTCCTGTTGTCATTCTGGAACACTGTGAGATTTATAGTAGAGAAAAAAGTATATTTGACACGAAGACTTTTGAGAAAATATGGATACAGTAAAATGTTTTCCTTTTTTTTGTTAGGAATATGTTGTTTATTGACAGCTTAAGTTTTTCCCTTTTTAATGTAATGTCACGCTCTAATTTTTTTGTGTTTCATACATAAATCAATAAAATGCTTAGTTTGGACGGATGCAACTTAAGTTCTTCAGTACAGCACTTCAGTGATGCGGACATGACTGAGGCACTTGTGCAATCGTGACAATTAATAACGTTACAGTAAACTTCTTGTGTAATATTGCTTAATGAACACACCTTGGAGTACAGTAGTTCTGCCTCACTGTAGGAAGGACAAACCAGTTGCAGCTCAGAAAAAAACTACATTTTTAGCTGCTCTTAAACCTTAACCACATATATTACCCTCTTGTTGATATGGTGAACATTTTAGCAAACAATGGCATATTTGCACATCCAACAGGCATCAATTATCATTCATTTGTAAAATGATCTGGTTTGCTACTTGCTAAATGCTTCACTTTCTTTAACAGCTAATTGTTAACTGTCCATCTGCTGTTTGATGCTGATCAGGCTGCCTAAAGCGGATTTGTAAAGCTTTAATGGCCAATAACAAAGTTATAAGAGGGGGAGAACGATCAGACCAGTAATGTTTTCGGTTGGAAAACCAAAACAATGAGCTGAAAGATGCTGTACTGTACAGAGGGGAACTGTTTGTTTTGTCACTAAATGCAACTCGTTTTATGAAGTCATACTTTTACAGACTTTCTTTTTTTTTTTTTACCACCGTTGATATCAAACAAGGTTTATTACATCTGTTTAAGTTGCTCTTTAATTAATGTTTGCTGAAAACTGCACTGCACTGCTGTTAAAATAATAACCATAGCTGCCCTAATTCTTAATTGTTCTTCGATTCAGAACAGGAACTTTACGTGTGGAAAAATACTGAATAAACATTCAGTATTATTAGTAGGTATTATTTTTTTGTTTGTTTTACCGTGGGGTGTGGGTTGGAGCAGAAAACGGTGTATTTCCTGATGATGCCGTTCACTTTAAGAGGGGGAAGCCAGGACACAAACACTACGGAGTTGGAAGCAGCTGCTGCCTTCACACCTGCTGGAGGACCAGGAACTGAAAGCACAAAATAATCAAGTTAATATATGTTTCATATTAAACTAATATTATTACTCAGAAGATTTGTATGGCTCTTTTTACGCTGATCATACAGCAATACATTAGATAGCATATGACATATTCTACAAGCTTTTCTAATATTTACAGGAGTTACAGCTCTCCTCCTAATAAGCATATTCAAGCTCCATCATTATTTGTTCAACGGTAAAATATTTTTACTTTGGAAAATCTGACATTTAATGTCAGGAGATACTGAAATTCCTTGAGGCCCTGCAGCAGCAAGTCAAGCTCGCACTTTAGCAACTTGTCTGGCATAAACTTGACTTGACAAGTGGAAAATAACAGCTGCCCTTGTGCGTTTTTTATTCAGAGAGGTGACTTAATCCCCCTACCGTCCTCTTTGGTTCGGGTGTAAATCTGTTCACTGCGAACACCATCGCCAGCTCTGGTGAAGGCCAGAACCTGGATGCTGTAGTTGGTGTATTTCTCCAGCCCATCCAGCTCCAAAGAGGGCTTAGAAGTTGTCACGTTCCTGATCTCTCCAAGCTCTAATGGACAGAAAACAGGAGAGGAGAGGATGGGTGAATAGAGTAAAATTGAGTAAGTTGCAGCGTGAGTCTCTTATTGTAAATAATCAGTGATAGGACAAGTACCAACTGGACAAAATATGACTAGTTTCATATACAGTAATTATTAATATATATAAAAGTAAATGTCAGGCCCAAGGCTGCCATGGCACAGCCTCCGATGTGATTTTATATTCAATCAGTTCAGACAAGTTTAAACAACCCTGCGTCCAAGGTCTGCTGTAATGGCAGGCCTTGACAGGCTACCTGCTGCCCTCATCTGTTCTGAATTATTGATGTCTGACTGTGTCACAACTCTCCATCCTTTTCGTTGCTTCACAATGTTTTTCTTCTCCCCGCTTTCTCTCTTTGTCACTTCTTGCCAGAGATCTGCAGCACAAAACCAGCTGCATCTCTTCTTCTCTGTCTTTTAATGAGCCATTACAATGCCTGGAATACTCATAAACTGGCCCAACTGCAGACATTTGTATGTGGACAATATTGCTGAAAACATAACTTTAAATCATAAAAATGAAAACATAATTTTAAAATCTATCGGCATCTGGCAGAAACATCCATACCATTCTGGTAGAGAAGAATCCTAAAAATCTGTGGTGATTTATAGTCACTGCTTGCTGATTCCTGGACCTTTAAGTTAACTGCAATTTTCCAGTACCTTTAATTAGTTAGTGGATTCATTTTTTGAGACATTTTTCAAGCAAAAATGTCAAACATGTGCAAATGCTGTGACTATTTACTGCTTTTCTTTGCCATTCTTTGCCACAATAAAGTGAACATGTTTTGGGTTTTGAACTTTTAGTCAGATAAAACAAGAAATCTGAATATGTATCTGTTGTATCTGGGAGATTTTCATGGTAGTTTGTAATTACATTACATTTCATTTAGCTGACGCTTTTATCCAAAGCGACTTACAATAAGTGCATTTCAACCATGAGGGGACAAAACCCAGAACAACAAGAATCAAGAAAATACAATTTCTTCAAGCAAGCCAAACTACAAAGTGCTATCAGTAAGTGCCATTTTAAGCGCTATTAAACCTTTACCTATTCAAGGTAAAGTCGGAAGAGGTGTGCTTTTAGTTTGCGGCGGAAGATGTACAGAGTTTCCGCTGTCCTGATGTCGTTGGGGAGCTCATTCCACCATTTAGGAGCCAGGACAGCAAACAGTCGTGATTTTGTAGAGTTTTTAGCTCGCAGTGAGGGAGCAACAAGCTGATTGGTAGAAGCAGAGCGGAGGGAGCGGGCTGGGATGTAAGGTTGGACCATGTCCTGGATGTACACTGGACCCGATCTGTTCACAGCACGGTACGCAAGTACCAATGTTTTGAAACAGATGTGGGCAGCTACTGGTTACTGGTTAGTAAAGGGAGCAGAGGAGCGGAGTAGTGTGAGTGTATTTCGGGAGGTTAAAGACAAAAGACAGAAAGCTGATGCATTCTGGATGAGCTGCAGAGGTCGGATGGCGCTAACAGGTAATTGTTTTGTGAACGTGTTATAGACTAAACAACTGTTGAATAAAGAAGATAATAGCTCATTTATCAATAATGAGAATAAGGGAATAGAAGTAACATGTGAGTGTGACCTTAAAAATTCCTGAATTTTTACCCACGAACTAAAAAGCCTCACAAACTTCTGTTAAACCAAGCTGATTCCAAAAACGCTGGGGCACTGAAACAGCCTGCACCACTGTTGTTAGATCAGGCTTGTATTGCCCTCTGCTGGTCAATTATATGGTATTCACTCAGAGAGCATAGAGTGCATAGAGAAACTGCACCTGTTTGAGATTGAGTGGTGCGGGAAAATAAACCATTTAATTACCTAGGGTCCATGGTATAGACCTTTTTCAGTTAGATTTGTAATTGTAGGAAAAACATAGGTGTAATCATAATGGCTGCATTCCACTTAGGGGAGGTCCTGCTTCTGTGTATATTGGTTCACTGTCATGGTTTATTGGGACGCTTAATAGAAATGAGCCATCATTGATACCCTTATTACCTACTTTGGCAAGTCAAAATGTCTTCCATTAAAACAGCCTATATGTCAAATGTTAGGATATGTGTGTATTATATTAAAAGTAGATGCAACATAAGCCATACCATTTACAAATAATTACATTTAAATTCAACTTTCTTTCATCCACTGATCTACAGACTGTTGCCATGCAAACTGGCCTTGGCTGTCAAGTCTTAAGCGTTCATGTACTATAGGCAGGTCAACAGGATGTGACAGTGCAGGGGGCAAAGGTTATCACGCTGTCACAACCCATCCCGCTGACACAAACCCGGCATCTGACAATGCCATGCCATGCTGTCCGACTTCCACAGGGTCATGCAGACTGCCGGCTAGTACTGGAGTTACCCAAATCTACCAGGGTAACTGTAACATAAGCTACAACTTACCCGTAAGCGTCAGATATTGTATGAATAAATACTAATTTAAATCAAAGCAACACCTCAGCCAGGATGTCATCAAAATAATTTAATGTATATAGAAACACCAGGATAAATTGTTCTGTCAAGTCTACTCTTTGGGGATCTGCAGTGGTTTTCTACATGTATTATTAAGAAAATAAGGACTACCACTGACATTAAAACCATTTTGGACATGTAATAGATTGCCATTATTATTATTATTTACTCTTTCTACCTGCTGAAAGTGTCTATGTAGTAGTTTCAATTATTATGTTTTTCTTTTTTGGTTATGTTATGCCACATATTTTACCACATTTTACTAAATCTGTAATACATTACAATATGATCTTGTACATTGTGTTTTTTTCCCTACTTTGTCCATCTCCATATAGATAGTGTGCCTCTTTTATGGGCACAGTGATCAATCTCTGCTCTGATTGGTCCTGTCTGTGTAAACTCTTATTCAAGCAGATCACAAGCACCTGGGGGATGAAAGTGTTATGTCTATCTAAGTTCAAGTAGCTTTCAAGTCTATCCTAAATATATTCATGAAAAAGTGGAGATCTCTTTGAAGCACGTCACGTTTACCTACTTTTGTAAAATGTGTACCAATGTGAATTCAGGTATGACCGTGTACCTCCATCAGGTAGGTTGGCCCAATAGATAACCCTGAAGCCCAGCAGGTTGCCATTCAGAGCATCTTTGGGAGGGGTCAGCCAGGACAGAGAGATGACCTCTGGAGATGTGGCTGTGGCCTGGACGTTCTCTGGAGGACGACTGGGCACTGAGGGTGAAGAGTCAGGAGACAAACTATGAAAACAGTGGACTCAGAAGACACTAAGGGAGCAACAACACATGGCAGTACTGTCTGGTCTCCACTAGGTTGTGATATTCCCTCAAAAATGTCTCGCATGAAACCATGCTCTCTGCCTCAAAAAATGTTCACGGTTGTGTTTTTTTTTTCCAAATTGTTCTAGTGATGTGACATAAAAAGATCAAGTAATATGTTATGTTTCTCATGTTTTGTTGTGTTCAGAACATTCTGTGCTTTTATTCAGCTTTCAAAGTTGACACCACAACTTCACAAAAAGAAAATAATGAACCCTTGTCTCCCTCCTCTCTTACCGTCCTCCAGTGTGGTAGCAGCCACTTCTGTGGAAGACGGCCCTGTACCAGCACTGTTACTGGCTTGCACCACGACTCCATACTGGGTGAACTTCTTCAGGTTGTCCAACACTAGGTTTTCTGCATTGTCCCCGGTGGTCTCCACACTGATCACACTGAACTGGTAGTTTCCACCAGAGCTGTACTCCCTGTAGCCCACCTGATAGCCTCTAATGGCCCCATTCTGGAGGTGCTTCTTGGGTGCCTGGCACAGAAATGACAGGGATTATTTCATACAATCGGGATGAATGTCATGGTCTTTTTTATTTAAGTTGTACTTTATAAGATAAATTAAAACATGATTCTATATACTCTACACCTTCCTTAAGAGGGAATGCTATAAATGACATCAATTAAATCATATGGGGAGCACTCCACATACCAAAATACATCCAATGTATCGATGTATATAAATACTGGATGTACCCAGATCTGACTGGTCAATATGGCCTAGTTACAGAATGCATGGTACCCCATAGATTGTACTGCAAATGTATTCTTGAAAACGCTGAACGTAAAGGAATTCTGTGATACTGTAGTAATGAAAAATTAATGATGACACCCATTTAAACCACAGGAGAAGAGAGGACAAGACAGATCATGCCTACAAATACTCTAATACAGCATTCTTTGAACACCTTTGTTTATTTAGAAAACAGACAACTGACCGGCACAACTTCATTGCTCACTGCTGAGCAGCAGCAGCAGCAGGTTAAATGTTTACTTCAAACACTAGTACTGTTTTCAGAAATAAATTAGAGAACAGTACTGATTGACTACGGAGATTTGAAGCAGCAGCGACAGTACTTAACCTCTGTCGTCGTTAACTGTATCTGTTCGGATACTGTTACTGTACACAATCACTTCATGGAAACACACAGAGTCAGATCAACTTACTCTCCACATAACTCGGATGCTCTGAGAGGAGAAGGCTTCCAGCTGCACATCCTGAGGTGGTCCATCGGGAGCTAAGATCAGATCATCAACATGTAATTCTTGTAAAACTGTACACATCCAACAACTGTGTTAAAGTTCAGAACGAGTGAGCCTGTGGACAAGTGTGATGGCTGCTGAGGGTGAGGAGCAGTGCTCTGTGGAAGCTGGCGGGGAGAGGAGATGAAGGAATACGGGGGTAACTTGAAAATGGGGTCCAGCCTCAGTCTATTGACAGTGGTGTGACATTTACTACTGACGCTGCTAATTGAAAAGTTTTGCCTTTACTGTGGGGTCAGTGTGTGTTCAATAATGCAATAGAAACAATGGGCTGATGTCACTAGGCTGTTAATGAAATGACTTGGTTGGCCCTTCACTGAATTTTGCCTCGTCTTCAATTTGACCCTTGCAATCAACTCCGATTGTTTTCTTTCTCATAGTTCCACAAATTAGATTTTTTTTTTGTCACTATAACTACACATTATCTATATACTCTATAACATGTGCATGATTTAGTTTTGTACAGAAAACAGCACTGACTGCAAACGTGTTTGTGGGTGGCAGAGAAAGAAAAAGTCATCCACAGTCATTCTTACCAGCTTCATCAGTGGTGATGGTGAGCTCGTTGCTGGCTTCACTTTTGCCAATTAAGTTCTTGGCAAACATGCGTATGTTGTAGGTTGAGGAGGGGTGCAGGTCAATGATGGTGGCCTGGTTGAGCTGAGGTGAGACATCTTTGGTCTTTTGTGCAGTATCCCAAGAGGCTGGGAGGGGAGAGGCCAAGGTTTATTGGGGTTACCGAAGAGGGACAGGTCAATCCAACTAAGTGCATCAGGACAGGCTGCATTAAATTATAGTGCTGAGAGTAAGTGAATGGAGCGATAATTCATGTCCCCAAAGTGCACTACTGCTACAAGGCTTACAAGTTTTAACCAGCACTATATGAAATAACTAGTGTTCAGTGTGATAAACTGCAATCATACATCTGATTATGGATCTAAATAATATTTTCCGTACCTGATTTGTTCTTGCTCTCAATATCAAAGCCTGTGATTGGACTGTTGCCATCGAAACCCATAGTCCAGCGCAGTGCAATTGTTCTATCTTTCACTTCTCTGATCTCCACCTCAGGAGGGTCCGGGGGCTCTACAAAGCACAAAGTTGATCAGTATATTATTATTTTAGCATGGATAAACCTAACATTACATTTCTAGGTTTGTTAGGTGCAGTTATACCTTGTACTGTGAGCTGTATGATCCCTCTGTCTTCCCCAAAGGAGTTGATCGCGTGGCAGGAGAAAAAGCCAGAGTCCTCCCTCACTGTGGGCATGATCTGGTGGATGCACAGGGATGGTGTTAGCAATGAGCTGATGTAAACGACAATATTCAGATAAATGCTAATTGTTCTTTTATTGATACTCATACAGAAATTGTGTGATCATTGTAATCTTTATAGTTGGAAGAGGTGTTGCCTATACATGGTAGTCTTGACAGAGTGGGAGACATAAATTTTAGAACAACGGTCCTCAATCTTTTTGACTTGTGACCACTTGAATCCAGTTTATGGCATAACTGTAGACAGGAAACATGAGTACAAGAGGGGATTTTTCCCTCGGACTGTTTTAAAAGAAAGATTTTTAAAGACAAGAGAAAGTGAAAGTTTATGGTATTTCAGAAAAAGTCACAAAAGATAAACACAACTTTTCTAATCCCTTAAATTATTTGGTGACCCTTCAAATTCATTTTGGCATCCACTGATACGTAATCCGGACTCCCACTTTGGGAACATTGTGCACTTTGTTAATTTTTAGATACAGTTTGTTCACGAATACCAGATTTGTACTATAATGGACCTCTAAGGAATTTTTTTTGAGCATGTTGTGACATCATATATTGAAAATTACCAATCCAGTGTTGGGTCTCAAACTGTACACTTTTCAAGCACAGCCTCCTACCTGAAGGTTGGAGACGACTTCATCGCCCAACTCCTCGACAGAAACCACGTAGCGGCTGGTCTCAGGGTTGATGATGCGTTCCTCCTTCTCCCAGCGTACCATGATGGGTTTCTCACCATGAGCCGTGCAGCTCATCTTCTTCTCTTCACCCTGTGTGGCCAACGTAGTGTTCGGGTAGGATGTGATCATGGCTGGGACTGGTGGGAAAATAAGGTGAAGACAAGATTAATAAGAATCTTTTCACAGATAATATTCGTACTTCATATGAGTTGAGTCATATGAACTACATTATTCAAAGAGAGAGCACTAGCAAAGAACCAGGGAACAGTGTTAACTGCACTGTCACTAACAGGGACATTGAATAAAAGTCTTATTGGGGAAAATATCATGAAATACATGCAGGATTTGAAAAATGACATTTTGACATAAGAATTTCTACAGTGAAACAGACATGAAGACCAATAAAATGCTGTTGATGTCATAATTCATTATGTAATAACAACATTTACTGATTCTCTTGTATATTTCCATAGGTACACTCATAATCATAATTACTCATAATGTTGTATTCATATATCTAATATTGAAAACACGAGACCTCCTTGCGTATTATTGTACTATTGTTTAACCTTTGTTTCATTTTGCTGAACAATTGAACTCAAAAATCAATGCTGGTTTTATTCTCGGGCTGTGTCATCTGACTGGGCACCAAGTTTCCTGCTAAGTAGAAAATATTTATCAAATCTTAATGCAAAAAGTTGACAGTTTCCAAATTTTAACAATTTATTATCGTGAAAGTAAAGAAAAAAAAGCTAATATTAAGCCTCCTAAGTGTCCTATCTAATGTTAATGCACTGTAACCAAGTGTCTCTTTAATGTTGTGTTGAAGGCAACGTGCAGCCCTGGTGTGTGTCTTATATCAGAGGGTCCTAAATGGTACAGTGATGCTCTAACAACACTCTGAAGACTCCACACTAAACGCACACTAACGACATACATGGCTCATTACACCCACAGCAGAGTGTATAACAACCCTCTACTCCTAGATGCTCACACACAGTCTCACCCCCCCCCCCCCCCCCCACACACACACACACACACACAAGCTCATGCATGCACACAAACATGTGTGCTTGCTCTTATTTTCTGTCTCCTACACACACAAAGCGTGACTCGGCTGATGTGATGGGAAGTGTCAGGCAAGAGGTTGCAAACATTTAAGCCTCATCTCTTATTCACTCCGAAGCCATTTGGGGCTTGGCTGTGGAAAAGAACGCTGATTTATTTTGCATGGCAAGTATGAATTTTTTGTGGGACACATTTGGAAAAGTGAGGGGAAAGAAATAACTGCTCGGACTTTATGTAAACGTTATCATTTTAGAGCACAGCTACTTTCATTTTGCCGTGTAAGTGGCTCAGAGGGGGCACAGGGCGGTGTTGTTGACACCCCTGGCAGAGTGGGATTTTGTGAGGGCAACAAAAAGCAGGGATGGTGAAGAAATTGAGATAGCATCCAGCATTTGGAGGGAAAATACATTTAAGATAGCCTGGCTCTACTAGATTAATGCTCAGAGCTTTAGCTTTCTGTGACTGTGACTACAGTCTAGAAACGCTGTTCAGACTGAAGTTTGCTCAGCCACTCTGAGGGGCAGACCAATCAGCGACCAGTGTCGTTGGTATGATGAGCATGATGAATACAATGTTGAAGTCAAGGTTGTTTTTTTGTAGTTGCATCGGTGGTAGAGTTTTGGCGCATATGGTGCTGAAGGCTGAAGAGGGCTGTGTTGATGAGGCACATGCAATTTGTGTGTCTATATTGTTGCACATGCGTGCAAGCAGCCAAGCTGAACCCGCCTCAGGCACACTTTGTGGCGCAGTAATTGTTGTCTTGATGTATTTCTTTAACATAACAGATACTAGCAACAGGGAAAGTGAAAAGGGAGGGACAGAAAGAGAAAGAGAGGTGAGATGGAGGGAAAAAGGGTATATATGTATACAGTATATCAGCTTCACTGATATCTCATTCAGCCTTAACCATAACATACACAGCAAACACACAGGATTTCATCTTAAATCTTACCGTATTATTGACATGTTGACTTTCTCTTATCATTGATATTGCTTATTTGTCCAGTTGAATCTCATTGTTTTATCAGTAATTCATGTATATGCAAATATATGGAAAAGCCTGAATGTGCATATATTTGATAAGACAGTGATATTTAGAAATTGATGACTAAATAGAGCTGACTGTCATTTAAAAACATACAGAACACAAAGAAAACCAATCATGTACTGGTCCCTTTTGGATGCCGATAAGATGTGAAGTGTAGCTTATAAAAAGAGGAAAACATCTACATTAGAGCTTTTGGAAAATGGAGGAAGAAAATGCCAGAACATATAGTGTATGTTTACTGCGCAATACAATATGTCTTTTATGTGGAGGTGAGGAGAGCTCTGTTCCTCCACAGCAACCCAGAGGGCAGTGATGATACGCTTAAGCCTGCAGGGGATTGTGGGGGATATGCTGGCTGCTGATAGGCTACTCCCCTGAGACAAAAGACCCCCCCCCCTCCCTTCTCCCAGGCTCCCTTTCACCTGGCCAGGTTACCATGCCAACCAGCATCGGACAGGCTCTCCTCTCTTCTCCCCATCTCGCCTCTCTCCTCCCTCTCCCTCTCTCTCTCTCTCTCTCTCTCTCTCTCTCTCTCTCTCTCTCTCTCTCTCTCTCGCTCTCTCTCTACTCTTAAAAAAGGGGATATTTCTGGTAACCAGAAATAGAACATGGGCTGGCCATTGATTTCCACATGAGTATGATGGTGACTACACAATCACACCCTGAATGTTGCAATACAGGCAATAAATGAAAAATAAAATGTTATAACGTCTTTAACTGGTGGTGTGAGTGATGTAAAAAATGGAATTAGCCAAATGGTGGTCAGGACAATAATAATGACATATTATTATTATATTATAATAAGTGGCTAAGTGAATGGTTACTTCAGTGTGGGGTATTCATCTGTGTTCAAAGACAACAGTAAGACCATCTCAGAGGTTCAGTGTGATGTGAGAGGTGATGAAAAGAGATTTAATTTATTTCATCATCATTTGCATTGATTTGCAAAATAAAATGTTATACCGTCTTTAACTGGTGGTGTGAGTGATGTAAAAAATGGAATTAGCCAAATGGTGGTCAGGACAATAATAATGACATATTATTATTATATTATAATACGTGGCTAAGTGAATGGTTACTTCAGTGTGGGGTATTTATCTGTGTTCAAAGACAACAGTAAGACCATCTCAGAGGTTCAGTGTGATGTGAGAGGTGATGAAAAGAGATTTAATTTATTTCATCATCATTTGCATTGGATCCATTGTTATTATCAACAAAAGAGACTGAAAGATTAAGTTCCACTTTAGAGGTTTCACATTTTGCAAAACGATTTTTTTTTTAGTTTCTTTTTAGTTTTTAGAAAATCTTTGATTTTCTCATTAGCTGAATTAGTGATGGCATTAATGTTGCTATGTGGGCTCTACTGTTTGAACTGCACTTATCAGAGATCATTTTTTATTCAAACTGGAATAATGAATGTGATGTCCTTTTCCCTGGATTTTTTTTTGATAAAGTATGAGTCTCTCTAGGGGCGCTATTTTTTTGATAGACTGATCAGCGGGCAGTTTTTCCATTTAGCCATTATAAATAGACCACTGCTGTTGCTAATAATGCTAAACATATTATCTCTTGTGCATCAGTGGTCTTTTTATTAACTGTGTTCTTAAGCTTTACCAAATAACTTTTTTTCTACAAGAAGTTGTCATGTTTTTAAAAAGTGAAGCTCTTAAATTAAAAAGAAAACTTTGGGTGTGCTAGCTTCTCCTTCATACATATACTCCAATGAAGCCAACTCGGCTTCATCGGAGTGTCACCCATGCTGAGAGCACTGAGATGCGAGACTACATTCCACATGGACTGCCTGGTAGGCCGGTGAGAGCCACAGGGCACCCCAGCTCAGTGAGGCCATGAGGGCCAGACAAGAGAACACGAGCTGGGATGCATCTAGCTACTTGCCCTGAGGACACACTGTAAGTGGGCGCTGGGGAAGAAAAGGCATTGGTTGGGGGTGTGGGGGGAAGGGAAGAGCGCTATGATGAGAGCACAAAGATGACTGGTTCACTGGCCGCCTGCAATGTACTGAAATAATTCCCTTAGCTGCACAATTGCCCTGGACATGAAGCATGATACCAAATAAACGCCTGCAGACTTTGCGAGCCTCTGAGCAGAGGTGGGCTAAACGTAGAGAAGTGAATTAAATAAGATGAAAAAAATAGAGATCATAAGGAGAGGGGACTGCCTCATGTTTGTCTGAAGGACATTGTGGTTGGGTGACTGCTCAGTGACCACAAGACCATTTAGCACTGCTCTTCAGTGAAGCCTCATTATGTGTTCTGCCCTCATCACGGTGTCTGCAGACATTATGATGTCTAATAGGCTTGATTGGTCTTAATTGGCCCTGATAAACATTGAGTGGTTGTTGACTGACTCTGATAGCATCCACTGTGGCTTGGTAATGAATTGACTGAATTGTGTCTGTTTTGGAGGTAGGGATGCTTGACTGGAAATTGCACAAAAATGATTTGTTCAAGCTCCCACCTGCAACCAGTATCAAGGAAGACCAAAAACAAATTACTAGTCGAATAAGGAGGTTTATGAAAGAAAAAAATAAACATAAATGCAAGTGCATGTGAACACATTCACAGCTTAATTGTGGTGCAGAGAGTGCAATCCGTTTCCACTGGCTGTTAGTGTAGTGGTGGTGTTCATGCTAGATGATGCATGGTGTATTATGACAAGACATTAGCCTATGCACAGACACTCATAACAATGAAAGTGCCAAGCTAGGACATCACAATAGCTGCAATTCATTTCCCGGGGAGTCTACTACAATAGCCTGGTGGAGTGGGATCTATCTAAAGCACTGCATTAGCTGCCTGCCCCATTATTCTTTTGTAATGGCTGCACGGTGCTGGACTGTATCTGTGCCTTTACATTATGTCTTTGCATTAAAGTGTGCAGTCCTTTGTGTGAAATGCATGTCTTTGTGTGTGTGTTATGAGGTTGTTTGCTCACCTGTGTCAAATATATGACCTGATAGCATCTTCACCATGCTTGTAGCGACACTATACAGCTCAGAGCTTCTGATTGCATCTATTGATCTCTGTTTGTTTACTGATTCATCAACAACATCCAGACAGCCAATAATAAATAGCAAAGATCATACTATCCATCACGTGATTACTTCAGCTTGCGTGCCTCCCTAATTGGCTCCTAAGCCTCTTAGGTAGCCGTCACTGCTCAAGTAGTGCAGAATGGCCTGAATAAACAACAGAAAACAACACAGTGTACAGAACACAGCCCCGGATGTTATAGTACACTGCACTGTACCTGTAAAGCACAAGGAGAAGATTTGAAGGTAATGAGCTTGTTGTCTTCCCACTGACACACACACACACACACACACACACACACACACACACACACACACACACACACACACACACACACACACACACACACACATACATGCACACAAAGGGGAGATATGAGTTACTCAGGATAGTAAAACTACCACAACAAAAGCAAGATAGCTCAGGCTTTTGTTTTTGTGTGCACCTGGCTCAGGTAATCTGTCATATGAAAACTCAGATCTTGTTGTGTGTTTTCACATTTCTTTAGGGCATTTCTGTCATGTCATCAATAATGCAGTTGATGTAAAATTCTGCCTAATTAATGCAGAAGCACTTGGTAATTTTGTTTTCAAAAGTGCTAAAAAAAAAATAAAGGTTAATATTATTGTTGTTTTTGGTATTATATGTTGATTTTACAAGAAATTTATATTTGGGTTGGCCTACAGACTATAAATGATGAGCTTTAAGATTTTGCAAAACAAAAAGGGCCAAGAATAATTGAGTAAGGAGAATTCAACTTACACTTTCACTGATTTCTTTGTATGTACATAAATGAACAAAATGCATTAGAGAAGCCAGCTTTTCAAATGGCAAAAGCCCTCTCTTTCACATGGCAAAAGATGGAAACATTATGTTCTAGTTGAAGGCCCAGATTTTTACTAACTTTGAGATTATGGAGAATTTTGTGTTTCAAAAGAAAATACTTCAAAGAGATATCTTAAAAAAAGATACTTAATTGTAAATATCACTTGAAAGACATTAGGGGATGTACTAAGAGCTGCTGCTTCTGTGTCTCTGCGCATGGAAGCTGGTCTGTGAGGGAGCGTGACAGTCTGCAGTCAGACAGAAGGGGTCATGAAGGAGTTGTAGCCTATTTGGCTGTGGCTGGCAGACAGTGAGACACTCAGCAGGGAGTACTCTGCTCTGGCCTGATAAGAGCTACAGAGGCATAAGCCTCATCTTGCAGTGACTGATCAAAATCAACACCCAGTCACAATAGAGCAGCTGCAGCTCACACACTGTGGACATACATGCAAATCCACAATCACATACATGAGCTACAGCTGAAAGAGCTGTATTTTTTTTTTTTTTTTTTTTTACAGTTCAGATATATACATTATTTGTAAGGTGGTTCTTTGCACCTCAAAGAAAGTACATGCTCTTAAAAAACATTTCGTCCATTGCTGTAGACAGCTTCCAGCATCTCTTCTTAGATGAGATAGTGGATTAAATCATGTATTACTCTCAAGATTGATTAAATGTTTTTGATTAAAAGTATTCCTGTTAAAAGTGTATGAATACAAAACCATTGAAATGTCTGAGGACTTTCTTGCATGAACTATAAGCAACTTAGCAAAGGAAATTACATTTTCTACATTTCCGTTCCTTATTTCTGTACTACATATGTCATGACTGTTGGTACAGGACATGCATATCTTAAATACATTCCTTTAGCAATCAAATAATGATCATGGTCATGATCTCCAATTGATAATATTAGAACATGGCAGTCTGAACGAAGAAAACAAGTATTGGTCGGCATGAAGAAGGGGACATAGACATTCAGACTGCAAATAGGGTTTTGTAATACATATAAAACGTTTTCCAGACGCATAGGTAGGATAAACCTGCAATACAGAAATGGGAGGACTAGAGTCTAGAGAGAGGACGGACCCAACAGACATAGAAAGCATGCAGAAGAATGGAGGTGGATAACCTATTTCTCCTACAACCTCCTTTCCTGCATTCTTTAGCCCTCTTTTCCACATGGCAGCTCCTTCCTACATGCAGAATTCAGGACTTAATAGAGGGGAGCTAAGTCCTTGGCCACTAAGCAGATAAATGCTGTACTTTCTCCAAGAGATGTCGTGGTGGCTGTGTGCATTGCTTTCATGGAATTCACTGATGCAGAAAGCACAGAGCGAGCATCACGACGGCATCTTGCTGGTGGCCCTGACTGCCACAGACAATGTCTACTCCAGTTCAACTCACCTAACCTTTTGCTTTAACGTTAACTTTTTATTTTAATGTAACTAGCAGCCCTTAGCAAAAACAGCCAGGGCATGAAAATAATGTCATATTAAATTTGACTTTAGGTGGTGTAGGTGGTGTTTTTCCATGAGACTTACTTTTCACATTGAGATACATGGACTTGCTGACATCTGCCCCAACATCGTTGCTAACTCGACACAGGTAGAAGCCGCTGTCTTCTTCAAGCACGTGCTTAATGAGCAGAGAGCCATTGACCAGCACCTCAATTCGAAAGCCTGAGTTGAGGGCGATGGGTCTGAACTGCGGGACACCGGCACCTGTTCAAGAAAACAGGGTTAGACCAACATACTGTATAAGACAACATGAACGAGCCAGTTAATATTGTTCTCACCCATCACAGAAGGGCTTCAAGCAGTGAAATCTAACTCTAGCCCACTTACGGAAATTCAAACACTACATCAGTTTTCTATGACCTTGCCAGCACACCTGAAAAAGCTGGTCTAAGATTAGTGTGGAAAAAAAGAAGAAAAGCAATGGAATGAGGCCGAGCTCAAATATTATATGCTTGTCAAAATAATGTGGACCTTTTAAAAAAAATAATGGAAATCAGTTATATTAGTCTTCAAGTTGGGTTAAGGAGTAAATAGATGTTTTGTAAAGGATTTTTTTTTTTTTTTTTCAAATTTTGCATATATTCCATATTTCCTTAAATTGCAAAATGTAATAAGTCATCTTGCCCCACGGCTAATAGGTAAACAGTAAATACGTACGAGGTTCATACGTACGAGGTTCATTATCAAAACCATATTAATATTGTTGGCATTTCATTGAATACCAGAAAACCTGCATCTAAGCTTTGCACTGAAACATGCTGTGACCCTAACTCAATAAAGAGTATCATAACTGATACGTATAAATGCAATGTATATATTAAACAAACATTGCTGTTGTGTCCAGCCAGGATGGGATAATTGAAGTTTTAAAGTCACATGATTTTACACCTGTTTCCTACTTCCCAACACATAAAAAGCTTTTCCTTGAACTTTGGCTGCTTTTAATCTCACTGTGCTGTGTTCCTACTCAAGGCTGTGGACATTATGTTTGTCGTGCTGGCTTCTATAATTATTATAATGTATCATAGAGAAAAAGCTTGCTGTAGGATAAAAAACAAGCGTTTGAGATCCTGTTTCACTACACCTTAGAGGGACACTTATGTCCAACGTTGTATGTAACATGTTTGTTTACCTTTCGAGTACTCCCACTGGATGGTAGGAACAGGATAGCCTTCAGCTGAGCAGTTTAGTATCACTGCTTTTCCATAGATGCCGTCCTGGTCCTTTGGTTGCACCACAAATTTGGGAGGAACTGCAAGTAAAGTAGCCTTTAGATTAGGCTTTGTCACCTATCAAATATCAAATCAAGAATTCAAGTATATGTCCCCCCTTTCCCACTGCTTTAAACTTCTTCTTCTCATAACCTCCACACGGGCCTCTCTCACCTATCTCCCTCTTCCTCACCTCGGACAATGAGCTGGCTCTGGTGTTCCACGGCGGCAGCCTGGTTTCGTGCGATGCAAGTGTAGTTGCCGTTGTGCATCAGCGTGAGATTGGAGATACGCAGGGAACTGGTGAAGTCTATGTTGTCTATGGTGACACCCAGGCTGACTGGGATTGGCCGCCCATCCTTCTGCCAGGTAATGAAGACGGGTTGGTCTCCGGACATAACCACGCACGGGATGAACACTCGCTGGCCGATTGAAAACCGGGGAAACTCAAATGGATGGATCGTTGGTGGGACTGTGGAAGTGACATGCAAATTAGTTTTCCCTTCAGGTATTATTGCCTCCGGCCTGTGGGTTACATGCCTATAATCTAGATTATTTTTAATATTATTATTATTATTTTTATTATTTTATTTTTTATTATTTTTAATTAGTTTAATTCAGCAAATGCTGTTTAAAATTATTCACCGCTCGTGCACACTAACAGAAAACAGGTTTATACCATAAATGTCACGGCAGAGCTACTTTACAAAGCACTCTAAAAGCAACTCATTAGTCCCAATTCACCCTTTATTACCTTGTTGTCCATGTCAAAACATTATGCTGCGATTTTGCAGGATTGCAAGTTATAATTTATTAGCCTACTTCTCCCCATGTTGAGCTGCTGAATTCTCTCTCTAACAACATGCATATAACATGCGCTTTCACTCGCGTTTGCTCTCTGGGGACTCTGTAGTCATCGTGAGAACCAGATGCTTTGGAAAATTAATGATTTAAAATAACATTGGAATAAGCGGCACTTCAGCGCTTATTTAATTCACAACAAAATAGGCATAATAGGCTCCTGGGGATTCCCTCTCCGCAGCAGTGGAATGCTAAGCAGCCGAGAGGCAAATTAGCCGAGGCGGAATAGTGGCGTAGCTTTGTCTACGCTCTGTGATTTCCCCTCGCACACTCGTTAGCACGTCAAGACTCGCCAGATAGGGAAGAGGGGGGGGGGCAAATTTGCCCATCCGACATTTCAAATTATGCAGCGTCATTGAAGAAAGAGAGCCATCTGAGGTTATCATCATCTGGCTCTGCTCAATGCCGCTGCATATTGAGATGAGCTCAAGATAAACTGGCCGGAGCGATAGAGGTGGTGCTTTGCTATCTGTGATGCAAGTGCTTTTTCTTTTCTACAAGTTGTCATATCCTAATGTCTCTCTGCATATCAGTGATTGTTGCAACAAGGAAAGATATATTTTATGCTGATGCTTTAATGTAACTTTTTAATGTGATGTACCAACATGCACATCAGATGGAAAGACACAACAGTGTCAGTGTTCAGAATGATGAAGTGACTCACTTTTTAAATTCACAGACTGAGAGATTAATGATGGAGTACCTGTGAATTTACTCAGCAATCCTGGGCTACAACATAGAAAGTATGCACATCTCAAATAAATAGCCTTAGCGTCTTACTTGACACTACAGGTCAAGAATAATGATGATGGAGTAGGTTTGGGGAAACTGTCCAATGTTTGGTCATTTGCTGTAGGACTAAAGCCAGACGAGACTGAGGTTCTTACCTTTCACAGTAACATAGACACTCTGGTGTGTGGACAGCTGTGGTTGTACCAGCACATTACATGTATATTCTCCTTCATCCACATCCTTCTGCACATCAAACAGCTTCAGGGTGCCGTTGTTCTCGAAGGCCCGCTGCCGGTGGTTGTATGGCAGCAAATTGGAGTCCTTGTACCACTTGATGGAGTAGTAGGGGTAGCCAATGACACGGCAGTGGATGTACATGTCCCGCCCAGCGATGGCAGTAAGGTTTTTCATTGGTCTGATGCTGGCAGGCCCTTGAAGGACACATTGGAGAGACAACTCTCTTAAAATGATTTTGAGGCAGGGGGGTGGAGTAAAAGATAGCTCTGCTGTGTTCTTTGTGTTTTCAAGACACCACAAAGTTTACATAGAATGATGCATTCTGACAGCTAGAAATGAAAACATTACCAACATTTGATCAGGGGTTTCAGACTGCCTGATTAAGTTGCCTCGTGGTACCTTAATGAAGGGTGTCAATGAAACTTGAAAAAGGAAATCAGGCTCAGAATCATCACCAGTGGACCCACTCTGCTCTGTATTCCTTTTCAAATTAGCTTTTTGCCTTGTCAGAGCCAGGGACTCATGTACCCTTCAGTTTGAGATGTATTGAATATTACCTTTTGCTCCCACCTCTTTGGTGCCAGCTGTGATTGCCTCTGACAAGCATTAGAGTAGAATGTTCCCTTTCTCCACTCATGAAGCTATTATCAAAGCCATTACTCATGTTGCCAGCTTTTGCACACACTTGTGAAAAACCAACAGAATAACCAACGGGCTTCCATAGCTCTGCCTAGCAGAGAGATGGACTCTTGAGCTTCTCTTTAAAGCACTGGAGAAGACAGCTGAACTAGGCTCTGTAGTGTACTTTGAGCACAAGCATATCCTGGGTTGCTACTCTCTTTAGCACGATTAAGGTGCCAACGATGTGAGAAACAATCGTTACACTTTCTCCACAATGGCACCTGTGGAGATTTATCTTCATTACTCGGCTGCATCTGGCTTCCATGGACCATCGCTTAAGGGCTTGAGGATTGCCCTATTTAGCCTTGCAACATGCAAGAATGAACACAATCAAATTAAACCAATCAATGTACAGAAAGTACCATTCCCTCTCTGCAATAGTGAAATACTAATGGCTTTGCATCAAGCACAGAAAGCTTAAGTACCCCAGTATTACCGCTATATGACAAAAGCAATCCAGCCAACCATGTCCCTATAGAGAGCACATAACACTATCGTCAAACACTGGTGCTAACAGTAAATCACCCTAATGGTGTCCCAGTAAAAAGCTATATGCAGGTGTTTGGTAGAAAGGAGGGCATTAGAAAAGTAAATGTTGACACCAGTGACTGATGATATGAGATGCCACTACTGGAGGATCTGCTCTAATCTATCAGAAACCAGCGACACATCTGATAACAAAAAATATAATTTTCTGAACAAACTTAGTCAGGCATTCTTTCAACATCTGCACATCTAGGCACTTTAAAGGTAGCCAATTAAAATTGTATCAAAACAGAATAACTCAAGGACATGTTGATGTGTATATGTGATGGTGTGTTGGAAGAGTTGATCTGACAAGCACCTCTTACGTTTATTCGCGCCTGGTAGGAAACTGTCCCAGCCGAGTTGTTGCAGATGCAGCGGTACACCCCTCCATCAGGGACCTGGGTCTGGCTGATGTTAAGGTGGCTGACCACGTGGCCTTCAGCATTGGTGTAGTGGGAGATGCGGTGGCGACTGTCCCGTACCACAGGCTCGTCATCCAGAGTCCACGTTACTCGAGGCTCTGGTGTGCCCTTCACCATGCACGACAGTGACACAAATTCGTTGATGTTGTAAACCTTCTCGCTAAATGAAGCCAGAATCTTGGGGGTGCCATCTGAACAGAGGAAGGAGAATTTGTATAAAGTATATTATTCTGTACTAATCACACTCAGATAGGATGATTAGAAAACTATATCTGAAGCCTTTTTAATAAGCATATCTTCAAAATCCAGACAAATTTGCGTATTTACTGTAACACAAGCATATCTGCTGCATAACAAGCAGAGTCAGATTTATACAGATCTTTTGTCTGACTCCAAAACATCAGAGCAACAACTCATGTAACAAAATGAAAGTTTTTTTGTTTTTTTTATCTAATAGACACAAATACCTCTGCACACGAAAAAAATATACTGGATTTGCCAAATCAGATATTCAACACTATGATAACTGCTCCTATCCACAAATGTCACTGTGAAATCTGACCTTCCAGTATGACTTGAACAAAGTCCTGGGCAGACATCTTCCCGTGTCTAGCGAAGCACTGATAGGCTCCTCCATCACTCTTGGCCATACCAGCCATGACTAGGTTCTCCCTGTTTTGGCCTGTCATGCGGACACTGTTACTTGGGTAGATGAGCTCTCCGTTACGGTACCAGGACAACTGGTACTCCTCAGAGCCAGTTACACTGCAGGACAGTGAAACTTGGCTTCCCACGCTGCCCTTCACCTTCCGCGGACTCACTACGACCTTCAGGGGCTCTGTAGGTTAAAAAGGTTATAGTTCAGTGCATGCTTTTAACAAAAGATCAGATTATTTGTTTTTATTTGTTTTCTGGAGTTTAGGGAAGAATATATCTCAGTAGCCAGTGAAATGTTAAAAATGCTACATGGAGCACCTAAAAAATCAGAGGCAGCTTCTACAGCTTCCCAGCTTTCCCATGTTTTGACTCATTATACCACTAATGAAACCGGTCCCTTACCATCAGCCCATGGGTACTGACCTTTTACCTGCAGCCTGCCAACCACCTCTGCATTGCCATAGCCGTTCCACACCTCACACACATACGTCCCTGTGTCACTGGGCTGGGCTCTCTCTATGAGCAGACCTGTCAAACTCTGTCTGAAGCGTGTGTCAGGCTCAAGTGGCCGGTTATCCTTTAGCCAGCGGTATTTTGGTGCAGGATGTCCGGAGGCTTTGCAGGGCAGCTCCACTCGATGGGAGCCCATCACCTCACGACGCTCAAAGCTGTCCAGGATGTGGGGCGCTGAGTTGGTGGGATCTGCAGGTGGGTGGGAGAGTGGGTGTTAGGTGTGGGGGGTGTTCAGGGGGGTTGATTATTTTTCGAGTCAGAACCCAAGTTCTCAAGCTTTTTTTTTAATTTACCCCAAAATACTGTTTTTTGGACCAATGAATAATTAGCATCTATTGTGTGTTTCTTATGTTTCATAGTTATCATGGTGGTTTACTGGGTAAAAAGACACGCTCTTTACACTGAGTTTCAATGTGCCTGATGGCCAGACAGTGTATCCCCAGACCCTACACAGTCATAGAAGTCCCTTTAAAACTCAAGAACTTCATCTGACATTGGTGGGATATCCCACAAATATACCCTGCATGAACACAACATTAAAGAGATAGTCCAGCAGTTTTGCACAAATCAAGTTGGGAAACAGACCCATTGCAAAATCAAATGATAGTCAATATTTAAATAAATGAAATAGAGTAAAGTTTTAGAGTAATGTTCAAGCTTCAAACTAGATCCTACCATTTCTATAACACAACTCAGTATATCTTAAATATTGTATACAGTAATATATTATATAAATAGTAGTATGTTAAAAACCCTGCCTGCACGGTAAATGTGTCCGTCTTTCAAACCCTGCGCCAAACATATATAAGACAGGCTTTCTGTTCAAAGTAGTAAATCAGTAAACTGATGTCATGTGTAAAATCAGCAGAGTATCCTTTAAATAGTTAAATAGTAAAAGGAGGGGAATTATCTTTCCTAAAACCCTCCCCCATACTGGCAGTATTTTGGTGACCTTGATCATATGTCATCCCCTCTTTAATTCAAGTGTTTATTTTCTGCCATTTTATTCAGATGACTACATGTTTTTTTTTTTCCAACCACACATTTATTTTCATATGGTCCAGGTACACACTGTTTTTGAAACCAGGCTAAATCAACAATGAAACACATGCTGTATTCCACAGATATTATTGTTTTACTGACTGGTATGAATACAGAGATTGTAAAACAAATTTGTGTCCTCTAATGTTTCATATCAATCTGTTTACTTGTGTTGTTTATTGTCGGGTACACAGGAAATAATCTTTACTTCATGCACAAATAAATAAAGCCACAGGGAAGAATGTGATGGGATGCTTGCTGGTTTCTAATTTAGCAACAAGCCCTGTTGACACTGTTGATGCATCTTTGCAACACCAGATATTCCACTGCTCTTCTTACCTGAGACAATGAGGCGGGCACTATTGCTCTGTCGGGTCTCTCCTGTGTACCGATGTCGTGTCATACACCTGTAGTTGTACAGCCCGTCTTCCATTTGCACATCCAGGATATAGAGGGCTCCCGTGGATGTGATGAGAAACCGTGACACTGGAAACAAATTGAAAAATAGAGGATATAAGTCACTGCATATTATTGACACATGAAGGTATTCTAAAAGGTACAAGTCTTAGTGAAACAATGAAACAAAAGCAATATCTTACAGTGACCCTTACTAACTCCAACTGCTTGAGGGCCAGTCAGTAACAAATATGTCATCTTTATGTGACCTATAAGTACTGTGTAGTCCACATTATGGAAAATACAAAACATCTGTAGGATGAAGACTTTAAAGTGCAGGATTTCCTAATGATTTGTTTGTCCCCTTTAAGTCCTCACTATGCTTGATTGTCTGGTGTAACAACTAATGTGTTGTGCAAATATTTGCTTGTATACAACAGAATTGTCACTATTCCCATTCTGATGACAAAAATGGGCCAAACACAAACATTACTGTGGTTTGACCTGCTATCGTGCTCACACAACCAATTATTTAATTTTAGTCATTTTAAAAATGCCAACATACACTAGAAGTAATGTAATTATTTCTTCATGCTTTGCTACAATCAAATTGGTGATGTCTGAAACATTGTGAGTGGCACATGAAAGGTACTAACAAAGCATCAATTGCCTTCAGATTACATCACCAGACATTGCTAGCATTTTGCCACAAATACTATTCATCAAGAGTCATAAATTGTGGATGAGAAAGCATGGTGTGTTTATCATCTTTTATGCACTGGAATAAGTACCTTACACATTTGAAAAGAAAGAAATAGAGAACACCCAATATTGAAGTCCCTTAGCAAATATTTGCAAGTCAAGTTAGGTACGCAGCTCTGTGTGATTATAGTCACCAAACATCTGCTGCAGCCAATTTAGCTCAGCACAGCTCTGAGGCACAGTGACAAGGATGTGTGTTGTGTAGCAGTGTAACACAGCTCGTTATCATGTAGCTCATCGCTCTCTTCTTTCTGTCTCTCTCGGGGGAAACTCTGTGTCTCTCTCTCTCAGGCTCTCTCTCTTCTCTGCTCCAGACTAAAGTGCATGGGAGCAGGGGATCACAGAGTGCTTTGATAAGGCATGGCTGCACAGGTTGGATATGCTAATATCATTCTAATGTAATGCTAATTTGTGTGAACACATGGAAGTAGTGAGAGGTAGTCAGTGTTTATGAGTGATGTGTGCGGTAGCTGGTGCCTGCCAGGATATTTCACGTCACCAATGATTGACAAGCCTATCTTGGATAGGGATAAAATGTGATTTTGCCAGAGATATCATAATGCAGACTTGAAAGAGTGTTTTGAGTTACCCTTGTTTAGTCTAGTCATGACAGTTTAACACAGATTAAGATGGTTGTAACAGGTCCTTGCAGAGTGCATGCCTCAAAACCGGGAAGAGGTGAAAAGTGCAAAATATGATCATTGTCTTCAAAATTATATCTGCAACAGCCCAACAACAAATCTCAATGACGCTTTGTCAAGTGTAATATGCTAGTTTAGGTGCAAAAACACTCTTTCAGCACTAAATTTGGAGTACATCTTCTCAAAGCTTCAGACAATGAACCTATCTCTATAGTTGTCTAGCTAGATCTTATTGCTGCATTTGATACCTTTGATAATGACATTTTACAACTCCATGTCCAAAAAAGTTGGGGCACTGTGTAAAAGGCGACTATTTGCAAATTGTTCAAACCCAGATTTAATAGAAAATAGCTCAAAGACAACATATCAAATGTTGAAAGTGAGAAGTTTTATTGTTTTATGAAAAAAATGTGTTCTTTTTTAATTTGACGCCAGCAACACCTCTAAAAAAAAGTTGGGACAGCGGCGACAAAAGACTGGAAAAGTTGTGGAACGCTAAAATAAACATCTCACAACTAATTAGATCAATTGGTAACAGGTCAGTAACATTATTGAGTATAAAAATAGCATCCCAGAGAGGCAGTCTCTCAACAGTGAAGAGAGGGAGGGATTGACCACTGTGTGGGCAAACAATAAAGAATAAGATTCAAAGAATTTGGGGATTTCTATGGCACACAATATCATGAAAAGATTCAGAGAATCAAGAGAAAATCTCTAAAAACAAGGGATAAGGCCGGAAACCAGTATTGGTTGTTCTTGATTTCAGAAGTTGGCACTTCATTAAAAATAGACACAATTCTGTTGTGGAAATCAGTCTGGGCTAAGAAAAACTTCTGTAAACCATTGTCTATGAACACAGTTCATTGTTGCATCAACAAATGCTGGTTAAAACTTTATAATGTGAAGAGGTAACCATAAATCAACATTATCCAGAAGCGCCACCACCTTCTCTGGACCCATGCTCAGGCGAAGTGGAAAACTGTCTTGTGGTCTACAAAATCAAAATTTTTGATTATTTTTAGAAATCATGGAGGCTGCATCCTTGTTATCAGCACAGTTGAAAAAGCTAGCCAGCATCCGTGATGATACAGGGATGCGTTTGTGCACATGGAATGAGTAGCTTGCACATCTGGAAAGGAACCATTAATGCTGACTGATATATACAGGTTTTGGAGCAACATATGCTGCCATCCAGACATCTTTTTCAGGGAAAGCCTAGCTTATTTCAGCAAGACAATCCCAATCCACATTCTACATGTATTTCAACTGCATGGCATGGTAGTAGAAGAGTCCTGGAACTAAACTGGCCTGCCTGAAGTCCAGACCTGTCACTCATTTAATAAATCTGGCACATCATGAAATGAAAAATATGACAAAGGAGACCCCAAACTGTAGAGCAGCTGAAATCCTGTGTTAGGCAAGAATGGGACAACACTTCATCTTCAAAACGCAAAAGTAAAACTTCAAGCATAGCTTAAACACATAAAGGCCTGAACCTGTATTATTGTACCTCAGCATTCAGAGAAAACTGAAGTTATTGTATATGGTGATGAAAACGTCAGAGAAACACAAGCTACAGTAGTTTACTCTAAAAGCCATTGCCTTGGCCTACGATGCTACTTTCAGAAACCTTGGGGTGTTTTTTGACCTGGCTATGTCCTTTAACTCACACACCTTCTCTCACCTGCTGATTATTGCTGAAACTAAAACATTCTGTTCCAATATGATGCTAGTCTATGCATTTGTTGCTTCAAGGCCACAGTATTGTAATTCCTTATTATCAGGATGTCCCAATAACTCTCTCGCCCCCATGTTGCCCTGAGCACTTCTCCACTCTTATCTTTCACTCTCAATGCTTTTTTTCTTTCTCTCCTCTCTATCCTTGTACCTTTATGCAGGTATCTCTGGCTCCGAAGCAGCATGTTTCTGATCTGCAGGTATCTGCCCCACCAACCTGCCCAGTGTTTATTATGGGTCTCCAAATGCAGTTCTTTTCTCTACTCTTTTCTCTCACCACAGCCGGTTGAAGAAGATGGCCGCCCACCTCTGGGTCTGGTTCTGTTAGAGGATTCCTCTTGTCAAAAGAGACATTTTTTTTCTCTCCACTATTGCTCATGTGGGAATTGTTGTGTTTCTCTCAATACTATTGAAGGGTTTTGACCTTACTTAATAAAGATAGCTGAGTTGACTTACATAGTGATCTGGTGCTATGAACTATTGATGAAATTGAATTTAAAAAATGAACTGAATTTTTTAATATAATATATAAGCATTCCACAGTTGCAGGTAGTGTTGCTGCAATCAAAAATACATAAATGAGAGGAAAAAGAGAAATGGAGGAGACAACAGAGAAGAAAGGGGATAAATTCACAAAGCAGGGTAGTGAGGATGCTATTGTGAGCAAGGCTTGACCTAGTTAGAAATGAGAGACCATGGATTTGATATCCTGAAGGATTTTTTTTTTTTTTTAATTTTCAGTTTGTGGTTAAAATGCTCTAGAAAATGACCGACAAGCAGTGATGAAATGAAAGAGACATTACAGGTATGTGTGTGTACATAGTTCTTAATCTCTTAATCCCAGAGACAGGCCACAAAACATGATAAAATTATAA
The DNA here is from genome assembly GCF_022577435.1 of Embiotoca jacksoni. Classification (NCBI taxonomy): domain Eukaryota; kingdom Metazoa; phylum Chordata; class Actinopteri; family Embiotocidae; genus Embiotoca; species Embiotoca jacksoni. Next base: position 18,895,882 of record NW_027185263.1, read on the forward strand.
TTGCCCTAGTTGTCAATGCATATAATTTTAAAGGAAAGAAACCATTAAAAGAAAGCGGATATGAAAGGAAAGGGGAAAGCAGGCTGTCTCTCCTGTCTTTCCTCTCTCTTTTGTCCTTTTTTCCCCCTGAAACTTGTCTGCCATCAAAAGTTGACAGGCTTATGAATGAAAGACACTTTCATTAGAACAGACTGCCTGTCACTGTGACAAAAAGGCATTCCTGGAAGAAGGGAGTAAGCCTGTGTTTTATATGCACGTTCCAAAAGACACATACGCGCACACACACGTGTGGGGGAAACTACATTTTGTATCTGACTCTGTCCACAGCAATACATAGCTTAGCTTCTGTGATGGTATAACTGCCGGCTTCTCCAAATTGGGAACGTTGCAAACCCCATCTACAAACTACTAAGGATAAGTACCCCATTCAACCCCACTTCAGACAATCAAACTGTCCCTTAAGAAATATGCTTATGTGCTTAATTGCCGTGATAAAATATCACTCTCTTGTCTGTGGATAAACCAAGATTCCATTACAACAAAAAGAAAGGTGCTTCTCCATTGCATTGATTGTGATGAATTTTTCACATTAGTTCAATAAGGAAGATCTGTAAACTCGAGTAATGCTTTAATTCCACCTCTATGAATTAATCCTGCTTTGCTGTCTTCTACATCACATCCACTTTCCCACAGTGTCAAATCACTCATTCATAATCTCGTCTTCACCATATTTGCCCAATGTATCGTAAATGATGAAATTCCAAAATTCTTTTCAGTTTTACATTGAGAAACATTATTCTTGGATTTTTGCACTATTTACCCATACACGCTCTTTCACAGAGTGGCCAACCTCTCCCCATCTTCACTGCTGAGAGACTTTGCTTCTATGGTGTGTTACATCAATAAATATTATGAAATCTGCATAGTCCACTCCACTTACAGCGTCTAAGCTCCAGAGGGTTCTGTCCTCTCTCCTGAAACCATTTCGTACGTTGCTGTACAAAGTGGCCTGTCAAAATTAAAGTCTAAAGGCAAAAATGCAAAAGTCACACTGTCATTACTTCAATAAATAATTTTCCATTTAAATTTTTTGTGTGCATGTCCTTGCAATGTTAGTGCCAGAGCAGTTATATCAAACCCTGTTGGCTTGTTTGTCTGTATATTAAAATCTTTGTATGTGTATTCATGTTTCTATGCATGTGTATGTAACTCAGTGTGAATGTGTTTATGCCGTGTACAGCTGCATGGAGGAATTATCTAACAGTAATGATCAGTGCTCCTCTACGCTTTTCCCTGCTCTTCGCTGCTTCACCTTCTGCATTCTAAACTGCCTGAGAGATAGCCTTCACTGTTCTTGCAGTGTGTTTGTGAACATGCTAGACTTATGAGCATGTATTTGTATCCACACCTGGGTGTATTGGTTTACATTTCTCAAACTATGGTTTCACTTCACCCCAGCTGGCTTGCTAGACTATCAGTAGTCTCCTCTTCCCTTCCTCTGCCCACCCAGCTGCTCTGGCATCATCGGTGCTACAAACACAAGTCCCTTTATGTGGATCCACACTCAATAGCTTCAATTAATCCCCATATAAGCCACACTGGGCCTGCAAGTAGACTCTTTATTTACTCAAACTAGGAGACTTTGAGGTTTGTAACTGAAACCTAAATAGCTTGTAAGACATAATAGAAACAGAATTATTGTCACACTTTTAACCAAGGACAGTTTGGACTGTCATCATTGGACACACAGGTTAAAGTGTACCAAAGAGAGAGAAGGATTCTAATGAGATGGAACACAATGACACATGGTGACATAGCTGAGCACTTTGACTTGCGCTTGCTGGGCGACCATCTGCCCAAAAACATGCACTTTTACTGAACGCTTGACTCCCTGAGTCATTTCAATATTCCATAATTAAGACATGAGTGGAGGAAAGATGAGATTGGAGGAGGGGCTGAAGAAGAAAGAGAGAGAGAAAATGAAAGATCAAGAAGGAAAAAGCACCTCTGGGATACAACCACTCTGTCATCTAAAATGACTTACAAATTAGCTTACAGCTATGCACTCTCAGTGAAGGAAAAAAAAAGACAGAACTTTCATATGCTAATTCAGATCATGTCTAGGCAGAGCAATTATCAAAAAGTGTCAGCCCTGTCTGTCTGACAGATCTCTACAGGAACGCAGTACTCCTCTCTCTCTGTTTCTTACACTTCCGCTCTCTTTCTCAAATCAAATATGCTGCTGCAAAATACTACAGACTATAATCCAATGTAAAGATATTGTGGCAATATGACTTGATTATACCGGTGTATATCTTGGCAGCTTTGCAGTACAATCCTCAATATATATAATTTTAACAATAGAAAAATAAAAACATTTCCCTTATGATTCTGAACACCTCAACCTGTATTCCTCTGACTTCTCTGAAGAACTTTGAATCATCTGTGATCAACACCAACAGTCTTCATGCCATTGATGTGAAAACAATGGAGTCAGCTAAACAATGCAGATAAAAATTGCTTCCTCATCACTCTGCTGGCAGTGTCCCCACTGTGCAACTGTCTTGGAGTGTATTAGTGAGTAGAGTGTGGTCCCTGGAGACAGCCAGGGCCTACAATGTCACAGTAACCTTGGGCACTCAAAGTCAAGCAGCTTGTTACACATACAACTGTAAAAAAAAAAAAAAAAAGATAATCCATGCTGGTTGCGCAGTTGCAGACCAGCTGCCAACAATGTCTTTTAAGCAGGACCAACAATTGGAAATATAAATAAATACTGTAATAAACTAAAATAGCACAAGACAGACAGAATATAACCACTGAGGTGAGTTGGTGAGTGTAGATTTAGCATTTTCACAAAAAAATATATATATTTCCCAAATGGTGTGTACAGCCTCCATTTAACAAAATTATATTCAAAGCAACAATTTGTACAAAACAATCTTGTTTCAGAAATGATCACATCTCTGATATTCAACTCCCTTTTAGTAGAATAAAAATGGACGAGCACTTTTAATAATCTGAAATTGCGGCCATATTACCACCATATGTGAAGTCACATTGTTTCAAGCTATGAGCATGTCACACAGAGACTTGCGCCATAATTGCCGATGTAGTCTGAGAGTAATACTGAGTGTATGATGAGCCCAGGAGGGCCTGTGTTGTAATTAGGCCTGGTCAGAGTTATTGGCAAAGTGACTCCAGTTTGGTCAGGCTGGGATAAGCATCTCTATAGAGAGGGTACCACACCAATTTACAGCCCCTCTAATAAAAATCATCTGTCATTCTTACAGAAAGCACACTGACAGCTGCTGGGGTTGCCACGGCAACACAATGGCCACCATTCGCAAGCAATATTTCCTGTACTGTAAATGGTGGAGAGATTGAAACAATTCAAATGTTTTCATGCTTAGGCACACAAAATTAAAATGTGTTCAATTAGGATGGATGGATGGATGGATGGATGGATGGATGGATGGATGGATGGATCTGCCTACATCTAATTGTCAGTTAGATTTGCTTTTTATATAATCTTTACTATTGTTATCTCTTTGTACTCTGAGCACACAAGATGTGTCCCACATCCAACCATCAGAGAGAGAGAGTGAGAGAGAGGGAGTGAGGCACTCTGTTGTTGCTTTGCTTTGGGTTTTCTCCTTTTTCACATTTTCCCTCATCTGACTTGAGAGCTTCTGGGAATACAGGATGTTGTATTCCGTAGAGTCTGTAAAGGCCTTTGATAAATCTGTGATTTGAGATTTCAGGCTAAATAAATAAGATAGCGTGGCTTTAATTACTTATGTCACTGTGAGCAGTAATAAATGCTGCACTGCTTAGTGCAGATCCTGAATAGTTTTAGATGACTGTACACTTTTAACTACCGTGTGTTACACTAAGTTAGCCAACTATTAACCTCAAAACCTTTTATAAAACACATCAAATATTATAGCTTCAACAATTGGAGCACACATACTTGAATAATTATCATCTTTCATGGCTGTATACAGGAAGTGGAGATGAAGTTTAATGCTGAAATAAGGAGTTGAAAAATCCATTACTTAATTATCAGAAAATTAATACATCAAAAGTCAAGCCCTTTATTAAGCACAAATTCCAAACTTTCTGTATCTCCATATTTGTAAGGAATGTGAGTAATCTTTCTACTTTTCTAAGCCTCTGTGACTGTTTGCACACATATATAAATAAAAATAGTTAGTGCCTTAGTGGGCAAGAACACACAAAAACAGACCTATCCAAAATCCTACAGGTTTCTTAAAGGGAATGAGAGGAGCTAATTTGATTGGCCACGATTGAGGTCAGCTGTGACACACCTTCTAATTATCTGTTCCTCCTACTTCACCATTGTACAGCGCCACGCCTGAAATTTTGTTCACAAAATACCAAACACGTTTGCCTGAGACGCAACTGCACTTGCACCATATCTGCACTCTGCTGAGGTGGACCAAATTAGGGCACTGTGCCTTTAACACACATATAAGGAGGATTGCTTGGTTTGTCAGTGAACAGTTTTAAGTAGATTTGGTTCTTGTAAATATGGAAATAAAGAAATACAGGAACATACACATAAACCAAACAGCTGCCTTAGTTTCTAATCACACCTGGATGACAGACTTGAAGCAGCATCTGGGTCTAGGATTGATCTGCCCGCTTCAGATGGTGAGCTTTTTTATTGCCAGTCCTAATCAGTGGGAGCATCCCTCTGCTCATTAACTAGACATACACTAGCCTCAGGCTCACAACCTCATATGTCAGCCACAGATAAAGATGTAATCTTCTGCTTGACTGAATAACCTACTATTAGAACTAGATGCAAATAGACAAACAATATTCAAATCAAGAGGCAACAGGGAAGTTTAAACCCTGAGGCACATGGCCTCATCGTTTTGGATACTGTTGGTCTTCAGACTGATGAAGCAAAATGTTCAGAAGTTTCACCTTTGTAAGGTCTAGTGTTCAGTAAAGTAGCTAGGAAGCTATTTGCTAGTACTGCACTGTACTGCCATGTCCCTGGACATAGTGTACCTGGAAAATAACAGACATATATGTAACACCCAATGAGAGCAACATTGTCAGCAGCTTTCTCCATTATGCTTCACTGTCCCTATGTTTTGCATACTGTGGACATACAGTATCTAGCTGTATAGACAGACCAGTGAAATTGAAACTCAGCTAATATAAACAGAATGTAACTGAAGGAGTTCCTTGTAGAATGCAGATCTCAGCCAAGGCCAACACTCCACTCTTCTATGATATGCATATCTACAACTGCAATCAGTACGAGTTCATATACCATTTACAATTGTGGTGATATTTGAATTGCACAGTTTCCTGTTCCTCCCTATGAAACTTTCCACAGTTGCCCATTGGCTATTTGGCCACTGGACAGCCAAAATATCCCCACAGTTTTTTATCAGCTCTGTTTGTCTCTTTGTCAATCCTCTCTGTGTGACATCATTGAGGGTGCATCTAAGATGCACATGACAACAAGATGGTCCGGTCCAAGCAGTTCAGTCCAGGCTTGTATTTCTTTCCCAGAACACCTCCGGTGCACCACAATGACTTATCTGTCTTAAGTTTTAGCAAGTACATCTGTACTGTGAATGTGGTTTATAATATGGAGTCAACGGCCCATGTTTAGTGTCTATTAAATACTACTATGAACTGGATTTAAGTATGGCATGTAGTAGGTACAATACCTTATTTCACAATGCAATGAAAGTTAATGTGGATTAGCACCGTGATTTTAATTCATTCCAAAACTGAATGTCTTCCTTTCTGGCCAATGCTACACCCTTCCACCAAGTTTCATTAAAATCAGGCAAGTCGTTTTTTCATAACGCTGCTGAAGAAAAGATAAAATACAAAAAAAAATTAAAAAAATTAAAAAACATGAACCCCTTGGCGAAGCTAATAATGGATATAGCAAGAATGGAGACTACTCATACAGGCCTTATTGTGCAGACACTGACGTACTATAACAGAATGTCTCTGTTCTCCACCAGACTGTTTCGGGGCAGCTGCATAAGTACTGTTTTTTCTATCAGACAAATGTATGTCTATAAGATCAAAACTGAGGAGCATCACAATAGCTTTCAAATTTGTGCCTGCCTGTGTGTGTGTCTACGGTTGCGTGTGCGGAGTAATTAGCCAGTTGTGGAGTTAAGCTATTAAACCCCTGATGGTTGTGTGTTTACAATGCTATCTTTGGCCCCTTTCTGGCCAACATTAAATGAGCCAGTGTTGAGCGTCAGCTGTATAATCATGAATATTCAGCTCCTTCTGTGAGAACCTGTCTCTGTGTGTGATGCACTGGCTGGCATTAAGAAAGCTATTGCCATCTACTCAATCACAATCCATCACTTTGTCTGTATTATAAGTCAAGCTGAAACTTATCACCAAACCCCCAACAAAATGTGCTTTGTCGGGGAAATTAAAAAAATAAATTAAAAAAACCCAACAGAGCCTGTTCCCAGTCCTGAAGCTTCAAAGAGCAGTGCATCAGGTCAAGGTTATCTGAGTGGGTCCCATGTAATGTTTTTTTCTCTTTTTTGCTTTTACTGATGCTTGATGAAAGCTCTGGATTGAAGGAAAAAAAGGAAAAGCTTGAATAGCCTTTCTGCCACCCGGGGAGAAAAGTATCAACTGCAACAACATTCTCTTCCACTGACACACACTTATTTGGTCACACACAAGGGTCATATTCAAAAGCCAAGTAATGTGTTTTTCATGCAAATGTGCACATCTCCTCATGGTTATTAATTACACTTTCTAAGTAAGAACAAGACAATCTTTGTAGACCTTGCTGAACTGTGATAACTTGGTTGTAAAAGAGTTGTTCCCATAGTGCCATTCCCTGGAGACTTCATGGCACCACATTCCCATTTATGGAAAAAGGGCTTAAATACAGTGCTCATTGGTGTTTCATGGTAATTTGCGATGGCAAGTGGAGCGGGCGATGCTGCTCTGTGAGTAAAACAGAGGGGGCAAGAGGAGGATTAGATAATCAAACAGTGTGCCACTTTAAATAATCTCTGGCTCCTCTGGGGGAGGTGAGATTTAAAGCTGGAGCCCTTCTGCTTTAATTGTCTGATTTTCCTGTCATTACAGTTGAGGGCCTCAGTAATTCTGGCTTATTAAATATTCAGGAACCACGCTGAGGATGGCGAGGAAGGAGGGGGCAGGAAGAAAGGAGAGGGTGGAGGGAGGAGTGGACGAAGAGAGCGGGACGATGTTGTGCCAAGGCAAGCCATATGTGGTCAATGCTTGATTAAGACTGATTTACAGCCTTATGAACTGGAAGTCAGGGAACACAATCAACACTCCATTTTTAGAGCAGAAAAATATACTGATTGACTATATATCAATGGAAAAATGATCATATCCATAAATCAAAACCTCACTCATTGACTGTTTTTGCCTGTCCACTATCCATCAGAAACATGCACACCATATGCACACCAAACACATCGAATTATCTATTTTTTTACATTTATATTTCACAATTTCATCTGGCAAAACCTCAATGTCTACATCTTAATATGAAAAGCATCTAGAAGCTAAAACTGTCAATAAATGTAAGTGAAAAATACAATATTCTCTGAAACATATATAAAAAGACAATATAGTAATGCGATGCAAAATTGTACACATACTTGAGTAAATGTACTTTATTATTTTCCACCACTGTAAACTATCTTATTCTATCACGTTTATGTGCTTGGGGACACTGAGGTTTCAAAATGTAAATTAGCCCTCCTGTTATGTTCGTTTCTTAGGTACAGCAATGATGTTCCCGGGTCAATGTGACTCGGTGCATGTTTAATCATCCAAAAGTTGTCAGAAACCAAAAAAATCCTAATAAATATAGTTTGTACCTCATCACCAACACCATTACTAACAATTCAATCAGTTTTTAGTGGAATGGAGTTATTCACCCCTCCATAGATCATAGTTCAATTAGGATAACTTGCTCGTTTTCATGAAAAATACATGTTCAAATAATTTTTTATGTACACTGGAAAAACCTAGATATAAATTGCATTAGTCTACCATAACATGTATTTTTTCCAAAATTTTATTTGCATTTTGAAACTTTCTTTTTTTCATGGGGTGGTGTAGATAAGACACCTCTGCTGTTCAGGCTCACTTAAAATCAAGCCAAATGAGTCATAAGGATTGCATTTTATCCAGATCCTTCCACTTCTCCCCCAAAACATGTCTCCCTTCTAGATTAGTCATTTCTACAATGACTTTCTGTATTGAGTTTGGAATGACCAGCTCAAAAGCTGACTTGATGTCTGTGACACGAGTCACTGCCATCCTGGTTGGGCCGGGCACTGTCTTTACAATATTTTCGGCAGACAGTCTCGGCTGATGTGTATCGGGTGAGGATGACCGCTGTATTTCAAGATTTTTTTTGACACGAATGTCTCGCTTGGAGGAACAGGTATATCACTTTCCTCATCTGATGGTTCATAATCAGTACCGTTATAATCTGAATTGACCTCAAGATGGTCTTCATCTTCAGACACATCCTTCTCTATTTAACTGTCGTGATGCTCCAGAGCCTCCAGGGCGGTCATCCTTTTGTTTCTGTTGCTCATGTTGTCCTACAGTTAGGTGCTGAGTTGTATGTATCTGCAGAGTGTATAGTTGGTGGGACTCCTAAGCAACCATTTTGTATGTTTCGGCCCTCCCCTGCTAAGTATGGGCGCAGTTTTCCCGCGAGAAATAAAAAGGTTCCCGTCAAAATAGTATCTGTATTTCTCGCACAGGTGGGGTAGTTAGAAAGAGAGTGTGCATGCGTGTGAGATTGGGATGAAATAGTGTGTGTGTGTGTGTGTGTGTGTGTGTGTGTGTGTGTGTGTGTGTGTGTGAGAAATGGGATGAAACATGGTGGGAGGGAGTAAGAAAGACTGTCTCAAAGAAAGAAATGGTCTAAACTTGACCCCTTATAGCCTCCACTTTCACTGTCGGGTCAAAATGACCCGAACATCATCTCTGTAATATAAACCTGCAGGGAGGGGTTACAAATACATGATATTTTTATTTATTTATTTATTTTTACATTGATTACACTAATTAAGGCAAGCAGAAGAAGTTTGATACAGAAAAAGTATTTTAAAATATTTCTTCTAGATTTTCAAACTTCGAAACGGGTCAATTTGACCCGCAACATAACAGGAGGGTTAAGAGTGAAATCTAAAGGACAAAATAGAGCCTTTGGTTTCATGGTGCTAGCGACAATGTTAAGTGACAAAGTTACAACCAAAGTGAGAAAGAAAATCTTAAAGGTAAATGCATCACCGATCTGTGCAAAGTTGCCAGGGTTGTTTATTTCCTGTAAAAAAAACTAGGCTTCTTTAGTAAAAGGTAAAAGAGTGAGATATGACTGATACTGATTGGATAACCCGACCAAACACTCAATGGCAATACACACATGCATCCATTAAACATACACACTATCCTCAAGCTGAACTACATGCCTGCTGCAGCACAAAGAGTATGTTTGAGAAAAAGTATGGTGTTAGAATATGAAGCAGATAGTATTCATAGTCTAAATGCGTCAAATGTTCCAAGAAATTGTAATGTCTTTGCTAAATATGATTAATATTAGGCAGTTGACTTTAGATATTAGCAATATCAACCAACTTTATTATTGGAACTTAAAGCAAAGATGTCTCCAAAAAAGCACACAGGATAAAGTCCTTTATTTTTTTAAAGAAGAATCTGCGCGCTGAGCAGCTGAGCAAACAATTATCATCATGCTATCATTGAGTTTAGCAGCATGTGTAGCCATTACTTGTATTAAACAAACACTATCACTCCCTCCTCCCTTTGTTCAGGAATTATTGTTTTGTAAGGCCTCCCTTGAGCCTTAATGAGCTGGCTGAATAATAAAGACATGTTTTTAAGAAGTTTGGCATCTGCTGTAGATCTATCATTATACACTTGGTGCATGTTAATGTTATTATGATGTTATTAACTTCAGAAAAATCTTTTGTCTGTATAGGGTAGGGATGGACATAAGGTCATATTGACCTTGAACTTTGACTTTTGACCCCCAAACTCTAATAAGTTCATCCTTGAGGCCAAGTGAACGACTGTGTAACATTTGAAGAAATTCCATCTCAGTGTTCCTTAGATATCATGTTCATGTGACTATATCGAATTGGGGTCACAGTGACCTTGACCTTTGACCCCCCAAAATCAAATCAGTTCATCCTTGCTATCAAGCGAATGCATTTGCCAAGGTTGAAGAAATTCCCTCCAGGCATTCTTGATATAATGATATCGCGTTTACGAGAATGGGACAGACAGACGGACCGACGGACAACACAAAAACATGATGCCTCCAGCTATGGCTACTGCTGGCCATGGAGGCATAAAAACGAGTAGTTGTAAAGCAAGTGTCTGTGTTTCCACTGGAACATTTTCACCGGACCTCCAAACATGTTGAGTAGAGCTTTCCATGGTGCTGAACTAGGCTGCCGAACAGATCCAACAATCCATGAATGACAATCAGGACAAGCCTGGTGAATGGAGATATTAAGATAGGCTGAATAGGCTGTTAAAATTAAACACCTGAAGTAATTTAAAGAGAATTCCAATCACACATTTAGCATTTTTTTTTTCCCTCTGCTCCATATCTGTGTATGTGTGAAGCTGTTATTTCACTTACCAAGAGAACTAGTCTAAAATAAAAAAAATAAAAAAGATATCCTAACAGGTTAAAACCAGCATGAAAGTTTACAAATGAAAAGGCTGGAAACTACATGACAGTGATTATGCACAAAAAATTGAAGAGACAGAGTGCTGCCCACTAATGAGTCACCCTGTCTGATCATGGCCCGCAGCTACAGCCTCCATCCACAATTCTGCAGAAACTATATCTTGACATGACGTTTACTCTGTTTTTTAGAGTCTGTCAATGGAGCGAAATAATTTTACTAATCTCTAATGCAAATCATCTTGTCATGAGGTTTTATTGAATCAAGTGACATTATCTTGACACACTGCATTTTTGTCTAATTTATTAATCCTCATAATATATTGGATCCAAGTGAAGTTATTTAAAATACGCCTTAGGTTGTCGCTGTAGCCCTTTTAAAATGAAGCAATAGTTAGCCTTTACTTGAGTAAAAATAGCAAAACCACAATGTAAAAAAACATTCAATTAAAAGTGAAAGTCCTGCATTAAAAAAATGTATTTAAGTATAAGTACAGATACAGACAATGTAAGTAAAATTTAAAGTAAGAGTTCAACATACTGAACAGAGTGCAGTATGTCCAGTAAAGAGTGTAGAATATGAATGAATCATATACATTGGTTGATTAAATCAGGGATGTCAAACATACGGCCCGCGGGCCGGATCCGGCCCACCAGGGGGTCCAGCTCGGCCCGCCAGATGACTTTGCTGAGTGTGAAAATTACAGAAAGACATAAATTGCATTTCTATGAGAATATGGAGGTTTATGAGTACAAACGTTTTGTAATTTTTTTTTAATCGATCCAGTAATTGCTTTAAAAACAGCGTAAATGCGATGTCTGCTCTGGAGGCAGAAGCGCTCGCTGCTTGCTTTGTGACACGTTTGACGTCAAACGCGTCACAAAGCGAGGGAATCTGCAGAGGAGAGCCCAGGCAGATAAACAGTGGGCTGATGTCTGAGTTTTTGCTCTTTATGTTTCTAGTTTATTGTAGAAAGACCTTAAAATAGGGTTTATCATCCAAAAACTATCACCAATGATTTAAACATAGAGAAATATTCTCGTTATGTATGTGTTATTATGCTATGATTTTACTAGTCTGGCCCACTTGAGATCAAAGTGGGCAGTATGTGGCCCCTTAACTAAAATGAGTTTGACACCCCTGGATTAAATTGTAAGCAGCAAACTGTGTTTGGCTGAAGTGTAGCTGACTGAAATACATTATTTTATAAACTGTTGGGTAGTTCGAATTTTTGTTGGTACGACATCATTGTCATTTATACATGATGTTTTGTGACTTGATGTTAATCTAAATATAGTTTTGCACAACATAAACCTGGTTAATACTAATCAGTTTTGTGTAATGCTTTAGTAATTAGAATGGAGACACACCCTTTGTTTACAGGACGACTCAACTCAATGTAATAAAATTCTTATACCAACGTCCACCTTTCCTAAAATGTCTAAAATTACTGCAGAAATATGTCACCTTCCCTTTATATCATCACATTTCAGTTGCAGCTCTCTCTCCCTGACCGTATGCTTCTTCGTTGCTCTCCCTTAAGCCTCCTTGCTTTTCATTTCTTGCCTTTTTCTTGGTGTTATCCTTTCTTCCATCTCCCCACTCACCCCTCCTCTCTCCCCCTGCAGAACATTAGCTTGCAGTGGCCAGGCTGCTTGACAGCTGCTCCACCTGAAGAATATGAATCAATGTTGCTGTGGAGACGGAATCAGGCCCTCCTCCTTTATTTTCTACCTTCATCTTAGTTGTTGCCGTTAATGGAGTGAACATGATCCATAGTCTGTTTGCGTGTCTAAAGTATGAATGAATCATTACGCTCATAAAACATGGGAATATTTGGATAGTATTTCACTTCTTGAACTGATCCTTTACATACTTTAGCACCTTCTGCTGCTAATTTCCTTGAGGTGTGAATAATTGATTTGCAGATACAAACCCAAAGATGTCAGACTCCAGATGAGCCAGGCAGAAAGGTGTGGGATGGAAATGTCTATCACTGCTACCATATCACAGATGAGTGAGAACTGGGAATCACTGAGCTCAATATAGGACCACATTCAAAGTGTTACTAATCACTATTAAGGACTTTTCTGTTCATCCATGCAGGGGAAATCTTTTGTTATTATAAGTATATCAAAATGTAAGAACCCGGTGACCAGAAAAAGAGGCTGGAATGTCTTTGAAGAGAAATCCTACGTTTGTTTTTTTTTTTTTTTTTAAAAAAAGGTTGTGATTATACCACTTGGCAACAATTCCTCAAGGATAGCCAAATTGTCAGGAGACCAATTACATTCTTCCCTCTAATTGCTACAATCAACCTCCCATACACTCCTACACAATCCCACTTTGAGCCAGTCCCCAAACATGGCCCCAGCCCTGCTGCTGTACATACTACTATGCTGTGAAATGACTCCCCACAGACCCATCGTCAGTGGCACTAGTGCCAGGCCCGCCAGCAGAGGGTTAAGTAAATATTGGGCGAAGCAGCTGCTTTCAGAGCACCATCGTCTGCCTGTGTTCCTGCCTGGTCCCAGCCTGGTATAAATCACACACAGCAATTAGTGCCACACTGTCCCCCTGCCCTCGTTAAACAACCCCGCCTGCTGAGGAAGCCCATAAACACTAGACACCAGCCTGCATAGGTGGAGGAGGGATGGATGGACGGATTGATTGATGGATTAAGTCAAGAATCAACCAGACAATCATTGTTTTAAACTGTTTTGAACATTTTGGAAGTCGAACATTGTTCACTTAAGTGTTCTATTGTGAACACTTTCCTTTACATTGCAAACTTTTGCAAACTATGGAAACACATTCACTTCATTAACACCTGATATTTGAATTGAAATATGATCTGAGCAGCCAGACCACTTCTAGAGGCTGTGATCACAGAGGAGGGCGGCCATATGTCTCAACCAGTTGGGGCGAGGGTAGAGTGAAGAGAGAAAAGAACAGCATACAGATACAACAAACAACACACAATAAACAAACTTCCATACCAGCAGAAGCACAGAGGGCTCTTCTGTTCGCAACCAAAGACCAGATAAAGCACAGACATAAGTGTGTTTTATGTCTGTCAGCCAAGTCTCTGGTTAGACAAAAAAAAAAAAAAAAAAAAAAAAAAAATATATATATATATATATATATATGTTGTGAAAGCTTAAACAAACACAGAAAAATTGTAGCAGGGGCTTTTTTTAGCCTCACAAAATGATTCAAATCTTGTTCATGCCATCACCACTCTTGACCATATCTGTGCTTAACTAATCCATACAGATCCAATCATAGTGTGGGTAGAATTGAGAGAGCAGAACTAGGTGTAAATGTCATTATGGACATAATGTACTTATAGAAACAACATGTGTAAATGGGGCCATTATGTCTCATGACATTATTTTTCAGTTGAGAAAATGAGAAGGCCGGAAGTACTATAATTGCAACTAAATTAGAAGCCAAGAAACCCAAGAAAACCTCAAATATTTGAGCTGGGTTGTCAAAACTCCACTTCCACCAGAAAGTTGCATGGATCTGGATATGACCACAAGAAGGAAGGATGAAAAGATCAAAATAAAGGAAAAGTGAATCCAGCTGCAGTGAATTCTTCCATGTATTTTTCCATGGTTACTTTGTTTTGGACCCATAAAGATATGCACCCTTCATTGAGCCCTGGCAAAAAAATCAACTGCACAATTGAAACAGTGTTGCAGAGTGACTGCGATTTATTTGGTAAAAACCTTTCAAATCAGCATTCTGAGAAAGAAACTCCAACATCAGGAAATGTATTCAGGGATGTCAGAAAGATGCAGAGCCAAAGAGGGAGACTTTCCTGTCTATCATAAATCTATTGCTCATTGCTGTGCTATGTTTCATAAAATCATAAAAACACAGCCGAACATTATTTGAAGTTAACCTTATGAACCCCAGGCAATTTTCAGGCAAATTTGACCTTCACTTTTCACATCCTTGCTTAGACCCTATATATATATATATAGGGTCTTTGTTTGTTTTTAGAACCATCTAGGCGATTTAAATATTGAATCAATTTATTTGAAAAAAATAATTCTATAAGTTTTTATATCAAGGAAAAAAAATTCAATGAATGATACATGTAAAAATTAAATTTTCTCATGATAAAATATTGTCAGTACTTTGTATGATTGTGTAGAGGATATTGTCTAGAATCTGGCAATATCTGAACCATGTTTGTGGGAAAACTTCCCAAAATTTGCCTAATGCCTGGCAGCAAATAAATATCATTGTTTTATTCAGTTACATCTTGCACATGTTTTGACCAGAATTTTTGTATCATTGCTATGAGAAGCACATAAATTATTTATCTTTTTTAAAAATTATTATTATTATTAAATTAGATATGTGCTCATGACTCGGCTGTCGGGTAGGCTCACAAATCCTTTATTTGTATGTAAAGTCAGCCCTATGTTCAGGGCCATGATTTAAAAAAAAATATTAGTTGAAAATGCTTCATCGTAGAAAGAAAATTCACAATTTACAATCATCTAAAATACAGGCAGATTGCTATATATATGAAAATCAAATATTGGTGGATGTACTGACTCACTGGTTTTACTTTAAATATGCATATCCATATATTTTCTCTAATTTAATCTATTTTCAGACAATAATTTATTTTGCTGACTGGCATCTATATATAAAATCTATAGAATTTATTAAATTATAATCTCTACATGATCAAGTGACATTTTTAGGCCTTATTTAGCATGTAATGTGTCACTTCAATAGTATAGTGCATTTGTCACAGCTGACTTCCATCATGCCAGCCAAACCTTCCGGGAGTGGGAAACTGTAGGTTGAGGCTCGAAATCACCAAATTTATGTAAATCAGCCTCCATGGGCTGACGATATAAAATCCAATTGGAAAGAGGTAACGATTATTGTATATGCCTCTTCTCCTGGTAACCACTGCCCAGCAAGCAAGCAAGACAAAAGCCTGCATTTTATAGAGGCCAAACACTGGCATTAGTTAAATGTCAAAGTGAACAAAGAACACTCATCCAATACAGCAAAATCTGGAACAATGTTGCTCCCAATGCAATTCATTTAATAACAACACTGATAAAAGAGCAATGTGCTCCAAACGTCACTGATGTTGTGGTGTTAATAAATAAACTGCATTGGGAGCTTTGAGTGTGCGTAATTTACTTTCAAATCATTAATTAAATGGCCAAAGCCAAAAAAATCTGTCATTGGTCTGTTACAAGCGAGTACAATGTAAATGTCACACTCTGTGACCTTGTACAGCTGGTAAAGATTACTATACCATATGAGTAGCTGAAAATTGTTATCCCTTTGTGTAAATTAACTAAAAAAAAAATTGTAGTTAACCCAGCTGCCTTTTATATTAAATGGATGTGATTTTCTACTAAGTCATGACGTGCCCCAACTTCACATCCAACTAAATATACAAGAGTCAGTTAAATTTTCTATATGATTAACTGTATAGGCAGGTTGCAAATTTTGTATTATTATTATTAAGGTAAGTGGGATTAAATATGTAGAACATTCACCAAACCTGATTGTGGGATTTTGGATTGGTCTGTTCATGTGTGCTCTTGCCCACTGAGGCCATAAATAGCCCTCCACCATATAAATATATTGTCCATATAATCATGTTGATCCCGCATTTTTTTTTTATACAGATCATACAGATCATAGGATGTTTATAGGCCCCAAATAGCAGATTGATGTTCATTTACACTACAATTAACATATTTGATTATAATTTAAAAACAATTCAAAATGATAAATAAAGAGGACGGTTATAAAATAAATATTGGCCTGTTTTCACAACCATTATTAATGTAAGCAAATGGCAAACAAAATCAGAATAAAAGCTATATCAGGTTTGACGGAATGGCTCATCAAGACTGTGCCTTAAACAACAAGTCTCCTTTTATTTAGCTTATATGAATAAAACAGCATGAGCCAATGACCGCCTAATTTATGATGCATGCTCTGACAAGTAATAATCAATGATCACTCAGCTGATTTTTATCATTCATCAGCTGTGATGCCCCGTGTCCTAAAATACCCAATCAAACCTTCAATGTAATTTAGTCAACAACAGCTCATGAAAGGATAACAACAGCGGCTGGAGAAATCGCCATCAAAACGCCTATTACCATATTGGTCCAAATGATCACAATCACCAGGGGAGCATTTACCATGCCACCACCCAGTGGAGAGAAAATTCCAACAAATAATGTCAGAATGAATGTAACTGATTCATATACTGCTCTCTTTTTGATTGCGCTTCCAGTTGCTGTTGTGTCCAGGGTAATTAGGAAGTAATCAGAATGTAAGTGGGCATCGGGCACACTTAGAGACACAGAGATGTAGACAGACGGATGAGGAGAGTGCTCCGGTACTGAATAACTTGTCTAAGGCACAATTCTGTATGAGCAGACACTCCAACGCCACCACCACTGTCTGCCACTCACAGACGACAAGGCAGAGGAGAGGGGAATGAAGGAGGTGGGTGGACTGATATACAGGAGGGGGATGGGGCAACATGGCTGGAGCAGGTGGAGAATGCTGGTTAGCAGCTTTGCTACTGGTGCTGTAAATGTAGGAGAAAAAAAAAAACATTGTCACTCTAGGATCGCTTGCTTTGTACACGTGTTCTTGCAGTATTCTTTTTTTCCGTGTCTTTATTCCCAACTGTTTGTTTTTTCCTTCGTTCTCTTTCTTTTGCCTTGCAACCGTCTGCTCTGTGGTGTGTGTGTGTGTGTGTGTGTGTGTGTGTGTGTGTGTGTGTGTGTGTGTGTGTGTGTGTGTGTGTGTGTGTGTGTGTGTGTGTGTGTGTGTGTGGATAAGAATTGTAGAAATGAAGAAATTTGAGCAATAGCAGCCTTTCTGAAACATGCCTCTTCAATTTCCTTGTCTCTGTCAGACTGAGACAGATTCTCCTGTTTAGGTGCATTGTGAAAGGGAGAAAGACAGAGAGACAGAGGGGGAGAGAGGTGAGCTGGTTACTGTGGCAACCAGGAGAGTAACTCTTAGGCATTGGCATATGCATAGGGAGGGGGGGATGGAGCCGTGGAGGGAGAGGAGGTGGAGAGAGGAGAGTGCTGGTGAAGGGATGTAGTTGAGGGAGAGGAGGAGGGGGGGTAGTGGTTGTGATGGCGAGGGCAGGGTGGGGTGGAGGAAGTAGAGTGCAGGAAGCAGATCAGAGGGAGGTGTCAGTGGGTTACTGCGCAGAGAGAGAGATTCACCCTCTTTTTCTACCCTGGCAGAAAAAGGGAGGCAGTAACAAAAGGAGCTGTCTTTTGGATGGTCGCTATGCTGGATTGGACTGTCAGCGCTTCCTACTAACAACCTCACTTAGTTTGCTGCTCCCACTCCCAGACACTTCCTTACTCTACGTCTCTCTGGTGGTGTCTCTCTCTCAGAACACACTACATGCTTGAGTCTATTGCAGGTGATTTATTTTAGTTTTTTCAGAATTTGACCACAAATATTAATTGCTGAAACCAGGATTAAGGCATTACAATTAATAAAACCTGTGTACACCTTAATCTGTTTTTAAGCAATTAATCAGTCTGCCAGCTATTTCCTGGACATTTAGTGTTTTTTTTATAGAACATCAGGGAACCAAGAGCTCAGTTGATGTCTTGTTTTGTCAAGTCAACATTTCAAAACACCTCCAAAATGCTGAGGCAAGGAAAAGTACCAAGTTCTCATATCTGAGATGGTAAATGGTTTGCACTTATTCAGTGCTTTATCGCCTCAGTGATCTCAAAACACTTTAGAGTTTTCCACCCATTCACCCACTCACACACACATTCACACACCAATGGTGCCAAAGATGCCATGCAAGGTGCTCACATGTCATTGGGAGCAACTTGGGGGTTCAGTGTCTTGCCCGAGGATCCTTCAGCATGCAGATAGGAGGACCTGCGATTGAACCGCCAACCATATAATTGGGCAACCCACTCTATCATCAGAGACACAGCCACAGAGAGGTGGGACCAATCATATGTTGAACATTTTTACCATATAAATGACTTAAAGATGTCATTTGTAAGAATTAAATCCTGTGTCTTTGTACGAAAAGGGGCGGCGGTAGGTCACTGCAGCATCCAGGGAGTCGGCCCTGTGTTACACTAAACTCTTTGCCCCATCAGATCCTGGGACCTTCAGTGTTGGTGGTTTAGGCATGAGGAATGAGGGGAAGAATATCCAGGCAGGTTGCAGAATGTGATGGGATATAAATAACAACGTGTCTCGAAGTTTTTACATTTGGTAGGATTTCCATATTCTTGCCCTGCTGTCAGTAAGTTAACAAAGTTTCTTTATTTTTCTATAATTGATGATTGTAAAGTTAGATTGTATGCACACTGTGGTGGATAGACAGAAAATGTTGATCAGTTATGCCTTTGGTTTACGTTATTGCCTGCTCATCTCCTGTTTGAAAAGGCCACAGTAGCAAGAAAACAACCACTAAAAATGCTATTTAGAATGTTTTTCAGTACGATTTGTGTTGGCTGCACTAAAGATTTTTTATTATTTTATTGTCCAAACAAGCTAAGCTTAAAGTGTTAAAATGTTACACTTTTGAAAACATTAAAATTACACATGGGCAATGAAATATACAGTTGGATTAATTCAGTACATTCACTGCTGTGGTAGAAGCTGTTATTCTTTAAAATGTTACATATGGCCTCAATAACAAAAGTTACATATTCTTGCTACTTATAACAAGTAAGAAAATATCTTACTTTAAAGTATTAAATGATGACTGTGTAACTTGTGGAAACACAGAAAAGCTCGGTTCCTCAAAACTTCCTTAGTCCTGAGAAGAATTCATGTGCTGGAAACACAGCTTTTACTCACATTAGTAACTACTGTATAAGCTCATGGTTTGACCATGTAAGGCTGGTGCAGCAAAAAATTCAGTAAATTGAAATGTGTAAAGGTGTAAGTAATTTATTGTCAAAGTTGTTGACCATGAATTTAGGTTAGGTTAGGTAGTTACTTTATTAATCCCCAAGGGGAAATTTTTTTAATTTATTGTCATTAGAGTTTCCCATTAATAACCTAATTGTTCCACCTTAAATTTCAATACTGTACCTGAATCTTGCCACATCTACAGTACATGTCAGACAACTCAGTTTTCCCCATTTCAATATAAACTAGGCATTTTTGTTTTGATGAGGCCAATTAACCTTTTTACTCTTTCCAGAGGCATCGTGACTTTTCTGGCCTGTTGTGAAGACAAGAGTAGGATGATAGTAAGTTCCCTCTGACCTTCTGACAGGAGCCCACAGAGAAACAGACTGCCAGAGACAAACAGAGCCATGGGGTGGGCATAATGAATATGCTGCCCCCTATAGTGGGGATGACCTTATAAACAACAACAAACTGTCACTGTGGCAAGGCCTGCTGGGAGCTGCCCTCTGAGCAAGGGCAAATGGCCTGGAATCCAGTGGACAGGACAGCCACAGCTCGCAGAGGAGACTGTTATTAGACCTTATAACACAGCCCTTGGGCTGTCGTGGCTTATTGTAAACGTTTGTTATCCTTAGTCAAAAATGAAACATTTACATTTATCTTGCAGCCAGCTGATGAGACCATCTGTTCTACGTTGGATGTTGTAACATCAGTCTTTCTTCCCTTTTGCAAAAGAGCATATTACATACAGAGGATGGCATAGCATTTATTTTTCTTCCGTTATTTGCTGTATTTACCCAGGTAGATCATCAAAAGTCCCATCGATGCAACTGTAGTAAATGTGCTCCTACTGTGTCGTGTAATGCTAAGTGACTGCTTTTATTATACAAGACAAGCTACACCCCCAATCGCTATGATCTCCTCCAAGCGTTCTGAATCAAACAGCACAGCAGAGACATCCTCATGTTTCAAGGGGGACTTTCATGTCACCATGAAGGAGACGGGGAAGAGCGGCAGTGGAGGGTTAGAAGTCAGAGCGAGGCATATGGCATTCTGAATTTTGGGCAATGAGAACTGACAGGTTAACTGAACATTTGGCAGGGGGTGCATGTGGTAGGGGTGCACAGGCAGAGAAGGGGCAGAGTAGAGGTGCTAGGGAAGAGGACGTGGAGGAGGTGTGTGTGTGTGTGTGTGTGTGTGTGTGTGTGTGTGTGTGTGTGTGTGTGTGTGTGTGTGTGTGTGTGTGTGTGTGTGTGTGTTTTGTGGGTGGGAGGAGTAGGTGGGTAAGGTTGCTAAACATTCCCATCTGTTCGTATCCCGAGGCACTTCTCGGCCAGTTAGATACGGTCTTATGCAGATGAGGTGTTGCTGTGCCAGCTCCTTCCACTTATACCGTATAAATAATTATATAAATATATTTGAATAATAGGAATGGCATGATGGGGAAACAAGGAGCAGCAGGGTTAAGCTGTTTCCTAGGGAGAGTTTGCTTTGTACCAAATGATGATCACAGCTCTTCGAAGATGAGAGTGCTGTAACTATGTCCTCATTATAGTTTGCCATCCTCTGAGCCCCAGTACTATTCCAGGAGAGAGATCTGCTCAACAAGATTCCTCTATGCACAATGACATGCATTACCTGAGCTACGAAGATGTAGTAAAAAGCGAAAATATACATTTGCACTGAGCACACTGAGCACTTCAGCTGATACCAGAATTTGATATACTAGCAAACTGCACCTTAAGACGAGCAATATAAAAAAAATGTATATACAAGTGTGATCCATTGTAATCCAAAACTATCTCATCTTTTATAATAAATTTATAAAGACATAGTCAGTCTTTTACAGGAAGAACGCCATCTTTTGTGCACATATTTAGGTTTCTGTTGATATTAGCTTCAGTGTAAACACCAAAAGGAAATATGTTGTAAATTTTTATTTATTTTATTTTTATTTATTTCACTTTATTAATCCCCGAGGGGAAATTTCTTTGCTACAGCAGGGGGGCTCTCAGGGGGGAGCTGCTGCAACAGGCTGCCACTAGCGCAGCGCCAGGTAACCTGACCTGAGGTGCATGTTTTTTTGGATGATGGGAGGAAGCCAGAGAGCCTGGAGAGAACCCACGCTTACAGGGAGAACATGCAAACTCCACACAGAAAGGCCCAGGACCTGATTTGAACCCGGAACCTTTTTGCTGTGAGGCGACAATGCTAACCACTGCACCACCGTGCCACCCACAAAAAAGATTAACTCTTAACTTCAGCCACAAAGTATTTGTAGAATATGAAGAAAAAAAAAAAAAAGCTGCTGATTATCAGTTTAGAATGATATTTGCTTTATGGACCCAATCTCCATTAGACAATGAGAGCAAATGTAACAGAGTCAAAACTGGAACTCACTGTTTTTGATCCAGAAGTAAGAACATTGGAAATTCCACTGATATATATAACTGAAAATCCAGCATTAAAGACCAATGGAAGCCAGTGGAACAGAGGCTAGCTTGCATGTGATTCGGATTGTATACACAGTTGTATATTTGGCTACTTCCGCACCACTACGTTTACATTTTTATGTAAAAAACAAACAAACAAAAAAACGTTTTTGCATCAATTCAGAGATGCTTGAAATATTATATCACATTACCATTCACATCAGTGATACACCACATTTGGTGATCGATCAGATTGTGTGACCTGCAATGTTGGTTAGGTTGGGTAGATTGAGGCATGAGTATCCTGGCTAGGGTCAGGATAAGAATATGAGGGCAGGTCACAGAATCTAATGGGTCAACAAATACAGTGCAATCCTGACGCTTAGATGTAAACCTGTTAACGCTGCAAAACATGGGAATTTGCTGGCCGTTGCAAATTGCTCTAATAATTTCTGTCTTTCTGCACATGTAGGCAGTAGCAGGATTATTTCAGGCAGATTGTAACTGCATGATAGCTGCTGGATTAAACAACAAGGTCAGGAATGCCTGTAATTAATTATCCTTGTTGAAATCATCATTGGTAGTCACGACTGATGTCGTTTGTTTTCTTCGGAAAAAGGGTCACAAGATCGGGGTGGGACGAATCACGGAAAGATATAAGTCATTAAAGTTTCAGTTTCCCTGCTGGTCGAGCACACCATAGTTGTATGGACCCGAGGCGTAAACGTAAAGAAATTGTAGCAAACGCAGAAAATGTATTCGTGCGTTTGTATCTTTTATCTGTATGTTTATACCCCATTAGCATGTGCCTTCATAGTTGCTAATTTTCCTGAGGTCCACAATGTCCTTGAAGGATTTCTCAGCAAGTCAATAGTCCTGATAAACACTAATTCCAACCTACACTATGGCCTTGTCGGAAAGAAAGAAGGAGTTTTAAGGCTTAATTAAGCGAGGTTTGTGCATCACCCACGTCCCTGTTCTTAAATACAGCCATGTCATGTGTGTTCGTCGACTAAATGATAGCATATTCAAATGGGGATAAAGAGCTTTTCATGGAATGAGGGGGGAGGACAGGAGGAAAAAAGCGACCGAAGAAGTGGAGGAAGAACGCAAAGCCCAGACTGATTTGAATCTGGTAAACTGTCAGAGAGAGGGATTACCCCACCAAATCCCTGGCGAAAATAGAGGCCCAAGTTATTTACTAGCCTTACAACCAGCTGCAAACCATCTGTACTTAATTGTAAGACACAAACTTTATGAAGATCAACTGGGGATTTGGCCACAAAGCCTCTTATGCTGCTGAATTGGTGTCTCTGCTTCGAGGGAGAGTATGGGAGGGTGCTTGAGACTTGTCACATGCGCTTTAGAGGACATGGACTCCACTGCTCTCTCTAGTCTCTCTTAAGGTTCCAGCCTACTAAACAAACAGACAAACCTTGTGTATTAGAGTGAGGGGTGGAGTGCAGAGGCAGACGATAAGAAGTGCTTTACAATGCATACATGTATGTTTGCTTGCAAGAACCAAGACAAGCCAGATCAGTGTACCCTGACACAAACTTACACACCATGGCCAGCATCAAAATATTTAATTGGCTTGAGGCTCAGAGCCTTTTAGCATGAGGCCAGTCATTAGGTCCCGATTAGGCATGTAAGTGGCCTGGTAACCAACACTTAGTCAAGGAAATCAGCATTAGGAAGACAATACCTACATTGGCCATCAGATACAGGCTAGTACAAAACTTGCATGTGGCATTGTTTAATGTAGGTCGTGGTGCATTATGTTGTTCTTGGCAGCCTTCTGAAAACAGGAGATAAGAGATCCTGTTCAAGCCACTGAATGGCAGGTAGCCAGCTTAATCCTATTTAACAAGATGTGGACTGAATCTGGGGTGGGGTGGGTTGGTGGGGTCACATGAGGAGTCCGTCGGGGTCAGGTTGTGGCTTTGTGGGTGGTTTGGTCCCAAATATAGTGCATTTTAAAGACAATGTACTTCATTTTTATTTGCCTGAGCCCAGCCAATGCATCTGTAGTGCTTGTAAATAATTTGTTCCCATTTGTATGCAAAATGGGCACGGTGTTTTATTGTCATTTGGTTCTGAAGGAAAAGAACAAACAGAAGGAACACAGGTTTTCCTCGAGGAGTGCATCACTCACGAAGGGGTCACCCAAGAAGGAATGTTGTGAGATCTAAGCTGTTGGCTGCTTTAACTCATTTATTTTCTTCCAGTGTACTAATTCCTCTCATCTCCATATGTTAAGGGGTGGAGAGTGAGGGGGGAGTGCGTGTGTAGCGTCTGAGTGGGGTGGGGTGGACGGGTGATCAGGGATTATCATCCTGTCTGGACATACGCCTTGTGTAATCACACTGGAAGGACTGGTCCTCTCTGCCCAGTATGGGTGTGCGGGCCCCAGAACACCCATCACCCTATCAAAGAAGACCCCCCCCCACACACACACACACTCCCCCACCCCAACCCCCCCACCCCTGCCAAAAAAGATAAAATCAAAAACTACACTTACCCATTGAATCTGAATTCTGCTCTAAACACCAGACAATTGAGAAAACAGAGAATTGTCTAAAATAACCCAAGCAGATATAATAAATACATATTAAAATGTAACAATAATAGGGAAAATGGAAAATTTACTGAAACATTATGATTTTATAATCGACATGTGTGCTCTAAAACTCAGTTTTTTAATGTATAATGTATGATACAATACATTCATAATTATTGTATTATATCTGAAGAACAATGTTTTCCAATTTAGGGATATGAAAAAGATGAGTTGATATTTGTTAATGCTGTCTTCACAGTCAATTTAAAAACATATCCAGTCCCAGGGAGGACCTGTGGCATTGTCTGTGTTCTGTCCTCTGCATGGTCACATCATAACTCGTTATAAGCCTCCACCCTCCATCCTTCACCCCATCCCTCCACCTCTTTTCGTTAGCAGGTAATCCCTGATGGTCCATCTGCCAGACGCCAAAGCCACAAACCGCATAGCAAACAAGGCTGAAAGAAGCTGCCCATTTAGGGTCCTCTTTGAATTGGCTGACCGATCACTTACATAGACGGTGTTTGCTCAGGGTCCACAGAGACACACAATACTGTCACTGCAGAACTGCTGTTTTAATACAGATAAAGCATTATTTGAGCTCAAGGAGAATGTAGCTGATGAGCAGTGCACCTGCCTCTGGAGAGGATAGGTGAACGTGTGCAGATGGAAAGGTTTTACTTACATGTGGATCCTCTCATGTCTAGCTCAAAATACAGACTTAATACTGTAACATGAAGGTTAAACAAGACCCTATTTTAATTATTATTAGCTTGTCTTAGGCAGCTTTGACATTATGAACTGTGCTCACTGCACATATACTGATTCAGCATTCCGCCTCACTGTCCCTTCACTATCCACTATCTAAAGGGTCTCTTTCAAATTAATAATGCATGGTGTCAGTAAGTGTTCTCTTTCCAAGCTGAAAAAAAGCCTTTGTAAGGAATAAACGAAACACTTCTGCTTTGTTTTTCTGATTAGCTCTTCTTTTCAATGTGAACTAAGAACCAGCCCTGTTCTAGCAACTCAGCCTGGCTGACACAAAATGGCTGCCTTGGACTGAAAGAAGCAGCAAGCCAGAGCAGCAGCAGCAGCAGCAGCCGCCGCCTCGACAGAGCAAAACTGTTACCAGTTTCTCTCTGTCCTCAGAGTTATTGACAGAAGATTCACAAATCTATAACACCACTTGATTGCTTTTACTCCCCTCCAAGAGTCCCACAATAGCATCATCACACCAAGACATTTGAAGGCTGCCGTTTAACCCCCCTACCCCACCCCCCAAGCCAAGATTAGATTGCGGAAATGTAATCCTGGTTTGGTGGGGGGGGGGGGGGGGATTGTGTGTGTGCTTGTGTGTGTCTGTGTGAAAAAAAAAGGGGGGGGGGTTAAGAGATCAAGGCAATAGAAGACGATGTAATCAGAAATACGTCTACACCCCATAAATCACACCACAACATGACTAAAATGTCAATTAGAACATATGTTCGGGCACATAATTGATGTATAACACACTTGTGTTGGTATGCATGCGGAGAACAACACACAGACAATGTTACACTTACTTTTAACTTTACATTCATATACCTGTATTCATACTAGGACATTTTTCAAGACTTGTCTCTATATTTGTGATTGCATGAATACATGGATGTGTAAAAGCTATTTTCATCTCATAATGTATGTGATACTGGCACACGGGAAACACTTTTGATGTGTTTGCTCACAAGTGTACGAGGATACTAAAATCTTTTAGTAAAGACACAAGAAAGCTGATCAACTGAGCAAATTGTATGTGCGTGTGTTTGTGCATCTTTCCCTGTGTTTCTAAGTAGCAGCAGCCCAAGGTCACATGACCTGGGTTCCATTTTGGAGAGTTATAGAGCAGTGTGTCAGACATCCAAAGATATACACCAGTAAACTACATATTTAACTTTAAACCTGCACCTCACTAACACTAAGAGCTTAGAGGTGACAGCTTAAAAAACATTGAACTAAAATGAAAAAAGCAAAGAAACTGGCTAACACACAGTGAGCTTAGCTGAGAGAGAGGAGCTTATCTTTCCACCAGAGCTAATATGAGCTTCTCAATTAGATGAAACGCTCTCTCCCGTTCTCTAATTTTTTTATTCAGTTTCTCCAGGCAATTTATTTAGGGTAGGAACAAAAAAAAAGACTTCAGCAAACCACATTGGCCAAGTGCATGACGAGTCATAGCAAGCTCCAGCCAATCAGGAGAAGCTGACAGTGTCAACTCAGGCCCTCAGCAACAACATGACTATTTACTGTATGCAAGAAAAAACAATCTATTTAGGGTCCATCACCGCTCATTAAACATATCACACACACACACACACACACAAAAAATCAAATTCAGCAGTATTTAAGCATAAATATAATAAAATTGTTCAACTTTAGCTGCATTTATTATTTTTTCTGCACTCTTATTGCCAGTAAGTGTGGGACAATGAAAGTAAAAGATTGTTCACTTTCTGAAGGCAGTCAGAAATATTTTTAGATAGCTCAGATAGATATTATGCATTTTGGATTAACTCGGATTATGCAAAGGACCCTTCATGTGTTCACTTATCAGTTTAATTTCTTTGTCCACTGAATTATTTTTAGACAGACTCCCTCAGTATTGTATGTCTCTCCATAGTTGCTTATGTGGAACTAAAGGATTATGCAAGTATTTCCCAAAAATGTGTATTCCTTACTGGAAACAAAATAATGTAAAGCATTTTTTGGCAGGGTCAATTAGAAATTCTCTTTTAATGTTGTCACTCCTGGGAGTTTGCATGCAGAGAAAAATGTGTTCAAGCCATTCAGGTCTATCATACAAATACTACTTGAACGAAATACTGTATACTTATTTCAAATTTTACATTTAAAAATAAGCCAAGTCATGATTATCATCACAATAAGCAGTCGTACAATAAATTGAAGTACACTGTTTTGGATTTCAGATTATTAATTCAATGAAAAACAATTATTTAATGCATTCGTATTATCACGTTCGACTCAAAATTGTACAAAAAATGAAATATATCACAAAGAAAGAAAGAAAAAAACAAACACCAGAACAGAAAGAAAATATGAGGCTATGGAATTTCTTAGCCTTAAATATGTAAAATAAAAATAGCTTTCTTTAATTGTTGTGAAATACTTATAATCTTATTTTTAAAAGAAATATAAAGCTTTGTTGTCAATTGAGTGTAATTGTAATGCAGCTTTCAATTTACCATGAGAAAAGAAATGTGATGAACATACAATTTTTTATTTTTTTCTAGTTCAATGAGTTTAGAGGCTAAATTAATACTATGACAATGAAATAATGTTAGATTACAACAAATAAGGTCCTCTTCTGAATAAACACATGAAGAGTCTCTCTCCAGGCTTCTGATCCAAACTGATTCTTAATTATTCGGTCTCACCATCTGCTCCTCTATTCCTCTACCATTGTCAAGGTTACATATCATAGTCTGAAAAATATTACTGCAGGAGGGTAGCGATACATGACATAAAGGGCACCTGGGCAACGATGGTGGGGAGTGTCTGTGTGTGTGTGTGTGTGTGTGTGTGTGTGTGTGTGTGTGTGTGTGTGTGTGTGTGTGTGTGTGTGTGTGTGTGTGTGTGTGTGTGTGTGTGTATGGGGGTGGGGGTGGGGTGAACAAATCCCAGAATGCACTCTGCACGCAACATGCATTGCTGCCCGAAATGTCCATCTAACAAGGTGATATCCCATGGTGGAACATCTTGAAAATAACTTTACACAGGTCACCTTTATGGTGGCATGGGCTCCTATCTAAATTAACTAACTTCATTATTCGTCATTTTGATTGTCATTGTGGGGGCTGGTGGATAAAATTCTGATGTCTGATGACAATTAAATTCTTGACTGTCCCTTGTTGTAAGAACAATCACAAGGATGTGAATATGAGGGCCTGCATGTCATGAGTCTGCATTTAATCCCAAGTCATGCTTTTTTTCCACCCTCTTTCTTTCATTTACTTCGTTGCCATAAAATGCAGCAGACACGGATAGAAAGAGAGAGCGGGAGAGGGATGGAGAGAGGGAGGGAGGCTTTGAATAGGCAGAGTGAGTGGCATGCATGTACAGCCCCTCTGTCTGCCAAAGACACTGCAGCAGCTGCATGCACACGATAAGAGCAACCATTCACAGTCAATCCCCCCTTTTCCTCCTACTACACACCAGCACACACCACATTTTTCCTCTCCCTCTCTGTCTCTACCGCACACACACAAAATACATATACACACAAGTACAGCAGGGTTAAACATGGTTAAGATGGGGGGAATCACCTTTCTTTTTTTCTTTTCTTTTTTTTTTATCACTAACAGAGTAATCAGGTAGCACTCAGCAGGAAGCGACGCTGGCATTTCTGTGACCTACGTAACTCCAACTGTAAATCATGTCAGTCTGATTTCAGATTTTTTTTTTTTAAATCTGATGTTCTAGCATTCCAATGACAATCTGTTTAAGGCCTGAAAATGATTGTCTCTTTATAATAAATTACTGTCTCTGCACTGTATAAAAGCTTATGTGATCCTCGAGCCTATACCAACATTGTCCCTTTGCATTCCTAATAAAGGAATGCATCATTCATAATATTGTTGCCTCTTCCAATCCAGGAAGAAAATGATTGCCATTGACTACTATCTCTTCAGATAAACACACACGAACTGAAGTACACACAACCGGCCCCTACCCGGCCCTCTCAGCTTTCAGGCTTGTCCTTACATACAGCAGGAGCTTCAACACATTATAAGAAGGCTGCTTTTCACATATGTGCTTCACACAAGCCTTTTTTCCGTATGTCAGATATATGAGTTAGATATATGGGTATATATCTAACTTTATATGGGTATATATCTAACTGCAATGACATCCATGCCAATCATTTTGATCCACTGATAACCTCCCACCCTAAGTCTATACAGTCCGCAAAATGTCTAAGTACCAATTAATTGGTGGCTCCTTCCACGATTAGCTCATGTTGATTATTTATTGCTAATCTGTATCCTGGCAGGGAGCCATGCATGACCTGGCTCACATCCAGGTCCAGGAGCCACAGAGGCATGAGCTCGCCCAGAACAGCGCTGATCAGCCAGAAGATGATGTGCCAAACTGCAGTCGCAAAAAGAAGACCTCACTGTTTAACTAAGATTAGTGTTTAGTGTCTCTCCCTCGACCCGACCCTCCTCCTCCTTCTCCTGCCTGCGTCTGCACTCAAATATATGCAACACACACACACACACACACATACACACGCACGCACGCACGCACACGCACACACACACACACACACACATGCTAAAATCCTCTGCCTCACAGCCTAATTGTTCCCAGCCCCAAGAGTTTAATAAAGAACAAATTGTGGTTATTGGTGAGCAAACAGCACAGTATGGAGGTGGGAGTGTGATCATTGCAGCACCAGTGCAGTGAAGAGAGAGAAAGGGCATCAGCCAATTTAATTAATAACTCCATCGGTCTATTGCTAAGAGTGGAGCAGCAGCAGGCTGCGTGGAGAGCGATGAGCTAAGCACACAGAGCATAAGCATGCTATATAAATATAGCTATATATATGCTCATGTTTTTTACTTGTAATGTTGTAACATGGCATTTCTAACATTGCAACCCTGCCATGTCAGCTCTGACACAATTATGACGCCATCATTAAACAAGACTTAGACCTTTATTTGTGAAATTACGACAGCTGTCTGGTATTTAGTAGAGGGGCGCAGCGCACAGAGCTTTCATTACTTAAACTCTGTTGCCAGTTAGCTCATATTACCATTATATTACGTATGAGAGTTATAATTATTACATCATTTACTCACTTTGATTTACACAAGCAAACAAACTGTAGCAGTAATGCAAAACTGTATTGTATTTTACATTCTTATTTACTCTAATCGACACATCTATCTATCTATCTATCTATCTATCTATCTATCTATCTATCTATCTATCTATCTATCTATCTATCTATCTATCTATCTATCTATCTATCTATCTATCTATCTATCTATCTATCTATCTATCTATCTATCTATCTATCTGTCTATCTGTCTATTTATTTATCTACCTACCCACCTACCTCTCATTTTAATGCTTAATGGGTTTGTGTATTTCTTTATTTTTTTTTCGCTTATCATGCTGTCTGCATGGTGCCCAGCCTAAGTGTATCTACCCGTCATGTTCCCATAATGCTTTGTGGCAGCTGCAGCTAGATTCATGCACACGGGTATTGATTTTCTTCCCATTTTTTCCCTTCAGTGCAACCCTTTATTTGTCTCCCTAAGCTCCTGCCACTGGGTGTGAAGAGAGAACCAGCTCGTAGCTTGTGAGAGGACACAGTGAATTCAACAAGAGAAACGCTAACCACATAACATGGATTTATTTTTATTTATCTGTTATTTATCTACTAACACTGCTCTGCTGCACTGCTCTGTGTGGGATGCATGTGTAGGTATGCATGTGAGTGAGTGAGTGCTCACGGGTGTGTTTGTGCTGTCCATCCATCCATCCATACAAACACCTCATTCTCCACAGGCCACCTGACCCATTTTTCTGTGTGAATAACAGTACTCCAGCCAATCACTGGCAGACAGAATGACAAATGCTGGAAAAAGACTCGACATTCAACCTGTCACACGTCAGAGTCCCAACCCTGCCTGTCGACAGAGCAGAGCAGGGATGGTGAGAGGGAAAGAGAGAGAGAAAGAAGGAGAGAAAAAGAGGTAGAGAGTTAGTTATCACCTTTCTTCTGTCCCTCCTCCTCACCTCCCCTCCCTTTGACTTCTACATCTTCACCACGCAGGGACCAGTAAGACCATTACTCACCCTCCCCAGCCACCAGCTCAAGGTTGTGCTGCTCCAATGGCTGTTTCCTACTTGCATTCTAAAAAAAGGGCAAACCCGACATGCAAGCGAGCTGCAAAGCTCCTCACTACAAAAGCCATTCATTATACACCACACTACTAGTAGGCTACAGCACACAGTATATGGCAAATGATGAACTCCAACCCTATCCTCTACACTAATGTTCACAGTAGGGCAACAATAAACAGTGAAACATGAATGCGTTATACTCCCATTACATATTAATAAAACATTTATGTAAACTGATACCATTTGAAATATTAACAAACACGTGCATTCAAGGACATCTCAGGGTTGACTAAATGGATCAACACAGAAATGAGTTCAGGTCATCTTAGTTTTCCTAAAATCAACGGTGCAACAACTCCCAGATGTTTGTTTGACTCCATTCAAGCCCAGCTTTGTGGCTGCCTTGAAATGGAGGAGTGGAGGAGAAACAGTAGGCACTGGGGAAATGCATGATAACATCCAGCAGCCTTTTGATAGCAACTCTTGATATTTACTTCAAAAGCCCATTATACACAGCCAATTAAACCGGCACAGTGTGGCTGGCTCCTTATCCTCTCTGCAATTGCTGCAGGCATGCAAGACTGGCTGCAGAAATAACTCCAACACACATCCTAAATGTCAACAAACATGAAAGAAACAGAAATGTGCAAGATTGCTCAGCAAATAGCCAGACTTAAAGTGACTTAGAGCAATCTGCAATCTCCCTAAACAACTGAGTCTACATGTTACCAAACCCAGGAGCACTGATTGGTTAGTATGAGATTTGACTGCATAAACTATAAGTACTGTGGATTAATGGCATGTTCCTGTATAATGTATGTGATATAATGTATGTCAAAGTGATAGAAAAACAATTGAAAAGTAGGAGTATGAACAAAAAAGAAAAAGAAAAGAAAAGACAAGACTAGGGAGGGCTGAGAAGACCAAATCTGTGTGATGGCCGATGGCCCTCGTGCTTAGCCCGTGTGCAGAATGAGAAAAAGCCCTCGTGTCGTTGTGTGTGTGTGTGTGTGTGTGAGTGTGTTTTTGTATGTGTGTGATTCTCTGCAGTATAATGCTAGGGGGTAGCCCCCCTTTCAGCCCTACTGGTGCTGAATGCAGAGCAGGCAGCATTAGGCAGAGGCAAATGACTACAAGGCCTCCTCAGTGACTGCAGCACAGGCTGCACCTGGGGAACGGCCCAGCACAGCAGCACAGCAGCACAGCAGCACAGCAGCACAGCAGCACAGCAGCACAGCAGCACAGCAACACAGCAACACAGCAACACAGCAACACAGCAACACAGCCGCAGCCAAACCCAGTCCACAACAACACATCCTCAAAAACAACCCTGCAGGAAGTAAACACATGTCTATCACACCTCTTCAATTCCATTTCACCAGCACGTACTCTAAATGGACAGAGTTGATCAGCATCCTTTCAACATTAATCCAGCATTACAAATCAACAAAAATGGGTATAAATAGATATTCAAGTCTGATATACACATCCTTTCCTTAAACGATTTAGGTAAACAAAATCCCGGAAAAAAAATTAACACAAAATCTTTGATTATTACATAAATTCCTGTCAACTATTTGTGACCTAAAATAAAGGAAGAAGTTAAAAACTGCATGAGCACACCATGATGGTAAATTAATCTGATCTTTAAGACGCATTTCTAGAAATAAGAATATTATAAAAAAAAAAAAAAAAACATGACACCTACTTACAGCTACAGATGCTTGTTTCAAGTGTGTCCTGTTGTTGTCATTCATTTCTGCTTGTAAATAACCTTTCAAATAATCTTCTTTTGGGCCCTGATTTCTTTTGACTGTTTGGCATCTTGACAAAGATTATCAATGCTGGTTAGGCGGGACGCAACAGTCTGATACAGTTTTATTCATGTAATGACCTAAATGGTTAACTTACAATAGTAAAGTAAGTTTATGGAGGGAACATTGTTACAAAAACAACAAATAGATAGTATGCCAATACACTGCAGTAAAGTTAGGGAGAATTGTGTATGTATCAGTGAAACCAGGCTTTACTATTCAATGACAGATTTATCTAGATTGCATCCAGAAATCAGAAAAAAAACAACACAGTAAACCTCACAATCAGAGTTCTCTCTCCCCTCCAAAATAATAACTGAAGTATTTTTAGTCTGGACAGTTTGCAGCTTCTTTGACTGTGTCTGATAACAGGATCTATTTTCATACCCACCGCAGCACAAATCCAGGCACATTGGTATTTTCGTACAAGAAGTGTGGCTTTTTTCAGTCTTTGCACCAAGTTGCAATTTTTGTGAATTAACATGAATCCGGCTGCGCCAAGATGGACGGAACGGTGCAACAGGGGCGTGTCGATAAAGATGCGGCAGAGCAGTGCAATTTTGGGGCCCTATTTTTGTACTCAGCACAGCACAAGCGCAATGCAAATCTAGGTGCATTTGTATTTTCATGCCGTGCAAGTTCCTTTTTTCACTTTAACTCTGATGCAGCGAGATGGGCGGACCAGTGCAACAGGGGCTCTGTTGGTAAACATGCACCGGTGCAGTGCGACTTTGGTGTCAAAGTTGTAGCTCTGCCAGCTCAAACAAGGTCTAACTGCAGCCCAGCTGACGCAGGGATATTTTTGTAGCTTCAGTGGGCAAGAGCACACATGAACAGACCTATCCTAAATCTCACTGATATACATAATGAAAACAAGATTTTTTTTTGAATGTAAACTTACGATTCAGTTAATCATATATGAAATTAAGCTGACTCGAATTGAGGTGAATCTGTCAGTTGGCTCACCTCATGATGCGGTAGACAATTTAGCCATAAAATAAAAATGGCACTTGGGTTAACTAGAAATGAATTGCAATAAATTACACAGAAAGGCATATGTGTCACTGCATCACATACCCAAAAAAGATTAGTACAATTTACACACGGCAGCTAAGGCCACTTAATTACTGACTATTATATGAAATATACTTAGTATTTATAATATATATAAAATATTATATGCATTATAAAGTTGTATGTCTTACAAGTTGTGTGGTTTATTTTTTACTTTTCTGAGGTGGAAATGAGAGAAATTTCCCTAAATCAGTAAAAAAAAAACTGTAATTGTTAACTGTCCCACCCTCCCACTGGAGGATAAAATAGATTTTTTTATTTGTTTGTTTTTTTGCAGCTGTTATGTTAAAACACCAGACCACTATTTACCCACTGTATTGGACGACAATACTGCACAGTTGATTTTACTGGATGTCCTGACTGAATGCATATTTATTCCGAAACTTTCATTCCTTTCTAACAGTCATGCTTTGTAAGTCTACCCTGACAACAACTCAGAAAGGCGCAGTCCGGTGAGATTTAGAGAGGGCCTTTCTGACTGGTGCTGCACATCATACTACAACTGGAGAGCCACAGTCAATTATTCATGTCAAAGACAGAAAAGCTGTATTTCACAAAGTTTTTTGTTTAAAGTCCAAGTGTTGATATTATTTTTAGTCATTAAAAATTTAAATGCTGAAGGCTGGTCATCAAGATGAGTCATCTTGCATTGAGCTGTCGGTTAGTATACATACAGACCCGCACACACACATACACACACAAAGTGCACTTCAAATGCATGTAGTAGAGGATGAGGGGAATGGACAATGCGTCAGTAGGATGCGTGCGCTGAAACGTGAATAAAGACCATTTGCTCATGGATTCATAGGCTTCCGTCATCCATTATTTAGCACGGAGAAGAGCAGTGGATTGGTGGCTGGATGATTTTTCTGACAGCGTTTACATGGCTGATGGCTACATACGGGATGAGTTTTACAGCTCAAAATAAACACTTTGTTTTGACAGTGCTGAAACCTTTTCTGTAAAGATTTATAAAGAAGTGAAAAAGGTTGCAGGTTGCAAGTCCTCAAAGATTCAGTGCTCCAAAAAATGTGATTACCTTCATAGTTGCAGCCATACTGTAAAACAATTTGGCAGTGAGGTGTTACATTCAAAAAGTCTAAATGCACAAATTCGTTTCAATGAAAAAACGTACACAATAGTCCTTGCATATTCCAGTGTCTGAAAATATGCTTGCGGCAAATCCATTTATGGACAATTAAGAGATTGCTATAGATTTCAACATGTCCGCTTTTGCCTCAGCAGACAAATGTGAAACGTCAACAAAAAAAAACAACAACACAGCATTTGCTAGCCAGTATTTGCCCTCCATCCAAAAGCAAAATGACATTTGCTCTTGTCTATTGAGTTTGCTAAATGCCCCACATAAAGTGAATTTGCCCCCCAGGGCTGGGAAACAATCACGCAGGCGAGTGTTCTATTTAAGTGATTTGAATGATCGGCGCACTGCAGTGCTTCCTATCAGCCAGAAAAATGGGTCAATACAGTGACACGACTGGCACCCTGCGCTTTCATGGAAGACCGAGCAGATGAAAAGGAGACAGAACTCCTTTTTTCCTTCCCTCTGTTGGAATTTTTTCTCCATTAAAGAGGAGTTGTTTTTCCCTCCTATTTTATGTGGGAATTGTCGAATTGTTGGGTTTCTCTATATAATCCTGTAAAGTTCTGTTGTAAGAACTTTAATGTGTTAAGTGCCATGCAATGTTGTGATTTGGTGCCATATAAATAAAATTGAATTGAATTGAATTGAACTCACTGTCATTGGGTCAGACAGACTTGGAAATAAAGAGACACACAAACGAACATAACAGGCTAGGACACAGACAACACACACCTCTGCTCATCTAATGATGAATGCCACTTGTAACTCGATTTTGGCAAGGATAAACTTTAGTTAAGGTGTCTTTCCTAGTAACTCATATAGACGATGATGTTAACATTTATCTCACTATGGCCTGACTATAGCGGCATTGTAAATCCTGTAGCATTTCTCATAGATAGAAGTACAGAAAATTTCCCATTAGCAAAACAGAAATTTCTCTTCCTACGATGCTGGATGTGTTTCTTCTTTTTACACTGTTTCACTTATCCCGTCATAACAAAGGCAGGAAAGCTTAATCTATTATCCCATTTAGTAAAATATAAAGTCTGAACACATACGATCTAACATCAGTGACTGATTTGTTCTCATTTTGGCTATGGATACCACTATCTAAATCTCTTATAACAACCATTGAGACCTAAATGAGAATCGTACAAGAACAACACAGCAAAGAGGCAAATAAGATCCTCCTCACTCACTAAATACTGATCCAAGTTAACTTAATATTTAGGTCCACTTGGACTTCCACCTTTCAGAAATTATGCAGTTACTGTAGTGCAAAAGGATAACTTACTTTCAGGATTGATTGACATTGTGTCTTTCTCCCAGGACACAACGGTGATGTAGGCCTCCACTGAGGCAGGGATAATGCACTTGAAGACCACCACATTGCCTCTCATGGCTTTTTGATCCTCCACCCGGACAGTGTAGGGCTCTCGTAGGACTAGGAGGAGGTGACAGAGAAGTGAGTTGCATATTAGAAGGAAAACTGCTCATACTAAACTAAGACATTAGTCTTAGTTGGGTTGCAACAAAGCACAATTTTAGATGGTCAACAGAAGAGAAACTAACCAGCCTTAATGTGGACATCTTGGCTCCTGATTCTCCCTGAGGGGTTCTCCGCTGTGCAATAGTAGGTGTTGTCATGGATGAGTTTGCTGAAGCTGGAAGGGGGGATGTGGAAGATCTGAAGGGTGCCATTGGGGTGCACATGGCGGATCCCTGGCACATCATAGATCTCCTCGCTGGTGGCCAGGTACCAGCGCAGTGAGACAGGGGGCACACCTGCGGCAGGACAGGGCACCGATGTCCCTGTGGTGCTGGCAAACACTACCTCTTGCACAGATGCATTGACAAAATATAAGCTGGAACGTAGATCTTCACAGAAAACTGCAGGGAGAAAATGAAATTACAAAACAAAATGTTAGATAAGTGTTTGTAATGTGTGGCTTTCTATCAAAACCTGAACATATGTCTTTCAATATTGTTGGCAAATTTGTATACAATATTGTTGAATCTCAACACACGAGGGATTAACTATTGTATTTGACAGAATGGTCTCCTACATCTAATTTTTTCTTAGAATTTTACCAAAGAGTGTTTTCCCTGGGCTGGCTGCTGTGTTTGTGTTCACTGCAGTGAAGGGAGTGTGCTTCTATGTTTTGTCCATGAGGAGACATTGCAGCAAAGTTCAAGGATAGCAGCAGTGGATGTGAAATAACAGAACAGAACAGAACAGAACAGAACAGAACAGAACAGAACAGAACAGAACAGATCTATCTATCTATCTATCTATCTATCTATCTATCTATCTATCTATCTATCTATCTATCTATCTATCTATCTATCTATCTATCTATCTATCTATCTATCTATCTATCTATCTATCTATCTATTTATGACATGCCCACCTCTGTACATGACATGGAAGAGTAAATCAACAATAATCATTTGGTTGTACAAATCCTTTTTTCAAGAAAAAAAATTGCTAAAAAATAGGCCAAAAAAATCTCTGCGTCAAACTTTACAAAGGAAATATACGACCGCTTTTCTCAGTTTGACATTTAAAAAATAATAATATTTGGGGTTTTGGACTGTTGGTTTAACAAACCAAGGCTTTTGACAACGTCACCTTGAACTATAAAGGGAACTCACAATCCTCCGACATTTTTTGACATACATACAGATGAAAAACTCAACATTATTCAAACTCAAGTAATCACTCTGATCAGAAATAGCATGTGTTTTTGAGCTTTTATTTTGCTTGTTCGTCACGTTGTTTTTTTGTTTCTTTATTTACCCTTGCCTTGAAAGTGAAACATACACACATTCTCTCTTGACAGCTCAACAGAGTTAAAAGCCATCGTAGCTTCCATTGCCTGCAAAATGTTCATTTTTAAAATTACATAAGCCACGTATCATTGTAGCAATCACATTGTTTCTATGGTGTCAAACATTCACTGAGAATCTGTTTTTATAATTACATCTTGGACATGGGCAAAAATATGTACATAACCTTAAAAGCGGGTATACACACAATTTATTACGTTCATTTACACAGTGTGCAGAAGAGGGTGTTTCCAAGGCATCTTAACTAACTAAGTAAGTGAATGCAATGTGATGTACATCCCCTGTATTAAGTTACTGTTTAGGATAAAAACTGACAATGCAACTCTTTGCTGTAAGGGACAACCCACACTTTCGGCATCCAGCCAGGATATGTATGTTGATTTGATATCAGGCTAGGGAACAGGAATTATTTTAATACATGCAGTGCAAAATAAAGTCATGATGTGAGATAACCGCAGACCATTGTTTGTAATATATTTCTATAAATCAGCAGTTTTAAATACACTGTGTGCCATTATTGTCACTTATAGTTAAACGTCTGTATTGGACAATAGTGAACTTCTCTGCATTACTAGAGGAGATGGTAAGAACATATTTCGACAACTATATTAATAAATAGATTTATTCATCATTAAACTGATAGGTGTCAATGCATTCTGTGTTGTGTCTGTATGAATAACTGAGGGGGAAAACTGGGCCTTGTTGCTTGAGGGTGACATTGTCACCTTTCAATTGAGTGTCTAGATTGAAGAATATATCTAAAGGCAAAAAATCGTATGTGCACTGCTACATCATAATAAAATACATTATAATACTAAATGTGGCGTCAAAAAAGGGTAATTTACCCCGAAGGACCCTGCCGAGACTTTTTTGAGGACTATTTTTGCGTTTCTTTGCATTTTGTTTTGCGTTACCTCAAAATATTTTGCATTCCCTCACAATACTTTTTTATCCTTCTGACCCATGTTTGTTTGCTCTGAGCTGCCCTGGTCCTCATGAACAGTAGTGTGTTGGTTCAGTTCAGCTATAATTTGCTTCCAGTTAAAGGAAACACTCTGCAGATACTACAGGAAGGAGAAATGATGTGACACTTTGTAATGCATTTTGTGATCAATCATTTTAAAAGGCCGATCTCCGACAGTATTCAGCTTTGTTAGCTTTTGGTTCACAGCTTCCAATTCTGTAATTAACATTTAAGGGAATCGTGCCTACAGTTCTACGTGATTGATACAACATGCCATTGAAACACCTGTAGTCATGTTAGGTGCAGAAACATCCCAAATTCACCCATCTTTTGGCAGTGGCTACAATTCCCACCCTGTCTGGATCTTGAGTTGGCAGGGTGAAAACATTACTTAGCTTCTTTGCTGAAAACGACAGCCTGCTGTTGTTTGTTGAGGGCAGTGAGGGCTGAAAACCTAAACAAAGAGTTTAAAGCAGCTAAAAGCTGTAGAGCTGCAGAATTTTTTTTTTTTTTTTTTTTTTTTTTTTTTTTTTTTTCATTTCTAAATGCTGTAAAAGTGTCTTAGATATTTTAGATAAAGCCGTAACTCTGTCTGGAACGCATTTGCTATTTTGTGAAACCTTTATTGTATTTGGGAAAATGAAAAAAGAGAACATCATACTACCTTTTTTTTTTACATCTCGATCAGATTGGTCCTGGTACATATCTAAAACCACTTAGCTTAGACAGGTCAAACCTGGACTAAATTATCAAAAACTGTGCAGCTGAGAGCTCCGAGGTGATTCCCTTAACCGTTCATTGTAGTGCTAACTTCATACCTTGGTTGTTACTATTACAGCAGGGATGCATCAGTTTTTAACGGCTGTAACACAAGCTGTCAAAAACTACAGTTTCAAATTAACACCTAGATATATCCATAACAATACAGGCTGAACCAAAGCAGCAGCCCAAGTCCCAACACCATCCACATAGCCATAGCTTCAGCCATCATAGTGGACAGAGAAGATGCAGCTGTGCTCACAATACTATCGTTGATTGTCCTTTTTAAATTAATGAGCACAAAATGTATCACAAAGTGTCACAACATTACAATAGTATCTGCAGAGTGTTTCCTTTTACTGGAAGCGTATTATAGCTGAACTGTACCAACACACTACTGTTCATGGGGACCATAGTGCCAACAGACATGTGGCTCAGAGAGAAAGGAAAAAGAAAAGTATTGCGTGGGAACGCAAAATCTAATGTGATGTAGCTCAAAACACTGTGAGGAAATGCAAAACATATTGCAAGGGAATGCAAAAGTAGTCCTCAAAAAAATTGTCCATAGTCAGGATAAAATTCAAGGATTTTATTTTTATACCAAACACCAGCAGGGTGAGCAACATTCATTCAAAAATGTCAAGAAAACACCAACTTTAGCCCGGTCGTACACAGAAAGCTGGACACAATAAAATATGTTAATTCTATCTATTGTCCATTTAAAGGAAAACTGTGCACTGTGATTTTACTATGGTGCACACAGTAGATAGAAGCTGAAACAGTAATTTTGCTTGCCCTAATGTACCGTGACCACAATGACTGAAGAAAAAATATACAGATATAAAAAACACAATCAAAAAAGAAAATGTCCTCACAGTATTTGACAGCACATATGCAGCATAACAAAACACTGCAACAGTAAATATGCACCATGATCTGATTTGAACAATCAAAATGTTAAAACTGATATGAAATAATGTTCTGTATTTGATTGCTTGTCTGTATTTGCAGCATGTTTCTGTGCTTCTGTGTGATTGT
The DNA here is from genome assembly GCF_022577435.1 of Embiotoca jacksoni. Taxonomy (NCBI): domain Eukaryota; kingdom Metazoa; phylum Chordata; class Actinopteri; family Embiotocidae; genus Embiotoca; species Embiotoca jacksoni. The sequence continues at coordinate 18,937,069 of NW_027185263.1, forward strand.
GCTTCTCTGTGTTGAAGCTCGATCTTATGTACCAATGTCATCACTAAACAGGGAGATACCAGCCATGAAGTTAGAGAGCAAACGTTTCTGCATAATAAAAACATGGGCTGCCATTCTACTTCTCTAAGGTCATAAAAGAATGTTAATTGTAGATTCATAAAAAAAAAAAAAAAAAAGTGGTGCCTTAAAGGTTGCTGTTCTAATGAAGACTGCTGAAATACTGCCTACCTGTACACTTGTGACATAAATACTGAAGTTGTGACATTTGCAGCACAACTACAAATGAATTCAAACGTTCAAATGATAATTCCACATGTGATATGAGTGAAAGAAAGGCCCTCAACTGGCCTGGGTAGCTATTGCTTGAACAGCCACTTTCAGTCACCGACTGTAAATATTTCAGTTATCCCTGCTGTATCTCTACAGTTTCTGCTCTGCTAATGTGTGCTCCCTCCTCCTGTTGCTAGCCTGCCTGCCTATGCGACAGCTGCCAATCCCCCCTCCCCGGAGACCCAACATTTTAGCGCTTCATAAATTCCTAATGAGCGTTCTCAAGTCACCGGCCACTTCCACCCACTGGTCGTTCAACCTGTTACAACAAACAAACGCCGTGGCCTACACATGTTTCCACACATTTATAGCAGCACTCACTTCACACATGCAGTACACAGAGGGCCAGGCCTGGAGGTGTTGAAATGCGAACAGCTGTAGTTGTCTACAGCTACAAGACTGTAGTTTCTTAACCACAAGGTGGCAAGAAAAGGCAGAAGAATCATGATACACAGTTCGGTTGTTCACATTTTTTTTAATTTATTGCCAGTTTGTCAATGCTGACAAACACTAATTTCCTCAAAACACTATTTAAGGGCAGATTAACTTTAGCTTTGATTGTTTACAGGTTATATCATCACATGATTATTTGGCTACTCATAAATCAGGTTTGGTTCATTTAGAATTCAGTCCATAAGCCATTGTATTATTATTTCTTTGCACAAAATGATTGTGTTCAGCATAAAAAAGAGTTTTAATATAGCGATATAAATATAAATATAGTACATGTACAAGAAACCAGCTGCAAGCAGGCCAAAATCACAAGAAGCAGACATAATACAAATTTTGAATTGCTCTCTACCCATAATGATATATGAAGAACTACTCAGGGGTTAATTTACGACCATGTAATCCAACAGAGTAACAGCTTGTCAGTGGTTTTCTCAAGTAGGGAAATCTGCCATCAAGATGATCATTAAATCTCACTTATGAATCGCAGGGAGCTAGACTCTTATGTAGATGACTGTTTCACAACAGTGTCGTTAATTTGCTTTCAAAACAGACATATTGGTTCTCATTATCTGTAAACATTTCTAATATGGTTCTGCCAAATACCAGTGATTCCTTATGGCCCCATGAAAACACAAACACATTCACAAATGGCTCACAACACGGACTCCTTGTAGTTTCAGATAATTCACAATCCACAGCATTATCTATATACAGCAACACTTAGCAGGTGACACTGACAGTGGTGTACAATATGAACCTCCACTGCAAAATGTATAATTTAAAAGCTCAAAAGAATTGTCAGAATGGTATTAGGTCACGCTGCATGGTTTGTCTTTACACAGTTGAAGTTGTGTTAAATATGCGAGGAAGTCCAGGTGAAGTTGGTCTGAAATTTCTATGCTAACATATATGGCGATATTGAGAAGTAAACTGGCCATTACAGTTCCTTTGGCTTAATTGCAAGATTTGTAAACAGAAAAAGAAAGGTTATGTAGTGGTGTGTGTGTGTGTGAGAGGGGGGTTGTGTCAAACTCTGGATATTGCCAACAAAAACACTGAATGCAAATGTGGCATGATGGCACTTGGCGTTCTCCATTATAAAAACACACAAGTTTATTGTGGGATGCCGACATTTAAATACAAAATATATTTTGGCCTGATTTGCAAATTATTGTTAAGTATTTTCACCTTTGTTCAAAATGTTTAATACAAATTGAAAAGCCTATATTAGACTGAATGGACTTGTAACACCTATACTGCAGCCAGTCACTAGGGGGTGATTGAGATATTTTGGTGTCCATTTTGAGGATTAAATCACTTGCAAGAATGTAACTGTCAAAGACCCTTTCGCGTAAAGTTGACGTGGAACTGATAGGTACGCCTTCATAATGTCAACTTTGCTCAAGGCCAAACCTGTATGCCTCATTTGCAATGAAACGATTGCAGTGGAAAAAAATAGAATCTGAACTGTTTCATTCAGCTTGCTCTTAAAAGCAACATTTCTGACAACTAAAGCCTGTCCATTTCATTTCATTTACAATTATATTTGCCGTTGTCACAGAAAGATGTAATTTTCGGTGCTTTTTTTCAATCCAAGCAAAACATTTTGCAACATATTTTTTTGGCAAAGCAGTTTTGGTTGGCATCTTGAGTCACTGTTATTGTAAAATAGTCATATGTAAAAGATATTATATAAGACCATGTGAAAAAATAAATAAAACATAATATTAAAGGCGAAGTATGAGTTTGTGCAATTCTTGTATGAAGATACAGACCATCAAAGCAAGCAAAGATTTGAGAGTGAGTTGGGCCTGACTGCTGTGACCCAACTAGCTAGTTATAAGCTGACAGATAGATGTATAATGTTTTTAGAAACCGCAGGTCAAGTGCACATATTTAGGTTCTGAAAATCATCACTAATCAAATTATTTCTATCTAAAAAAAAGGCTAGATATCATAAATATCAGCATGCCTTCTGTTCTTTCTCACATTTTCAGAATTTAATAATATTCTGTGGGCTGGATGGAAATGTTTGGTGGGCCTAATATTACCGCCATTCATAACCTAGTTGTTACAGTATAGGTAATAAGCCTTGAGTTCAGATTATTATACTATATTTGGACAAGCTCAATCAGATTGAGAACCCAAGGACACGCTGGCCCAATCCCAATGTCCACCCTAAACCCTCACTGATTTAGCTGATGTCACAGCTGTAGTGCTCGAGTGTTTGAGTTCATGTGGGCTGAAATGGTATAAAAGATCAAATGGAACACTCCATTGTGACATCACACACTGCTTGCATGGCCATTGGAAAAGAAAAAATGCCACACCTCCAAAAGAAAAAGAATAATTAAATGAATAAATACCAATAAATAAATTATACATATATATATATATATATATATGTGTGTGTGTGTGTGTATCGATAGATAGATAGATAGATAGATAGATAGATAGATAGATAGATAGATAGATAGATAGATAGATAGATAGATAGATAGATAGATAGATAGACCTATACATAGGCTATATTTAGTCTATATAATGTTTTTAGATTTTAGGTATTTATCAGAAAAAGCATTAACGTTAGTAAATCCAATGCAGACATTTAACTTAAAAACTATAACACTTTACAAACGTGCAATAAATAACCCCAGCAGCAAGCAGCAAGGTGATGTTACCTTTAACACCCTCCATGCTTTGTTTGTTTACATTTTGTGAACAGAAGACTACGGGCAGGACAATGACAAGGGTCCAACTGTAGCCAGACAGAACACAACCACGTTTAATACGTCGCAAATTTTGCTCACGGAAAGGGTGCTTAAAGGGCTCAAAATGTCCGCCAGAGAGCCCTCACAGACCCGATGATCTGACAGTGTGACAGCCCTAAATCCTCGAGGACTTACCGGGAGCGTGCCTCAAAGTCCGAGCATCTGCGAGGGTGGACATTGGGATTGGGCCTATGCCTGTCCACATATAGAAAACCTGACTGCACTTGAGGCCTGTCAATCAAACATACAAACATATTTTTGAGGCTTAAAATCTAATTAAACTAGATTATTTTTGGATGGACCACCTGAAAACTTTAGGAAGGAGTGACTTTAATGAATAACACTGTAATGACTTGTGGAAAACATTTTTGGACTTGACTCTATTTGCAGAGAAGTTGAGCCAGAGCTTTTTTTTTTAGAGCCAACCGCCTGCATGGTATTTTATGGTCGTTTAAATCACTTCTGGATTGGCCTCCTTTCTCAGACCTGAAGGTTTGCGTCCACTTTTATATACAGTCTATGGCTTTTGCTCTATTTTTGATGGAAGCTGATGTCAAGCTGCATCAAGCTTCAGAGAGCACATCGGCCGGGCAGGGAGTCAGACACAGGAACAACAAAGAGTATCCGGTCAACTTTTAAAATAAAACCCTAGGCAAGGCAAAACCTGACACTGACAGAGTATGCTGGAGTGGACTGACAGGTGTTTTTACACATTTTGGCATGGTACTAGTTTGTATGATCACTACAGACTCTGGGAGCTCAAAAGGGTAGTACCTGTATCCTGGATACTTTGGCTTCACTTGTAAAGTGGGAAGAATGGGAGGCGCATCTTCCATATTTCTATTAGGGAGGGTCATGATTTTCTAATATTCGAATAGTCACTTAAATATAAAAATCAAATAGTATATGCAACTCTAGTCCTTCCTTTTCTCCCTTGTTTTTACTGCAGCCTGAATGTAATTTTTTGTGAAGGTGGCAGTAATTCACCTAAAAGCTGTCTACCAACCACTGTGTAACAACTTAAGGGGAAGAAGACGTAACTACTCGGCTCTGGAGCTTTGCTAGGTAAAACTGCTCAACACACAAAGATTAGCACCTAATCGCACCGATGGTGGGAACAAAAGAAAGATGCAAAGATGACTGCAGCCATTAAAAATTTGAAGACGTGGTGCAGTGCAAAACCTGCCAGCTAAAGCTCTCATATAAGTTTAACCACAGCTATGTAAAGTCATCAGGGTGAAGCATCGAGCTGACAACGATAACTACACCGATATATGATCAATTGTTGGTGAGTTCAATGTCGGACATGCAGTGCAAACAGCGGGTGTCATGTCAAAAATGAAGCTAAACACATGCTTCCCATTAGATTTGTCCAAGGCTAGGGTTTCAGAAGTTAGATCGCATTTGCTCAGTCCACGGCAAAAGTAAGTCGGTTCCTTGCTTCATGTGTGTACCTGTGGGGTGGGCGGTGGGTAATAGTCGAATAGTTATTTCGTTTGAAATGTCCATCCTATATTTCTATACACTCTATGATGACATCTCACACTGACAGGTCACAATGGGTGAAAAATTTGATGTAACAGATAAAATGTGTTTGCTGTTCATATCTGTTCAGAGCACATTATCTAAAAAATATATATTAATTGACCTCCCTCTTACAGTAACATATTCATCCATCAGGAACATCAGTCTATAAATGAGAATAAAACAGCCATCATGCATCCCGTGTTTTGAGCGAGATTAAAAGGTGATTGAGTGATGAGGAGATGAGAGGAGGTTGGCTCATAACTGCTTTTGTCTGAATCCATTTTTCCCCAACTCATAAAAAATTGAGACCCCAACCACCTCCACCACCACCCATTTGTAGGTGGCTGACTCCTTGAGATAAGAGAAAGCCTGATGGACGCAAAATCCTGCCAAATCCCAATAGTTCAGATCGGTACAGTTGGAGTGCATGTATTTTTCAGAGATGGACCAAGAAAAACAGTGTTGGGGGTTGAGTGGGGAGGTAGTAAAGCTGGAAAGCACTCAGACAGTACCACACAGTCAGCTATTAACAGAGAGAGACAGAAAGAGAACATAAATAAAAGGATGAAGGATAGGAGAGATGCCATGACAGAGGTCAAAGGCATGTGCCATCTTAGTTGCCTTTCAAATTAAACTCTTTTCCCCTACTTTATTCCCCTTCAGTATCTCTCTCTGTACCTTCTTTTCTCAGCTCTGTTTTGGCTATTTGTGTTTCTCTTCAACCTGCATCTCTCCTTCACACTCCTTTGACACTGCCTTTCACATTCAAACTTCACTCCATTTCACTCTACGTTTACACAAGGATACAGTACAAAAGAAACACAATGCGTGAAACCAGGACACTGACCAGGACATTCCCTGCAGTTGGCAAGCAGTGTAGTAAATGTGTGGAGAGCAACATATACACTCTGCGGTGCCCTGGCTATTTAGTAAAGGGGATTGTTGGTTCGGGGCTGGATAAAATAAATAGATCATACATTAACATACATTAACTCCCTTAGACCACTCGGACAGTAATGCATCTGAATCAGGTTCATCTAGACACTCCCCCCAGTCTATTCCCTATTCCCTATTTACTGAGAATTATCTAATAAAGCAGAAATTACATAAACAATATTTGTATTTTTGGAGCATATTATTTGAATATTCAGTTGTTACTGTACAACACAAGACAATTTATCATAATGCTTGTTTTCAAGCAAAGGAGACAGTGTGTGGGAGGCTGTTGGCAATCATCAAGCATGTTTGTGTACACCAACATTAAGTCATAATCTCATTAACAGCTGTCATAAAATAGTAAGATACAAATGCGCACCTCAAAGATACAGTATGTAATGAATTGTTTTTGCAGAGGGATGAAAGACACTTTTGAGGATCTATTGGTAATACTGGGTACATGTGAGTAAAATAAAAAAAAATAGCTATCAGAATCTTTAAATGGGACATGAAAGATTTATGTGGATCCCATCGATAGTCAGCCAGTCATCAGGCTGTTGGTAGATAACAGCTGCTGTCTGCATCACTTTGCTCCACATCTCACGGGTTTCTTAAAAATAATCTTAATCTGTAATAATAATATAGGAATAATCTTCAAATGATTAAATATATTGAACAGACCTGACAGATACGCTTGGGCTATTTCTATTCTCCCGTTCATGCACGGACACGATGTGGGATGATACAAGTTGTGCAAGCATATATATTTATTTCCTCAGCTGTACAAACTTTACAAATCCTTAAATTAATTGTATCATAGTTCCATTGATATGCCTTTGGCATCACACATACCATTACAATATTAGGCTGAAGGAACACCAACCCACCCCCATGCCCATTATGCCCACACACACACACATGGTCTCATAACAGCCACTACATGCCTGTGCCAGAGCCCGTCTTAATCGACATTAGTTTTCCCTGAGCTAAAACCATAAAGTGGAAAAAGTGATATTGTTCAATTATGAATCCCACACATGTATAATAGATGTGCTCTCTCTTTTTTCCTCTGTTTTCTGTCTTAGCCATTCTCAGTGGACAGGTGGAAAGGGTGGTGGGGGAGTAAGGGTGGGGCGGTGTCCTGTTGGACTGGTGAAGTGGGTCTCTTCTTCTTGCCTTGGGAAATAATGCTTGGCAGTCCCAGATGTCAACACCTATTGGTGGCAGGCCCTGCTGAAGACTCTAATCGTCGATTGCAGGTGACTCCTCATGCAATCCTTCCTCTGCTACTACATTAGTGGTTCAAGGGCATCAGACACACTTCGGTCAAGAAGAGAGGAAAGTGCATGCGGGTGTGTCAAAAGGATGTGTGCGTGTGTGTGTGTGTGTGTGTGTGTGTGTGTGTGTGTGTGTGTGTGTGTGTGTGTGTGTGTGTGTGTGTGTGTGTGTGTGTGTGTCTGTGTGTGTGTCTGTGTGTGTGTCCTCTATGTCAATGTCTGGAAGTCAATAAACATAGAAACTGACATGGGCTTGGTTGACAAGCAAGTCAGCAAGGAGTCAATGTGGACAGTAATGTTGCTGGTTTACAGAGAATATTCGACTATAGCTATGTTTCAGAATACTAGTAAAAAATAACTCCATTTTAAAAAAAAGCACCAACTGCAAAGATCCTCAATGACATTATTCCTTCAAAAGAATAAACAAACATGCCTTTTATGTTCCATTTAGTGTGTGGTTGATTTGACCCATGATTCTCCACTCTGACAATGTCAATCAGTGGTTGCTTCCAAATCACCCAGGCAATTTATTTAAGTAAATGTCTGATCAATACAGGTCCCACTAACACACAACATTAATAGGTTTATGCATTAGCCTGTGCATTAGCCTACTGATGTGTCAGGGGCTTTTTGCTCTGCTCTGTGTTTACCTCAACCAAACACCATTAATCAACCTTAGCTGAATGTTTGGAGACTTTTTGTTTTCTTGTTGAAACAACACAAAACTTGATGCTTTCTTGATGTTTCATTTAATTTCATATTTTCCAGGTGACAGTCTAATTTAACCAATGATTTTATCACATTGAATTAGCTATTAGCCACAACATGTCTGCCCTGCCCAAGGCTGATAATGTATTTAAACATTGGAGACTGATTGGCTCTCAGCCACATCGTGTCCCTCACCAGGTCAGAGATCTCTGGTGTGCTACAGGGGGCACCAGGGCATCGAGACATTAGGGCAGCTCCACTGGGGCAAACAAGCACTGAGCCACACTGACAGCTCATGGCAGGCGATGCAGGTAATTAAGGCAGAGCTCTGCAGACTGCCTAGGGAGGGGACTGTGGGGGTTGGGGAAGTGAAAAAGGGGGATGGAAAAGAGATGGGGTGGAGGACGGGACAGCTTCATGATGACAGTGAGTAAGCATCCGACCCCTCCTCCACCCCCACAACACACACCCCTTCCTCTATTGCCCAGGGGGCTTACACAATAAGCGGTAAAGAGAAGTGCCGTTCTGAGCCGAGATGCACAGATCGAAGAACAGAGTCCCCTCACTCTCCCAAATCACTGGCGCCCAATTTGTCCTCATGAATAATGTTGAGCGATGTGCTCAGTGCCATGCAGCCGCCATGTAAAACCAATGATAGCCTCCTCTGATGTCAACTCTCAGGAGGGTGAGAAAAGAATCACTGTGGAGTGGGTTAGCTGATGCATATAAACGCTAATTTACATGAGCCCAAACAGAAGGGGAGGGAGTTCCCACATACTGGGTACTTTGAAGACTTTAATCAGTAACATTACCAAGGTGGCAATGGACAAACTGACTGAGACAGTGGGAGAGCGGAAATAGAATAGCGATGGCTTTGGAGTTATAAGAGAAACTCCTGTTAGTGAGTAAACAAACTCTAGCTACTGCTACTGACAGGCACGTCAGGAGAAAAATAAACAACCATATAAGACTTTCATAATGTATTTTCATTACTCTTCTCAAGTGACACAGCATTCAAATGACAGCAAGTACCCAAAGTAGCAACTTCCAATATTAATCCACATGGAAAATAAAGTTTGAATCCGAGCTTGATGTAGCTACTGGTTCGCTTGGAAGTGTCCAAGCAAACAGATGTTAGTTCACATACTGTATTAAAAAGCTAATATAAGTAGCCATGAATGTCTGTCCTGTGACACATTACACGGCATGAAATCCCAATGTGATTTCTGTAAGCAGGTTTCGAGTCCAAAATTCTAAAAGCATAATATTACCAAAAAACATTTGTATAATGTTTTTAAATCATGTTATCCTACTCTAAAACAATAACATTCTGGGACCAAAAAAACCTTGCTGATAAAAATAATTTGTACATAATCAAATAATTTTATGAAAAACATTTTCAGAATGTTGACAAAAAAAATTCTAGAATGTTTTTGGAGAACATTATCTTACCTTTTAGAATAACATTAACTTTACTAGAACACTGCATAATATTGTCAGAACATTTTTAAAACAAAAACAATACTCGCTGGGTTTGTGTTTATTTCTCATTACTATTATTACTAGCATTCTAACACACAAAAAATAAAGTGGTCGGCATGACAATACCTGCTGATTATCAATATGTTAGAAGAAAAGTAAAGCCAAACCACAGCCTCAAAGAACTGCTAGTATGGCTGAAGAGCTATAACAAAGCTTTTTTGATAACATGTCTGCAACTCACTTCTGACGACAGCTAGATTAATTGAAAGAATGTTCAATGTCAGTTCACATACATATATACAAAGTATAGACTTCACAGGTGGTGCTAAAATTTGTTAAAGTCAAATGTTTGTCTTCATTCAACAAGGTGCTAGAGTATATTTGGATAGAGAGAGTCTCTGCACAGTTCTTCAGTACCTGATATCAATTTGTATTTAATGTATTGCAGCATAATATACATTGGGTGCTTTTAGAGAGTGAAATAGTCACATTATTTTTATTTCAGCAAAATTCTTTCCATCTCTCCCTTCTACTGTATACTGTTAAGTACAATTCTAACTGACTGGGCTAAGAGAGAGGATCTGAGGTGTGCTGAGAAGGAGAACATTAAACCCAGCAGGGAGGGATGAACAAGGAGATTAGCTGGAGGAGGAAGGCTGACAGCTTGAAGATCGTCTATAATACTTATACTATGGCACAGGAGCCTGTGATTTACAGAGCGGATGTATATCATACGTATCTGAACAGAATAATTACACAGTTACAATTTGTTTCTTTAGTGAAAGAGAAAAAAGTGAGAGAAAACTGTAATAAACTTAATCACTAACATGTCTCTCCTTAAATTGTTTTTAATACATTTTAAATTGATTTGACATATGACCGATGGCAAGTAGTGACTAAACATGTTGACATGAATGACTGAGAGCTGAAATGCAAAATGGGTGGTAAGCAAACCACAGACCAAAGACATGAGAAGGAAACATTTATTTGATGGTTCAGGTAGCACTCATCTGTCCTTGTTTGCTTCACATTGTTTTTCAATGAAATACATGTCCATTTAACACACAGGTGACGTGTCCATTTAGACAGACAGGATATTTTGGATCACATCCGTTGTCCAAAGGACAGAGGCAACAATGCTTTGTTAAATTTCTGTTCGATCAGTATAGTTGCCCCATTTGACCTGCCACACACTTGTAGTGTGTGAGATATGAAAACTCTCTGCTTATGTAACAAAAGCACATTCATTGGCTCCTTTGGACCTTGTTTGAGGTTATGATCCAGAAACCACACTGGTGAAGCGATGAATCTTGGTGTATAAATGGCCACTTTGGATGAACATGTGCATTCTTAATCACTACAAAAAGAAAAATGTGAAAGATGATGAAAGGTGACTAAATCTTTTCAGTAATTTAACATGGAAAACATTTTTTATAAAACTATCTACATTTGATGTTACAAATGTTGAATGAATCTTTATGCAACAGTTGCGCTTAATACAATGTAGTTGCATGCATGAAAAATGATTATTTACAGTCCTCATAAAGATGAATGTTCAGCGATGGTGTAATGCATTGCATTAGCAAGTATTTGCCAAATACAAAATCATCAAAATGGACTGAATATGGTATTTCCTGAATTACTTATAACAACTAAAGATCGGAGATTTTTGTGTCTTTGTTTAAAAAACGTTTTTTTTTTTGCTTCATTGCCATGTTGCTTTTGTACAACTCAGGGCAAAATGAACCCATTAGCGGAAGAGAAACAAAAGAGGCGAGATAAACTGACAGTTGACAGTGGAGGCCTTGGGTTAAATGGGATTGTGGGTCAGATGACTAGACATCGTTGCCTTTCCACTCCCAGCCATCCTCTTGCGCCTCAGAAAAATATCCCTCTCGCTATACACACACACACACACACACACAGTCACACACAATACTCTCCCCCACATCCCATTCTCCCCTCCCCTCAACAGCCCACCATTTCCCTCTAAGGCAACAGCATTTCATCTTCAGTAACCCCACTCCAGGAGACAGTCCTCACTTATTGCTCCTATGCAAACACAGAGAGGCAATCTTTTAAATATGGTTAAAAGCGTGTGCCTCTGCACCGTTATTTGGAATTTTTTGTTTTTGTGCTTCCAACACCACTTCAACTCTTCAATTTATCTTGAATCGAGATGCTTAAGAGGTCACAGAATACTCAGACTACAAATGCATCTTGTAATGTCGAAGTACAATATAGAACCTAATCATGTAGTCCTGTACGAAGCTGTCTGCAACCACACTATTATAAATCACCCTGATGGATACACTAACAATTCAGAGTAACAGAGACGGGCAATGGTTGAGAAAATGGCAGCTATCTGCATTACAGCTGCACTCAATCTGCACAGACGAGAGGGAGCCTTTATTAACTACCAGGTTTTCCGTGATTACTCGAGCACAGTACATCAAAACCAGC